>NC_092091.1:47885404-48499905 GCF_045679555.1 Salvelinus alpinus
CTGTGCTACCAACTTTGTGGCAACAGTTTGGGGAAGGCCCTTCCGTGTTTCAGCATGACAATGCCCCCGTACGCAGGGGCAAAGTCCATGCATAAATGGTTTGTCAAGATTTGTGTGCGAGAATTTGACTGGCCTGAACAGAGCCCTGACCTCAACCCCATCGAACACCTTTTGGGATGAATTGGAGCGCCGACTGCGAGCCAGGCCAAATCGCCTAACATCAGTGCCCGACCTCACTAATGCTCTTGTAGCTGAATGGAAGCAAGTCCCCGCAGCAATGTTCCAATATCTAGTGGAAAGCCTTCCCAGAGGAGTGGAGGCTGTTATAGCAGCAAAGGAGGGACCAACTCCATATTCATGCCCATGATTTTGGAATGAGATGTTTGATGAGCAGGTGTCCAAATAGCCTTGGTCATTCATTGTAACTTTCCTCTGCAGAACAGAGTGGAATCAGTCTTCTTTCTTTTCTCCCTTTCCTTCAGAGGATTTATCTCTGTCGCTTATTTTCCAGACTATTGCCAGTTTTCAAATGTTCATGTTGTTAATTTCCTCTTTTTCCCTGTTTTACAGAATACAGTCAGTTTGAAGCCAAAATCCATGATCTTCGGGAGCAGATGATGAACAGTAGAATCAGCTCAGGCTCTGGCTCTCTACGGACCAGCCAGAAAAGAACGCTCTACGTCAGGTAATTACTACTCTATACTACTCTTTATAATTTCTTTGTCAGGTACAACTACTTGATAAACCCTTATGATCACATCTATGACTTCATCTGTTAATGTCCTTCTCTTCATCTGCACTGATCCAACAAGATGGCGCTGCAGTGGAGAGCAGTGGTTTTACGGGCTCCTGACCAATTCTTATTTTTTGTGTGTTTTTTTTATGCTGATCTTAACTTTTTTTGTACAAAATGTCTCCGCCATCATTACCTATGACCGAAAACAGCTTCTGGAAATCAGAACAGCCTCGATCACTAACCTCAATTTGGATGGCAAGTTCTACTTCAACGAGTCCGCAGCTCTGGATGTTCTGCATACTCCAGACCAGGCCCTAATCCCCAGGATTCGAAAGAGGAAGCGACGGCACAAAAGAGGCAGACGAGCCGGCATCCTGACGAGACTACGTTGGCGAGCAAATAAACCGCCTCTACCCTCCATTCTGTTAGTGAACAAACTGGACGAGTTCCGTTCAATACTATCCTATCAACGGGACCAAAGAACTGTAATATTCTATGTTTCACGGCTGAACAAGGACATCGATAATATACATCTCACTGGCTTTTCAGCCATTTTTTTCGTAGCTGTCTATTTACCACCACAAACCGAAGGTGGCACTAAGACTGCACAGGGCCATTTGTAAAATGACACCCCCAGAAGTGGAACTTTCGTGGCTGGTGATTTTAATGCAGTGAAACTGAAATCCGTTTTACAAAAATTTTACCAGCAAGTTACCTGCACAACTAGAGGCGACAAAATTGTAGATCACCTTTACTCCACACACAGAAACGCATGCAAGGCTCTCCCTCGCTCTCCCTTTGGGAAATCTGACCATAACTCTATCCTCCTGATTGCAAACTATCACAGATTACAAAGGGAAACTCAGCCGTGAACTGCCCGAGCCTACCAGACAAGCTAAATTACTTCTATGCTCACTTCAAGGCAAGCAACACTGAACCATGCAAGAGAGCACCAGCTGTTCCATATGACTGTGTGATCTCATTCTCCGTAGGCGATGTGAGTAAGACCTTAACCTCTCTGGGATATGTGGGACGGTAGCGTCCCACCTGGCCAACATCCAGTGAAAATGCAGAGCGCCAAATTCAAATAAATTACCATAAAAAATTTACTTTCATGAAATCACACATTCAATATACCAAATTAAAGCTACACTTGTTGTGAATCCAGCCAATGTGTCAAATTTCAAAAATGCTTTACGGCGAAAGCAAACAATGCTATTATCTGAGGATAGCAACCAAGCAAACAAACACAGACCATCATATTTCAACCCTCCCGGCGCGTCACAAAACGCAGAAATAAAGATATAATTCATGCCTTACCTTTGACAAGCTTCATCTGTTGGCACTCCAATATGTCCCATAAACATCACAAATGGTCCTTTTGTTCGATTAATTCCGTCGATATATATCCAAAATGTCCATTTATTTGACGCGTTTGATCCAGAAAAACACCGGTTCCAATTTGCACAACGTGACTACAAAATATCTCAAAAGTTACCTGAAAGTTTTGTACAAACTTTTCAAACTACTTTTAATACAACTTTAGGTATTTTTTAACGTCAATAATCAATAAAATTGAAGACGGGATGATTTATGTTCAATACCGGAGGAAAACAATGTGTAGCATGCTTTCTGGTCACGCGCCTCCTAACAAACAGTACATTTCACTGGAGCCTCATTCTGAACATGGCTACTTCTTCATTTCTCAAAGGAAAAACTTCAACCAATTTCTAAAGACTGTTGACATCAAGTGGAAGCGATAGGAACTGCAGGAAGGTCCCTTAGAAATCTGGATTCCCAATGAAGCCATTGAAAAGAGAGTGACCTCAAAAAATAAAAATCTGAATGGTTTGTCCTCGGGGTTTTGCCTGCCAAATAAGTTCTAAGTAAGTAATAAATAATAAGTCACAGACATGATTCAAACAGTTTTAGAAACTTCAGAGTGTTTCTATCCAATACTAATAATAATATGCATATATTAGCATCTGGGACTGAGTAAGAGGGAGTTTACTCTGGGAATGCTTTTCATCCAAACGTGAAAATGCTGCCCCCTATCCACAAGAAGTTAAAACTCACAAGGCCGCGGTGCCAGAGGAATTACCAGACACGTACTCAGAGCATGCGCTGACCAGCTAGCAAGTGTCTTCACTGACATTTTAACCTCTCTGATCCAGTCTGTAATACCCATGTGTTTCAAGCAGACCGCCATAGTCCCTGTGCCCAAGAACACCAAGGTAACCTGTCTAAATGACTATCACCCTGTAGCACTCACATCTGTATTCATGAAATGCTTTGAAAGGCTGGTCATGGCTCAACACCATCATCCCAAACACACTGGACCCACTCCAATTTGCATACCACCCCAACAGATCCACAGAAGACATAGTGCCCTCTAAGTTCATCACTAAGCAGGACCCTGGGACTAAACACCTCCCTCTGCAACTGGATCTTGGACTTCCAGACAAGCCGCCCCCAGGTGGTGAGCGTAGGCAACAACACATCCGCCATGCTGACCCATAACACGTGGGCCGTCAGGGGTGCGTGCTTAGTCCCCTCCTGTACTCCCTGTTCACCCATGACTGCGCACAACTCCAAAACCATCATTAAGTTTGCTGACGACACGACGGTGGTAGGCCTGATCACCAACATAGATGAGACAGCCTATAAGTAGGAGGTCAGTAACGTGCCAAGACAACAACCTCTCCCTCAACATCAGCAAGACAAAAGGACCTGATCATGGACTACAGGAAATGGAGGGCCAAGCACACCTCCATCCACACTGATGGGGCAGTAGTGGAGCGGGTCGAGAGGTTCAAGTTCCTTGTTGTCTGCATCACTAAGGAATTAACATGGTCCACACACACACAGTCGTGAAGAAGGCACGACAATGCCTCTTCCCCCTCATGAGGCTGAAAAGATTTTGCATGGGCCCTCAGATCTTCAAAAAGTTATACAGCTGCACCATTGAGAGCATCTTGACTGGCTGCATCACCTCTTGGTATGGCAACTGCTTGGCATCCGACCGCAAGGCGCTACAGAGTGTAGTGTGAATGGCCCAGTACATCACTGTGGCCTAGCTCCCTGCCATCCAGGACCTATATACCAGGCGGTGTCAGAGGAAGGCCCAAAGGATTATCAAAGACTCCCGTCACCCAAATCTTGGACTGTTCTCTCTGCTACTGCACAGCAAACGATACTGATGCACCAAGCCTGGAACCAACAGGACCCTGAACAGCTTCTACCCCCAAGCCAAAAGACTGCTAAATGGCTAATAACTAAATATCTGCCGGACTATCTGCATTCCCCCTTTTTGCACTCTTGACTCATCACATACGCTGCTGCTTATGTTTGTTATCTATCCTGTTTCCTAGTCACTTTACCCCTACCTATATGTACATACTGTATCTACCTCAATTACGTCGTACCCCTACACATCGACTTGGTACTGGTACCTTCATGGTGTTCATGGTGCAGTGCAATGTTTTAGTTGGTGATGTGGACACCAAGGAACTTGAAACTCTCGATCCGCTCCACTACAGCCCCGTCAATGTTAATGGGGGCCTTTTCGGTCCGCCTTTTCCTGTAGTCCACGATCAGCTCCTTTGTCTTGCTCACATTGAGGGAGAGGTTGTTGTCCTGACACCACACTGTCAGGTCTCTGACCTCCTTCCTATAGGCTATCTCATCGTTGTCGGTGATCAGGCCTACCACTGTTGTGTCGACAGCAAACTTAATGGTGTTAGAGTCGTGTTTGGCCACACAGTCGTAGGTGAACAGGGAGTAGAGTAGGGGACTAAGTACACACCCCTGAGGGGCCCCAGTGTTGAGGATCAGCGTGGCAGACGTGTTGTTGCCTACCATTACCACCTAGCAGCGGCCCGTCAGGACTCCAGGACCCAGTTGCAGAGGGAGGTGTTTAGTCACAGGGTCCTTAGCTTAGTGATGAGCTTCGTGGGCACTATGGTGTTGAACGCTGAGCTGTAGTCAATGAACAGCATTCTCACATAGGTATTCCTTTTGTCCAGGTGAAAAAGGGCAGTGTGGAGTGCGATTGAGATTGCGTCATCTGTGGATCAGCACTACAGCACCACACCTCTGCCCATGTATAAAGCTAAGTTATCGTTAGTCATTGTGTATTTATTTCTCTTGTTATAATTGTTTCTATTATTTCTCTGTTTTTCTCTCTGCATTGTTGGGAAGGGCCCGTAAAGTAAGCATTTCACTGTTAGTCTACACCTGTTGTTTATGAAGCATGTGACAAATAGCATTTGATTTGATATGAAGGAACTTGACAGCTGAAAAAGCAGACCCCTGATAGGCATACATCATACTGCTTCCATCTGTCTCGTCAGATCAGTGAAGATGAAGTTACAGAGATGAGCAACTTTAGATTATATGTGCTATATATATCAAATTGTCTGGAGGCTGTTGTCTATACTCTCTGGGTACTTCGACCACCTCATTTACCTGCATGACGCTATCAATGCACTTTACCACCACTGTGGCTTTCAGTCCGAGGAGAATAGAAAAAGGAAACATTAATGTCCACAAAATGACATAGTCAATTTTCAACCCATATGGATGGAGCACAGGAGCACCGACCCTGAGATTGATTGAGTCTTCTCTGCATCTTTGTCTGTGTTGACACAGGCACATAGACAACAATACACATGCACACACTCAGGCCTTTTCACCACCATCTGAAATGATTGGATCTGCTGCACTGTTGATCAATGGCAGAGAACCCATTGTCCTTTAAGTTGACTGGAGCCATGATATGGCTGGCCTTCCCCCATTACTATGCAGACAGCATGATAATAGATACTAGGTGTATCAGGGCTAGTTTGATTGGGCCATTCAGGCCTTATCTGCATCTGCCCAGCCTGCCTCCTGTACACAGCAGGCCCAGGAGAAGGGAGAATGTCATTGTTACATGCCCTACCCTGGTCCACAGGGAGAACAGTGGTGTATAAGGACCAGAGATAGAGAATGACACCCAGATCTTTAACCTCATGTCACAATAAGACATTAAACCACCTGCCACAAGACCTTTATCACACAGACTCAGGCAAAGCCGTGTGTCTCCAAACACTGATTTTATATGAGTAGTAATTTTGGACAAGGAGTTAAAATATCAGTGTGGAGTAAGCAGATCCAATCTGTTGTAACATTGTATTTTCGGTGTTATACAGTACATAACGAACAAAATTGTTTACAGAAAGAAGCCACACTGAATGTCTTCAACAATATGTACACAGCATACCACATTTTGTACCCTACCCTGTCTTTGCCAATGGGCTCTGATGCAGTCGTAAGTTATCTCTTGTGTGCTCAACAGTGCACACTTGAACAGTTTCATCCTCCCCTGGGTGGTAGCCATTGCACACTGATGCACTCCTCCTGCACTCTTGACCTCTATCTGGAGCACATGTGCAGTCTTGTTATTGGCCCCGAGAGCGCTGGAGGTTGACTCATTGGCCCAGACCGTACTGTAGTGAAGACTTCACATTTTTCTCCCAACATGAGGAGCTCCTGTCAATCAGACCCACATGACCTGCTCTACTGGAGGAGAGTTTAGGGGTTAGAGGTCAGGGACAATGAAGCGTCCTGGGACTACAGTATATACTGGTTAAAACAAACTGGCTCCAGACTAGAGAAACTCTGATCTGACAGCAGTCGTTATACCTGCAGTATAAACATACACTTTGGAAATGTATTTGATTATATACATTTGAATTCACCAGATACAGTAATCATTATTCCTATTTGCCAAAGAGAAATCACATCTATGAATTAGAATGTTGACGGTGTATTGTCGAGAATCTTGGTTTGGCCGAGGTTTGTTAGAAAACAGAGCAGTGCAGAGCAGTACCAAACAGGAGATCAGCAGACTGGGTGTGACATATTGGGGCTTAGTGAGGCCCCTGGGCAGTAGGCAGCAGGCTGAGAAGAACTGTGGAGAGGACAGATGAAGAGACTGACCATGACATCAGAGCTGTGTTAGGCCACTGTAACCTTTACAAAGAGGAAATGTCTTGTGCTTGCTGGAGCAGGGCATTGGAAGAGCAGTGTGTTGAGTGTCCAGTGCGTGTGCGTGTGAGCTGCCCTTTGGGTTCAGAGCTGGTAGCACTTGATTTGAAGGTCTGCTTACAAAGACGATTGTGACATGGCTTTTCAGTGGTGTCAGTTTCACTCAATGCGATGGTTTTGGTATACATACACTCCATAAAAGGCCTCGCTCACAGTATGCTGGAGAAGGATATATAGAGGGATACGTGGAGAAGGATGTAGCCCCAGTGGTTTTGATTCCCAGTTTCCCTAACAGGATTAGTCTCTCTGCTGGTGGATCTTTAGGAGATTGAAACTGGAACCAGTCCCTAAAACCCTCCTTACTTTGCAATGACATATTTAACTTCCACACATTAACAAGTCCAACACAGCAAATGAAAGATAAACATCTTGTGAATCCAGCCAACATGTCCGATTTTTTAAATGTTTTACAGCGAAAACACAATATATATTTATGTTATCTCACCACAATAGCCAAACACACAATGCTATTTATCCACCGCATAGGTAGCTTTCAAAAAACCGACAAAATATAGATATAATTAGTCACTAACCAAGAAACAACTTCATCAGATGACAGTCTTATAACATGTTACACAATACATTTATGTTTTGTTCGAAAAATGTGCATATTTGAGGTATAAAATCATAGTTTTACATTGCAGCTACAATCACAAATAGCACCGAAGCAGCAAGAATAATTACAGAGAGGAACGTGAAATACCTAAATACTCATCATAAAACATTTATGAAAAATACATGGTGTACAGCAAATGAAAGATAAACATCTTGTGAATCCAGCCAATATTTCAGATTTTAAAGTGTTTTACAGCAAAAACACAATATAGCATTATATTAGCTTACCACAATAGCCAACCACACAAACGCATTTATCAGCAGCAAAATGTAGCGATTGCAAAAACCAGCAAAATATATTAAATTATTCACTAACCTTGACAAACTTCATCAGATGACAGTCCTATAACATCATGTTACACAATACATATATGTTTTATTCGAAAATGTGCATATTTAGCGGTACAAATCGTGGTTTTACAATGTGAATACGTAGCCAAACTGCACACAATTATCCGGAGATATTTTGGACAGTCACCTAATCTAATCAAAGAACTCATCATAAACTTTACTAAAAAATACATGTTGTACAGCAAATGAAAGATACACTAGTTCTTAATGCAATCGCCGTGTTAGATTTTTAAAAATAACTTTAGTACCACATACAGCTTACGTTATAGCGAGACAGCGCCTGCAATGAGGGCGGAAAATAGAACTAAATATTTTCCACAGAAATACGAAATAACATCATAAATGGTTCCTACTTTTGCTGAGCTTCCATCAGAATCTTGTACAAGGAGTCCTTTGTTCAGAATAAATCGTTGTTTGGTTTTAGAATGTCCTCTTCGCCTGTCGAATTAGCAACCTTAGCTAGCCAAGTGGCGCGAAGATGTCCATCTTCACCAAACGCAGAGAATGGAAAACTCCCGATAAACGTTCAATAATCTGATAAAACTATATTGAAAAAACATACTTTACGATGATATTATCACATGTATCAAATCAAATCAAAGCCGGAGATATTAGCCGTCTATACCGAAAGCTTTTCAGAAGGCAATCTGGGGTTCCTTCCCGCGCCTTGGCAGGCAAAGGAAATTGGGGTCACGTCATTCCAAGAGCTCTTGTTCGACCTCAGATCAAGCTAGACACCCCATTCCACCTTCCACTGCCTGTTGACATCTAGTGGATGGCGTATGAAGTGCATGTATATCCATAGATTTCAAGCAATTGAATAGGATGGCCCTGGAACAGAGCCTCGATTTCAGATTTTCACTTCCTAACAGGAAGTTTGCTGCAAAATGAGTTCTGTTTTACTCACAGATATAATTCAAACGGTTTTAGAAACTTGAGAGTGTTTTCTATCCAATAGTAATAATAATATGCATATTGTACGATCTAGAATAGAGTACAAGGCCGTTTAAATTGGGCACGATTTTTCCCCAAAGTGAAAATAGCGCCCCCTACACACTAACATGTTAACGGGATAAGTGTCATCAACAACCGCTGAATAGCATAGCGCTACATTCAATAAATATTACTAAAAATATTTATATTCATGAAATCACAAGTGCAATATAGGAAAACACAGCTTAGCCTTTTGTTAATCCACCTGTCGTGTCAGATTTTGAAATTATGCTTTACAGCGAAAGCAATCCAAGCGTTTGTGTAAGTTTATTGATTGCTCGACAAAACATTAAGTACACTTAGCATTAAGTAGCTCGATCACGAAAATCAGAAAAGCAATCAAATTAATCGTTGACCTTTGATGATCTTCGGATGTTTTCACTCACGAGACTCCCAGTTAGACAACAAATGTCCAAAATACCTCCATTTGTTTGGCACGTTATGTTCAGAAATCCACAGGAAAGAGCGGTCACGACAACGCAGACGAAAATTCCAAATAGTTTCCATAATGTCCACAGAAACATGTCAAACGTTTTTTATAATCAATCCTCAGGTTGTTTTTAAAATATATAATCGATAATATATCAACCGCAAATGTCTTTCACAGTAGGAGAGGGAAAAACAATGGCTGTCCAAACTCTGTTGCGCGAGCAAAACTCATGTGACCACTTGACGAGATGTTATCGTTCTGGCTCATTTTTCAAAATAAAAGCCTGAAACTATGTCTGAAGACTGACACCTTGAGGAAGCGATAGGAAAAGGAATCTGGTTCATATCCCTTTAAATCCAGCAAAGGGAGGCTATGGAACATGGAGTTTTCAAAATAGAAGCTACTTCCTGTTTGGATTTTCCTCAGGGTTTCGCCTGCAATATCAGTTCTGTTATACTCACAGACAATATTTTGACAGTTTTGGAAACTTTAGAGTGTTTTCTATCCAATACTAATAATAATATGCATATATTAGCAACTGAGACTGAGGAGCTGGCCGTTTACAATGGGCACCTTTTCATCCAAGCTACTCAATACTGCCCCTGCAGCCATAAAAAGTTAACAACACCTCCCACTCCACATTAGAATAGCTCAATCAGTGATCCTTTTAGCTAGAACTATAGCTCACGGACTGTGGTACACTATACTATGCCCTAGGGGGCAGCCCTAAATTATACTCAAGGGGCTGTGGGTCCCACAGGGCTCTACAAAGGCCAGGATTAGCCAAAAATGTCGTTAGGCAGCCCTGTGGATCTGGTGTATCGTAGCTTTTAGCATCCTCTCTACTTTGTGCTGCCTTCCGTCTCATTACAGCAGAGGAGAAGTGGCTAGAAAACAGAGACCCCCACATTTGAATTAGCTGCTTTTAACCAGGATGTTTTAATGGCACTATCTGGCTGGCTGCTGTACTACAGTAAGATTTAGTCTTCTCTTTAGGAGCATTAGCTGGAAACACTCACTGGAAGCCTGCCTGGGTGGGTGGTCAAGGTGGAGGACCTCATAGCAGATGGAGAAAATATGTTTACAAAATGTTATTTATCGTAAAAACACAATCTGAGAAAGGCTGTAGAATCCTGGAATGCCATGTTTTTTAAATATATGAAGTGACATTTACTATGGCTATTTTTGATCTGGCAGCTGGGGCTGTGTGTGTTGCTGTATGTACAGTTGAAGTCGGAAGTTTACATACACTTTAAAACTCGTTTTTCAACCACTCCACAAATTTCATGTTAATTAACAAACTATAGTTTTGGCAAGTCGGTTAGGACATCTACTTTGTGCATGACACAGTACATTTTTCAACAATTGTTTACAGACAGATTATTTCACTGTTTCACAATTCCAGTGGGTCAGAAGTTTATATACACGAAGTTGACTGTGCCTTTAAACAGCTTGGAAAATTCCAGAAAATGATGTCATGGCTTTAGAAGCTTCTGATAGGCTAATTGATACCATTTGAGTCAATTGGAGGTGTACCTGTGGATGTATTTTAAGGCCTACCTTCCAGCTCAGTGCCTCTTTGCTTGACATCATGGGAAAATTAAAAGAAATCAGCCAAGACCTCCGAAAATAAATTGTAGACCTCCACAAGTCTGGTTCATCCTTGGGAGCAATTTCCAAATGCATGAAGGTACCACGTTCATCTGGTCAAACAATAGTACGCAAGTATAAACACCATGGGACCACGCAGCCGTCATACCGCTCAGGAAGGAGACGCGTTCTGTCTCCAAGAGATGAACGTACTTTGGTGCGAAAAGTGCAAATCAATCCCAGAACAACAGCAAAGGACCTTGTGAAGATGCTAGAGGAAACAGGTACAAATGCATCTATATCCACAGTAAAACGAGTCCTATATCGACATAACCTGAAAGGCCGCTCAGCAAGGAAGAAGCCACTGCTCCAAAACTGCCATAAAAAAAGCCAGACTATGGTTTGCAACTGCACATGGGGACAAAGATTACTTTTTGAAGAAATGTTCTCTGGTCTGATGAACCAAAAATGGAACTGTTTGGCCATAATGACCATCGTTATGTTTGGAGGAAAAAGGGGGAAGCTTGCAAGCTGAAGAAAACCATCCCAACCTTGAAGCACGGGGGTGGCAGCGTCATGTTGTGGGGGTGCTTTGCTGCAGGGGGGACTGGTGCACTTCACAAAATAGATGGCATCATGAGGCAGGAAAATTATGTGGATATATTGAAGCAACATCTCAAGATATCAGTCAGCAAGTTCAAGCTTGGTCGCAAATGGGTCTTCCAAATGGACAATGACCCCAAGCATAATTCCAAAGTTGTGGCAAAATGGCTTAAGGACAACAAAGTCAAGGCATTGGGGTGGCCATCACAAAGCCCTGACCTCAATCCTATAGAAAATGTGTGGGCAGAACCGAAAAAGCGTGTGCGAGCAAGGAGGCCTACAAACCTGACTCAGTTACACCAGCTCTGTCAGGAGGAATGGGCCAAAATTCCCCCAACTTATTGTGGGAAGCTTGTGGAAGGCTACCCAAAACATTTGACCCAAGTTAAACAAATTTAAGGCAATGCTACCAAATACTAATTGAGTGTATGTATACTTCTGACCCACCGGGAATGTGATGAAAAAAATTAAAGCTGAAATAATTCTCTCTACTATTATTCTGACATTTCACATTCTTCAAATAAAGTGGTGATCCTAACTGAACTAAGACAGGACATTTTTACTAGGATTAAATGTCAGGAATAATAAAAAACTGAGTTTAAATGTATTTGGCTAAGGTGTTTGTAAACTTCCGACTTCAACTTTACCTGTCTCAAGACATTTATTTCACACAGAGTGCAAGTGTTTGTGCTCAGTACAAAAATGGAAGAGGGGCCACCGCTCAAGAAGAGTAAAAGGTGTGACACACTTGAGAAATTCTTTATTATCAGACTCAACTTCTTCAGGCTAGGGTCTATTTTTCTCCACTTCCTGTCTGACTGACGTTTCCAAAGTAAACTGCCTGTTACTCTGGCCCAGAAGCTAGGATATGCATATAATTGGTACCATTGGATGGAAAACACTTTGAAGTTTGTAGAAATGTAAAAATAATGTATGAGACTAACACAATAGATATGGTAGGAGAAAATCCAAAGAATAACCAACCGGAATTTAAAAAACATTGAGAGCCCATGCTCTTACAATGGAAAGTATAGGGGCATTCTGAAATCTAGCTCTCAGGATGCAATTCCTATTGCTTCCACTAGATGTCAACAGTCTTTGTTTAAGGTTTCAGTCTTGTTTCTTCCCAAACGAGGAAGAATTTTGAGTTTTAGTACTGGGATTCAGACTTGGAAATCAGTCTGTGCGTGCGCGACGAAGAGCACGCACACCTGCTAATATCGTTTTCCTATTGAACATACTTCTTTCCGTATGAAATATTGCAGTTTAATTACATTTTAGGGTACCTGATGATTATATCGAAATGTATTTTGCATTGTTTTAACAAAGGTTAGCGGTAGCTTTTTGGATTCCTTCCTCTGCATGTTGAACGAGTGGATTACTCAAATCGATGGCGCCAACTAAACAGACTTTTTGGGATATAAAGAAGGATGTTATCTAACAAAACGACACTACATGTTTTAGCTGGGACCCTTTGGATTGCAAATCAGAGAGATTTTCAAAAAGTGAATATTTAAATCTCTATTTGTGATTTTATGAAGCCTGTGCCGGTGGAAAAATATGTTGATGTGGGGCACTGTCCTCAAACAATCGCATGGCATGCTTTCGCTGTAAAGCCTAATACAGTTAGATGAACAAGAATTTAAGTTTTTAACCGATATAAGACACTTGTATGTACCTAAATGTTTTATATCCATAATTTGTATGATTATTTATTTGAATTGCGCGCACTCCAATCTCACCGGAAGTTGTCGTCTAGCCCTAAGTACATTAAAATGATGTAACATTGGCAGGCACATTACAGGTTATTGCTGCTCGTTGTTCTCAGTGCTCGATTATTTAATTTGTTATTACCTGTCATGCATATCTTTAATAAATACAAATATTATACCATAATTTAATTACATCTGTTACTATAGGATTATTACACTAGAAAGACACTGTACAGTACAATAAGTGTGATCGCTTCTGTTTTTCCTACAGTACCTAGAGTATGTGGACCTGTACTAGTATCCTAGTATTCCTATTTCTCAGCTACTGCATATCTGTCCCGGTGCTGGAGTACAGCCCTGTTTTATTGATGAAGGAAAGGCATGGGGATGCTGCAGCCTGGACACTAGGGGATGGCTGTTACTTCAGCTCCAGTTCCTAAGCAGGCAGGCAGACACACACACACGTTTGTGCCCTACTCAACATCCTGGATCTCTGTGGGCTGATTTGTCTCAGGAAAGCCACGGTTGCTTAGCCAGAACACACACACACACAATGTAAAGGTTATGCGGTTGGAAAATCTCTCCTGAGCTGTCTTTAGTGTGCTGCATATGTTTATTATTGCAGCTATTCAGATATGGATCACATATTCCATGCACACCTGCTCAGTGCTCAGTCATTGTGATCTGTATCTGAACTCATTCCATCCATATTTATCATACTTCTCCCGTCTCTCCTAGACAAAAAATAGTAGCTACAGACTCTCTGACCAGGGCTTTTTGGACCTGTAAAACAATCTCATTTTTGCTAACTTTAACAGCCGACTAATTAGCTTGCTGCCAGTTCTTAGCAAACTTATGGAAATTATTGTGGTTGACCGGATACAATGCTATTTCTCTGTGAATAATTTAACAACTGACTTTCATCATGCTTATAGGGAAGGACACTCAACATGTACTGCACTGACACAAATTACATGATTGGCTGAAAGAAATTGACAAGAAGATTGTGGAAGTTGTATTGTTAAAATTAATTTTGTTAAATTTCAGTGCAGCCTTTGATATTATTGACCATATTTGTTATTGAAAAAAAATGTGTTATGGCTTTATGTGGGAACACCTTCAAGACTGTTGGTAAAGCATTATAGGTGACTACCACATGAAGCTGGTTGAGAAAATGCCAAGAGCGTGCAAAGCTGTCAAGGCAATTGGAGACTACTTTGAAGAATTTCAAATATAACATATTTTGATTTGTTTAACACTTTTTTGGTTACTACATGACTCCATATGTGTTATTTCATAGTTTGGATGTCTTCACTATTATTCTGCAATGTAGAAAATAGTAAAAAAATAAAGAAAAACCCTGGAATGAGTAGGTGTGTCTAAACTTTTGACTGGTACTGTATATATATATATATATATGTTTTTTAAATAGAAATTCAAATAATTGTATTTCATCTTTTCAATAATTTGAATGATCTTTTGTTTTTATCGCTTCAGTTTTTGTACTGAAGAGAAAAAATATCCAATCATGATTTTTCTTTGGTGGTCTCTGGGTCGAAGAAAATTTAGCTAGCTCGGCCAACCATTGGCTAGGCCTTCAGAAGGTAGACAGGAGGCCTCTGTCATTCAACTGCATTAGAGTAGAATTTGAGTGACCAATCACATTTTGACTTGCAATGGGTGGGACCTAGCCTGGGTACCAGTCACTTTAGCTAATCCACCCCCGGTACTCCATGTCATATGCCAAAGAGACAGACCTTTCTGCCATATTCAAATATGAACATTATATCATTAAAACCTCTTGAAGCTAGGGGGCAGTATTTGTGTGTTTGGATAAATAACGTTCCCAAAGTAAATTGCCTATTTCTCAGGCCCAGATGCTAGAATATGCATATAATTGGCAGATTAGGATACTCTGTTTTATTGTCTGTGAGTATAACTGATATTGCAGGCGAAAACCTGAGGAAAATCCAACCAGGAAGTGCTGTTTTTCTGAAAGTACTCTGTTCCATTGCCTGCCTATCCTCCATTTAAAGGGATATCAACCAGGTTCTTTTTCATATGGCTTCCACAGGGTGTGAACAGTCTTTAGACATAGTTTCAAGCTTTTATTCTGAAAAATGAGCGAGAATGATCACATTGCGTCAGTGGACTGCCAGATGTCCTTAGATTTGTTCATGCGCGCGCCACTGGTAGCTAGACATTTTCTTTCTCTCTTGTATTGAAAAGTTTACCGTCCGGTTGAAATATTATCGATTATTTATGTTAAAAACAACCTGAGGATTGATTATAAAAAACGTTTGGCATGTTTCTACAAACTTTACGGATACTATTTGGAATTTGTCTGCCCGTCGTGACCTGCACGAGCCTGTGGATTACTCAACAAAATGCGCCAACCAAATGGAGGTTTTTGGATATAAAAATAATCTTTATCGAACAAAACTAACATTTATTGTGTAAGTGGGAATCTCGTGAGTGCAAACATCCGTAGATCATCAAAGGTAAGCAATTCATTTTATTGCTTTTCTGACTTTCGTGACCAAATTACTTTGCTGCTAGCTGTTTGTAATGTTTTGTCTACTGATCGATGTCCTCACACAAACGCTTGGTTTGCTTTCGCTGTAAAGCTTTTTTTCAAAATATGACACGCCAGGTGGATTAACAACAAGCTAAGCTGTGTTTTGGTATATTGCACTTGTGATTTCATGAAAATTAAATATTTTTAGTAATTTAATTTGAATTTGGCGCTCTGCAATTCAGTGGAGGTTGACGAAAATGATCCCGCTAAAGGGATCGGTGCGCCAAGAGGTTTTAATGAGCGAGGAGAACAGGTCGAAAAGCATTAAACATGTATGGCAATTTAGCTAGCTAGCTTGCACTTGCTAGCTAACGTTAATGTGTCCTATTTAGCTAGCTTGCTGTTGCTAGCTAATTTGTCCTGGGATATAAACATAATTCTATTTTCGAGGCTCCACATGTTGTCGTGGAATATATTAAGTTATTTCCAATAACCAATGAGCAACTCCGCCCTAAATCCAGTGCATATTGAACGTTGAGATTACCGAAAGTCCAGTCTGTGGCAATGAGTGGAATATTAGCTAAAGAGACTGGTTCTCAGAATAAGTGGGGACCATAGCTTAGTGTGTGGCACCGTTCTTCTGGAAGGCCTAGATATGTCACTGACAAGCCTAGTTTTCCCATGCTTTTGTTGTAGTGCAGGGTTCCCCAACAATATTATCCCCCCCAAGCCCCTCAAATTAATTATGAATATTTGTTTCATTAAACAAAAAAATCAAGGAACCGAGATGCAAAAACTCACAAATGCATTGTCCCAAGAAGGAATTTACCCTACCTAAATAACTTAATGGGGAGAGAGAATGCAGGAGACAGTCAACTAATAAAGCAGGCAGCGGACCATTTTGTGGTGCTGAAATGTAAAGCTGCAACTGCAGTGCAATCAATAGGAGGGGAACAGCACCTGGTGCTGAAAATATGGCTAACTTGTTATGCAAGTGTTCCACAGCAACAGGTGGAGAAAACCTATACCTGTCGAGTAATTCATTTTAACAATAATCTTCATTTTAATTTGACTTTACAAAACAACAAGAGGGCTTAATTGGAGTCTATTTCTTCTGATCCTAGGCCTATATAAAATAACTTAACTGGCTGAGGCTTTACAGCATATTTCACAATAACAAAAATATATGGCCTAATAGAAGTCAGATTTTTTTTTATTAGGCCTACTTACAATTGCAACTGTACATTCTTCCCTGAAACATTAGTGTCTAGTTTGAGAAACAGACGCCTCACAAGTCTTCAACTGGCAGCTTCATTAAATAGTATGCGCAAAACGCCAGTCTCAACGTCATCAGCGAAGAGGCGACTTCGGGATGCTGGCCTTCTAGACCTCCGGTCTACATGTTTCTCCCGGTCTCCGGGGGCGAGGCGAGAATCGAGCGTGAACGAGGACGACAGGGCACCGATTCCCTCTCCCTTCTAAGTTCTCGAGGCCACCCATCGATCCAGATGGTCAAGGCTATGATCAAGGTCCATGGGCAGCTCCCGGGCTGCGAGCTCATCTTTGATCAGTGAAGAAACATGTTGAATAATGTTTCCGGGTTCCAGGCACTCTCAGCTGCCAATGTGCGAAAATCCACTGCATAGTCTGCCACACTACAGGAGTCTTGACGTAACGGGAGCAGCTTACGAGCACCCGCTCTCCCGGACAACAGAGAATCAAACACCTTCCGAACTTCCGCCACGAACCCCTCCAGACTGAGGCAGATGGCGGACTGTTGCTCCCACACCACCGTGGCCCAGGCGAGTGCCCTCCCGGACTTCAGTGTTATAATGTACGCTATCCTCGAGCGGCCCGAGGGGAACGAAGAAGGCTGCAGCTCAAAAATGAGGGAGCACTGGGAGAGAAAAGCCCGGCAGGTTCCTGAATCTCCAGCGTAGCGCTCCGGAGGAGGTAAGCGGGGTTCTCAGGACACTGGAGTAGGCTGGGAGATTACAGGTGTGACCCTCTGCCCAGTGGGGAATCCACAGAATTGCTTCAGCAATGTATAGAATGCCTGGTCATGGCGTTCAACCAGGGTATGGAGTCCCTCCATATGACATTGCAGTAACTTCTTGTGTCTTCCAATGGTGGCTCCTTGCAGGAAGACAGCATTGTGGAGCTGGTCTGTGTCTGCTGGGTCAGTCATGGCCAGTTGTATGGTCAGGTGTGGAAAAAAAGACAGAGACAAGCTGCAGCTGGCCCAGAACAGAGCAGCATGTCTGGGCCTCAAATGTACACAGAGGGACAATGTCAATAACATGCATGTCCGTCTCTACTGGTTCGGAATGGAGGAGAGATTGACAGCATCACTGCTGGTCTTTGTAAGAAGTATTGATGTGCTGAAAGTACCGAATTGTCTGTTCAACCAGTTAACCTTTTACTGCAGTGGGCTATATCAGGGTCACACAGTGTGTGTTTCTTGGTAGTCTTAAACAAATCTACTTTGAAACAAAAGTGTACACCTCACTCACTGTTATGGGCTTAAAAAAGAAGACACCTGTACCATGTCAGATATAGAGTTGAAATGTATTCAATGGAGTTTGCATTCCAATATCATATATACACACACATCACAGAAGACTGAAATCTAACAAAACCGTTTGACATAGAAACAGCTTTTCCGTAATGTTTATTAATTATTCAATTATGGAAAATATAACATTCCACCCATGAGGCCACTAGAAGGCGATTTGGTCATTTGACTGTAGGAAAGGGATACCACACAGCTGAAAAGCCCATACATACCCCACAAGACAAACAATCAGGGGTCTTTTCACAGTCCCAAGTCCAGAAAAGAGGCTGGGAGACGCACAGAACTGTATAGAGCAATGACTACATGGAATTCTCTTCCACCTCAGATAATTCAGGTAAGCAATACATCAGTTTTAAAAACAGATAAAACACCACCTCAAAGAGCAACACGGACTGTGAAGACACACACATTACTCTGAGTATTTTTCATTTGTTATTTTTCTCTATTTTAAATAGTCGTATTGTTCTTTAGTCGTAGTGTTCTTAGTTTACATTTGTGTTGCTGTTTCCTGTCCATTAGTGTTCTGTATTTTGTCATGTTCAATGTTTTGTTTGGATCCCAGGAAGAATAGCTGCTACTTCTTCAACAGCTAATGGGGACCCGAATAAAAATCATAAAATCATCACTCAATGTCGGGTGTAAAATCATGCTCACTCACTTTAACTTCCCTTCCCTGTGTGTTGTGTGTATATATATATATAAAAAAATACCTCCACTCACCTGATGCAGTTTCTTATGAGGCTTCATGCAATCCTTGTCTTTCACACAAGGCTCCTCCTTGACTAATACGGTGCCTTGCAAAAGTATTCACTCCCTTGGTGTTTTTCCTATTTTGTTGTATTACAACCTGTAATTTAAATGTTTTTTATTTGGATTTCATGTAATGGACATACACAAAATAGTCAAAATTGGTGAAGTGAAGAGAAAATTAAAGTGCAAAAAGTTTTTTTACTGAAAAGTGGTGGGTGCATATGTATTCACCCCCTTTGCTATGAAGCCCCTAAATAAGATCTGGTGCAAACAATTACCTTCAGAATTCACATAATTAGTTAAACAAAGTCCACCTGTGTGCAATCTAATTGTCACATGATCTGTCACATGATCTCAGTATATATACACCTATTCTGAAAGGCCCCAGAGTCTGTAACACCACTAAGCAAGGGGCACCACCAAGCAAGCGACACTATAAAGGTCAAGGAGCTCGCCAAATACGACAGGGACAAAGTTGTGGAGAAGTACAGATCAGGGTTGGGTTATAAGTAAAATATCAGAAACTTTGAACATAGCAAGGAGTACCATTACATCCATTATTAAAAAATGGAAAGAATATGGCATCACAACAAACTTGCCAAGAGATGGCAGCACACCAAAACTCATGGACAGGCAAGGAGGGCATTAGTCAGAGAGGCAACAAAGCGACCAAAGATAACCCTGAAGGAGCTGCAAAGCTCCACAGTGGAGATTGGAGTATCTGTCCATAGGACCACTTTAAGCCGTACACTCCACGGAGCTGGGCTTTACAGAAGAGTGGTCAGAAAAAAGCCACTGCTTAAAAACAAAAATAAGCAAACACGTTTGGTGTTCGCCAAAAGGCATGTGGGAGACTCCCAAAACATATTGAAGAAGGTACTCGGGTCAGATGAGCTTTTTGGCCATCAAGGAAAATGTCTGGCGCAAACCCAACACCTCTCATCACCCCGAGAACAACATCCCCAAAGTGAAGCATGGTGGTGGCAGCATCATGCTGTGGGGATGTTTTTCATCAGCAGGTAATGGGAAACTGGTCAGAATTGAAGGAATGATGGATGGTGCTAAATACAGGGAAATTCTTGAGGGAAACCTGTTTCAGTCTTCCAGAGATTTGAGACTGGGACGGAGGTTCACCTTCCAGCAGGACAATGACCCTAAGCATACTGCTAAAGCAACACTTGAGTGGTTTAAGGGGAAACATGTATATGTCTTGGAATGGCCTAGTCAAAGCCCAGACCTTAATCCAATTGAGAATCTGTGGTATGACTTAGATTGCTGTACACCAGCGAAACCCATCCAACTTGAAGGAGCTGGAGCAGTTTTGCCTTGAAGAATGTGCAAAAATCCCAGTGGCCAGATGTGCCAAGCTTATAGAGACATACCCCAAGAGACTTGCGGTTGTAATTGCTGCAAAAGGCGGCTCTACAAAGTATTGGCATTGGGGGGGATGAATAGTTATGCACTCTCAAGTTCAGATTTTCTTTGTCTTATTTCTTGTTTGTTTCACACAAAATATTTGCTTCTTCAAAGTGGTAGGCATGTTGTGTAAACGAAATGATACAAACCTCCCAAAAATCTATTTTTATTCCAGGTTGTAAGGCAACAAAACAGGAAAAATGCCAAAGGGGGTGAATACTTTCGCAAGACACTGTAGCTACCTAATAATGTGAAAAATGTATTTTTACTGAAGGATTTACAGTACTGTGATTTTTCTCTCTCTGCAGAGTTGATTTTGACTATGCCAAGACAAACGACTCAGTTCCACCCTCATCTATTGTAGTTGTTTGTCTGCAGGGCGCTGTTTGATGTAATGTTGGTTCTCCTCCAGGGCTCTGTTTGACTATAACAGGACAAAGGACTCTGGGCTGCCCAGCCAGGGGCTTAACTTCCACTTTGGAGACATCCTTCACGTGGTGAACACCTCCGATGACGAGTGGTGGCAGGCGAGGCACATGACCCACAAAGAAGAGGTAGATGAGGTCGGAGTCATCCCCAGCAGGAGGAGGTGAGGGGTCAGGGTTGCTCAGGTTAGAAGCTGCCTACAGGCACAGATCTAGGGACGGGCAACATGCCGGTCCCTGATCAGCACTAGACTTCTCAAACTTAAATCTTATTTTAGGAGACTGGACAAAAAAAGTTTGAATTAGTAGGCATCTTGTCAGTTAGCATGGCATTACTTTAAATAAGCCCTCTTACTCACCAGCCTCAGCCGTTTGGGGAATTCAGTTTTAAAACCCTATTGCATGTCCTGTGCTTGCTCACAGAGTGCTCAGTGTATGCGTGTGCGTGTTAGCACAGCCCAGTGCTGGTCTTATCCCTGGACACAGCATGGTGCCACTGCGACTGGCAATATACCGTAAAGGCCACCATGGGGGCAGAGAGTAGGTTAACATACAACCACTCTTTTTTTTGTTTCGCCAAGGATTGTACTGAGGTGTTTTACAAGTCTTTAAATAAAAAAAGGTCCAGTCGAACCAAACACACCCATTAGCCTTACACTTCCTATGTTAAATCAGCTGTTTCATGATAGACTTGAGTCTCTCTCTGTATTTCTCTCTTACTCTGTCACTGTCACGCTTCACCTCTATTTCCTCCCTCCGTCGCTCTCTCCCCTGGAAGAGGAGTGATGGACAGATAATTGACTTCTCACCTGACTCTGTTGCATCTGTCTCCTTGGAAGCTGGATATGATGAGATGGCAGCAGTTGCAGGGTGTTTTGTAGAAAGTTGTATATCATGAGAATAGGAGTCTATGTCAAAGCATGAGGCATTGTGAGGATAGGCCAACAGGATTGTAGATGTATAAGATATGGTTGCAGTGTGAACCCATTTATCTTGAGCACGGCAATGTAAAACTGTTTCGGATACTTGCTATTATGAAGGAAATGAAGATGAATATAGCCTGTAAAAAAAATATAAGAAAAGAGCCCGTAGCAGCCATTGAACATCCATGCTTTGAAGAGTAGCTTGTGGCAGCTGTTAACCCAAGTGAAGGCTTAAAGGAAAGCTGTACTACACTAGCTGTTGATGCAGAGCAGAAGACAGTTAGCTTCTCTTATCTGGAGCTCTGAGTTCTTTTACTCTTCTCACTCCTGCTCTCCAAGGCATTGATACATTCTCCTGTGATGTCCTCATTAATAAAGGAAACTAAGAAATAGGAGGGAAACTATTTACATTCTAAACTAAAGCTTTATAGAGCTCTGTAGAACTGCTTTGTAGGATTAAATACAAAGAAAAGGCAATGCAAAGAGTCGCATTGTTTTCGAAACATTTTTAAGAACGATTTGGATTCTGAAAATATTTCCTTCGGGGTCTCATTTAAGTGAAATGGAAATGTAGCAGGGACTTAATTACTGGTAGATAAAGTATTTTCAGGTGCTGTGTTGTAATGTTGCATCCAAGGCTGACTTAGAGGGAAATAAAAAGGTTTCCCTCAAGGCAACTCTTTTTATTCTTCTGATTACTGAATCACCCCTTTCCTCTCTACTCATCAATCTCAGCAGGGTACTGTGGAAGTTACTATAGAGATGGAACCGGGATTTGAGTCTTCACACACACGCAATATCCCGGCAAAAAAAATAGCCGGCTTGTTTCAAGGCACGATTATGTAAAATGTTTCATCAGTGACCCATGGGTGTAGCCCTCACTCCCTCGCTTCTCAGCCACTCTCTCTCTTCTCTCCTGCAGGGTAGACAGAGCGCGGTTAAAGACTGTCAAATTCAATGCCAGGTCTCAAGACAAAGGGGTGAGTTGATCTCTGTTACATTATCAGTGTTGTTATTGAAATATTGCTTACAATGTAGCAGACGGGTGGCCGGGCTGGCCCACAAGTGACGAAAGTGTGAAGTAACACAAACTTAGACCAAGATGGACCTTTCTCCAAGGAAACAACCCAGGACTTTTATTCAGGAAATGAAACAGAATGCGCCACAGCGCTGGTTAACAATAACACCAAACCAAAAACCTAGCTCCTCTTTGAGCCAGGTTAAACAGCCACCACCCAACCTCCAAGCTAATGATATTCAGGTGTGTGTAATTAAGCTCTTACCCTTCAGGGCCAACCTCTATCCTGGCAAGCAGATGTAGCCAACGAGCAGGAATATACCGGCCATCACACACCCCCACTCTCACTCCCTCACAACAATAACACACTCTTCAAGATAGTTAGGTTTGGAAACAAAATTTAAGTTAGTTTAAGGTTTGTTCAAATCCATAAACACTTCAGTAAACATGGTCCTAAAACTAAATCTCGCATCATTACAACCTTCATCCCATCTAATATTATCCCAGGTGTTGTTCAGAGCAGCATAATGATATCTCCATTCCTTCCCTATATAGAGCTAATGAATGTGTTACCTGCTCAGAAACCATAGTCTAGTCACAGTTCGGTGCACAATCACTATCATCAGAAAGAACACTGACCTCTCAAAACTGAGCATGCAAGTATTCTTATGACTTAATTTTTTATGTTTTTAATATGGGCAGAGTACTAAACTTGAGATACACACAGATTTCAAGTCAGCGTTCTACACATAATTATATTGTTGAAGCTATTATTTTCTATCCATATAACCTAAATGAATGTATTAATATCTGACTGTCTGAGGCTGTCTGTCTACCGTGATCACTGTCCAGTTCTCCTAGCCACAACACTTTTGTTATATTTCCCACCTGACTCAGTGAATCTCCCATAGGAAAACTGTGCTGCGTTGAAACAGTGGTGGGTTCCAGCACAAATTCTATATAGATCTAATCGGTGCCCAAATTCACAAAGCGTCTCAGAGTAGAATTGCTCATCAAGGATCAGATGTTTTCTCCTATTCATCGTGATCTAAAAAGCAAAACTGATCATAGATCAGCACTCCTACTCTGATTGCTCTAAATTCAGGTGGTGCAAGTGTCAAACGCCGGTCAATTGCACTTTCGCCATGTAAAAACTTGGGCAATGGCATTTTCCACCCATTACGCCAGGTTTGGCAATTTGTCTGTCAAATATCAGCTCGCTTGCGCTGAGGTGGGAGGGGAGGAAATGTTTGCCCATAACCTCACCTCCACCATGGGGCACTCTGTTCACAATGTTGACATCAGCAACCGCTCGCCCACACAACGCCATATGTCTGCCATCTGCCCGGTACATTTGAAAACGGGATTCATCTGTGAAATGCACACTTCTCCAGCGTGCCGGTGGTCATCGAAGGTGAGCATTTGCCCACTGAAGTCGGTTCCGATGCCGAACTGCAGTCAGGTCAAGACCCTAATGAGGACAACGAGCTTGCAGATGAGCTTACCTGAGACGGTTTCTAACAGTTTGTGCAGAAATTCTTCGGTTGTGCAAACTGTTTCATCAGTTGTCCGGGTGGCTGGTCTCAAACCAATCTGCAGGTGAAGAAGCCGGATGTGGCGGTCCTGGGCTGGCATGGTTATACTTGGTCTGCGGTTGTGAGGCCGGTTGGACGTACTGCCAAATTCTCTAAAATGACGTTGGAGGCGGCTTATGGTAGAGAAATGAACATTCAGTTCTCTGGCAACAGCTCTGGTTGACATTCCTGCAGTCAGCATGCCAATTGTATGGTCCCTCAACTTTATACATTTGTGGCATTGTGTTGTGTGACAAAACTGCACATTTTAGTGTCCTTTTATTGTCCCCATCACAAGGTGCACCTGTGTAATGATCATGTCGTTTAATTAGCTTCTTGATATGCCACACCTGTCAGGTGGATGGATTATCTTGGCAAAGTAGAAATGATCACTAACAGGGATTTAACAAAATTTGTTCTCCAAATTTGAGAGAAATACACTTTGTGTGTATGAAACATTTCTGGGATCTTTTATTTCAGTTAATGAAACTTTACTTTTACATGTTGCGTTTATATTTTTGTTCAGTGTACATCACTAATGTTTTATTAAAATATCACCTGCTGAAAAACCATCAAGACATTCCCCCTTGTTTATATTAGACATTATTTTTGTCCAGCTTCTGTGACCAGTTTGGACACATTATGTGCAATGCCCATTGCATGAAAGGTGTAATTGACTGTAGGAAGCCTGTTTAGCAACATTAACTTTGTTTAACAACATCATTTTGTCAAATACATCTTCCACTTTCCTCTGTTGGACCCAACTGTCAAATCGTGAGAATTCCGATCACTGTCTGTGGTGCTGAACAATGTTACTTCTAAGCTGATGGTGCCGCAGTAGTCCTGAGACTGTCCCGGGACAACCGCAAAGAACAAATATTAGCCACGGAGAGACTCCACTTTCAAATATTTTCCCTTTTAACACTGTCAACGTTTCCCTTTCTGTGGCAATTGTGATCGAATCAACGCAATATTAGCCGCTTTATATGCAACACACTGAAACAAAACCAACTATGCAAGACTTAGTATGCCAAACTATGCAAGATTTTATGCAACAGAATCGGAGTAGGGTTCTGTTGCATTGACACACAGGACTCAGCCCGTACTCTACACAGACCTGTGCAGCACAACTAATCAGAGCTGCAGTAGGCCTATGTGCAACTAGACCATTGCTATATATGGATCTGTGTCCTTTTACTTTGAACTGGACTGTTAACAGCATTTTTTTTAATGGTAGGCCTACTGTCAAACCCTGACCTTAGAGATCCTTTTTATGTCTCTATTTTGGTTTGGTCAGGGTGTGAGTTGGGGTGGGTATTCTATGTTCTATGATTTGTATTTCTATGTTTTGGCCGGGTAGGGTTCTCAATCAGGGACGGCTGTCTATCGTTGTCTCTGATTGAGAACCATATGTCTTGGGGGTATGATCTTTGATCTTTGTAGCTAGCTAAGTAAACAATGAATCCCAACACATGATGTAAAGTTAGTTAGCGAGCCAGCCAGCTAGCATTAACTAGCTAACAGTACACTTTAACTTGAAATGAAAATATTTTGTCAAAATTAGAGGAGTCTTCTGTAAGACGTGTAGCTAGCTAAACAATGGACCATAATCACAATTTATGACGTTACTACCCTGCATGAATCTGCAGGTAGCTAACCAACCAGGTTCTATGGCTATAACTAGTCAAGCAAATGTGTTTGAGATACGAAGAATAAGATCATACACATAACGTTAGCAAGCGACCAAGCCAGCTAATGTTAGCTAGCTAACAGTACATTTGAAATGAAACCACTTTCTGTCAAAATTAGAAACATGTAATAACTGAAAGTAGCTAGCTAGACTATCATACCAGTATACATCATGGTTGGATACGTCTCCTGTCTGATGCCATACATGGTTGCCCTTAGTTTGACGATGTACTCCAGACTGGTGTTTTCTCCATCTCCTTAGCTATTGTTTGGTTCTTATTTTTCAGAGTAAATGACTCACGGACACTAGAGAAGCTTTAACCAAGTTTAATCATCCCCAAATGGTTCTGTACAGCTGTGATCAGACAGTAAAAGATTTCAGACTTCACAGTTTATATGTATCCTACTTAAGACACTCCCCTTTCTCTCCAATCCTTACATTTTATGGCTCTACAGGAAGCTAATAAAGAGGGTAACAGGATTCCAAACAATTATTACTCTGTCCTCACCTCCTGACCTCAACCCCTCTTTCATCTAATACACAGATGTCCATCTGTCTCCCCTGTATCAACACATCGCTCTCCTCTCCTCCATCAAACACGGCTGCCTTCTTACTTCTGAGACCCATTAACTTCTAACATAGTCTCTTTCATTTCCTATCATTCATTTAATATCTCAATGTTCAAAGTTTAGCCGATTCCAACACTATCATACTCGAATTCCACAGATTTTTCAAAACTCAGTCCTCCAGAAATTGGAGAGCATACACAAAAGCTAGCTAACAGTACACTTTAATTTGGTTCATGCAGTTTTACTACACGCTACATTTTCTTAAAAGCCACATTCAACACGATTACCTAGACATACTGACCAGCTCAATAGACAGACCAATCCAAACTCATCTCTCGGCATGTCCACCCCACTCATTATCTCAGCCCATCATGGCTAGCGGGAAGGTTGTTCACTTTTTCTGTGGCTTAACCAACAAGGCTCGTAATTTAACAATTTTATTTGTATTTGCAGATGGCATACAAGTTTGATATTAAGGCACATGAAAGTTCACATGTTCGAGAAGGCATTTCTGCCCCAAAAAAACACATTTTCATTTTAAAATGTTAAGAAAATTGCGTTCAAACGGCTCTCCTGTGAAGTTGTGTCATACGCCTAGTTTCCTGAATCAGGTTACAAATGCATCCAACAAGTTTGTAGAGTCACAAGCTTGATGTAGTCATTGCGTGCTAGAAATATGGGACCAAATACTAAACTTTTGACTACTTTATTTATAAGAATCTTTAGGGGTGTCATATCACCCCACTCCTCTGCACACTCCACTGGCTTCCAGTCGGAGCAGCAAGGGAAACTACACCTTACCTTCAAGCTTTGCTCAAAGCCTACATCCCTACCTGAGCACTCCGTTCTGCCACCTCGGGTCTCTTGGCCCTACCACCCCTACGGGAGGTCTATGGACTGAGCCTGCGTCTCCAGTAGCTTTGCTCATTGGTTTATCAGTTGGTTAGTTTGACCATTTGGCTTCAGTGCAGCGCTGCGATTGTGCATGACGGTTGAACAGCGTGATGTGTTCCAGTAATGAATATCTCTCTTGTGGTTGTGTCTCCTGTTGCTTTGCTCTCTGACGGCTACTTCACAGGTCCCTGACGACAAAGCACTGAGTAAGTCAACAGGATTTCACGGTCACACAACCATCTGAAGCTCATCCATGGCTCCCACAGTCATTTAATATTGTAATTTAAGCCTTAGCTATGACATCCAATGCATTGTCATCAAAATCTCTCTCTGTCATCCAGCCTCTATTGACAATCGGCTTAGTTTGATTACATAAAAACATATATACAAAACAGTGTGCTTTATTTCTATTCCGTTCAAAGCCCAAACAGTACCTCTAAACATGCATTGCATCTATGTAACACTACCCAACACTCATATTTCTAACATATCATCTTGACATCAGCCTCTGTACACTGATCAGCATTTACACTGTGGTTAGCATTACATTATGACCAGCACACTGAGTCAGTGTGATGTCACTAAATCAATGGTGACTCGTCGGTGGGTATTGTACTGCAGATCATGTATGCTGCTTTTGCATTGTTACAGCAGGCTCCTCAACACTATTGGTATTTGTTTCCCCTTACTCAGCATAGATAGGCCAGTTTAGAGACACATAGTCTGTAGAATAATGTACTGTAGGGGACATAATAGACAGTCCTGACTCCTGTGTAGTCCAGAAGACTTAACTCTGATGATCCAAAGTTTAAATCTTAAAACGAATAGAAATTTAAAAAAGAATATTAAAATAACAAAACTACAATGATGTGTGTTTGTTACAGAGGTGTCAGAATCACCTTTTTATTGGGGACCTTTTCTGTTGAAAATATCCCTATTCTACCCCCTTGGCTGTGCTAAGACCCTTCATGAGTGCTGAATGTTGTGCGAGTATGGTTTCAACCGTAACTTAAAACATGTATTTTTAGTTCACCGTTATTTCTTCCGGTATAATCTTTTACAAGAGACCTGGTCCAAAATGGCCACAGTGTTGGACAGAAAAACACACATTAACATGGTGTATAAAGCTCTATGACCTTGACATGGCCATGACATGCACCTCGATGTGATTCGATAGGATGACCTGCTGTGATTAAATTCTAGGATGAAAGAGGAAGGTCTCACAGATATACCGTCACGCTGCCCTTCACAAAACCTAACTTGAGAGGGTATCGTTTTTAGAAAGTACAATATTCACACCTCCATCTCCAAAACGTTCCTAGCACTGCCCTCTCCTGGTGATCCTGTGTGTCTTCATGTTGTGACCTTGTATTACATTACCCACTCCCACTGATGTCTATTGAGTTATCTGTATCTACATGTTTCTGTGATGCTGACATTCCCTTTGTTATACTTTCAGAGCATGTAACCTCTAATGCCAGCGATAGTGAAAGTAATTACTGTATGTCCTGGTGTCCCCCTCAATCCCTACCTCCGTCGACGGGCTGCCTGTGTTCTTTCATTTGTTTTGCTTGTCTCCATCTTCTCTTTTATGATCTATTCTGTTTGTTTGGTCTGAGCAGCATACTCCGAGGATCACACACGTTAGAGTCCCCAAGCTACTTCAGGGATGCATGTTGAAATAGCAGTCGTATTAGGACAGTGGTTCTCAATAAGACTCATGAGACCACAGGCTTACTGGTAAAATTCCCGTGCAGGGTTCTTCAGGGGTACTCTGGACAGAGCTACTGTAAATGTATTTGGTGGTACAGTAACCAAAAAAGGTTGAGAACCACTGTATTAGGACAGTTACTGGATTGATATGAAAACAATGTAGAGCTTTACCAGTGTATTTGTGTGAGAGGAACAGAGTCTCCTGTTGTGACTATACAGTGTTCTGCTTTCTTTACTGCAATTAAATACTTTTTAAGAGAAGCAAAACTGCTCATACATATTCACAAGCTTCGTGGCATGCATGCACATTAGCTACTCTTTTAATGTTCTGTACAGATGGAGCGAAGGGGGTCATTATGTTAACTCCATTTTGATGTGCACACTTATAACAAGGGACAAGGAGAATACTGACCCACACACACACACAGCATGCCAACAGCTGGTCTGACTCCTAACCATAATCACAGTATCTACTGCATCGCCACTATCTGTCTAAACATGGCCGCCTGTTCTGTCCGTCCTATCAGGTGGCCAGGAGGAGTACGTCCTGTCCTACGAGCAAGTCACACAGCAGGAAGGTAAGACACAGCTTACATGATCATCTCTGTCACACATCATCTGACAGCAGCAGTATCACAGGATAGCTCAGCTCTCACTGCCCCATTAGAGTTAGTTATCTCACTTGGTTATGGTGTCTTAGTTAGTTACAGTAACGATGATAACAAACCATCTTAGAATTAGTTACAGTGGCTTGCGAAAGTATTCACCCCCTTGGCATTTGTCCTATTTTGTTGCCTTACAACCTGGAATTAAAATAGATTTTTGGGGGATTTGTATGATTTGATTTACACAACATGAATACCACATTGAAGATGCAAAATATTTTTTGGGTGAAACAAACAAGAAATAAGACAAAAAAACTGAACTTGAGCGTGCATAACTATTCACCCCCCCCCCAATGCCAATACTTTGTAGAGCCATGTTTTGCAGCAATTACAGCTGCAAGTCTCTTGGGGTATGTCTCTGAGCTTGGCACATCTAGCCACTGGGATTTTTGCCCATTCTTCAAGGCAAAACTGCTCCAGCTCCTTCAAGTTGGATGGGTTCCGCTGGTGTACAGCAATCTTTAAGTCACAACACAGATTCTCAATTGGATTTAGGTCTGAGATTTGACTAGGCCATTCCAAGACATTTAAATGTTTACCCTTAAACCACTCAAGTTTTGCTTTAGCAGTATGCTTAGGGTCATTGTCCTGCTGGAAGGTGAACCTCCAGAGATTTGAGACTGGGACGGAGGACTGAAACAGGTTTCCTTCAAGAATTTCCCTGTATTTAGCGCCATCCATCATTCCTTCAATTCTGACTAGTTTCCCAGTCCCTGTCGATGGAAAAACATCCCCACAGCATGATGCTGCCACCACCATGCTTCACTGGGGATGGTATTCTCAGGTTTGTGCCAGACATAGCGTTTTCCTTGATGGCCAAAAAGCTAACTTTTTGTCACCTGACCAGAGTACCTTCCATATGTTTGGGGACTCTACAACATGCCGTTTGGCGAACACCAAACGTGTTTGCTTAATTTTTTTCTTTAAGCAATGGCTTTTTTCTGACCACTCTTCCGTAAAGCCCAGCTGTGGAGTGTAAGGCTTAAAGTGGTCCTATGGACAGATACTCCAATCTCCGCTGTGGAGCTTTGCAGCTCCTTCAGGGTTATCTTTGGTCGCATTTTTGCCTCTCTGACTAATGCCCTCCTTGCCTGGTCTGAGTTTGGTGGGTGGCCCTCTCTTGTCAGATTTGTTGTGGTGCCATATTATTTAAAACATTTAAATAATGGATTTAATGGTGCTCCGTGTGATGTTCAAAGTTTCAGCAATTTTTTTTATAACCCAACCCTGATCTGTACTTCTCCACAACTTTGTCCCTTACCTGTTTGGTGAGCTCCTTGGTATTCATAGTGTCGCTTGCTTGGTGGGGTTCCAGACTCTGGGGCCTTTCAGAATGTGTGTGTACAGTTGAAGTCGGAAGTTTACATACACTTAGGTTGGAGTCATTAAAACTCATTTTTCAACCACTCCACAAAATTATTGTTAACAAATTATAGTTTTGGCAAGTCGGTTAGGACATCTTTGTGCAGTAATTTTTCCAACAACTGTTTACAGACTGATTATTTCATTTAGTTCACTGTTTCACAATTCCAGTGGGTCAGAAGTTTACATACACTAAGTTGACTGTGCCTTTAAACAGCTTGGAAAATTCCAGAAAATGATGTCATGGCTTTAGAAGCTTCTGATAGGCTAATTGATACCATTTGAGTCAATTGGAGGTGTACATGTGGATGTATTTCAAGTTCTATCTTCCAGCTCAGTGCCTCTTTGCTTGAAATCATGGGAAAATCAAAAGAAATCAGCCAAGACCTCAGAAAAAACATTTGTAGAAGTCTGGTTCATCCTTGGGAGCAATTTCCAAACACCTGAAGGTATCACGTTCATCTGTACAAACAATAGTACGCAAGTATAAACACCATGGGACCACGCAGCCGTCATGCCGCTCAGGAAGGAGACGCTTTCTGTCTCCTAGAGATTAACGTTCTTTGGTGCCAAAAGTGCAAATCAATCCCAGAACAACAGTAAAGGACCCTGTGAAGATGCTGGAGGAAACGGGTACAAAAGTTTCTATATCCACAATAAAACGAGTCGTATATCGACATAACCTGAAAGGCAGCACAGTAAGGAAGAAGCCACTGCTCCAAAACTGCCATAAAAAAGCCAGACTATGGCTTGCAACTGCACATGGGAACAAAGATTGTAGTTTTTGGAGAAATGTCCTCTGATCTGATGAAACAAAAATAGAACTGTTTGGCCATAATGACCATTGTTATGTTTGAAGAAAAAAGGAGGAGGCTTGCAAGCCGAAGAACATCATCCCAACCGTGACGCACGGGGTGGCAGCATCATGTTGTGGGGGGGTGCTTTGCTGCAGGAGGGACTGGTGCACTTCACAAAATAAATTGCATCATGAGGCAGGAAAATTAATTGGATATATTGAAGCAACATCTCAAGACATCAGTCAGCAAGTTAAAGCTTGGTCGCAAATGGGTCTTCCAAATAGACAATGACCCCAAGCATACTTCCAAAGTTGTGGCAAAATGGCTCAAGGACAACAGTCAAGGTATAGGAGTGGCCATCACAAATCCCTGACCTCAAATCCTATAGAAAATTTGTGGGCAGAACTGAAAAAGCGTGTGCGAGCAAGGAGGCCTACAAAACCTGACTCAGTTACACCAGACCTGTGAGGAGGAATGGGCCAAAATTCACCCAACTTATTGTGGGAAGCTTGTGGAAGGCTACCTGAAACGTTTGACCCAAGTTAAACAATTTTAAGGCAATGTTACCAAATACTAATTGAGTGCATGTAAACTTCTGACCAACTGGGAATGTGAATAAAGAAATAAAAGCTGAAATAAATAATTCTCAACTATTACTCTGACATTTCACATTCTTAAAATAAAGTGGTGATCCTAACTGACCTAAGACAGGGAATTTTTACTAGGATTAAATGTCAGGAATTGTGAAACTGAGTTTAAATGTATTTGACTAAGGTGTATGTAAACTTCCGACTTCAACTCTATACTGAGCTCATGTGACAATTAGATTGCACACAGATGTGGACTTTATTTAACTAGTTATGTGACTTCTGAAGGTAACTGGTTGCACCAGATCTTATTTAGGGGGTTCATAGCAAAGGGGGTGAATGCATATGCACCTACCACTTTTAATGTAATTTTTTTTTGCACTTTTGAAACAAGTAATTTTTTTCACTTCACCAATTTGGACTATTTTGTGTATGTCCATTACATGAAATCCAAATAAAAATATATTTAAATTAGATTGTTATGCAAGGGGGTGAATACTTTTGCTTATACAAGGGCAGTATTGATACAGTAGATCCTTCTTGTCTGTCTAGTGAACTACACACGGCCCGTCATCATCCTGGGGCCAATGAAGGACCGTATCAACGATGACCTCATCTCAGAGTTCCCTGACAAATTTGGGTCCTGTGTCCCACGTGAGAACCAACATTTTTGTTACATACACAATTTTATGTTTTTATTTACATTTTAGTCATTTATCAGACGCTCGTATCCAGAGCAGGTTACAGGAGCAATTAAGGTTAAGTACCTTGCTCAAGAGCATATCGACAGATTTTTCACCTAGTCGGCTCAGAGTTACGAACCAGCAACCTTTCGATTACTGGCCCAACATTCTTAGCCTAGTTGTTATCTGCCACCTTATGTTGACGCTTGTCTTGTACCTGAAGGTGTGATAACGAGTTTGCAAGAGTTGTCGATAATTAAATGCATCAAACAAATATAACTACATTTCTATGAAACGGTCTGTTTGGTTTTCCAGACACAACCAGACTAAAACGGGATTACGAGGTTGATGCCAGAGACTACCATTTTGTGGTGTCAAGGGAGCAGATGGAGAAAGACATCCAGGATCACAAGTTCATCGAGGCAGGCCAGTACAACCACCACCTGTATGGAACCAGCGTCCAGTCTGTACGGGATGTCGCTGAGAAGGTGAGTAGAGGAGGATGTGTCAGCATATGGCTGTTGTGATGTGTTGAGTTGTCTTATCTATCGCTCTTTATGTCCAGGGGAAGCATTGCATCCTGGATGTTTCAGGCAACGCCATCAAACGACTACAGTCGACCATGCTCTACCCCATCGCTATTTTCGTCAAGCCCAAGTCTGTGGAGAATATCCTGTAAGTTGTTTTTATTCAACATTCTCTTTTTCATATTAGAGGCCAAAGCAATGGCAATTAAGAGTTCAGACTGTTTTTATTCAGTCACCTATTAGCTGTACATAGGGCAATGTCTTAGTCATTCTTTCTTTCTCGCGCTCTCTCCTCCCTATAGAGAGGTAAATAAGAGGCTAACAGAGGACCAGGGGAGGAAGATGTTTGACAGAGCCATAAAACTGGATCAGGAGTTCACTGAGCACTTCACTGGTGAGTCCAGCCCCCCACACCAGTCCATTCTCAACCTGCTTCATACACTACATCTATTTCTGCACTTAGCATGATAAGTGTCTGTAGCAGATCCCTGAATTAAATAATGGGCAAAATATGGGAAAGCCTGTCCTTGCTATAATACACTGCTCAAAAAAATAAAGGGAACACTTAAACAACACAATGTAACTCCAAGTCAATCACACTTCTGTGAAATCAAACTGTCCACTTAGGAAGCAACACTGATTGACAATAAATTTCACATGCTGTTGTGCAAATGGAATAGACAAAAGGTTGAAATTATAGGCAATTAGCAAGACACCCCCAATAAAGGAGTGGTTCTGCAGGTGGTGACCACAGACCACTTCTCAGTTCCTATGCTTCCTGGCTGATGTTTTGGTCACTTTTGAATGCTGGCGGTGCTTTCACTCTAGTGGTAGCATGAGACGGAGTCTACAACCCACACAAGTGGCTCAGGTAGTGCAGCTCATCCAGGATGGCACATCAATGCGAGCTGTGGCAAGAAGGTTTGCTGTGTCTGTCAGCGTAGTGTCCAGAGCATGGAGGCGCTATCAGGAGACAGGCCAGTATATCAGGAGACGTGGAGGAGGCTGTAGGAGGGCAACAACCCAGCAGCAGGACCGCTACCTCCGCCTTTGTGCAAGGAGGAGCACTGCCAGAGCCCTGCAAAATGACCTCCAGCAGGCCACAAATGTGCATGTGTCTGCTCAAACGGTCAGAAACAGACTCCATGAGGATGGTATGAGGGCCCGACGTCCACAGGTGGGGGTTGTGCTTACAGCCCAACACCATGCAGGACGTTTGGCATTTGCCAGAGAACACCAAGATTGGCAAATTCGCCACTGGCTATTCGCCATAGCCTGACTGCCATTAGGTACCGAGATGAGATCCTCAGACCCCTTGTGAGACCATATGCTGACACATGCACATTTGTGGCCTGCTGGAGGTCATTTTGCAGGGCTCTGGCAGTGCTCCTCCTTGCACAAAGGCGGAGGTAGCGGTCCTGCTGCTGGGTTGTTGCCCTCCTACAGCCTCCTCCACGTCTCCTGATATACTGGCCTGTCTCCTGATAGCGCCTCCATGCTCTGGACACTACGCTGACAGACACAGCAAACCTTCTTGCCACAGCTCGCATTGATGTGCCATCCTGGATGAGCTGCACTACCTGAGCCACTTGTGTGGGTTGTAGACTCCGTCTCATGCTACCACTAGAGTGAAAGCACCGCCAGCATTCAAAAGTGACCAAAACATCAGCCAGGAAGCATAGGAACTGAGAAGTGGTCTGTGGTCACCACCTGCAGAATCACTCCTTTATTGGGGGTGTCTTGCTAATTGCCTATAATTTCCACCTTTTGTCTATTCCATTTGCACAACAGCATGTGAAATTTATTGTCAATCAGTGTTGCTTCCTAAGTGGACAGTGATTTCACAGAAGTGTGATTGACTTGGAGTTACATTGTGTTGTTTAAGTGTTCCCTTTATTTTTTTGAGCAGTATATATACTGAGTATACAAAACATTAAGATCACCTCTTTCCATGATCGACTGATCCGAAGAAGCTGTGATCCCTTATTGATGTCACTTGTTAAATCCACTTCAATCAGTGTAAATGAAGGCGACAGGTTAAAGAAGGATTTTTAAGCATTGAGACATGGATTGTTTATGTGTGCCATTCAGATGGTGAATGGATACGACAAAATATTTAAGTGCCTTTGAACGGGATATGGTAGTAGGTGCCAGGCGCACCGGTTTGTGTCAAGAACTGCAACACTGATGGGTTTTTTACGCTCCGCCGTTTCCCGTGTGTATCAAAGGTCTGTCACCCAAAGGACATCCAGCCAACTTGACACAACTGTGGGAAGCATTGGAGTCAAAATCGGACAGCATTCCTGTGGAACGCTTTCAACACTGTAGAGTTCATGCCCCGTGAATTTAATTTGTTCTTAAGGCATAATGGGATGGTGCAACTCAATATTAGGAAGTTGTTCCTAATGTTTTGTGTACTCGTTGTATGCATTTAGTATCTTTGAGATGTAGTAAGTAGCCTTGCTCGAGCCTTGGCTTGTGTGAGACGGAACGGCTCATAGGATCAGGAGCCTATATCCTGTTTCTGTAGCATGAGGCAGCTTAATCTACAAGTACACTTCCTAGTCGGGACGCTAGTCTATTACTGCGATGTAGGGATGTGTTTAATGTATATCCCCTCTGTGTTGCTGCAGCTATAGTCCAGGGGGACTCTCTGGAGGAGATCTACAACGCGGTGAAAATCATCATCGAAGAGCAGTCAGGACCCTTCATCTGGGTGCCTGTCAAGGAGAAGTTGTGAAAGGAGGACAGAAGATATTACCCTTATTTTCTTTAAGTGGTCTTCATGTCTTCTCTGATTTGACGTATTTTTATTTTTACCAACCTGGCCTGCTGTGATCGCTGGCCCTCTTGCCCGGAGCTTAGCACCCCCCTCCTACACATACATGCGTATATATACAGTGGGGAGAACAAGTATTTGATACACTGCCGATTTAGCAGGTTTTCCTACTTACAAAGCATGTAGAGGTCTGTAATTTTTATCATAGGTACACTTCAACTATGAGAGACGGAATCTAAAACAAAAATCCAGAAAATCACATTGTATGATTTTTAAGTAATTAATTTGCATTTTATTGCATGACATAAGTATTTGATACATCAGAAAAGCAGAACTTAATATTTGGTACAGAAACCTTTGTTTGCAATTACAGAGATCATACGTTTCCTGTAGTTCTTGACTAGGTTTGCACACACTGCAGCAGGGATTTTGGCCCACTCCTCCCTACAGATCTTCTCCAGATCCTTCAGGTTTCGGGGCTGTCGCTGGGCAATACGGACTTTCAGCTCCCTCCAAAGATTTTCTATTGGGTTCAGGTCTGGAGACTGGCTAGGCCACTCCAGGACCTTGAGATGCTTCTTACGGAGCCACTCCTTAGTTGCCATGGCTGTGTGCTTCGTGTCGTTGTCATGCTGGAAGACCCAGCCACGACCCATCTTCAATGCTCTTACTGAGGGAAGGAGGTTGTTGGCCAAGATCTCGCGATACATGGCCCCATCCATCCTCCCCTCAATACGGTGCAGTCGTCCTGTCCCCTTTGCAGAAAAGCATCCCCAAAGAATGATGTTTCCACCTCCATGCTTCACGGTTGGGATGGTGTTCTTGGGGTTGTACTCATACTTCTTCTTCCTCCAAACACGGCGAGTGGAGTTAGACCAAAAAGCTCTATTTTTGTCTCATCAGACCACATGACCTTCTCCCATTCCTCCTCTGGATCATCCAGATGGTCATTGGCAAACTTCAGACAGGCCTGGACATGCACTGGCTTAAGCAGGGGGACCTTGCGTGCGCTGCAGGATTTTAATCCATGACGGCGTAGTGTGTTACTAATGGTTTTCTTTGAGACTGTGGTCCCAGCTCTCTTCAGGTCATTGACCAGGTCCTGCCGTGTAGTTCTGGGCTGATCCCTCACCTTCCTCATGATCATTGATGCCCCACGAGGTGAAATCTTGCATGGAGCCCCAGACCGAGGGTGATTGACCGTCATCTTGAACTTCTTCCATTTTCTAATAATTGCGCCAACAGTTGTTTCCTTCTCACCAAGCTGCTTGCCTATTGTCCTGTAGCCCATCCCAGCCTTGTGCAGGTGTACAATTTTATCCCTGATGTCCTTACACAGCTCTCTGGTCTTGGCCATTGTGGAGAGGTTGGAATCTGTTTGATTGTGTGTGGACAGGTGTCTTTTATACAGGTAACGAGTTCAAACAGGTGCAGTTAATACAGGTAATGAGTGCAGAACAGGAGGGCTTCTTAAAGAAAAACTAACAGGTCTTGAGAGCCGGAATTCTTACTGGTTGGTAGGTGATCAAATACTTATGTCATGCAATAAAATGCAAATTAATTATTTAAAAATCATACAATGTGATTTTCTGGATTTTTGTTTTAGATTCCGTCTCTCACAGTTGAAGTGTACCTATGATAAAAATTACAGACCTCTACATGCTTTGTAAGTAGGAAAACCTGCAAAATCGGCAGTGTATCAAATACTTGTTCTCCCCACTGTATATATACACATACACACACACACACACACACACACGTCTCCATCTTTCTCTCACACACACACACCGCCCTGCTCCCCTCTGTCACACTGGCTAGAGAGCTGATCACGCATTGGAGTTGAAGATCTATCTTTCTCTCTCTCACACACACACAAAATTATTTAATGCTGTCTCTTCCTCTCACACACAAACATACACTCTCTGGGGTTTTATTGGGCTGTCTCTGACATGGGTTTGGACCTTGTCTCTGGATGTTTTTCTTGCTTATGGGGAGATTTTTTTTATGTTGGTACAATTCCTTAATGTTTAAGGAACATGATTTAGATGCAATATTAATTATATATCTTTTTTCCCCCTTTTGTCATGTATAGGTTCATCAAAGGAAATGACATGAGGCAAAACTTAGCATGTTATAGCTTTAAAGAGCATGTCTCGGACAATTTTGATTATTTTCTTGTCACGTTTTTGTTCTTTGTTTCTCATTTAGACTTGTATCTGAACTGCATTACTCATAGCCATTATTTTCACATGTTGTATATCCATACACACCAACTGCGTCTCTGCTCATCTGAAGCAGCCATACATACCTGTTTTAATCTTTTCGAACCGCAGAGGTAACTAGGTGAGTAGTTTTCTATCATTAGCCGCCTTCGTTCACTACGATCCATGATGGTTTTAATCTATTCATGTCACTAAGCTTTTGGGGGGTCTACTTCCCGAACAGAAATGGAGTGAATGAATGAATGGCTGTTTTTGAACTGACTCCAGGTGTCCATGTATTAATTTTAGAAGCAAAACACTGATGCAAAATAATGAATTGTACACTGAGATTTTAACTGATATTTAACCTTCAGTCTACTGCCTATTTTGTTATAATAAAATGTCTATATTGAGCTTTACTTAAACTCTTACAGATATGGGGATTTATTTTATTTGTTGTTGAAGGTACAGTTTATGAATATTAATATATACAGTACCAGTCAAAAGTTTGGACACCTACTCAATCCATGTTTTTTCTTTATTTTTACTATTTTCTACATTGTAGAATAATAGTGAAGGCATCAAAACAATGAAGTAACACATGGAATCATGCAGTAACCTAAAGTGTTAAACAAATCAAAATGTATTTGAGATTCTTCAAAGTAGCCACCCTTTGCCGTGATGACAGCTTTGCACACTCTTGACATTCTCTCAACCAGCTTCATGAGGTAGTTACCTGGAATGCATTTCAATTAACAGGTGTGCCTTAAGTTAATTTGTTGAATTTCTTTCCTCAATGCGTTTGAGTCAATCAGTTGTGTTGTGACAAGGTAGGGGTGGTATACAGAAGATAGCCTTATTTGGTAAAAGACTGAGTCCATATTATGGCAAGAACAACTGAAAGAAGCAAAGAGAAACGACAGTCCATTACTTTGAGGCATGAAGGTCAGTCAATCTGGAAAATTTCAAGAACTTTTCTTCAAGCGCAGTCACAACCATCACGCGCTATGCTGAAATTGGCTCTCATGAGGACCGCCACAGGAATGGAATACCCAGAGTTACCTCTGCTACAGAGAATAAATTCATTAGAGTTACCAGCCTCAGATTACAGCCCAAAGATTACAGCCCAAATAAATGCTTCAGAGTATCCGACACATCTCAACATCACCTGTTCAGATGAGATTGTGTGAATCAGGCCTTCATGTTCAAATTGCTGCAAAGAAACCACTACTAAAGGACACCAATAATAAGAAGAGACTTGCTTGGGCCAAGAAACACAAGCAATGGACATTAGACCGGTGGAAATCTATCCTTTGGTCTGATAGTCCAAATTTGAGATTTTTTGTTCCAACCGCTGTGTCTGTGAGGCGCAGAGTAGGTGAACAGATGATCTCTGCATGTGTGGTTCCCACCGTGAAGCAAGGAGGAGGTGTGGGGGTGCTTTGCTGGTGACACTGTCAATGATTTATTTAGAATTCAAGGCACACTAACCAGCATGGCTACCACAGCATTCTGCAACAATAGGCCACCCCATCTGGATTGAGTTTAGTGGGACTATAATTTGTTTTTCAAAAGGACAACGACCCAACACACCTCCAGGCTGTGCAAGGGCTATTTGACCAAGAAGTAGAGTGATGGAGTGCTGCGTCAGATGACCTGGCCTCCACAATCACCCGACCTCAACCCAATTGAGATGGTTTGGGGATGAGTTGGACCGCAGAGTGAAGGAAAAGCAGCCAACAAGTGCTCAGCATATGTGGGAACTCCTTCAAGACTGTTGGAAAAGCTTTCCAGGTGAAGCTGGTTGAGAGAATGCCAAGCATGTGCAAAGCTGTCATCAAGGCAAAGAGTGGCTACTTTGAGGAATCTCAAATATAAAATAGGAATATGGGTTGAGTTTGGCGACAGGACACATGTAAACCCTGACTCTGAACTCCAGTGACTGGCTGAGGAGTAAACTGTGTGTTGGTGAAGCACTGTAAACTAACCAATGTTGTGGCAGCTGGTTCTTTCCCCCTGTCCATTCCACTTCCCTGTGAGTTCTCTTTGTTCATGTGATGTGCATGGTTTTTAAAAGCAATAGTCTTTATTAAATAAAAAAACAAGGAAAAGAAAGACAAAAAAAGGAGCCTGTTCACCAAGGATTGTGACAAGGTCATATCTTCAAGCTCTCCACGGGGACCATCCAGACAAACACAGCAGAATTGTGTACACACACAGCAGTAGACAGTCCTGTAGTGTGTCCGTTTGAATGGAAAAGAGCTGACAACGCTCTCCAAAGCGCAATGCCTTTACATGTCCTCCGGAGGGCGCCATGCTGGAATCCTCCCTCCCGCTCCTGCTTCCACAAAGATGATTGTTTTCTATACAACTTCTTCTTCTTCATCAGTTCACCACAGCTTTCTATCTCACTTTTGGATTGGAGTCTGTAAATAATCCCCTTCCTGATTCATTCCATTTGTTATTAAGAGAACTGCCAATAAACCCTTTCTCCTACATTGCAGTGTTGTGTAACTACATTGCAGTGTTGTGTGACTACATTGCGGTGTTGTGTGACTACATTGCGGTGTGATGTGTCTCTCGCTGCCTCTTCTGATACTCTTAAGCTAATGGTGTCCTGTTTTTTAATTGAGTTAACTCTACTCAGACAAAAACACTCTTCTCAGTGTAATTTAGAGAGTTCCAGGATCCACAAAATCATTCGCATAAACCAAAAGTGACAAAAGCGATAACACTTTTTCCATGTCTACTTTGGGGCCTTTGCGGAGATAAAAAATACTTGTTATAGTATGTGCTTACTATATTCTTGGAATTCATTCATCGCAGGCATTTTATCCACTGTTTTATAATCTCCTCCTAGGGAAAATTTATAACGTTTAATCTATCTTTGTTTTGTGAGTATGTAACATGAACATGCCTGGTGTGTCTCTGTTGTTTTAAGAAATGGCTCAGTCTGCTAGTGTGATTGGCTACAAAATCTAATCAATGAGAACTTGGCACACAGACTCTCTCAGGATGTTAACGGGTTCATGTCCTAACTGTAGGTTAAGCAACATTTATTTCCTGTTATGAACAACTGAAGTGGGGCAATAAAGGAGAGGTATCTGTAAGAGGTCAAAGCTTGTGCACGGCTACTTATCTGTAAGTGGATGCAGATAAGACAGGTAGTTGATATGTAGTACCACCGGACAGGAGGCATCTGATTATTTCATGATGTAGTCTGCTGTTGTGCTGATGTAGACTCTACATGTTTGAGTATAACATGTTTAGTCCCAACATTCAGACCAAGAGGATTATTGAACATGGCAAATAATAAAAAATATAGTGTCATCTTAAAAGGTTCAGTAACTTTTTGTTCAGCTAACTGTGCAGAACATCTGGGGTTTCTCCTTGGACCCTGAAGAGACCGCCGATCCCACTTTTGGAACACCAGCTCTGAACTGATCTCTATGGTCCCCAAAATACAGTGCCTTGCAAAAGTATTCAGACCACTTGGATTTCTTCATATTTTATTGTGTTACAAGGTGGGATTCAAATTGATTTAATTGTCAGTTTTTGTCAACAATTTACACAATACTCAAAGTTGAAAATTATTTTGTATATATATTTTTTAGATGAATACAAATAAAATATAGTCATTGCAAAATGATTCAGCTCCCTGAGTCCATATAGGTTACAAACACCTTTGGCAGTAATTATAGCTGTGAGTCTTCTTGGGTACGTCTCTAAGGATTGTGCAATATTTTCCTATTATTCTTTTCAAAACTCTTCAAGCTCTGTCAAGATGTTGGGAATCATGGCTAGACAGCTACTGTATTTTTAAGTCTTGCCATAGTATTTCAAAGCTGTAACTTGTCTTCTTGGTAAGCAACTCCAGTGTAGAATTGGCCTTGTGTTGTACAGTTGAAGTTGGAAGTTTACATACACTTAGGTTGGAGTCATTAAAACTCGTTTTTTAACCACTCCACAAATTTCTTGTTAACAAACTATAGTTTTGGCAAGTCGGTTAGGACATCTACTTTGTGCATGACACAAGTAATTTTCCAATTGTTTACAGACAGATTATTTCACTTAGTTCACTGTATCACAATTCCAGTGGGTCAGAAGCTTACATACAAGTTGACTGTGCCTTTAAACAGCTTGGAAAATTCCAGAAAATGATGGCATGACTTTAGAAGCTTCTGATAGGCCAATTGACATCATTTGAGTCACTTGGAGGTATACCTGTGGATATATTTCAAGACCTACCTTCAATCTCAGTGCCTCTGCTTGACATCATGGGAAAATCAAAATAAATCAGCCAAGACCTCAGAAAATGAATTGTAGACCTCCACAAGTCTGGTTCATCTTTGGAAGAAATTTCCAAACAACTGAAGGTACCACGTTCATCTGTACAAACAATAGTACGCAAGTATAAACACCATGGGACCACGCAGCCGTCATACCACTCAGGAAGGAGACGCGTTCTGTCGCCTAGAGATGAACGTACTTTAGTGCGAAAAGTGCAAATCAATCCCAGAACAACAGCAAAGGACCTTGTGAAGATGCTGGAGGAAACGGGTACAAAAGTATCTATATCCACAATAAAACGAGTCATATATCGACATAACCTGAAAGGCCACTCAGCAAGGAAGAAGCCACTGCTCCAAAACTGCCATAAAAAAGCCAGACTACGGTTTGCAACTGCACATGGGGACAAAGATCGTACTTTTTGGAGAAATGTCCTCTGGTCTGATGAAACAAAAATAGAACTGTTTGGCCATAATGGCTTACAAGCCGAAGAACACCATTCCAACCGTGAAGCACGGGGGTGGCAGCATCATGCTGTGCGGGTGCTTTGCTGCAGGAGAGACTGGTGCACTTCACAAAATAGATGGCATCATGAGGGAGAGAATTTATGTGGATATATTGAAGCAACATCTCACGACATCAGTCAGCAAGTTAAAGCTTGGTCGCAAATGGGTCTTCCAAATGGACAATGACCCCAAGCATACTTCAAAAGTTGTGGCAAAATGGCTTATGACAACAAAGTCAAGGTGGCCATCACAAAGCCCTGACCTCAATCCTATAGATAATTTGTGGGCGGAACTGAAAAAGCGTGTGCGAGCAGGGAGGCCTACAAACCTGACTCAGTTACCAGCTCTGTCAGGAGGAATGGGCCAAAATTCACCCAACTTTTGACCCAAGTTAAACATTTTTAAAGGTAATGCTACTAATACTAATTGAATGCATGTAAACTTCTGACACTAGGAATGTGATGAAAAAAAACAAAAGCTTGAAATAAATCATTCTCTCTACTATTATTCTGACATTTCACATTCTTCAAATAAAGTGGTAATCCTAACTGACCTAAAACAGGGATTTTTACTCGTATTAAATGTCAGGAATTGTGAAAAACTGAGTTTAAATGTATTTGGCTAAGGTGTATGTAAACGTCCGACTTCAACTGTAGGTTATTGTCCCTTTGAAAGATGAATTCCTCTCCCAGTGTCCGGTGTAAAGCAGACTGAAGCAGGTTTTGCTCTTGGATTTATCTGTGCTTAGCTCTATGCCATTTATTTTTATCCTAAAAAACTCCCCAGTATTTTCTGATGCCAAGCATTCCCATAACATGATGCAGCCACCTCCATGCAAAAAAAATGAGGCAGTTACTCAGTGTGTGTTGTGTTGGATTTCCCCCAACATGGGGCTTTGCATTTAGGCCAAAAGTTTAATTCCTTTGCCATGTCTTTTTTGCAGTTTTACTTTAGTGCCTTGCTGCATATAAGATGCATGTATTTCGTTCATTTGTGTTATCTTGTCACTTTGCCATTTAGGTCAATATTGTGCAATGGACATTAGACCAGTGGAAATTATTGTGGAGTCACTACAATATTATTGATCCATCCTCAGTTCTCTCCCATCACAGCCATTGCACTGTGTAGCTGTTTTAAAATCCCCCAACAGTTTAATTCCTGTCCTGAAGCTCATTCAGAAGAACGATTGTAACTTTCAGGTGTCTGGGTGGTTTAATACATAATGTTGTCTTCACTATTATTCTACAATGTAGAAAATAGTAAAAAATAAATGAGTAGGTGTATCGAAACTTTTGACTGGTACTGTGTATATCTATCTCTTCTCTAGGTTACTCAGGTGAGTCGTGGGCAATTGACCTGCAGTCTAAAGACTTCCAGCTCCTATGCCCCCAGGGCTCCAGGGTGGAGGTGACCCAGTATGGCCACTGTAACCTGGCCCAGGTCCCCTCGCACGCCGTCATGGTACGGCCGACACCAACATCTACACACTCTAGGGCCTGCTGGACAAAGCACATGTAAGACTGACTGGGCCATTGTTTGACTGATTGTACACACGTAGCATAACATATAGATTCAAATAAATACCCCAACACAGCTTTCCCCGTTTCTATGTGAATAAAATAATAAACTAAAATCAGTGCATGTCTTGTATATTAAGTTACTGACAACATTCTCTTAATTACTTACCGTGAGCCAGTGATGCAGTCGTGGGGGTTTCACACACAGACTTCATAATTTCCGATGTTACTGCTAAACGATGTAAAAGTTGGGATTAAACCATATGAAAAATGTAAATAAAGAAGAATAGAAGAAACTCACCTTTTTTTAAACTTTCACTGTCGGAGCATGTGCCAGTGTATGCGCTTTCCCTAATGATTGCCCTGATGCGCTGGTCCATTAGGGAGAGCTCCGGCGTGCCAGGCCCCCCTTCCGGTGCCTTAATACTGCGGTTATGTATGGCTATTATTTTTTTCCCTTGCAGTTTAAGGTCAGACCATTGCTTTTTCACATCAGCCACAGGTATGTCTTGCTGCCCTACGCTGCTAGAGATGAAAGAGATGAAAATGTCAGTGAAGACACTTGACAGTTGGTCCGCGCATGCTTTGAGTACACGTCCTGGTAATCTGTCTGGCCCAGCGGCTTTGTAAATGTTGACCTGTTTAAAGGTTTTGTTCACATCGGCTACCGAAAGCGCTCTCACACAGTCATCAAGAACAGCTGGTGCTCTCGTGCATGCTTCAGTGTTGCTTGCCTCGAATCGAGCATAGAAGGCTTTTAGCTCATCTGGTAGGCTTGCGTCACTGGGCAGCTCGCGTCTGGGTTTCCCTTTGGAGTCCATAATAGTTTTCAAGCCCTGCCACATCCGATGAGCATCAGAGCCGGTGTTGTCGGATTTAATCTTAATCCTGTATTAACGCTTTGCTTGTTTGATGGTTCGTCTGAGGGCATAGCGGGATTTCTTATAACCGTCCGGATTAGTCTCCCGCACCTTGAATGTGGCAGTTCTAGCCTTTAGCTCGATGCGGATGTTGCCTGTGGGAACATCAGTGGGTCACTGTGGGAATGACGTTGACGATGCACTTATTGATGAAGCCGATGACTGAGGTGGTGTACTCAACGCCATTGGATGAATCCCGGAACATATTCCAGTCTGTGCTAGCAAAACAGTCCTGTAGTCTAGCATCCACATAATCTGACCACTTCCATATTGACCAAGTCACTGGTACTTCCTGCTTTAGTTTTTGCTTGTAAGCAGGAATCAGGAGAATATAATTATTGTGTCAGATTTGTCAAATGGAGGGCAGTGAAGAGCTTTGTATGCATCTCTGTGTGTGGAGTAAAGGTGGTCTAGGAGGGTTTTTTTCTCTGGTTGTACATGTGACATGCTGGTAGAAATTAGGTAAAACTGATATAAATGTGCCTGCATTAAAGTCCCCAGCCACTAGGATTGCTGCTTCTGGGTGAGCATTTTCTTCTTTGCTTATGGCCTTATAGAGTTGGTTGAGAGCGGTCTTACTGCCAGCTTCGTTCTGTGGTGGTAAATAGATGGCTACGAATAATATAGATGAGAAGTCTCTTGGTAGATAGTGTGGTCTATAGCTTATCATAAGGTACTCTACATCAGGTGAGCAATACCTCGAGACATCTTTAATATTAGACATTGCGCAACATGCTAGCAACATGATGTCATGTACTTCCTGTTACAATAAGAAATAGATTTCAAAAAGATATAGAAAATAAATATTAACAATGCAAATTAATTACTTAAAAATCATACAGTGATTTTCTGGATTTTTGTTTTAGATTCTGTCTCTCACAGTTGAAGTGTACCTATGATAAAAATTACAGACCTCTACATGCTTTGTAAGTAGGAAAACCTGCAAAATCGGCAGTGTATCAAATACTTGTTCTCCCCATATATATATATATATATAATTCATTTTTATTTATTTTTGTTGATTGGGGGGTATGTTTAATTTAGTAAAATCCTTGTTCCGATCTCCTAACCCACAATATCTAAATGTACTGCTGTCTGTCGGTTGCTGATGGTTTATGTTTACACCGGCATTGCTTAGCAATATAATCTTGTGATGCTATATCTTGCTCATCTCAGGGACTGACCCAAGATGACGCTTAAGTGTGCAATATGTTTAAGTTGCAACTTATTCTGTTTAGATTTATTAGATGCTAATTGAACACTTTATTTGCGGGAGCCTCCTCATTTCTATGTTAGAAGAAGTTCTAGGATAGTGAGAGGTGAACGTATAGTTGGGATTTTATTTTTGTTTTACCTCTTGTTCGAGGTCACGCCGTGCTTTTTTGGCATCGGCCAGACAATGTGTTTATTATTTTTCATTTTTTTTCTCTCCTATTTGTGTAGGCCTGTTAAATGTGGGTTGATGGGGGGGTAAATGTTGGGGAAAGTAGGGGGACAGGGTGGAGGGTAAAGGTGCTTGCCGGGGGGGAGGGGTTGGCTGGATACTGCTCGGGTGTAGGTGCAACATATGCTGATCGTGATGGTTTGGTGCGCTTTCTTACCTTTTTATTGAGTTACATGTTATGCAGGCCACCATAGGAACTACAAATGAGAGGAGGGCGGGGCTTACACTCACTTCCTGGAATGCCAAGGGTTTAAACGAACCAATTAAGAGAGGCAAGGTCCTAGCCCACTTGAAAGTACTCTCGTCTGAAAATATATTTTTGCAAGAAACCCATCTGAATAACAATTCTCATAGCAGACTTAAATGTAGGTGGGTGGGGCAAGTGTATCACTCGAACGTCTCTGCCAAAACGAGAGGCAAAGCGATTCTGGTACGGAAAGAATTCCCTTTCTACATGAAACCACTTTTGCAGATAAAGAGGGTCGTTATGTGATCGTAATAGGAGAGATCCACTCTACTTCTGCAACTCTACTAAATACAGTGGGGTAAAAAAGTATTTAGTCAGCCACCAATTGTGCAAGTTCTCCCACTTAAAAAGATGAGAGGCCTGTAATTTTCATCATAGGTACACTTCAACTATGACAGACAAAATGAGAAAAAAAATCCTGAAAATCACATTGTAGGATTTTTTATGAATTTATTTGCAAATTATGGTGGAAAATAAGTATTTGGTCACCTACAAACAAGCAAGATTTCTGGCTCTCACAGACCTGTAACTTCTTCTTTAAGAGGCTCCTCTGTCCTCCACTCGTTACCTGTATTAATGGCACCTGTTTGAACTTGTTATCAGTATAAAAGACACCTGTCCACAACCTCAAACAGTCACACTCCAAACTCCACTATGGCCAAGACCAAAGAGCTGTCAAAGGACACCAGAAACAAAATTGTAGACCTGCACCAGGCTGGGAAGACTGAATCTGCAATAGGTAAGCAGCTTGGTTTGAAGAAATCAACTGTGGGAGCAATTATTAGAAATGGAAGACTTACAAGACCACTGATAATCTCCCTCGATCTGGGGCTCCACGCAAGATCTCACCCCGTGGGGTCAAAATGATCACAAGAACGGTGAGCAAAAATCCCAGAACCACACGGGGGGACCTAGTGATTGACCTGCAGAGAGCTGGGACCAAAGTAACAAAGCCTACCATCAGTAACACACTACGCTGCCAGGGACTCAAATCCTGCAGTGCCAGACGTGTCCCCCTGCTTAAGCCAGTACATGTCCAGGCCCGTCTGAAGTTTGCTAGAGAGCATTTGGATGATCCAGAAGAAGATTGGGAGAATGTCATATGGTCAGATGAAACCAAAATTGAACTTTTTGGTAAAAACTCAACTCGTCGTGTTTGGAGGACAAAGAATGCTGAGTTGCATCCAAAGAACACCATACCTACTGTGAAGCATGGGGGTGGAAACATCATGCTTTGGGGCTGTTTTTCTGCAAAGGGACCAGGACGACTGATCCGTGTAAAGGACAGAATTAATGGGGCCATGTATCGTGAGATTTTGAGTGAAAACCTCCTTCCATCAGCAAGGGCATTGAAGATGAAATGTGGCTGGGTCTATCAGCATGACAATGATCCCAAACACACCGCCCGGGCAATGAAGGAGTGGCTTCGTAAGAAGCATTTCAAGGTCCTGGAGTGGCCTAGCCAGTCTCCAGATCTCAACCCCATAGAAAATCTTTGGAGGGAGTTGAAAGTCCGTGTTGCCCAGCAACAGCCCCAAAACATCCCTGCTCTAGAGGAGATCTGCATGGAGGAATGGGCCAAAATACCAGCAACAGTGTGTGAAAAGTCTTCACAAGGTTACAGAAAACATTTGACCTCTGTCATTGCCAATGTTACGGATAAAAGTATTCTGTGTATCCTGTGTGTATTTCTGTTCTCTCCTTCTCACAGGTGACAATCATCATTCCCCAATCAGTCGCTAATCGGAAGACACCTGCTCCTTTTCCCTTACCCAATCACAGTCCCTTTCCCTTGGTTTAAAAACCCTGTCAGTTGTGTTCTCTAGGGCAATCTCTCTGTAATGCCATATGTCTGTAGATCTCTTGTGTGGTTTAGCATCTACATGTCACTTTGTCCCCACCTGTGAGTATTGTGTTTGTTATGGTGTTTGAGTGTTTGGTTGATAGTGGGAAAAGGGGGTAACCAGACAGTTCGCCCATGGGCATACACTACCCGTAGGTAAACTTTGTTAAATACACTAGTTAGAACTGGGCGGACCACCCACTGTATTTTTGGTTAGTTAGTTAGCTGTTGGTGAAGTAGGCTAGTCTAACTTAGGGGTATTTTTTGGATACTTATTATTTCTTTCCTTGGTTCCAGCTCAGCCCCTTTTCCTGCCCCCCTTTACCGTGTGTTTAGAAATAAACCCTGAGTGTTTGACGGTAATTAAGTTGTCTGTGTTATTTCGTTCTCACTCTTACTTTGTCACTACTATAATTTGCATGAGTTATGTTACGGGTCCTATTACCATCCCCCCCTAGACTGTCGGGCCAAAGGGATTCGTAACAGCCAACAAAGGGTATATAACAAAGTATTGAGAAACTTTTGTTATTGACCAAATACTTATTTTCCACCATAATTTGCAAATAAATTCATAAAAAATCCTACAATGTGATTTTATGGATTTTTTTTCTCATTTTGTCTGTCATAGTTGAAGTGTACCTATGATGAAAATTACATGCCTCTCTCATCTTTTTAAGTGGGAGAACTTGCACAATTGGTGGCTGACTAAATACTTTTTTGCCCCACTGTATCTATGGGCCTAGCAGTGATAACCCCTCTTTTTTCAAGAGTCCTTGCCCTGATTCCAGATATCTCCCATACTAATAACCTGGTCATTGGAGGGGACCTTAACTGTGTGCTAGACCAATATTTGGATAGATCCTCTACCCGGCGAACCCCTACCTCCTATTCAAGCAAATTCTAGAATACCTACATTAAAAAAAATGCTAACTTATTTGATATGGAGGATCTCTAACCCTATGGGTAGGGAATACTCCTTTTACAGGATAGGGAGAATACTAGCCATACATCTATGGAGAAACATAAAATTACCTCTTTAAAATTTGAATATAATCAGATTCTCTCAGCTAAAATTGCTAAATCTTTTCTCTATGCCAAGCAAAAATATTTTGAGTTTGGTGACAAACCACACAAATTACTCGCCAGACAACTTCGAAAAAATGTGAGTGACTGAATGATTCACAAAGTTAAATCTGCATCTGGGGAATTACTCTCTTCCCCCAAAGACATCAATGACAGATTCCGTCAGTTTTATGAGACTCCATATACATCTAAAGCGGATCCTAACCCCTTAATTATGCAACACTTTTTGGAGGATTGTAATATTCCTGCCCTGAACCAGGAAGATTCTAACTTCCTGAATAAGGAAATATCTCTTGAAGAAATTCGAGAAACAATTAAATCTCTAAAGAGTGGCAAGACCCCGGGCCCAGATGCATACCCTGGGGAATTCTATAAAACATTCAGCAACATGCTCTCTCCCTACCTGCACAAAATGTTGGTTCAGGCCAATGAGGATGGAGCTCTCCCATCTACTTTGGATGAGGCGTTCATTACAGTTATACATAAGAAGGGTAAATATCCAGAAATTGGTCATACAGACCAATATCCCTCCTTAATACCGACCAAAAGATTTCAGCAAAAACTCTGGCTAACAGGCTTAGCACTTTAATTGGTCCATTTGGACCAGACTGGCTTTATCCCTAACAGAAACTCATTCTTCAATCTCAGGCGCCTCTTCAACATTATGTATTCTCAGAGGTTACCCAACGTGGACCTTGCCGTTATATCTCTTGACGCCGAAAAGGCCTTTGACCAAGTTGAGTGGTCCTATCTATTCAAGGTCCTACAGAAATGTAATATTGGAGATGGGTTCATAAATTGGATACAGCTTTTATATAGGAACCCCAGTGCGAGAATACTCACTAACCAATCATTGTTGCCCAGATGTAACCTTTACAGACGGACAAGGCAGGGTTGTGCGCTGTCGCCTATGCTCTTCGCCCTAATTATTGAACCTCTCGCTCAGGCGATCAGATCTCATGCAGCAATACACAGCTATAATGCTAAAGATACTCTAAATAAGATTTCCCTATACGCAGATGACATTCTCCTCTATGTAACAGAATCCCAAGCTAGTAATCCAGCTATTTTTGATGTGATTAATTTGTTTGGTACCTTCTCGGGATACAGAATAAATTGAAACGAGGGAATTAATGCCCATACGGTTGCAAAACACCTCTTGGCTAGAACATCTTCCAGTTAAATTATCTTCAGAAAAATGTACCTACCTAGGAATTGTAGTTACCAAACAATACTCCTCACTATTTAAAGATAATTTCCCCTCTCTGATGCAAAAACTCAAGGCAAACATACAATTTTGGAGAACTCTCCCAATTTCTCTGCTCGGAAGAATTAATGCCATTAAAATGGTCTTCCTCCCACAACTGCTCTACCTATACCAGAACATCCCAGTATTCATACCTAAATCCTTTCATAAACAACTGGACTCAATTATCAATCCTTTCATCTGGGATTATGAAACACACAGGATATCCAAGATGGAAGGAGGATTGTCTCTCCCAAATTTTATATTTTACTATTGGGCCGCTAACCTCCGCGCTGTTACGTTTTTGCTGGATGACGCACCTCCGTCATCCAGCTGGCTTAGTATGGAGCGTGAGGAGTGTCACCCCTTCTCTATTGGTGCTGTGATTTTGTCGCCTGTCAATCTGGAGATGACACTTTATCGTAACAATCCTATTATACATAGCACAGTCCGAATCTGGAAGCAAATTAAAGTCCACTTTGAGCTTAGACCAATATCATTCATGCTCCCTGTTGCCAGGAATCCCTCCTTTGCCCCCTCTAACCTTGATAACACCTTTGAGCGATGGGGAGAGTTAGGGATAAGTACCATAGGGGATTTATATATAGAAGGGACCTTCGCTTCCTTTGAGTTGTTGAGGGAAACTTATAATCTTCCCAGAAGTAACTTTTTCAGATACCTACAAATTGGAGACTGTTAGAAAACACCTCCCAACATTTGGGAATGCTAAACCTTCCATGTTTGACGGATGCATAAAAATATGCCCCACCTCAGACAAACTGATATCTCGTCTATATGACGCTTTTCAATCTGTTAGCACACCTTCTACAGATGCCATTAAGGCAAAATGGGAGGAAGAACTAGGGACTGACATTTCTGTGGCAGACTGGGAAGATAATGGAGCATGTGTGGATATACTCCAAGCTAACTTAAGACATCGTCTCATACAATTCAAGGTGTTACACTATTCCAGAACTAAACTGCATAGGGGATGTATCAGGAAATATCCTATGTGTGATAAATGTCAGGCTGTGCAGGGTACACTACTCCACTGCTTTGCCCTATGCTCTAGCTTGTATGGTTATTGGTGTGGAATTTTTAGGATCCTCTCTGAAGTTCTGGAGACTTCAATAGACCCAGACCCGCTTCTGATAATCCTGGGAGTGTCTGATTCCCTAAACGGATTAACCAACCCCCAAAAACAACTCATCTCTTACAGTCTCATTTCGGCAAAAAAAAATATCTTGTTGTTTTGGAAAAGGAGGGAAGCACCCTCTACCAAATTATGGCTCAGCGAATTGGCAAACACTGTACACTTAGAAAGAATTAGATATATTCTGAACAATAAATGATCAACATTTGATCAAATCTGGCAGCCTTTCCTGTCTTACTTGGATCAGTCGGCGCTGTGAATTTGTACATTTTAACGCACTCTCAATTGTAATATTTTAAATCTACCTTTGGGCAGCATGTGCTGGCCCCGCCACCCGAGCAGTCGGGAGGGGAACAGGGGGGGGTTACATCTACCCTCTTTCTTTCTACCTGTCCTTGTTCTGTATGTCGTGTTTATATTTGTATTATTTGTTTTGTACCCAGAACTCTGGGTCTTGTTTCTGTCTACTCTTTTATGTTAAGATAAGAATTGTATACTTGTCTTTTATACCTATACACCATTCTTGTGTGTGTTCAATAAAAAAAATATTTGAACCATATCCCTAATATGATGACTGCAGTGTACAACATAGAAGCTTATCAGGTTCTGACCATCTTACTATGCTTCTTCACCCGAGACTGGCCCCCCCCGATTGCTAATCAATCAGTTCTTTATTCTCCAGGCTCCGCTTTGTCATCAAAATGGACAACCTTGCAATGAGTGACATGTATCCATTATGATTTTCCCTGGACTTTTATTGCTGACCTCATTAGGAGCAAAACTTTATAAAGGACCTTCCCATTTTGGCCCGAATGTCTCTGTTAAAATATTTTTACCATCACCCACTGTCCTGGTACTACGTCATGTCCCCCCTCGGAACTTATTCCCCACGCCTCTTTTACTTGTCTCTCTGCTTCCCCTACTGCATTAGAGAGTTGTATGCAATAGTTAAAGGCCCTCAATGATGTCACCATTGCCCTTGATTGTAAGCAATGTTGTGCTGCTATTTTAATTGACTTGGCCAAGCTTTTGATACGGTAGACCATTCCATTCTTGTGGGCCGGCTAAGGAGTATTGGTGTCTCTGAAGGGTCTTTGGCCTGGTTTGCTAACTACCTCTCTCAAAGAGTGCAGTGTATAACATCTGCTGTCTCAGCCACTGCCTGTCACCAAGGGTGTACCCCAAGGCTTGATTCTAGGCCCCACGCTCTTCTCAGCTTGTTAGCTTCCCATTACAGTTCAGGCTTCATCCGTACTACGACGGTGGATATTGTTCATCAGCCTGCAGCTAACTCTAGCAGACTTGTAACTGCGTGTGCAGGTCGCACGTGGCTAGTCGAACACCAAACTCTTCATTGAGACAATGCTGAAACATCAATCCATGGGCAAGTTAGTGAGTCAAGTGATCCTTGACTAGACTCTCAAAGCACTTCATGATGACAAAAGTGAGTGCTAAGGGGCGATAGTCATTCAGTTAAGTTACCTTTGCCTTCTTGGGTACAGAAACAATGGTGGCCATCTTGAAGCATGTGGGGATAGGGAGATTGAATATGTCTGTAGACACACCAGCCAGCTGATCTACGCATGCTCTGAGGACGTGGCTAGGGATGCCGTCTGGGCCGGCAGCCTTGCGAGGGTCAACACATTTAAATGTATTACTCACGTCGACCACAGAGAAGGAGAGGGAGGGCCCGCTGCATTGGTGGCACTGTTTTATCCTCTAAGCGGGCAAAGGTGTCGTTTAGTTTGTCTGGAAGCAAGATGTCGGTGCCGTGACGTGACCGATTTTCTTTTAGTAGTCCGTTATTGTCTGCAGAGCCTGCCACAATACAGTGGCTTTCGAAAGTATTCCCCTCCTTGGCAGTTTTCCTATTTTGTTGCCTTACAACCTGGAATTAAAATAGATTTTTGGGGGGTTTGTATCATTTCATCATACCAATCTCAATTGGACTGAGGTCTGGGCTTTGACTTGGCCATTCCAAGACATTTAAAATGTTTCCACCTTAAACCAGTCAAGTGTTGCTTTAGCAGTATGCTTAGGGTCATTGTCCTGCTGGAAGGTGAACCTCCGTCCCAGTCTCAAATCTCTGGAAGACTGAAACAGGTTTCCCTCAAGAATTTCCCTGTATTTAGCGCCATCCATAATTCCTTCAATTCTGACCAGTTTCCCAGTCCCTGCCGATGAAAACATCCCCACAGCATGAGGCTGGGGATGGTGTTCTTGAGGTGACGTGAGGTGGCCAAAAAGCTTAATTTTAGTCTCATCTGACCAGAGTACCTTCTTCCATATGTTTTGGGAGTCTCCCACATGCCTTTTGGCGAACACCAAACGTGTTTGCTTATTTTTTACTTTAAGCAATGGCTTTTTTCTGGCCACTCTTCCGTAAAGCCCAGCTCGGTGGAGTGTACGGCTTAAAGTGGTCCTATGAACAGATATTCCAATCTCCGCTGTGATGCTTTGCAGCTCTTTCAGGGTTATCCGTTTAATGCCCTCCTTGCCTAGTCCGTAAGTTTTGGTGGACGGCCCTCTCTTGGCAGGTTTGTTGTGGTGCCATATTCTTTCCATTTTTTAAAATAATGGATTTAATGGTGCTCCGTGGGATGTTCAAAGTTTGATATTTTTTTATAACCCAACCCTGATCTGTAATTCTCCACAACTTTGTCCTTGACCCGTTTGGAGAGCTCCTTGGTCTTCATAGTGCCGCTTGCTTGGTGGTGCCCCTTGCTTAGTGGTGTTGCAGACTTTGGGGCCTTTCAGAACAGATGTATATATACACTGAGATCATGTGACACATAAAGTCCACCTGTGTGCAATCTAACTAATTATGTGACTTCTGAAGGTAATTGGTTGCAACAGATCTTATTTAGGGGCTTCATAGCAAAGGGGGTGAATACATATTCTTCACGCACCACTCTTATTTTGTAGAAATTAGTAATTATTTAATTTCACTTCACCAATTTGGACTATTTTGTGTATGTCCATTACATGAAATTCAAATAAAAATCTATTTAAAATTACAGGTTGTAATATGACAAAATAGGCAAAATGGCAAGGGGGTGAATACTTTTGCAAGGCACTGTACGTCTCGTGTCTAAACCGTTGAATTGCGACTCCACTTTGTCCCTATATGGACTTTTCATTTGTTTGATTGCCTTGGGGAGGGAATAACTTCCCTGTTTGTATTCCGCCATATCCCCAGTCATCTTTCCATGGTTAAATGCGGTGGCTTGTGCTTTGTTTTGCATGAATTCCACCATCTATCCACGTTTTCTGGTTTGGGTAGGTTTTAATAGTCACAGCGGGTACAACATCTCCTATGCACTTCCTTATAAACTTACACACAGAATCAGCGTATAAATCAATATTATTCTGAGGCTACCCGGAACGTGCCAGTCAGCATGATCAAAACAATTTTGAAGCGTGGATTCCGATTGGTCAGACCAGCGTTGAACGGTTTGGTCCTTGTCATGGTTACATCCTGTTTGAGTTTCTGCCTATAGGAAAGGAGAAGAAAAATGGAGTGGTGGTCAGATTTGCCAAACAAAGGGCAGGGGAGGGCCTTGTATGCATCGCAGAAGTTAGAGTAGCTGTGCTCCAGTGTTGCCAGCCCGGTTACTACAATCAATATGCTTGTAGAATTTTAGGTAGCTCAAATTGTACTCAAATTGTATTTGTTAAAATCCCCAGCTACAATAAATGCAGCCTCAGGATGTATGGTTTCCAGTTTGCATATATTCCAGTGAAGTTCCTTGATGGCCATCTCGGTGTCTGCTTAAGGGGGAATGTACACAGCTGTGACTTAACTGACGAGAATTCTCTTGGTAGGTAAAATGGCCAGCATTTGATTGTAAGGAATTCTAGGTCAGGTGAGCAGAACGACTTGAGTTCCTGTATGTTATGATTACACCATGAGTCGTTAATCCTGAAGCATACACCCCCGCCCTTCCTCAATAGGTGTTTATCTCTGTCGGTGCGATGCATGGAGAAGCCAATGGCTGAACCGATTCCGACAACATATCCCGAGAGAGCCATGTTTCCATGAAACAGAGAATGTTACAATCTCTGATGTCTCTCTGGAAGGCCACCCTTGCTCAAATTTAATCTACCTTGTTGTCAAGAGACTGAACATTGGCTAGTAGAATACTCGGAAGCGGTGGGCAATGTGCACGGCTACGGAGCCTGACCAGGTGGCCGCGTCGTCTGCCCCTTCTGCTGGGGTAACACTAAGAAATAATACATAAAAACTACTAAATACTGCATAGTTTCCTAAGAACTCGAAGCGATCATCTCTGTCAGTGCCATCTTAAGGTGGGGACACTGGGGAGCCAGGCCTATGCCCGTGACAAGATCCTGAGGACCATTGTCGTAAAATTAATCCCCCTCCATCACCTCGTATATCAGCATGATAATGCACAGCCCCATATGGCAAGGATCTGTGCACAATTCCTGGAAGCTGGAAATGTCCCAGTTCTTCCATGGCCTGCATACTCACCAGACATGTCACCCATTGGGCATGTTTGCGATGCTCTGGCTTGACATGTACGGCAGCGTGTTGCAGTTCCCGACAATATCCAGCAACTTCGCACAGCCATTGAAGAGGAGTGGGACAACATTCCACAGCCCACAATCAACAGCCTGATCAACTATGCGAAGGAGATGTGTCATACTGCATGAGGCAAATGGGGGTCACACCATATTCTGACTGGTTCTGACCCACGCCCCCTACCTTTTTTTTTAAGGTATCTGTGACCAACAGCAGCACCATTAAGGGCTTCCACCATTTTAAAGTAGTCAACTGGGTGGGAATTCCTATGGGTTGTAGCCTCAATGTCACTGCCCATACTGTCACAGAAGCTATAATGGCACAGATAGAGATAGGAGTCATCTTTATATGGCCACACCCCCTCTTGAAATGCCATGCCAAATAAAGCGATTGAAGATGCACATTTTGAAAGGTCACATCCGTGTGACCTAGTCATGAAATTTGGTACATAGGTCCTTTTCACAAGGAACACATTTGCCTCAAGGAGCCATAAGGTCCACAATGATGGATATTCTGCCATTTAGAATTTTGTGAAACACTTAAAACGCTAGTCCTCTGGCACCAAATGACCAATCTGCACAAACCTGATATGGCATCTATGGACCAAGGTCTGTAAAAACACTATATTCCAGGATAGTACGGCAAACAATAGTAACCAATAAGCATTCGTGTGGGCGTGGTCTGTCACAAATGCATATAAAATTCAGTCAAGGATATTCGTATTGTAACCAAATGTGGTACTCATGGTGCAAGCACAGTCACCACTCAACATATGCAAGCACTTTCATGTCGACCACACGGTGGCACTATAAAGGGCACTATTATATCTTGATCCATTTGTCTCAGTTATTCAATTTGGCACACAGCTAACCTGTAAAGTATGGTTGAGTTTGGCCATATTGTGGCACTGTTGACAATAAAATAAAATAAACATTCATGCAAGCTCAGATGCCATATTGTTCCAGCTGTCTTGGAAAATATTGCATTTGAAGATGTGTGTGTATATAGATGCTATATATCAAATGGTGCCGATCAGTCCAGCAGCTCTGGGGAAGACGTTTCAAAGTAGTCAAGATGAGTGAAATTGATCCAATATACATCAAAAGCATATTTTATAGCACAATCAGTGTGATTTCAGTTCCAATATTTGGCAAGTGTGGTAAACAGTACAGAAGTACTATATGAATTTCTACAATTTATAGATGGTTTGAGGTTAAGTCATTGTAATTTAGAGCTATTGGAATTTTTACATATTAACCATTTACATTTTGTAATTTGCCAATGGTCCCTATAACACCATAGGGATATCCAAAGTGATCCCAAATGTACCACAGTCATTACGATCGGGTCACGTGCAGCTGCACTCCAAATTAATGATTACTTGTGTGCGGCCAGCAGTGGGCAGGATTGAAATAAACCCAACCTTCATTTAGGTGGTGACACAGTCACAAGTCTCACAAAACTCAAGTTTTAGACAAGACCACAATTATCCTATTACCACTGTAGTCAACTTTGACAGTAGAATAAATGTTTCTAACTCATATCAATGCCACATAGGCTTTTTTCTAAATGAGAAGTCATTTTTTGGGGGATAATTGCTTTAAAAAAAGACAATGCCTAACATGCGATCAGATTGAATAACAGCCCGAGAATCATGGAATCACCACCCATAGACTCCTGTCAGAGAAACAGTTGTTACACTTCAAGTAACTTTACAAACCACCCCATCACCGCCCATAAGTTGATCATTAAACATCCTCACATGGGACACTGTTTGCTAAAGCAGTTAATGTTAACAGAGATCCATCCAGTCACCAATATGCTGAGTTGACAAAGGTCACAGTGCCAAGGTCACAATAGTAGTACTACTTTCTTTACAGAATAAAAATACAAAAGCATAAGGCCATCGCTCCAGACGGCTATCCTACGAATCAGGTTTGAGGAGTTAGCGGGGTAACTTGTCAACTCGAAGCTCAACTCCTGATAACTAGTTATAAGAATGTGGCTCACCTTTCAGTCAGGTACATTTATATGGCAACAAATCCGTCAAAACTAACCTGCTCCACAGCAAACTCCATTTATCCTGAATGAAGTGTCTGAGCAGCGAGTTGAGGATCACTGAAATCAAATTCCCTCCCCTGCGCAAAGATTATCATCCCCTTAATTTGCAAAAGACTGATTAAATATTTTATTAATCCATTTTTTTATAGTAACATGTTAAAATACCCATCAAATTATTTTGTATTTACAGAATGCATTTGAACTTAACACAGTACAAGTTTAGTATGATAAATAAAATTGATACAATTATTTTAGCAATAGGAGTGGGAAGGAAAAAGGTGCTTATGCATTGATAAGCACACCAAAGACAGCATTAACGATAATACAATTAAGCCAGCACTTCTAAAAGCCTTTTCACACCATTCGGATTGAGCGTATAGCTTGCTGAATTTGCATGATTTAATTTTGGCACAAATGAAAAATGTGGCACGGATTGCACCATGGATTGAAGTTTCAGTGTCTCAATGAAGAGTTCGGCATTCGACTAGCCCGCGCAGTTACAAGCCTGCTAGAGTTAGCCGCAGGCGGACAAGCAATATCCACCGTCCTAGTACAGAAAAAGCCAGACCTGGAATGTGAAGCTAACACAAGCTGGTTAGCTTTAGAAAACCCTGAGTAGATCTAGCTTGTGTCGTAGGATACCCCTCAGTTTGGTGTGTCTGGGCCTCTGGGTTGTTGCATCCTCCTCATGCAACAACCCAGAGTAATAGAGTAAGTAGAGAAAATGAATGCCTGAGTCATACAAGCTACATCATGTGTATGAATGTATTCAGGGGTCAACTTAGAAAGGAAACTGTGCCACCGCTTAGGATGAGACACATACATTGGGAACTTCCATTAAAATGAAATTTGAGGACAGTTTTCACATCTAGAGAATCCCAATTTAACCCCTCTGGGTATCTATTTGTAAGTATAACCCTGTATTACTTCAAGATATTGCAATACAATATTTTAGGTTTTACCACAGCAGCTTAAATCAAGAACATCAAATAAAAACCAAAAAGTCTCTCTCAACGAAGATTAAACAGATTTAACCCTAGTACAGAGAGTGCTGTGAACATGATCTCTAATGGTACCTAGTGTGCTTGAATGAAATGGATGAGACGGTATAGATGGGATTCATTCAGCATGTTCTACAGCAGCGTTTCCCCAACTACACCCAGTCTGTGGACCAGCTCCCTCAGATGGGTAACTGACACCAACTGAGTCAGCGCAAGTGCTTGGTGGTCCTCCAATGAGAACCATAGCTTGCCAGCCCCTCATACAAAAAAAAGGCATTACTTCTTCCTCAGTACACCATGTCAAGATATGCTGTTCAAAAACAATAATGTCTACAGTATTTGACAGACGCAGAAAGAGCAGTGTTTATGAAGCCATTTTCAGTGGAGTAGCATGGCCAACTGGAACTAAATATTTCCCACTTAACTACTGAAAGATCCATGTAATGGCGCAACGTAAATGTAATTTTGATTGAGCCGACAGATGCAATGTTTACCGAATGCGGAAACATTGAACTTTAAAAAGGCAGTCTCCCTATAGTTCGGATCTTCCACATTGAATCTAAGCCCTTGTCTCAACTGCTGTTTGATGCGAAGGAGTTTCACAAGAACTAAGAGCTGGATTCAATCCCTAGCGGGAAAGATCCACGTTATAGCTCGATTTACATTTCAAGGCAATGTTCCTACGTTCGCAGAGACTGCAATCACGTAAATGCGGCATGTCAGCTCAATTGGAAATTACCTTTAAAAATGCGGATCTTCTGTGATACAGATTGAATCTAGCCCAAGAGAGCGGTTTGAGATTAAGTTGTAACAAAACAGTACATTCAATTAAAAGCTAGCCTTTGATGAGTCTTCTTGTTCTGTACCGCACTAGTCAGGCGGAGATTACATGATATAACAAGAACCTTCAAATTTCACCTAATGTCCCATATAATCTGCCGTTTACATTTCAAGAACTGAAGTTAGGAAACGGTATCAGCACATACAGGTCCGTTACTGGCATCTGAAACATAGTAGCAGCGTTAGCTCCAGACCCAGGTCAGTCAGTCAACAATGGAAACTTTGTGGACTTCAACTCCCAAAGGAATTCAAAGTCTCAGGTCCCTCCCTCCCATTAAAGATGTTAAAAACAGGGCAATTAAAAAAAAACAATAATAATTATTGCAGAATATGCACCGCTGGCCCTCTGAAGAAAAGACTGTCACCAGTCAAATGTCTTGTCTCTACAGCAGTTCCTTCAGTTTCTCCTTGGCTCCAGTAGTGTTTTTAAAGTGTTAATGGCCCTTGTACAATAACGGTCAAACAGTTGTTAACCCATGGTTCACTGGAAAGGCAGGTGTACTTTCTCAGCTGTGGTCAGTCAGTCACTCAGTTTACAGTCACAGAGCTCTTTGTAAATCCTCTTGCGGACGTTGGGCATGTCGTCCTGTGTGAACTGCAGCGGTTCTTTTAAAGCCAGGCACTTGCAGTACTGTGAGAGAAGCAGAGATAAAACAATTCAATAAAAAAAACTCACCATAGCAGTGTGTGTGGGGAATTTGCAGTATGAGGGAAATTCTTTACTCACCTCCAATACGAAGACTCCACAGTCACTGTCGTTCTTCTGTTGAGGAATTCTCTGAGGGTGAGAACCAGAGACAGTAGTCAAAACAGAGCCAATTGGAAATTGAGAGAGAACAGTCACATGGTGCCATCTGAAACAATACCTTGTTTATAATCATCTTCCAGCCATTCTGATAGGTAGCTTGTTTCTTCTCCTTCGCCTCAGCCAGGATGTATCTCATGATGTTCTGTCGGGCCGATAACAGGAGGAAAACAAGGATTTAGTTCACAAAAAAGGTTGAGTTACACATGGACTCCTTCAGGGTTCCCAAAATGTGGACTAGGTAGACCAGGGATGAGCAACTGATGGGGGCCACACAAAAAAAGGGAACTCATGAGGCCGCATTGGCTGCTAGGTCTGTACCCACAGCAATACAGGCATTGTCTTGCTGGAGGGTCATGTCAGGATGAGCCTGCAGGAAGGGTACCACATGAGAGAGGAGGATTTCTTCCCTGTAACGCACAGCGTTCAGATTGCCTGCAATGACAAGAAAGCTCAGTCCGATGCTGTGACACACCGCCCCACACCATGACGGACCCTCCACCTCCAAATCGATCCCGCTCCAGAGTACAGGCCTCTGTAACGCTCATTCCTTCGACGATAAACTCGAATCCGACCATCACCCCTGGTGAGACAAAACCGCAACTCCTCAGTGAAGAGCACTTTTAGCAAGTCCTGTCTGGTCCAGCGACGGTGGGTTAGTGCCCACAGGCAATGTCTGGTGAGGACCTGCCTTACAACAGGCCTACAAGCCCTCAGTCCAGCCGCTCTCAGCCTATTGCAGACAGTCTGAGCACTGATGGAGGAATTGTGCATTCCTGGTGTAACTTGGGCAGTTGTTGTTGCCATCCTGTACCTGTCCCACAGGTGTGATGTTTGGATGTCTGCCACTGTGAGGACAATCAGCTGTCTGTCCTAGCCATCTCACAGTATGTACATTGCAATTTATTGCCCTGGCCACATCTGCAGTCCTCATGCCTCCTTGCAGCATGCCTAAGGCACAATCACACAGATGAGCAGGGACCCTGGGGGTCTTTCTTTGTGTTTTTCAGTCAGTAGAAAGGCCTCTTTAGCATCCTAAGTTTCCATAACTGTGACCTTAATTGCCTACTGTCTGTAAGCTGTTAGTGTCTTAACGAACGTTCCGCATGTTCATTACTTGTTTATGTTTCATTGAACAAGCATGAGAAAGTGTTTAAACCCTTTACAATGAAGATCTGTGAATTTATTTGGATTTTTACGAACTATCTTTGAAAGACAGGGTCCTGAAAAAGAGACTTCTTTTTTTGCTGAGTTTATGATAACTGATGATCAATGGGCTCCACCTTGGATGTAATTCAACCATGCTTAGCGTAAATGTATATCGCTGGCCACTAGACTAATTTACCAATCCCCCAAACAAATTGCTGTCATGGGCTAATTGATTGACATCTGATGCACAACCAAATTTCTAAATTGTACTCAACATTAAGTTGAGACCCCGACTGAGTTCCCCCCCCCCCCAAAAAAAGTAATCAGCGGGCCTAGGTAGACCAATGTTAATATTTTCCATGCTTATCAAATCAATGTTCCTCCAGTCTAGGATGAAATTCAGAGACGCGTGAGTTTCATTGAGCAGCAGAGGACTGTAAAGTGTGTGAGCCTACCTCTATGGTGTATTTGAAGACGATGCCCTGCGAGTCATAGTAGTGGATGTGGTGGTTGGCCATGTCTACTGTGATCAGGGACCAGTGGATCTCCAGGTGGATAGGAATCAGCAGCAGACTCTTGGAAAACAGATCCACCTGCCAAACGGAGAGAGAGAGCCGAGTGGTATACACCGAAGCAAGCAATATCTACTCAGGTTTCCTAAAAGCTAGCCAGTTTCAGTTAGCGTCACATTCTAGTTCAGGCTTCGTCCATACTACGACCATGGATATTGCTCCTCCGCCTGCCACCAATTCTAGCAGGTTTGTAACTGTGCGTGCATGTCGTGTGTGGCTAGTCAAACTCTTCATTGCGACAATGCTGAAACAAATTCATGGGCAAGTCCATGCCACATTTTAATTTGTGATGAAATCAAAATTAAAGAAAAGTTATTGCTAATTCAGCAGACTCATGTGAAATAGGCATTTAGAGTGGTAGGCTTGATTACCAACAACGACGAGACGGCCTACAGGGAGGAGGTGAGGGCCCTCGGAGTGTGGTGTCAGGAAAATAACCTCACACTCAACGTCAACAAAACAAAGGAGATGATTGTGGACTTCAGGAAACAGCAGAGGGAGCACCCCCCTATCCACATCGACGGGTCAGTAGTGGAGAGGGTAGTACGTTTTAAGTTCCTCGGCGTACACATCACGGACAAACTGAATTGGTCCACCCACACAGACAGCGTTGTGAAGAAGGCGCAGCAGCTCCTCTTCAACCTCAGGAGGCTAAAGAAATTCGGCTGGTCACCAAAAGCACACAAACTTCTAGATGCACAAACGAGAGCATCCTGTCGGGCTGTATCACCGCCTGGTACGGCAACTGCTCCGCCCACAACCGTAAGGCTCTCCAGAGGGTAGTGAGGTCTGCACAACGCATCACCGGGGGCAAACTACCTGCCCTCCAGGACACCTACACCACCCGATGTCACAGGAAGGCCATAAAGATCAAGGACAACCACCCGAGCCACTGCCTGTTCACCCCGCTATCATCCAGAAGGCGAGGTCAGTACAGGTGCATCAAAGCAGGGACCGAGAGACTGAAAAACAGCTTCTATCTCAAGGCCATCAGACTGTTAAACAGCCACCACTAACATCGAGTGGCTACTGCCAACATAGTGACTCAACTCCAGCTCACTTTAAATCATGGAAATTGATCAAAAATGTATCACTAGCCACTTTAAACAATGCCACTTAATATAATGTATATACTGTACTCTATACCACATACTGCATCTTGCCATCTTTATGTAATACATGTATCACTAGCCACTTTAAACTATGCACTTTTATGTTTACATACCCTACATTACTCATCTCATATGTATATACTGTACTCGATACCATCTACTGCATCTTGCCTATGCCGTTCTGTACCATCACTTATTCCTATATCTTTATGTACATATTCTTTATCCCTTTACACTTGTGTGTATAAGGTAGTAGTTGTGGAATTGTTAGGTTAGATTACTCGTTGGTTATTGCTGCATTGTCGGAACTAGAAGCACAAGCATTTCGCTACACTCGCATTAACATCTGCTAACCATGTGTATGTGACTAATATAATTTGATTAGAAGTGCCATCTTCATTTTATTTATCGGTATTTCAGTCTTTGGTGTGCTTATCTGATTCAGAGGAGTTGGGTTAAATGCAGGAGACACATTTCAGTTGTACTGCTGACTAGGTATCCCCCTTGTCAACGCACAAGCACCTTTCCCCCCACTCATATCGATAAAATAAGTGCAAGTTCAGTTGTACTAGGGGGGGGTGCTCCTAAATCAACCATTTATCGGATCATCAAGAACTTCAAGGAGAGCGGTTCAATTGTTGTGAAGGCGGCTTCAGGGCGCCCAAGGAAGTCCAGCAAGCGCCAGGACCGTCTCCTAAAGTTGATTCAGCTGCGGGATCGGGGCACCACCAGTACAGAGCTTGCTCAGGAATGGCAGCAGGCAGGTGTGAGTGCATCTGCACGCACAGTGAGGCGAAGACTGAGGATGGCCTGGTGTCAAGGGCAGCAAAGAAGCCACTTCTCTCCAGGAAAAACATCAGGGACAGACTGATATTCTGCAAAAGGTACAGGGATTGGACTGCTGAGGACTGAGGTAAAGTAATTTTCTCTGATGAATCCCCTTTCCAATTGCTTGGGGCATCCGGAAAAAAAGCTTGTCCGGAGAAGACAAGGTAAGCGCTACCATCAGTCCTGTGTCATGCCAACAGTAAAGCATCCTGAGACCATTCATGTGTGGGGTTGCTTCTCAGCCAAGGGAGTGGGCTCACTCACAATTTTGCCTAAGAACACAGCCATGAATAAAGAACGGTACCAACACTTCCTCCGAGAGCAACTTCTCCCAACCATTCAGGAACAGTTTGGTGACGAACAATGCCTTTTCCAGTATGATAGTTATCACTTTTGCCTTATGGCAAGGTGCTCCAAGTGGCTCGGGGAACAAAACATCGATATTTTGGGTCCATGGCCAGGAAACTCCCAAGACCTTAATCCCATTGAGAACTTGTGGTCAATCCTCAAGAGGCGGGTGGACAAACAAAAACACACAAATTCTGACAAACTCCAAGCATTGATTATGCAAGAATGGGCTGCCATCAGTCAGGATGTGGCCCAGAAGTTAATTGACAGCATGCCAGGGTGGATTGCAGAGGTCTTGAAAAAGAAGGGTCAACACTGCAAATATTGACTCTTTGCATCAACTTCATGTAATTGTCAATAAAAGCCTTTGACACTTATGAAATGCTTGTAATTATACTTCAGTGTAACATCTGACAAAAATACCTAAAGACACTGAAGCAGCAAACTTTGTGGAATTTGTGTCATTCAAAACTTTTGGCCACGACTGTACACTGAACAAAAATGAACACAACATGTAAAGTGTTGGTCCCATGTTTCATGTGTTTCATGAGGTGAAATAAAAGATACCAGAAATGCTCCAAACACACAAAAAGCTTATTTCTCACCAATTAAGCACAAATTTGTTTACATCCATGTTAGTGAGCATTTCTCCTTTGTCAAGATAATCCATCCACTCGACAGGTGTGGCATATAAAGAAGCCGATTAAACAGCATGATCATTACACAGGTGCACCTTGTGCTGGGACAATAAAAGGCCACTAACATGTGCAGTTGTCACAACGCCACATAATGTCATAAGTTTTGTAGGGAGCAAATAATCAGCGTGCCGACTGCAGGAATGTCCACCAGAGCTATTGGCAAAGAATTGAATATTAATTTCTATACCATAAGCATACCAACGTCATTTTAGAGAATTTGGCAGTACGTCCAACCGGCTTCACAACCGCAGACCACGTGTAGGTGAGAAATTTTCTGATGTCAACATTGTGAACGGAGTGCCCCATGGTGGCGTTGGGGTTATGGTATGGGCAGGCATAAGCTACAAACAACGAACACAACTGCATTTTATCAATGGCAATTTGAACGCACAAAAATACTGTGACGAGATTTCTTTTTTTTCAGGCATCCGTGACCAACAGATGCATATCTGTATTCCCAGTCACGTGAAATCCATAGATTAGAGTTTTTCAATTGACTGATTTTCTGTAACACAGTAAAATCTTTGAAATAGTTGCATTTATATTTTTGTTAATTACCACATTTCTGCAATGAACTATGTTGAATATTTGCTTAATAAAACTAAAACTTGCTTCAGCCCAGAGTCCATGGTTTCTCTCGTTAATAATTACATTTCTCTAGAGAAATGGCACATTGGGCTCACAACTAATTAATTGATCTAACATCAGTCAATTAGTTGTTTAATAACCACCAAAATAAATAATTTTGGTTAATCACTCAGCACTACAGAGCTTATGATCTGACCTACCATCAGCTTACCTTTTTGGTCCATCTCTTAACCCCTTCATAGCCTTTGGCCACCAGCTGCCTGTGAAAGAAGCTGTTGAAGAAATGAACCTGCGGGAGAAAACAGAAAATTCAGTAACCTTGGAAACCCAACATAAGACTGCCATCCTAACAACTCCCTTTTACCAATAACCCTTTGTTGAACATTCTGATCAAGGATCCAAAATGAATGCACTTAGGAATGTACTCCCACCTTGTGCTCTGTAGCCTCCATGATCAATTCGCCATACATGTTTATCACCTAGACACACAAGACAAAGAAAAATGAAAATGTTTACTAAATCCTTGTCATTCTTGGTGGAACATAGGGCCTGTACTAAAGTTTTGGAATTTCAGGTTAGATAAAACCGTGAATCAGGTTTATAAGCAGCAAGCACAGTTTTCTATGGGCCATAGCTACCTGGTCGTTGACCCAGTTTTGATCGTCCAGTGTGGACAGGTCCTCCAGGGTCAGAGTGTGCTTGTTGTAGTCCACTTTAAAGCAGTTCATAGGGATGGAGGCTAGACCCGCTTTGTACTTCAAAACTTCTAAATGGATGTTTAGCTTCCTGGTACAGAGCGATGAAACAGGTCAAACCAAAAGGTCAAATGGAATAACAAGTAGACAAAAGAACAGATGCAATCAGCATAACAATGGAAATCAGTGGTGAAAGTAAAACTGGTTTGTGGGGCATCTCATGATTCATACTTGTCATTGAAGTCCGTGTTACACTTGTTCTTCAGGTGCTCCAAGACATCAGTCTCACTGAGGGGGATGAAACTCCCGTACGTCACATAGAAGAGCTCCAGGAACTCTGAGGGAGAGACAGGCACCTTAAGTAAAAAGGTTATATCCAGTGAAATTTGAAATCATAGTTATAATAAAAGTCTAGTACCATGGATGAGGTCTCTGATTCCTTCATGGATGCCCTCTTCTGGTTTGGGTTGTTGTGGTGATGGCTGGGACTGCTGTGCTGGGTCTGTGGCAGTTCCCTGCTCTGGTCTTGGAGCCCACACTCCTATCTTGCAGTAATCTCGGTGGTCCCACAGGGCAAATGAGTGGAGGGTGTGGCACAGAATAATGCCTGGGGAAACACAGGCTATGGCTGATGGTTCCACCTCCATAGGGGCGCTACAGTCTGTTGGTTCCTCTTTGGGGACAGCTGATGTACCGTTGGAAAGGAAGACAGCTGGGTCACCAGCCTGGGGCTGCTTTATGACCTCCATCTTAGGGTCTATAACCTGCTGTTTGACTGAACCAGAACCAGGGGCCTTCTCCCCCTCACTCACAGCCCCTTCACAGGCTCTCTCCTGCTCTATCATTGAATCAGTAAAATGCTCAACCACTGATTTCATTACCGGTTGAACCACAGACTTATTCACCAGTTTAACCACAGTGTACGTTAACTTCTGACCCATAGAGTTCAATAAGGGTTGACCAACAGAGTTGGTTACAGGTGAAGCCAAAGAGTTTGTTACCTGCTCCACAGCAGAGTCTTTCTTCAGCTCCTCTCGGATGGCTGTTACCTGCTCCTCTGTCATCAGGGTCTTCTTATAAGATGGGCGACCACCCTTTCTCTTAGGGGTCTCCCCCAGTGCCCGGCCCTTGCCCGGCTGGGCCCTGCGTTGTCGGGACTTGTCACCCGGATTCTTCCCATGTGGGGCCTTCCCATCATGGAGCTTAGAGTTGGGCCCACAGCAGTCACATGCCTTCGGTGTCCTCTTCCTCTCAGAAGAGCGGCCATTGGTGCCCACCTGTGCCGGCAGGTGCCCACCTGAGCCGTTATGAACCATGCCTCTGTCCTCAGCCCCTACCCCATCTCACCACAGCTGCCTCTGGCCCTCAGTGCTGGTCCCAGCCCTTCAGGGGCCCTGAACCATGGAGCTCCCCAGTGGATGGACTCTAGATGAGTCACCCCAGTCTCTGATGGGTGGAGAATGTAGATTCTCAGGGACTAGGCCTTGCTGCTCCGCCTATGCTTCCCTAAGCAGTACTCCGGATTGGCGGATTTGTGAACATACACCGTAACAACAAGCGTTCAGTTCCTTGGGTTGTCTTCTCACAACCTGCTCGGACAAATCTTCTTAGGAGCCTAGGAAGAAGCTGCATTCAAGTAAAGAGCCGTGTTAGGCTAAATGTGTAAAATGAACAATGTGTGAAATGAATGTACTACTGTGCAATTTGATGACAACGGTACTGTGTAGATAGATAGCTAGGCATATTAGAAGAAAGTGGTATGACCTGCGTTGTCAAACGTTGCACCCATCACAGATATCTAATATTTTCCTAGCTCAAGAACGTACTCTTAAGGAGTGTAGGAGAGCAGACGGTTACCTAAAGAGGTAACAAGGATATAGGTTATTTTCAGAGGTAGACTGGCTCTGGCAGCCAAAAACTCCATCTAAACATGAATCGATTCTCAATTGAAAAACAGTTCGAAGCATAAAGCCCTTTACTTTCATATCACATCAAAATAATTTCACAAATGGAAAATATACACTTTCTGTACACTGTTTTAACCGGCTTTATCACAGCTGCGCTGCAGCAGACAGTTTTGTGAAAAGGCCTTCTTCCGCTACACAAGTGTTGAGCATACTACGTAGCTAATTAGCACAGGTGCCGCCTCAGTCTTCAGTAAACACCCGCTGTAACACGGAGATATGGCCATGTGTAGTAATTTAAGATGCACTATGCAGAAATCGCTCCACTATTTCTTGGTTGCTAAAAATCTAATAGATTGTGTAATTTTAGTTTGTGACCAAGTGATTTTAGTTTGTGACAAGCAAGTGTAGTGTAGAGAATCATTGTACCATGTGAAATCTTTTCCATAACCAAAAATATTGTATTTTCAGCTGGTGTTCAAAACCTAAACTAAGAGGCAAAAAAATAAACTTAATGGGAAGCATAGAAATAGCGCACATAGAACAGATCTATCGCTTCTTAGGACTTGCTTTCAATGACAGATCTATAAAACACATTTAGGTGAATTTGATTGGGTCCCCCAAAAGTCACATTACAGCTTTAACATCATGTTCTGAAAATTATTTATTGCTAATATGAAAGGAACTCATGTTTCCAAAACAGTACCGCAAGTGATGCGTGTTGACGTTCAGAATGAGCATCGGGGCTCTTCAAAACAAAAGTCCCCCAGGAAAAAAGATACTTCAATACACACTAGTTACATGCTGACCATACCGGACGCATTGCGTGCGCTGCAAAATAAATGTACACGTACATGTTATTCAATCATTTTAAGCGAGCGTCTATATCTAGCCACTAAAATATAACTTGGGTTGTATTTTGTTCTATTTTAGACACTTGACGCGCTGCAAGTCCTGCCTCACCATCTCATCATTGGTTTTTAGGAGCATATACCCATGTGGGTGATTGAAAGATGAGCGGTCCAGACTCCAGTCCAGTTAGTTGCAGTAATGCACCTTGAAGTTGGTTGCCAACCAGTAGTGGAGGCTGGTAGAAAGAGCTATAGGAGGACGGGCTCATTGTAACGGCTGGAATGGAATTTCTTTAACTAGGCAAGTCAATTAAGAACAAAAACAGCACAAATGGCAGGAAGGTAGAGACAATACATTACGCAAATCAGCCACAACAGTCAGTAAGAGTATCTGTGATGGAGTCTTTGAATGAAGAGATTGAGATAAAACTGTGCTGTTCGTTGCTGCAACGAACTGAAGAGATGAGCGACCCAGGGATGTCTGTGCTTTGGGAACATTCATCAGAATGTGACTGGCAGAACGGGTGTTGCATGTGGAGGATGACCGCTGCAGTAGAAATCTCAGATAGCAAAGAGTAGGGAGTGAAGCCTAAGACGGTTTTATAAATAATCATCAACCAGTGGGTCTTGCGACAGGTATACAGAGATTACCAGAAGAGTATAGGAGTGCAGTGATGTGTCCTAGAAGGAGCATTGGTGCAAAATATGATGGCCGAATGGTAAAGAACATCTAGCCGCACGAGAGCACCCTTACCTGCCGATCTATAAATTACATCCCCGTAATCTAGCATGGGTAAGATGGTCATCTGAATCAGGGTTAGTTTGGCAGCTGGGATGAAAGAGGAGCGATTACGATAGAGGAAACCAAGTCTAGATTTAACTTTAGCCTGCAGCTTCAGCATCTGCTGAGAGAAGGACAGTGTACCATCTAGCCATACTCCCAAGTACTTGTATGAGGTCACTCCCTCAAGCTCCAAACCCTCAGGAGGTAATAATCACACCTGTGGGGAGGGGCATTCTTCTTACCAAACCACATGACCTTTGTTTTGGAGGTGTTGAGAACAAGGTTAAGGGGAGAGAAATCTTGTTAGACACTAAGAAAGCTTTGTTGTAGAGCGTTTAACACAAAATACAGGGAGGGGCCAGCTGAGTATAAGTATATCATCAGCATATAAATGGATGAGAGAGCTTCCTACTTCTTACCTGAGCTATGTTGTTGATGTAAATTGAGAAGAGCGTGGGGCTGAGGATCAAGCCTTGGGGTACACCCTTGGTGACAGGCAGTGGCTGAGACAGCAGATGTTCTGACGTTATACACTGCACTCTTTGAGGTAGTTAGCAAACCAGATCAAAAGACCCCTCAGAGACACCAATACTCCTTAGCCGGCCCACAAGAATGGAATGGTCTACCGTATCAAAAGCTTTGGCCAAGTCAATAAAAATAGCAGCAAAACATTGCTTAGAATCAAGGGCAATGGTGACATCATTGAGGCCCATTAAGGTTGCAGTGACACATCCATAACCTGAGCCGAAACCAGAGAGAATACTATAGATATCAAGAAAGCCAGTTGATTATTGACAAGCTTTGATAAACAGGGCAAAATAGAAATAGGCCTATAACAGTTAGGATCCAGGTCTAACCATTTTTCCAGTACTTTTTGGGGTTAGACCCACAGAGAGAGAACTGCTCCTTAAAGTAACTAACTTTGGCCTTCCGGATAGCCTGAGTGCACTTATTTCTCATTTGCCTGAACAAGAGCCTGTCACAGCCTGAGTATGCATGTGTCGAGCCTTCGCCAAATGCAATTCTTGAGGTGGAGTAAATCTGCAAGATCACAGTCGAACCAAGGGCTGAAATTGTTTTTAATGCTAATTTATCTTTATGGGGGCGTGTTTGCTAACTTCTTTGGGACAGGGGGGCAGTATTGAGTAGCTTGGATAAAAAGGTGCCCAGAGTAAACTGCCTGCTACTCAGTCCTAAAAGCTAGAATATGCATATATTAGTAGATTTGGATAGAAAACACTCTGAAGTTTAAAACTGTTTGAATGATGTCTGTGAGTATAACAGAACTCATATGGCAGGCAAAAACCTGAGGAAAAATCCAACCAGGAAGTGGGAAATCTGAGGTTTGTAGGTTTTCAAGTCTTTGCCTATCCAATATAGTGGAAATGGGGTCATATTGCACTTCCTAAGGCTTCCACTAGATGTCAACAGTCTTTAGAACCTTGTTTGATGCTTCTACTGTGAAGGAGGGGGGAATGGGAGCTGAATGAGTCAGAGGTCTGCCAGAGTGGCATGAGCTGGTCATGCGCGTTCACGTAGCTTCCGTTCCATTGCAATTCTACAGACAAAGGAATTCTCCGGTTGGAACATTATTGAAGATTTGATAAAAACATCCCAAAGATTGAGTCTATACTTAGTTTTACATGTTCCTACAAACAGTAATATGACTTTTCGTTTAAACTTTCACCTGGACCTGCCCGTGCGTTGTGAGTTTGGATTGTGTACTAAAACGCGCAAACAAAAAGGAGGTATTTGGACATAAATGGACTTTATCGAACAAATCAAACATTTGTGGAACTGGGATTCCTGGGAGTGCATTCTGATGAAGATCAAAGGTAAGTGAATATTTATAATGCTATTTCTGACTTTGTTGACTCCACAACATGGCGGATATCTGTATGGCTTGTTTGGGCTCTGAACTCAGATTATTGCATGGTGTGCTTTTTCCGTAAAGATTTTTTGAAATCTGACACAGCGGTTGCATTAAGGAGAAGTGGATCTAGGAGAAGTTCCATGCATAACACTTGTATTTTCATCAACATTTATGATGAGTATTTCTGTAAATTGATGTGGCTCTCTGCAAAATCACCGGATGTTTTGGAAGCAAAACATTACTGAATGTAACGCGCCAATGTAAACAGATTTTTGGATATAAATATGAACTTTATCGAACAAAACATACATGTGTTGTGTAACATGAAGTCCTAGAGTGTCATCTGATGAAGATCAAAGGTTTGTGATTAATTTTCTCTATTTCTGCTTTTTGTGACTCCTCTCTTTGGCTGGAAAAATGGCTGTGTTTTTCTGTGACCATGTACTGACCTAACAATCGTTTGGTGTGCTTTCGTCGTAAAGCCTTTTTGAAATCTGACACGTTGGCTGGATTCACAACAAGTGTAGCTTTAATTTGGTGTATTGCATGTGTGATTTCATGAAAGTAAAATATTTCTAGTAATTTATTTGAATTTGGCGCTCTGCATTGTCACTGGATGTTGGCCATATGGGACGCTTTCATCCCACATATCCCAGAGAGGTTAACAATATCACTAAAATGATCCAAAAATAAGGACCAAGCATCTTCGACAGAGGGGGGGGGGGGGGATCAAGCTGATTCTATATCAATTTAAAGAGGCCAGGTCATGAAGGAAGGCTTGCTCATTAACGTTTTTTTAGCAAGTGTCTATGACAAATCAGGACAGGTCGTTTCACTGAGCAGCCATTAGGAACACAAGCTGTAAAACAGTGATCACTAAGGTCATTACAAAAAACACCAAACTGATACCTATCAGGATTATTTGTGAGGATAACATCAAGGAGAGTAGCCTTTTCTGGATGTTTGGAGTCATATCTTGTGAGATTGGTAATAATCTGAGAAAGATTTAGGGAGTCCCATTGCTTTAGGACTTGGTCAGGTGGTTTAAGCATGTCCCAGTTTAGGTCACCTAGCAGTACAAATTCAGACTTAGTGTAAGGGACCAGGAGAGAGCTTAGTGCAGGTAGGGTACAGGCCGGTGCTGATGGAGGATGATAGCACCCAGCAACAGTCAACAGTCAGAGCTATTTGAAAGTTTAACGCTTAAAAACAAGCAAATAAAATTGTTGGGGACAGATTTGGTGGAAACAACCGAGTACTGAAGGTGATCCTTGGTAAAGATTGCCACTCCAACTTTGGAAGATCTGTCTTGCCAAGAAAGGTTATAACCAGAAAGGTTAACATCAGTATTCAAAACACGCTTACTTAACCACATCTCAGTAATGACCAAAAACCTTGATTGGAGCTGTGAACCCACACTTTCAATTGATCCATTTTAGGTAAGAAGCTTCTAGAGTTAATGTGCAGAAAACCCAGGCTTTTACAAGAGCAGAAATCAGTGAAACATATCAGAGCACAAGTCAGAATTGGGGCTAGCAACAAGTAGATGGGCCAGGGTGTACATGCACATTTCCAGATATCAACAGTAATACAATCAATCAACGGCATAGGACAGGGAGAGCTCTGCAGTGATGATTTATTACATTTGAATGTGCATCAGATGGAGACAAAATCATATTACACAGCAATTTCATCCGGTAACATGAATACAAAGCCGGCGAGAGGTGGTTAGAATAGGATGGGAGGCCAAGAATCCGTGTAACCAATAGAGAGTCAGAGTCCCGAGTGCGGGAACAAACAGTCTGACCCACGGTTGGGTAAACAAGAAAGTTCAGTCAACAAAGCATGCAGGAGTCATGAGACAAATAGCAAAATGCACAAGAAAAAAAATAAACGAATTGGGGCTAGCCATTATAAGGTCAGAGTCACTCGCCCCAACAGTGCCTGTGTGCTGGAGGCGAGCGAAATCTCAGGGGGGTACCTGTACCAGGGGGAGACAACCAGGGCAGACGGTGAACAGATCACCAGGTGGAATCCAAGCAGCAGTGCAGCAGGCAACGGAAGTAGGTGTCACACCTACTTGGAAGAAGCTTTTTTCTGGAGGCAGATCTCTTGTAGAAAATGCCAATATATGGTCTCTGAACAGCAGGAGGGGGCTTCAAGGCCTTGGAATTTGGGTGGGGTAGCCTGCCATTTGTTGGGCTCAAAGGCTTTGACACCTCACCTCACACGCCAGTGCTAACTGAAGTTGTATCTGGTCTGTCTCAGTTCCAGGTTGGATGGTAGCTTTAATCCTTCCAGGTCATTTTGTTCAAAATTAGGTTGTAGGTTTGGATTTTTGATCTGGAGTGAAGGTTATGCTGTGAAGGGTAGCATCCCGTATAGGTCTCAAATTTCCTGTCTGCAGGGGCTAAAAAAATACAAAACCGAAGCATGGAGGACGAGAAGAACGTAAATCGAATCCATGTTTCTCATTCTTTATCCATGACACACATGCAGTAGTTAACAATCCATGTCTATGGCTTCGTTTTGTTTTATGAAAGGAGAGACAGAATCAGGGAGAGAGGTGGAGGTTGGAAGGTAGGGGGAGGATGCAGGGCCATTCAGGCAGCTACATTAGTCTCAGCTCCTGCAGTGAAATAGATGGAACAGTGTAAAAAAAAATGTGGTTTCCATATGTGTTTGATAGTGTTCCATTAATTCCATTCCAGCCATTACAATGAGCCTGTCCTGTAGCGTGAGCCTGTCCCCTCACCAGCCGCCACCATATAAATCCACAGAAGACGACTGAACTAGTAGAGATTACTAGAAACTATATAGGTTTCCCCTTTATCTGTGGACTCATTGTCCGAGTAGAGAACACACAACTTTGTGACTAAAAATTGGTTGATATTCTACAAAGATCCAGCAAAAAGAGACCTTGTACATTTCCAGTAAACCAACAAGCCAATATTTATATCCCAGGACAAATTGCTAGCAATAGCAAGCTGGCTAGATAAATGTTTCAAGCTGTCCCCAAATTAATATAGTTGGTTCAGAGTTCGTTTTGATATTTCAACCTGCTTGTCCTGAGCATGTCTGGTGGGATAGACAAAGTCAACAAGCGCACATGCGGAGCCATTTTGGTCGTCATGTTAGGTCTGAGGTAATCCTTTCTTTGTTTCCACTACAACTAGGATACTGATGTGACATTTATATTTACGATTCTGACATTTACCGTCTATCATTACGTAAATAAAGACAATATTACGTAAATAAAGACAATATTCAAACATAAATGTTTATAATTAATATTGGCATACCATTTATAGGGCTAATCCTTTCCTAAAGTAACATGTATTACAACTAATAATGATTATGTCTAAGAAATAAAACATCTCACTGACAAGTTCAGTTGCTGTTGGACGTTAGCTTGCAAGCAAGTTACCGCCCATGTGAAATTAGCCACAATAAGGATTAGCCACAAGTGGAATTTTCTGTTGGCTTTCAAAATAAAAAAGCCCCGCAATTTAAAAGTGATGCAAACGGCTACAAATAGTGGAATCATGCCATATTTGGACAAAGTAATGCTAAACAAGGTTGTTATATAAATTCAACAAAAACAAAAGTTAATCTGACCAACAAAAAAAAGTTGAAATCGCACTGTGGGTGTGGATTGGGGGCATACTTATATGCACCTTGAGTCCGGGACATGGGGTATAGAGTGAGCAATAATAATGGCGTCTAGGCACTAACTCCGTCATGGTTCGTTGGACAAAGATTTTCATGGGTAATAAATGTAAAATTGGGGGGGGTTATTGGATAAGGGGTTATTGGATAAACGCTGAAAATAAGGTAGGTAAACACAGGTTTAGGAGATCGTATAAGTTTTGTTCCAAGAGATCATCAATCAGCTAACGTCACTTTGAATTGTTAAGCATGTATGTAATAAAATTTAAAAAAAGAGTACATAAAGCACATATGGCTTCATAATTCACGATCATGTTAACTGACTTCTCATAGAAAAAAACGTATACGATCTCCTAAACCGGTGTTAATCTAAACCTCAGACCTTATTTTCGGCGTTCATCCCAAAACCGTGTCCCCATATGAATGACAACCAGAGGTACCTCGTTTATGGGACTATAAACTGGCAAACTCTTATTTTGTTTCACATATGTCTTTTTTTTGCAGACGGTCTCATCCAGGGCGACTACAGGGGCAATTAGGGTTAAGTGCCTTGCTTAAGGGCGTATTAGGCACATAGTCGGCTTGGGAATTCGAACCAGCGACCTTTCGGTTACCCAACGTTCTTAAACGCTAGTCTACCTGCCGCCCCAGTTACCTAGCTAGTATGGGAAGGGAAAGAGGGGGGGGGGGTATACCTAGTCAGCTGTACAACTGGATGCATTCAAATGAAATGTGTCTTCGCATTTAACCCAGCCCCTCGATCAGAGCGGTGCCATAATCGACATCCACGTCTTCGGCGCTCAGCCATGTATACAATATAACTTGGAACTACTTTTGCGTGTTGGATAAGGCAAGGCTATTTCTCTACTGTTTGTCGTCATGTCTGTGAATGTTGTATCAAAACACAGAAGAGCCACGATAACGTAGGAGGGGCGAACAAGCTTGCTGGCATTGCAAGCTGACTAGCTACCAACACAAATGGTTATTCCTGTTATTTCCATGGCTGAAAAAGCGATCGGTCTGCGCAGAAACACTAGTTTAACTCGTTCTTCCAGTAACGATAACTCGCCAATAGAAACACATAAAAGCACATACATTACCGCAATAGTGAGACAAGTTGCACCGTTACTACAACGATGTCAAACAATCGGTCTCAATTGTTTGCTGTCGCTTACTGATTGCGTCATATTTAAGCGCAAACACTATACCATAGAGAATTATAGAGGTCTCCAGTGGCCAAAATGACGTTTTAGCATGGGAAGCACAATTGAGAGCGTCCACCATTCTAATGTAGTCAACTGGGTGGGACTTCCAACTTCATTGGCTGAACCCTCCTGGTGACCCGGTTGGAGTCATGTACAACTGGGTCATCAGGAGGGATCAACCAATTGTGAAAAAGAAAAATGACTACTTAAAGATGGAGATAGCCTCAATGGCGCTGCCTATACTGTCACAGTTGCTATAGTGGCACAGATAGAAAGATGTTGCCTGGCTACCCAAACTCCTTGTTCTTGCCAAACACTACACTACGCCCACAGACAATATTTTCTTCCCCACAATGAGTCTGGATCTGAGTACCTCCCCGACAATTTCTAGATGGAAATCCATTCTAGACGATCTGATCCCAGAAACCAATGGGTTGGGCCAGAGCCAGAACACACATGGGTAAAGCAGAGTTTGAAAATTCGTCATTGGCTTTGATACTCTGATTGGTTAAAGATGATCCAATCGCTGACTTTGTTTTTGTACAACATCTCTCATTTTGACATCACTACAAACGACTTCAATGATGGCAGTCTCATACTGAAGTATGTAGCGAACGAGAGCAGCAGAAGAATTCAGTTTGAAATGTCAGGCAAACAAAGATGAGCCCTCTATCTATCTCTATGCTGCAGCCCAATCTGGCGACCACATGTCAAAAGGAAAATAGTGGGCGTGTGGAAAGGTGTATCGAAAGGGTCAGTACTATCTGGAATTTTTGGAATGACCCTACCCTAAACCCTAACTTGACCCCAATCTTAAACCCTTACCTAACCCTTCATTTAAAGAACGACTGCCCCAAAAAGCAAGTAATCCCTTTGAAAACGGCCTGTGTGGCATCAATATGAGTCAGAAACATTTACTCTAGTGTCAAAAGTGAATACAAAGTGTAAATAGAATCATTTTTGTCAGTCTCGTTTAAAACAGTTTGGAACTTCAGTGCGTCACAACGAGTGAAGGTTTGGTTTGGATGACAATTATGTAAACAAACCATGCCCCCTTTTGCCAAGCTCCACGTGAAAATCGACCATCCTCCAACTTCGCTTCCCTTCATTGAGGGGACTCGATTAATCTGGCATTCGTTTTGGAACCCCTCCTGCCTCCCAGGCGTAAAACAGGTGCCCTGTTCATAGTCAATGGCGAAATCGGTTCAAAACAAAAGTGACCTAATTAGCACGTGAAGTAATGAGTAGGATTCTGTGTTTTCTATGGAATGCCGTTTGGGTCCTAAAGCACGTGGTGAAAACGCAATATTTTTAATGCTGCGTGTGTAAAGTAAGCAGGTGCAGGCGCTAAATTAACGTCTTCACTCGCTAAATTAAGGCCTACACGAGTCAAATAAGCGCGTGCAAATGTGCTAAATAAACGGCTGCACGCGGTCCTGTACACTTCAAATTAACGCCTGCAGCTGCTAAATAAACACCTACACACGCTAACTTAACGCGTTCTTTAATACGCTAATTGTACCAGCAATTTCCCTAGCTCCTCCTTTCATTAAATCGGTGTACAGTCAGTTTGATGCAACAACACCACAATTGAAGATGGCGAGAAGGAACTTCCATATCCGCTGCAAACAGACCGTAAATGGCTGCACTTGGCTTCTGCTCTCCGATAATCCTAGACTTGATGCCCTTCAGTCCACGTTAACAAGGTTGATTCTGATTAAATACTATTATTACTTAATCATAAAGTTGATCTGCTAGCTAACACAGAGGACGGATCTGTGTATGGCTATGCAGTTATGTTGGAATATCAGACACTGAGACAGCAGTGCAAGTAACTTCGGCCTATGTGTCACTAATATTGTAAGTCTGATTAGGCCAAGGGCGGCTGCCCTCAGAACCATGTCGCAGAGGCTGCATAGAAGGTCATACCATGTTGCTGTACCAAACTCGTTATGGCACCTTGATGGACACCACACACTGATAATCTATATCTATGTCACTGGTGGGAAGTTGTACATTGTAACATCTCAAATTGTTCATCAACAACTTGTTCATCAACAACTAACAGTTCAGTAAGCAATGGCCCTTGATAAATCAAATCAATTTTTATTTGTCACATACACATGGTTAGCAGATGTTAATGCGAGTGTAGCGAAATGCTTGTGCTTCTAGTTCCGACAATGCAGTAATAACCAACGAGTAATCTAACCTAACAATTCCACAACTACTACCTTATACACACAAGTGTAAAGGGATAAGAATATGTACATAAAGATATATGAATGAGTGATGGTACAGAACGGCATAGGCAAGATGCATTAGATGGTATCGAGTACAGTATATACATATGAGATGAGTAATGTAGGGTATGTAAACATAAAAGTGCATAGTTTAAAGTGGCTAGTGATACATGTATTACATAAAGATGGCAAGATGCAGTAGATGATATAGAGTACAGTATATACATTATATTAAGTGACATTGTTTAAAGTGGCTAGTGATACATTTTTGATCAATTTCCATCAATTTCCATGATTAAAGTCAGCTGGAGTTGAGTCAGTATGTTGGCAGCAGCCACTCGATGTTAGTGGTGGCTGTTTAACAGTCTGATGGCCTTGAGATAGAAGCTGTTTTTCAGTCTCTCGGTCCCTGCTTTGATGCACCTGTACTGACCTCGCCTTCTGGATGATAGCGGGGTGAACACGCAGTGGCTCGGGTGGTTGTTGTCCTTGATGATATGTATGGCCTTCCTGTGACATCGGGTGGTGTAGGTGTCCTGGAGGGCAGGTAGTTTGCCCCCAGTGATGCATTGTGCCCAGTGATACCATATGTCACTCATGTGGATAATAATTGTTGGTTTTCGTTGCTTTGTATTTGTTTTTGTTTCGATACAAATTTAACTAGATTGGGTCTGCTGTACGGTCGGGGTTTCTCCCTAAGGGTTAGCCCTCTAACTACCTGACCCTATAACTCTGAGTTGTGGTCACCAGTATGATAAGGGAGTATAAGCCAATTTGGAAATGGTGTCAACAATGTGTTGCTATGCTCTTTGACATTTGTCTGAGGAATTTTGTAAAAAGAAAATTGGGAAGATAATAATTTGTCATACGGTAAATAGTTTTCTGAGTCAGAAATGCCTTAAACTGTTTTTTTGGTCTGTCCTCTCTCAATGTTATGGCGATAGTGACTACCGATGGCATCTACATATATGCATGGAAAGAATAATATGACATGAACAGTGTGAGCTTCACCCCCCTAACCGACTGAAATAATGGCGTTCACTACAGCCCTGTCCTGCACCACTTCTACTGAGACCTGAGTCCGAGCCAGCAACCTGTGTACGAGCGGCAGGAGTGCAGCATAAGTCCTGAGACCGTGCATGTGGAGTGAGCATGGTGAGAGATCACGTCCAAACTTCTCTCATGCTGCTGGTGCACTGTTGGAAAACTGGACCAGACAGAATGGACTGTACAGAATGGTGGTGGCGGTTTTTATGTTCATACAAATATTGTGTATTTGTGATTAGTGGACCAGTCTTCAACAATATGCCATTATATTTCATAGGTAATCTGCCCAAAGTGGCAGAAATGGCCTGGAAACACCAGAAATATACATGTAAACCACTCAAATTTTGTTGAAGTACTACATGAATCACCTTAACAAAAGGCTTTAAAAGGTTAAAAACAATGTTATCAAGCTTAAAAATTGCCATAGAAGGTACATTATGTAGCTAATTGATTGAGAAAATGAATGGTCCTTCTAACAGGCTTTTACATGATGATACAACTTAACAAAATTAAACCCTAGACATGTCAAGAAAAGCTAGCCATAGTTTTTCTTTACTTAAAATGTTTTTTCTTGTAGCTAGCTAAAGGTATACAACAGTCAACATATTATATAAATTCTAGCTAGCTACCAAGCTATTAAGAGGACGTCCTGAGGGGAAATGGTAAGGGACCAACAGGGAACGTTGTGAGGTGCTGGGTATGCATATGCTGGGGTGGCAACTTCAGGGACAGCAGACAAATTATTTAAGGCAGTGCACTTGACAAAAACTAGGCACAGTCATCAAGTTACTTTGCTTTCATCGTCAAAACTCCTGAAAGTTCCTTGGCTGTTGGAGTCCACATGTTAACAGAAGGCAGGTATCCAACCTTCCAGTTCTGGAACTGTCACGCCCTGACCTTAGAGAGCCTTTTTATTTCTCTATTTGGTTAGGTCAGGGTGTGATTTGGGTGGGCATTCTAGTTTGTCTGTTTCTTTGTTGGCCGGGTATGGTTCCCAATCAGAGGCAGCTGTCTATCATTGTCTCTGATAGGGAATCATAGGCAGCCTTTTTTCCCACCTGTGTTTGTGGGTAATTATTTATTTTCTGTGAGTGTTTGTGTGCGCCACAGTTGCGTAACGTTCGGTTTCTGTTTACCTGTTTTTTGTGAAGGTTTCACCTCGATTAAAGATGTGGAATTACATGCACGCTGCGCCTTGGCTCATTTATGACAGGGAATTTGAAGACAGCGATCGTGACAGAATTACCCACCACAAAAAGACCAAGCAGCGTGCGCCAACTTGGAAGACGAGCTGGACCGGGGAGGAGATTATGGCAGGGGACAAGACCCTGTCATGGAAGCAGGCGGAGGCAGCGAAGTTAGGTCAACAATGGAAACCCGAGAGGCAGCTCCCCAAAAATGTTTTTGGGGGGGCACACGGGGAGATTGGCGGAGTCAGGGTTTAGACCTGAGCCAACTCCCCGTGCTTACCGTGGGGAGAATGTGACCGGTCAGGCACCGTGTTATGCGGTGATGCGCACTGTGTCTTCAGTGCGCATTCACAGGCCGGTGCGCTCTGTGCCAGTGCCCTGCATTTGCCGGGCGAAAGTAAGCATCCAGCCAGAACAGGTTGTGCCAGCTCTACGCTCAAGACCTCCAGTGCGCCTCCACGGCCCAGTGTATCCGGTGCCTGCTCCACGCACCAGGCTTCCAGTGCATCTCCTCAGCCCGGTGAGACCTGTTCCGGCTCCACGTACGAAGCCTCCAGTGATGATCCATGGCACGAAGCCTCCAGTGATGATCCATGGCCCGGAGCCTGTAGTGATGATCCATGGCCTGGAGCCTGTAGTGATGATCCATGGCCCGGAGCCTGTAGTGGTGATCCATGGCACGAAGCCTCCAGTGATGATCCATGGCCCGGAGCCTGTAGTGATGATCCATGGCACGAAGCCTCCAGTGATAATCCATGGCCCGGAGCCTGCAGTGAAAATCCAGGGCACGGAGCCTCCGGCGACGGTTGCGTCACGTTCGGTTTCTGTTTACCTGTTTTTTTTGAAGGTTTCACTTCGATTAAAGATGTGGAATTACATGCACGCTGCGCCTTGACAGGGAATTTGAAGACAGCGATCGTGACAGGAACATTGTTCTTGAATCTTAAAGAATTTGATGATTTTTGTATGTACACACAGAACTAGAGATTTTGGTATTTATGTTGAAACAGAGACCTGGGCACCCAGGTTCTTTGCACTGGACAGAACAAACTATGCAAGGTGGATTCCTACCCACCTAGTACATAACATTCTGAGAACCATATGTTTCTTAGAGCTTGGTGAGAGCGTGGTTGTCATATGGTTATTTTGCATACTACCTTCCCACAACTTTCTGGTAAAGGTGCAGGATAGTTGCTTGGCTTTGGAGCATTCTCAAAACATTTGTTTCTTGTTATTTTATTACTTTAACAGAACGTTTCCTAGAAGTTTAAACATGGTTACATTTCATTTCAATTTTGGTAATGTTCTATGAACGTTCTCCAACTGGTTTGAAATTGGGAATGCTCTCAAATAGTTCATAGAACATTAAGAAACATTATTCTGTGAAAATGTCAGTAGGTTCTATTTAAAGTCCTGTTCTCAAATTGTCCTGAGAACGTTAAGGAAAATGTCATTAAAAAACACAAGAAACCTTTAGTAACATACAGAGAACAGTCTCAGAATGTTCTTTAAAAATATATACAGTGCCTTCAGATAGTATTCATACCCCTTGACTTTTTCTACATTTTGTATTTTCCATTTTTTCCACATTTGTTACAGCCTGAAGTTAAAATGTATAAAATTTAGATTTTTTTGGGTCACTGGCCTACACAATACCCCCATAATGTCAAAGTGGAATTATGTTTGTTTTTTCCACACAAAAATGAAAAGCTGAAATATTTTGAGTCAATGCATAAAGTTCAGGATTAAAAATGTGCTTAATAATCACTAAAATCCAGACCAGAATGGATGGTCATGTAAAAGTAGGGAGCGAAATGTTTGGTGGGTCACTTAGTCAGTTGAGGGCACCTGTACCAGACTGGGAGAGACAGACCAGAGCAGGAGAGGACACCTGTACCAGACTGGGAGAGACAGACCAGAGCAAGAGAAGATACCTGTACCAGACTGGGAGAGACAGACCAGAGCAGGAGAAGACACCTGTACCAGACTGGGAGAGACAGACCAGAGCAGGAGAAGACACCTGTACCAGACTGGGAGAGACAGACCAGAGCAGGAGAAGACACCTGTACCAGACTGGGAGAGACAGACCAGAGCAAGAGAAGATACGTGTACCAGACTGGGAGAGACAGACCAGAGCAGGAGAAGACACCTGTACCAGACTGGGAGAGACAGACCAGAGCAGGAGAAGACACCTGTACCAGACTGGGAAAGACAGACCAGAGCAGGAGAAGACACCTGTACCAGACTGGGAGAGACAGACCAGAGCAGGAGAGGACACCTGTACCAGACTGGGAGAGACAGACCAGAGCAGGAGAGCACACCTGTACCAGACTGGGAGAGACAGACCAGAGCAGGAGAAGACACCTGTACCAGACTGGGAGAGACAGACCAGAGCAGGAGAAGACACCTGTACCAGACTGGGAGAGACAGACCAGAGCAGGAGAGGACACCTGTACCAGACTGGGAGAGACAGACCAGAGCAGGAGAGGACACCTGTACCAGACTGGGAGAGACAGACCAGAGCAGGAGAGGACACCTGTACCAGACTGGGAGAGACAGACCAGAGCAGGAGAAGACCCCTGTACCAGACTGGGTGAGACAGACCAGAGCAGCGGGGAGCAGTGCAGCAGGTAACAGGGTATGTGAGAGTGTCCAGAGATGAGTCTTTCCTTGGAGCAGGAACACATAGAGCAGAACTAGGACAGCATCATTCTTTCTGCCCTACAGAAACTACAGTACCAGTCAAAAGTTGGGACACACCTGACATAGACAATTAGTTAGTCCCTCCCTGTTTCATTTGATTTTCTTCTGTTTGGTGCCTAGTGAATATGACTCAGGTCTCTGTGGAAACATCAATGTAAATTCACCTTTGATTTTTACTCCTCACTTTCCCTTACAGGTCCATAGGGTTTTACTGCCCCCTGCTGGAGACTAGAGCACACTGCAGTCCCTGACTTTCTTTGTGCAGCTGGAGGATGAGGCCCTCATCACCTGTTGTGATCTGTCTAACAAATATCCCCGGTGAAGGCAGGGTCCTATCTCATCCAACACTTCAATGACTCTTATGGAAGTGAGCATTATTTATCATTATTTATTTTGTCTTATGAAATTATGTTGAAAAAGAATGTCAGTAATGAGGGAATAAATAAGTCAGGTACAACCATTACCTCTCTCCTCTTTCACATCATTCTATCATCACTCCATGGCGGAGTACAACCATTACCTCTCTCCTCTTTCACATCCCTCTATCATCACTCCATGGGGGAGAACAACCATTACCTCTCCTCTTTCACATCCCTCTATCATCACTCCATGGCGGAGTACAATCATTACCTCTCTCCTCTTTCACATCCCTCTATCATCACTCCATGGTGGAGTACAACCATTACCTCTCTCCTCTTTCACATCCCTCTATCATCACTCCAGGTGGGAGTACAACCATTACCTCTCTCCTCTTTCACATCCCTCTATCATCACTCCATGGGGAGTACAACCATTACCTCTCTCCTCTTTCACATCCCTCTATCATCACTCCATGGGGAGTACAACCATTACCTCTCTCCTCTTTCACATCCCTCTATCATCACTCCATGGGGGAGTACAACCATTACCTCTTTCCTCTTTCACATCCCTCTATCATCACTCCATGGGGGAGTACAACCATTACCTCTCTCCTCTTTCACATCCCTCTATCATCACTCCATGGGGGAGTACAACCATTACCTCTCTCCTCTTTCACATCCCTCTATCATCACTCCATGGGGGAGTCCAACCATTACCTCTCTCCTCTTTCACATCCCTCTATCATCACTCCATGGGGGAGTACAACCATTACCTCTCTCCTCTTTCACATCCCTCTATCATCACTCCATGGGGAGTACAACCATTACCTCTCTCCTCTTTCACATCCCTCTATCATCACTCCATGGGGAGTACAACCATTACCTCTCTCCTCTTTCACATCCCTCTATCATCACTCCACGGGGGAGTACAACCATTACCTCTCTCCTCTTTCACATCCCTCTATCATCACTCCACGAGGGAGTATAACCATTACCTCTCTCCTCTTTCACATCCCTCTATCATCACTCCACGGGGGAGTACAACCATTACCTCTCCTCTTTCACATCCCTCTATCATCACTCCATGGCGGAGTACAACCATTACCTCTCTCCTCTTTCACATCCCTCTATCATCACTCCATGGGGGAGAACAACCATTACCTTTCTCCTCTTTCACATCCCTCTATCATCACTCCATGGCGGAGTACAACCATTACCTCTCTCCTCTTTCACATCCCTCTATCATCACTCCATGGCGGAGTACAACCATTACCTCTCTCCTCTTTCACATCCCTCTATCATCACTCCAGGGGGGAGTACAACCATTACCTCTCTCCTCTTTCACATCCCTCTATCATCACTCCATGGGGAGTACAACCATTACCTCTCTCCTCTTTCACATCCCTCTATCATCACTCCATGGGGAGTACAACCATTACCTCTCTCCTCTTTCACATCCCTCTATCATCACTCCACGAGGGAGTATAACCATTACCTCTCTCCTCTTTCACATCCCTCTATCATCACTCCACGGGGGAGTACAACCATTACCTCTCCTCTTTCACATCCCTCTATCATCACTCCACGAGGGAGTACAACCATTACCTCTCTCCTCTTTCACATCCCTCTATCATCACTCCATGGGGGAGAACAACCATTACCTCTCTCCTCTTTCACATCCCTCTATCATCACTCCATGGGGGAGAACAACCATTACCTCTCTCCTCTTTCACATCCCTCTATCATCACTCCTTGGGGACGTCCCAATAATCTCTCCTTCCTCCTGAAGTGGAGCAATCCTTCACTACTCCTCACAAATGTAAAAGCATTGGATTGGTGTTGGCATGGGGTAGAGGGAGTTTACATATACCAGTCATTTCCTTTATAATCCATGAAGGGAAGTGGACAAGTTCACAATTAGAAAGGAGAGATAATTGGGACACACCCCATGTGTCCTGATAACTACAGGAATTAAACCATATTGAGGGTGTCTGCTTTCTATACGGTAGCGAGAGAGAGAGAGCGAGAGAGAGAACGTCAGGTAAAGTTCTGGAGATGAGGGAATATGTGATCAGAACCCCTCCAGTCTGGTTAACCACAGTTAGGTCCAGTATGGACTATCAATACAAGTGACCATTTACAATGTGACCGAGTTCAATGGGTCTGAACAGAACTGGGGGATGTCAGACATGAAGTTGTCTAAACACAACTGGAATATCATTAGTTTGTGATTCATTGTTAATGAATTTTCAATTAGGAACACAGAGGAACAACCTGACAACACACATAACAAAATAACAATTAAAAACAAAGGGGGAGGAAACCACTAAAGTCATTACCATATTGTCATGTTCTAATGACAGGGAGAAACAATCTAACATCCAGAACACTACTTTAGATCTGGTCAAAAGAAGCCAAGTGCACTACGCAGGGAATAGGGAGCTATTTGGAACAGAGACACTAACTCCTGTATGAAAATCTTTCTCTTCATCCATCTGATATATCTGCCCATTTCCCCTCCCATCCTCCCTTTTCATTCTATTCTATCAGCCACACCACTAGCTCACCTCCACACAATCCAAATAGAAGTTAAAGACACACCTTGGAATAAATAACAAAGGAAAACTATTACAAGATGAAGTTTAGTGTTGTATTTTTTATTTCCCATCACCAAAAATCATATTTAATCACTGAACAGTAGCAGGCCTAACTTCATCTGTTCCTGACTCTGGATAGTGGATTAAAAAGACCATCAATCTCCAATGATATTAAAGTACTATTCTGAACATTACTGATATACTGAGTGGCAAGTCAAGATATCTGCTGGTTTTATTGTTTGGTCAATAGCACCACCTTCTGGACAGGTTTAAATGTTGCTTGACTGAGCAGTATGGGAGAAAGAAAGATGCCAAATGTAGGGCCTGTTTCCTGGACATCTACATTGAACATACTTTTTAGTCCAGGACTAGGATTAATCTGTGTCTGGGAAACCAGACCATATAGTTTAGTTACTATCTGTTCCATGTCCAGGAAACCAGTCCATATAGTTTAGTTAGTTAGAAGGTTAGTTAGTGATACTACCTCTTCCATATAGTTTAGTTAGTTAGTGATAGTACCTGTCCCATATAGTTTAGTTAGTTAGTAAGTGATACTACCTGTTCAATGCCACTGAGGAAAACTACATAGAGACAGAGAACCAATTGAGAAAACATATCAATGGTTCTGAATGACAACCAATATACATCAACACCATACATCATGATTCATGGACATGTACAAAATAAGTACATTACATTTTAAGTTACTTATACAGTCAGACAAATAATTGTACAGAACAACAGACCATTATATCTGGGGACCATCACCACCAGCATGACTAGTATCTCTGTGGACCCTACTACAGTTTAACCAGCTCAGCAGTACCACAGATATTAAACCCAGGATAAAGGGTCTGAGTGAATGTGGTCTGGACTCTGTGGAGGAGGGTCATTGTGTCAGAGACACTGTAGAAGGACATAGTTCCTGCCTTGTGATCCAGGTACACTCCTACTCTGGAGGACTGAGGGCCTGATACTTTAGTCACAACATTATTGTGTCTGAACCAATAACCATCACTAGAGCACAGTAAACTCCAGGACTTGTTATTGTATCCAAATATATTACCTGTCTCTGTTCTGCTGATGTCTTTATATGAGACTGCAGTAACAACATTACCACTCCACTCCACCTCCCAGTAACAGTGTACAGACAGACCCTCTCTACACAGAACCTGACACTGGTTGGTGAATCTGTCTGGATGATCAGGATATGAGTGGACTTTGCCTGTACGTGTCACCGTTCTGTTCCCTTCAGACAGAGAGAGGAGTGTGTGTGCTGTTTTTGGGTCCAGTGTGAGCTGACAGGAATCTGGGAGAAGAGCAGAGCAGAGACCAATGACGGGAGTTAGAACAACAAGTTAAGTCAGATACTGTATCTACCCAGTCTTTGATTAGAGCACAGCAGAGATCAAATCAGAGAAATATGAGGAGTCAGATAGATACCCAGTCTTTGATTAGATCTACTATTGATATATATTTCTAGAGGGATTGTTAGTAGTGTCAGTAAAAAGAGACTGTTCGTTACTTCACAATAAAGATACCCAGACAGACTAAACAACTTCTTTGCTCGCTTTGAGGACAATACCATGCCACTGACACGGCCCGCTACAAAAACCTGCGGACTCTCCTTCACTGCAGCCGACGTGAGTAAAACATTTAAATGTGTTAACCCTCACAAGGCTGCAGGCCCAGACGGCATCCCCAGCCACGTCCTCAGAGCATGCGCAGACCAGCTGGCGGGTGTGTTTATGGACATATTCAATCAATCCTTATCCCAGTCTGCTGTTCCCACATGCTTCAAGAGGGCCACCATTGTTCCTGTTCTCAAGAAAGCTAAGGTAACTGAGCTAAACGACTTCCGCCCCGTAGCACTCACTTCCGTCATCATGAAGTGCTTTCAGAGACTTGTCAAGGACCATATCACCTCCACCCTACCTGACACCCTAGAGACCCACTCCAATTTGCTTACCGCCCCAATAGGTCCACAGACGACGCAATCGCAACCACACTGCACACTGCCCTATCCCATCTGGACAAGAGGAATACCTATGTGAGAATGCTGTTCATCGACTACAGCTCAGCATTTAACTTCTCTAGGATAGGGGGCAGCATTTTCACTTTTGGATAAATAGCGTGCCCAATTTCAACTTCCTTCTACTCATCCCCAGAATATAAAATATGCATATTATTAGTAGATTTGGATAGAAAACACTCTGAAGTTTCTAAAACTGTTTGAATCATGTCTGTGAGTATAACAGAACTTATGTAGCAGGCAAAACCCTGAGGACAAACCATTCAGATTTTTCTTTTTTGAGGTCACTGTCTGTTCAATGAGATTTCATTGGGATACTAGATTTCTAAGTGACTTGTTTGCTGTTCCTACCGCATCCACTGGATGTCACCAGTCTTTGGAAATTGGTTGAGGTTATTTCTTTGTGTAATGAAGAAGTACGGCCATATTGAATGAGTGTCACTTGAAGTGTACTTTTTGAGAGAGGCGCATGACTCGAAAAGTAGCGTCAGTTTGTTATCTTCCTGTATTGAACACAGATAGTCCCATCTTCAATTTGATCAATTATTAACGTTTAAAAATACCTACAGTTGTATTACAAAAGTAGTTTGAAATGTTTTGGCAAAGTTTACACGTAACTATTGAGATATTTTGTAGTGACGTTGCGCAAATTGGAAGCTGTTTTTTTCTGGATCAAACGCGCCAAATAAATTGACATTTTGGATATATATGGACAGAATTAATTGAACAAAAGGACCATTTGTGATGTTTATGGGACATATTGGAGTGCCAACAAAAAGAAGCTCGTCAAAGGTAAGGCATGATTTATATTTTATTTCTGCGTTTTGTGTTGTGCCTGCAGGGTTGAAATATGCTACACTCTTTGTTTACTGTTGTGCTATCATCAGATAATAGCATCTTATGCTTTCACCGAAAAGCCTTTTTGAAATCAGACATGTTGGCTGGATTCACAACGAGTGTAGCTTTAATTTGGTATCTTACATGTGTGATTTAATGAAAGTTAGATTTTTATAGTAATATATTTGAATTTGGCGCGCTACATTTTTCTGGATTTTGGCCAAGTGGGATGCTACCGTCCCACCTATCCTAGAGAAGTTAACACCATAGTACCCTCCAAACTCGTCATCAAGCTCGAGACCCTGGGTCTCGCCCTGTGCAACTGGGTACTGGACTTCCTGACGGGCCGCCCCCAGGTGGTGAGGGTAGGTAACAACATCTACACCACGCTGATCCTCAACACTGGGGCCCCACAAGGGTGCGTTCTGAGCCCTCTCCTGTACTCCCTGTTCACCCACGACTGCGTGGCCATGCACGCCTCCAACTCAATCATCAAGTTTGCAGACGACACTAGGCTTGATTACCAACAACGACGAGACGGCCTACAGGGAGGAGGTGAGGGCCCTCGGAGTGTGTTGTCAACAAAACAAAGGAGATGATTGAGGACTTCAGGAAACAGCAGAGGGAGCACCCCCCTATCCACATCGACGGGACAGTAGTGGAGAGAGTAGTAAGTTTTAAGTTCCTCGGCATACACATCACGGACAAACTGAATTGGTTCACCCACACAGACAGCGTGGTGAAGAAGGCGCAGCAGCGCCTCTTCAACCTCAGGAGGCTGAAGAAATTTGGCTTGTCACCAAAAGCACTCACAAATTTTTACAGATGCACAATCAAGAGCATCCTGTCGGGCTGTATCACCGCCTGGTACGGCAACTGCTCCGCCCACAACCGTAAGGCTCTCCAGAGGGTAGTGAGGTCTGCACAACGCATCACCAGGGGCAAACTACCTGCCCTCCAGGACACTTACACCACCCGATATCACAGGAAGGCCATAAAGATCATCAAGGACAACAACCACCTGAGCCACTGCCTGTTCACCCCGCTATCATCCAGAAGGCAAGGTCAGTACAGGTGCATCAAAGCAGGGACTGAGAGACTGAAAAACAGCTTCTATCTCAAGGCCATTAGACTGTTAAACAGCCACCACTAACATTGAGTGGCTGCTGCCAACATACTGACTCAACTCCAGCCACTTTAATAATTTAAAAATGTATGTAAAAAATGTATCACTAGCCACTTTAAACAATGCCACTTAATATAATGTTTACATACCCTACATTACTCATCTCAAATGTATATACTGTACTCGATACCATCTACTGCATCTTGTCTATGCCGTTCTGTACCATCACTCATTCATATATCTTTATGTACATATTCTTCATCCTTTTACACTTGTGTTTATAAGGTAGTTTTTGTGAAATTGTTAGGTTAGATTACTCGCTGGTTATTACTGCATTGTCGGAACTAGAAGCACAAGAATTTCACTACACTCGCATTAACATCTGCTAACCATGTGTATGTGACAAATAAAACTTGATTTGATTTGACTCACATTGTAACAACTGTTCTCTGATCTTGTGCTCTGGAGGCAGTACAACATCCACTATATTCACTACAGACACACAAACACATTGACAGAGAGAGGGAATGTTATCATCATACCATATTCCACATGTATATGACTAGTAGGGCACTTTCAATGGTCTAAAGTTGATGTTCTTATTATTTTCAACACACCTGTAGTGGAGATCTTAGTACATTCTCCTTTAAGGAAGTCTTCCAGTTTCTCTCTCAGTTCAGACACAGTCTTACTCACATCTCCAAAGTACTGAAGAGGAAGGACAACGATGCTGGGTAAGTCTGAAGATACACTGATACTGGAGAGAGACTGATAAGTCTGGAGAGAGCGAGGGACAGAGAGAGAGAGTGACAGAGACAGAGAGAGAGGGAGAGACAGACAGAGAGAGAGAGAGATGGACAGAAAGGGACAGGGAGAGAGGGAGAGGGGGCAACATAATGATTGAGATGAATAGTTTCACATTAGGTTAATTTCATATCACATGTAACAAGGCAGTTTAGTTACCTGGAGGAAATGGATGTGATCCTCTGTGTGTGAGAGCTGCTCCAGCTCAGTCCTTCTCTTCCTCAGCTCAGCTATCTCCTGCTTCAGTTGCTCCAGGAGTCCTTCAGCTTGACTCACTTGAGCCTTCTCTTGGGCTCTGATCAGCTCCTTCACCTCAGAGCGCCTTCTCTCAATGGAGCGGATCAGCTCAGTAAAGGTTTTATCACTGTCCTCCACTGCTGCTTGGGCAGAGTGCTGTTGAGAGAGAGAGATGGAGAGAGGGAGTGCGAGAGAGAGTGAGATATCGCGAGAGAGTCACTTGCCATCCGTATTACACTAACACCCCCCCCGCCCTCCTACAAACACATTGCATGCCACCACAACCTCCACACAATCACATTATACAGTACCCAACACCACAGCACAATACACCATCCAGCACTACATTCCAACCGTACATCCAACCCCTCCTCTCCAGCCGTACAGACAGCCCCCCCTGAGCCCCCATACCTCCTGAAACATCTCCACACTGTTGATAATTTTGTAAAACTCAAACTCAACCCTAAGGCGTCAACGGTAATGGCATTACCCTGGCAACACAGAAAAAACATGATGAACAGTCTGTCATTGCAGAAAACGGACACCCCTCCCCAACTCCCAGGTCAACCCGAGCCAACCAGCTATTGGTGTCCAGGGCTCCATGTAATACCCTCCACTGGACGACCCCTGACCTTTCCAGCACTAGGAGCTTATAGAGCACCCTCCACCTATACCCTGCCATGCTCTCAGACCCCACAACCCCCTGCCACTGATGCCCCTTCACTCCCGCTAAGCCCACCTCCGTACGGTACAGTAGCCTCTGTGCTGCTTTGAGTCAGAACGCTGCCACCCTGTTCTCCAGGTCCACCAAACCCAGTGATCAGTGGGTTGTGGACGATGGTCTCCTCCCATACCCACGGCCCAGGCACCACACCCCCATCTCGTGTGGGTCTCAGCAGCTGCCAGGCCCTCAGTACTGCAGCATAGAAATCAGAGACCCCTGCTGTATTAAGTCTCTCTGGCCGCATGATGAAGAGCTGCTGATCCAGCCACAAAATTCAATCTTCCCTAAATGGCACCAAAAAATTTCTACCTTTTTATGTTACCACTACAATCTGTTCTTAGAACCAACTGGAAAAAATATGGCACCTTATTGGTGCCATTGTTTCCCCTTTAGGAAACAATGAGACGACAGAGTTCTAGGAGTCATTTCTTTGTATTGAATATTTTTTGTTTTAGGTTTTAATTACCAGCAATTGGTCACAGCATTGTACACTGCCCAAACTAACATCATTCGAAATAATAGGTTATCCTGATTAAAATGGTGTAGAACTTCAAACCATTAAAATAAATACATCTATTAGAGATAATTGGAGAAATAGACAGACATGTCCCTATTTCCCCAAAACAAAGGCAGTCTGAAAGTTATAACAGCAGTCTTTTATTTAACCAGCTTACCATTTATCTACTACCATTTACCTTTTAGTGTTTAACACCAGTCTTTTTAAATTACACTTCATTACTACAACGATTATCAATAAGCCTGAACATTAAATCAGTCACCTCTGGTAAAAAAAAAACATATTTTCCTAATACACTCATTGTCAAAAACATCAACCAGCAGCAAGCGCTCTGCCTTCTCCCACAAGAGAGGGGCATGTTGAGGTTAATTTACTAACCGTGAGGGTTGCATGATGCATGATTTTCTATTCCGAGGCTGTTTACTCCCAATATGACATATTAACACGATGTTATAATGCATGTTTACTAAGGTTGAGGTTAGCACATCTGACTAGTGATTATTTGACCGCGGTTCAATACCTGCTATAGTTAATATTGTTTTGCTCTCCCAAAAGTAACACAGAATTAATACGAGACATATAGCTAACTGTAAAGTAATGAGTGACCATTTTAGAAAATCATGGGATATATAGTCTTTGGTTGCATGCTATTTTATGTCAATCATATTGCTGCTTGTAGCCTATAACTGATGCTTCATGGTCTTATGCTGCCATCTATTGGAAATATTTACCAATTAAAAGTTATTAATTCACGTATAGACATTGGTGAGGCAGCTGAGAAATAAAGTGCATTTCTCTTATTCATTCCAGAGATCAGTCTCAAACCTGCCCCACCTATCCCACACCAATTGCTGGACTTCACATAGAGGTTACTAGGTCACCCAGTTCAAACCACATTTAAAAAATAAACAAATGTATCTTGTTTATCAAGTGTTCTGCCTTGCAATAACAAATATAATAAAATAACTAATAACAAAACTACAAAATGCTTAGATGTGTATTGATTAACAAAATAATCTAAACACTATTTAGTACTATAATGGAATTTCCTAACATAATATTATTACTAAAATAGTTTCTAAACGTGTTCTTCTAATAATAATAATAATAATATTATAACGTTTCTTCTTCTTTGGAGTTTAACTGCGGTTGGCATCCAATATGTTGCATTACTGCTCCCAGCTGGACAAAAATATAAATACATTTTACTTTGTCATTCAAAATGGGAAAAGGGGAAAGGAATATTTAATAAAAATATATATATAATACTGAAAAACAGCCTTCCAACTAACCCTACACTCATTAAAAACCCATTACCCCATTCCACTACTTTGACCCTATCTGCTCCTGCACCATGCCAACGACCTGGGAGGACGGGACACCACCACTCAACACACCCTGTAACTCTTCTGAAATCAAATCTTGTATGAACAAATACTTTTCTGCAGCTGCCATCACAACATCTATTTTCTGTGATTTACGTTCCATTTCTGTGGTACAGTTGATAACCATTGCTATGAACGCTAAGAAGCCAACCTTACTGAAGCATATATCACTCGTTGGCCTAGCCCTCTGTGCTGGCACAGATCTACTACTCACAGGGATCCTCTCAGGATCCCTCACCCTTGACCCATCCTCCTCTACTTCTTCACTGCCTCAGCATACGACACCTTCTGCACTACTCTGACTCTATCCACCTCAACCTGCCTCTCTCTCACCAGACACTTCTGATCCCCAGCAACATGGACACCCCTACAGTTGACACACAACTTTATCCACTAAAACTACACAATCCTCTATCCCGTGACCTCCTGCACACTTCCCACATCTTGGAATCTCCCTCCTACAAACTGCTGCAACTTCACCATAAACGTTGCACCTGAAACAGCCACTATGCGACTTCAAAATCCGTGTCGGCCCAATAGGGAATGTCCTCTTGGTGTAATGGTCAAGATGTTAGTTTCTTCTGCAGTAGACCTGGGTTCATATCCCGTCAGTTACATTAAGCAGTCTATTCTCTGAAAGGGGTCCAGACAGCCTGTTCCCAGCAGTGGGGTCAGTGGGATTGGAGAGGGGCCCCTCTCTCTCTCTCTGGAGGAGAGAAGTGAAATGGTGTCTCCCCTCTGGTCAACAATACTCACCTTGAGAGACTCCACAGCCTGTTGGAGCTCCTTCAGCTCCTTCTCTCTCTCCTGGAATCTCTGCTGGACCTTCTGCTGACTCATCCCCAGCTGCCTCTGTGGAGAATCACTCTTCAATGAGCTATCAAGCTTTATTTGTCCAGTAGATCAATAGTATAGTAATGTGACATAGGGCCCATAGAGAGGAATTTCTAAAATATTGAAAGTCCATTTTCAATATTATATTTTTATGTTGCTATGTGAATGATTATAGTTTTTATGGTATGCCTACATGTATCAAGGAGTTGAGACTGAACTTTCGACTCATTAAAGGGCATGAGTCCAAAGTTCAGAATGATAGTGTTTGACTTTCGAAAATGGTGATACTTTTGGAGAATCTGGGTTAACATATCTATATACTCAAGGTTTGTGTTCATATTTGTTCTGCCGTGGATCGATTTCATTTGAATGATCTCATATTCAAATAGCCTTAGATCCTACTGTATCTTTAATTCTTTGTTTATCAGACAGTCACCAACAAGTTGTTTTGGTCTTACCTGTTTCTCAGTCCTCTCTGCTGCAGCTGACACTGTATCGTGGCCTTTATGTTCATCCATTGTACACAGATAACAGATACACTGCTGATCGGTACAACAGTAAACCTCCAGCAGTTTGTCATGATGAGAGCAGATCTTCTCCTGTAGTTGTGAGGTGGCTTTGACCAGCTTGTGCTTCTTCAAAGCAGGAGATTCATAGTGAGGTTGCAGGTGAGTCTCACAGTAAGAGGCCAGACACACCAGACAGGACATGAGGGCTTTCTGCTTTCTGGTCCCAGTGCAGACATCACACGCCACATCTCCAGGTCCAGCATAGCACAGAGCAGGAGGGGGAGCAGCCAGGAGTCCTGTCTTCTTCAGTTTCTCCACCACCTCAGCCAGCACAATGTTTATCTTCAGAACAGGCCTTGGGGTAAAGGTCTGTCTGCACTGTGGACAGCTGTAGACCCCTTTCAGAACATCAAGATCCCAGCTTTCTTTAATACAGCCCATACAGTAACTGTGTCCACAGGCAGTAGTCACCGGATCCTTCAGTAGATCCAGACAGATGGAGCAACAGAACAGTTCCTGATTCTCAGCCATTTTGGTGCTCTCTCCTGTAGGTTAAACAATGGCAGTGTGAAAGATTACTTTCTGTTTCATGGAACTCTACACCAGAGGACAGGGAGTGTCTTCCTACTGGACTGTGTTCTCTGTATGTCGCGGGGATGTGGTTTCTTTAAAAAATAAGTATAACAGAGTGTTGGGTAGTAGGCAGAGATGGTTAGTATTTATGTTACATGTATTTGAAATACGTATTTTAATTACTGTCACGACTTCCACCGAAGTCGGTTCCTCTCCTTGTTCGGGCGACTTTCGGAGGTCGGCGTCACCGGTCTATTAGCCATCATCGATCCACTTATCATTTTCCATTTGTTTTCTCTGTAATTAATAATACCTGATTAAGCTAATCATGTAAATGTAATTAACTAGAAAGTCGGGGCACCATGAAAGAATGTTTATAAAGCTGTTATCTTCCGACTAAACTCTTAAAGACCTGGTAATCTTTTACATCAATAGCAGTCAATATTTAATCATCACCTTATTCCGTCTCATCTGAAAGTTGTAAATTCTTGGTTATCTTCACGAACCCTGGCTAACAAGTTGAATCAGCAATACAACATTTGGTTTAATTATTTATTTACTAAATACCTAAATAATCACACAGAATTACATCTACACAGAATGGATCATACATTAATTACAAATTATGTCATAAAGGAAAACGTCCCTAGCGGACGGAACAGATATGACGGCTGGTTACACAAAGAAAGGGGGTTGGGTTTTGAATGAAAGAGCGGGAAGACTGAGGAACAAAAAGATTTTGTGTCTCTATCGGGCCATAGGCAGCTATGCTATCGTAAATACAGTATCTTATGCATTCTAAATAACCGCCCATTTGAAAAGGAAAATGCAATAAATATTTACTCTGAGCTGCACTTCGGTAGATTGGACGTAGATAGAAGGCCGGGTTGTCCAGCATGGACCTCTTGTCCTCTGAAGAATGTCTCTGGTGGTAAACTGAATACGTTGTAGTACCGTTGTGTGTGTTAGACTGGATACGTCGTCCGTCCTTTCCTAGCCCACGTTTACAGCGGTTGCTGCTAACTCAACGGCTAGGAGGTATCACTTCTGGCGTGAATAAGAGTTCAAAGTTCATACAAAGTTGCCATACAATATATAGCTTGTATACAACTATAGCTCGTGCTATATTCTGGCTGGTATAGTCGAAATTCATCCTTTCGGAGTGTCGATCGTCACCTTCACATTGAACACGATGCTAATTTCGTTATTATCTGAGCCCTTTTAAAGTAGGAATGTCGTCCTCACGTCCTTGGAACAGAAAGCTGAATTTTTGTCAACGGGTTTATATAGTGGTATAAGAAGGGAGTGTTTCATAGTTTACAGCCAATGTCTGTTCACTTGGGTGGGGCCTCTGAGTGAGCAGAGTTTCTCTATGACAAACCGTACTCTCTTTTAAGAAGTAGTTTCATATTTAAACATTTAAATTGCACAACAATTCCATGTGAATCTGATAACTAGAATGTGTCGACTTTCCAAGATGCTGTTTATGTCATCCTGTCATTAGTAGTAATGTCTCAGACAATAACTGACCTGAGATCATATTCATTAAGTACCAACGCCTATTTTCAACTGGTTGGATTACCGAAATAGGGTTCCGTTTCCCACCTTTTGAAGTTACCAGACTCTCTATGTTACAAAGGCTTTACAAGAGTCAACTCTATAAAGTAGAGAGAGCGAAAAGGGGAAAGGTATTTATGGGGGTCATAAACCTCCCCCAACAGGCCAACGTCATGACACAGGTCGAGGAAGTTCATCTCTGCTCCAAGCAATTCTGGGACAGTGCTGATCAACATAGTTGACCTGATGCAGAAGTGGACCAGTGATGTTTTCCTCTCAGCAGAGTGACTTGCCCTTCCATTTGACACACCTTTACCTGATAAGATCATACAAGACGTTACAGGGTAATTGCATGTAGTATTTTAATCCAGGGTTGTATTCGTTAGGGCACAGTGTAGTAAAACATTTAGCAACAGAAAACGAAAAACAAACTTCTATTTTCTTACGTTCAACAACAGAAATTTAAAGTTCAGTTAGTCCCTCCCTGTTTCAGTTCATTTTCTTCAGTTCAGTTAGTCCCTCCCTGTTTCAGTTCATTTTCTTTAGTTCAGTTTGTCCGTCCCTGTTTCAGTTAGTCCCTCCCTGTTTCAGTTAGTCCCTCCCTATTTTAGTTAATTTTCTTTAGTTCAGTTAGTCCCTCCCTGTTTCAGTTCATTTTCTTTAGTTCAGTTAGTCCCTCCCTGTTTCAGTTAATTTTCTTCAGTTCAGTTAGTCCCTCCCTTTTTCAGTTAGTCCCTCCCTGTTTCAGTTTGTCCCTACCTGTTTCAGTTAGTCTCTCCCTGTTTCAGTTCATTTTCTTCAGGTCAGTTAGTCCCTCCCTGTTTCAGTTGGCGCCTCCCTGTTTCAGTTGGCGCCTCCCTGTTTCAGTTCATTTTCTTCAGTTCTGTTAGTCCCTCCCTGTTTCAGTTCATTTTCTTTAGTTCAGTTTGTCCATCCTTGTTTCAGTTAGTGCCTCCCTGTTCCAGTTTGTCTCTCCCTGTTTCAGTTAGTCCCTCCCTGTTTCAGTTAGTCCCTCCCTGTTTCAGTAAATTTTCTTCAGTTCAGTTTGTCCCTCCCTGTTTCAGTTAGTCCCTCCCTGTTTCAGTAAATTTTCTTCAGTTCAGTTAGTCCCTCCCTGTTTCAGTTAGTCCCTCCCTGTTTCAGTAAATTTTCTTCAGTTCAGTTAGTCAATCCCTGTTTCAGTCAGTCCCTCCCTGTTTAAGTTAGTTATTCCCTGTTTCAGTTAATTTTCTTCGGTTCAGTTAGTCCCTCCCTTTTTCAGTTAGACCCTCCCTGTTTCAGTTTGTCCCTCCCTGTTTAACAAGTGTCATAATAAGTTGCATGGATTCACTCTGTGTGCAATAATAGTGTTAAACATGATTTTTGAATGACTACCTCATCTTTGTACCCCACACAATTATCTGTAAGGTCCCTCAGTCGACCAGTGAATTTCAAACACAGATTCAACCACAAGGCCCAGGGATGTTTTCCAAGGCCTTGCAAAGAAGGGCACCTATTGGTAGATGGGTAAATTTTTTAAAAAGCAGACATTGAATATCCCTTTGAGCATGGTGAAGTTATTAATGACACTTCTAATGGTGTATCAATACACCCGGTCACTACAAGATACAGGCGTTCTTCCTAATTCAGTTGCCGGAAAGGAAGGAAACCGCTCAGGGATTTCACCATGAGGCCAATGATGACTTTAAAACAGTTACAGAGTGATAGGAGACAACTGAGGATGGATCAACAACATTGTAGTTACTCCACAATACTAACCTAATTGACAGAGGGAAAAGAAAGAAGCCTGTACAGAATACAACTATTCCAAAGCATGCATCCTTTTTGCAACTAAAGATATAATGTAAAGTAATTTACTTTTTGTCCTGAATACAAACTGTTATGTTTGGGTACAATCCAATATAATACATTACTGAGTTTCAATCTCCATATTTTCAAGCATAGTGGTGGCTGCATCATGTTATGGGTATGCTTGTAATCATTAAGGATTAGTGCGTTTTCAGGATAAAAAATAAACGGAATGGAGCTAAGCACAGGCAAAATCGTAGAGGAAAAATTAGAACCGTCTGCTTTCCACCAGACACTCGGAGATGAATTCACCTTTCAGCAGGACAATAACCTAAAACACAAGGCCACATCTACACTGGAGTTGCTTACCAAGAAAACAGTGAATGTTCCTTGAGTGGCCGAGTTACAGTTTTGACTAAAATCTACTTCAAAATTTATGACAAGACCTGAATATGGTTGTCTAGCAATGATCAACAACCAATTGACAGAGCTTGAAGAATTTTGAAAAGAATAATGGCCAAATGCTGCACAATCCAGGTGTGGAAAGCTCTTCAAGACTTACCCAGAAAGACTCACAGTTGTAATCGCTGCCAAAGGTGCTTCTACAAAATCATGACTCAGGGGTGTGAATACTTATGCAAATTAGATATTGATGTATTTCATTTTCAATAAATGAGCAAAAATGTCTAAAAACATGTTTTCACTTTGTCATTATGTGGTATTATTTTTTGTAGATGGATGAGAAACAAATATATTTCATCAATTTTGAATTCAGGCTGTAACACAACAAAACTTCGAATGAGTCAAGGGGTATGTGTTAGGAATTTTATGAATAATGACTAAAACAATGTCTACATTTAGATAAAACTATATTGAACTCTGCAAGGTATTATTATTATATCTGATTAATAATGTTAATTCATAAGGAAGGGATTATGTAGTATGAACAAGGAGGAATTAAAACATAATAAACACCATTCCAACTTAGTTAGAGAGATTTGTGCTGTGGGTTATAAAGTAAGCAAAAAGGGTCGTTAAACTATGGTTGAACTGACCCAACTTAGCACTGAGATGTTTAGATAAGGCAGTGAGTAACGTTTTAGGTCTTCCATTATCTTGAGTTGTCTGCTAAAGTGGTAATAAATTATAGTGAGCCTTCAGGAGAATAACTGATATTGTGTGTCATGTGTGTGCGCTGGTGAGTTGGAATGAACTTTCGAACCTGTTTTATCAAGCGTGTGCAGGTTGACTCATTATTATTTTTTTTTTTATTAAATCATGACCCCAAGATACAAAGTTCTCAAGATACACAGTACTTTTCTGACAATGCTGGGAAAACGCTGCATCAGCTACTGCATGTGTATTTCCATAGATGCTATGGTCCTCGGGACTCTAAGGGCTGCACATTTTGGGTTTTGCCCTCACACCACACAGCTGATTCAAATTATCAAAGTTTGATGATTAATTGATTATTTGAATCAGCTGTGTAGTTCTAGGGCAAAAATCTAAATGTGCAGCCCTTAGGGTCCCGCGGACAGAGTTTGGGAAATGGTGGGCTATAGTATAGCGTCTATGGGGATACACATGCAGTACCTGATGCAGCGTTTTCCCTGCTTTAGTCCAATTGTCTTCACCATGGCACCACAGATACTAGAAGGATGGGAGATTAGAGACAGATCTAGAGCCATCACCACAACACCTACCCTGATCCAATCACAGCTGTATAAATCAAATCAAATTATATTAGTCACATACACATGGTTAGCAGATGTTAATGCGAGTGTAGCGAAATGCTTGTGCTTCTAGTTCCGACAATGCAGTAATAACCAACGAGTAATCTAAACTAACAATTTCACAAAAACTACCTTATAAACACAAGTGTAAAGGGATGAAGAATATGTACATAAAGATATATGAATGAGTGATGGTACTGAACTGCATAGGCAAGATGCAGTAGATGGTATCGAGTACAGTATATACATATAAGATGAGTAATGTAGGGTATGTAAACATTATATTAAGTGGCATTGTTTAAAGTGGCTAGTGATAAATGATGCACCTGTACTGACCTCGCCTTCTGGATGATAGCGGGGTGAACAGGCAGCGGCTCGGTGGTTGTTGTCCTTGATGATCTTTATGGCCTTCATGTGACATCGGGTGGTGTAGGTGTCCTGGAGGGCAGGTAGTTTGCCCCCGGTGATGCGTTGTGCAGACCTCACTACCCTCTGGAGAGCCTTACGGTTGTGGGCGGAGCAGTTGCCGTACCAGGCGGTGATACAGCCCGACAGGATGCTCTCGATTGTGCATCTGTAAAAGTTTGTGAGTGCTTTTGGTGACAAGCCGAATTTCTTCAGCCTCCTGAGGTTGAAGAGGCGCTGCTGCGCCTTCTTCACCACGCTGTCTGTGTGGGTGGACCAATTCAGTTTGTCCGTGATGTGTACGCCGAGGAACTTAAAACATACTACCCTCTCCACTACAGTCCCGTCGATGTGGATAGAGTGGTGCTCCCTCTGCTGTTTCCTGAAGTCCACGATCATCTCCTTTGTTTTGTTGACGTTGTGAGGTTATTTTCCTGACACCACACTCCGAGGGCCCTCACCTCCTCCCTGTAGGCCGTCTCGTCGTTGTTGGTAATCAAGCCTACCACTGTAGTGTCGTCTGTAAACTTGATGATTGAGTTGGAGGCGTGCATGGCCACGCAGTCGTGGGTGAACAGGGAGTACAGGAGAGGGCTCAGAACGCACCCTTGTGGGGCCCCAGTGTTGAGGATCAGCGGGGTGGAGATGTTGTTACCTACCCTCACCAACTGGGGGCGGCCCGTCAGGAAGTCCAGTACCCTGATGCATAGGGAGGGGTCGAGACCCAGGGTCTCAAGCTTGATGACGAGTTTGGAGTGTACTATGGTGTTAAATGCTGAGCTGTAGTCGATGAACAGCATTCTCACATAGGTATTCCTCTTGTCCAGATGGGATAGGGCAGTGTGCAGTGTGATGGCGATTGCGTCATTTGTGGACCTGTGGGGGCATATGCAAACTGAAGTGGGTCTAGGATGGGTGGTAAGGTGGAGGTGATATGATCCTTGACTAGTCTCTCAAACCATTTCATGATGACAGAAGTGAGTGCTACGGGGCGGTAGTCATTTAGTGCAGTTATCTTTGCCTTCTTGGGTACAGAAGCAATGGTGGGGATGCATGTGCAAACAACAGACTGGGATAGGGAGCGATTGAATATATTCGTAAACACACCGGCCAGCTGGTCTGCGCATGCTCTGAGTAATTGACTCTGTCAGCCAGCAGACAGGGGTGAGGCTAATCAACTAATGTATTGAACTGTTCTTTTCTTCCTGTTATTTTCTAGTTATTTGGGTTCTTTGCTGATTGAGTGTAAGGATCAATACATGAGTTTTTATTTTCCTTCTTTTGAGCACAAACTACAGAACAGATAGAGGAGAGTAAAGGTACAGTGAATAGTTGTATAATTTATGTTTTTGCCAAGCACAACAGCATATCCTTTACTCTATCAGTAAATTATTCTCTTGTCTCTTGTGGAAATTCCCTCTCGTGCCCAAGAGAGGTAAGTTTTGAAGTGTTGAGAAATCCTCCACTACCAGCCTACAGTAAATATGTTTATTAGTCAATTATGAGACTAAAGTCTTCCTAATATTAAGTCAAGTGAACAGGCAAAGCTGTCAAATGGCTATTGGGTAGAAAGCCAAATATGCATGCATTTACTGGACTAACTCCCTCCCTACCTCCACCTCTTTCCCCAGGAAGGAAAGGTGATATTTAACCATAGATGTGCTAGAGACAAAATGTCACGTGATCAGCAGGAAGCCATGTGTCACGTTCCTGACCTGTTTTCTATTGTTTTGTATGTGTTTAGTTGGTCAGGGCGTGAGTTGGGATGGGCAGTCTGTGTTGTTTGTTCTATGTGGGAGTGTGTTGGTTAATTAGCCTTATATGGTTCTCAATCAGGGACAGGTGTTATTCATTTCCTCTGATTGAGAATCATATATAGGTTGGCTGTTCTCACTGTTTGTTTGTGGGTGATTGTCTTCCGTGTCTGTGTCTGTGCACCACACGGGACTGTTTTCGGTTTGTTCGTTTTATGTAGTCTATTCCTGTTCGTGAGTTCTTTCGTGTCTTTATGTAAGTTCCATGTTCAGGTTTTGTCTACGTCGTTTTCTTATTTTGTAAGTTATTCAAGTGTTCTTCGTGTTTCGTCTTTATTTAATAAATTCATTATGTCATCATACCTCGCTGCGTATTGGTCCACCGATCCTTCTCTCCTCTCCTCGTCCGAGGAGGAGGAAGAGCTAGAGCACCGTTACAGAATCACCCACCAACCTAGGACCAAGCGACGGGGGAGAGCGCAACAAGGAAACCAGGACTCGTGGACATGGGAGGAAATATTGAACGGAAAAGGACCCTGGGCTCAGACAGGGGCATATCACCGCTCTATTGAAGAGAGGGAGGCAGCTAAAGCCCAGGAGCGGTGGTTTGAGGAGGCAGCAAGGAGACGTGGCTGGAAACCCGAAAAGCCTGTGAGTAAACCCCAAAAATTTCTTGGGGGGGGGCTTAAAGGGAGAGTGGCGAAGTCAGGTAGGAAACCTGCGCCTACTCCCTGTACTTACCGTGGAGAGCGAGAGTACGGGCAGACACCGTGTTACGCAGTAGAGCGCACGGTGTCTCCTGTACGTGTGCATAGCCCGGTGCGGGTTATTCCACCTCCCCGCACTGGTAGGGCTAGATTGAGCATTGAGCCAAGTGCCATGAAGCCGGCTCTACATATCTGGCCACCAGTGCGTCTCCTCGGGCCGGCTTACATGGCACCAGCCTTACGCATGGTGTCCCCGGTTCGCCTACATAGCCCGGTGCGGGTTATTCCACCTCCCCGCACTGGTCGGGCGACGGGGAGTATTCAACCAGGTAAGGTTGGGCAGGCTCAATGCTCAAGGGAGCCAGTACGCCTGCACGGTCCGGTATTTCCGGCGCCACCTCCCCGCTCCAGCCCAGTACCACCAGTGCCTACACCACGCACCAGGCTTCCTGTGCGTCTCCAGAGCCCAGTTCCTCCTCCACGCACTCTTCCTGTGGTGTGTGTCTTCGGCCCGGTGCCTCCAGTTCCGGCACCACGCACTAAGCCACCTGTGCGTCTCCAGAGCCCTGTATGCACTGTTCCTTCTCCCCGCACTCGCCCTGAGGTGCGTGCCCTCAGCCCGGTACCTCCAGTTCCGGTACCACGCACCAGGCCTATAGTGCGCATCGAGAGTCCAGTGTGCCCTGTTGTTGTTCCCCGCACTAGCCTAAAGGTGCGTGTCCTTAGCCCGGTACCTCCAGTTCCGGCGCCACGCACCAGGCCTATAGTGCGTCTCAGTCGGCCAGAGTCTGCCGTCTGCCAAGCGGCGCCTGAACTGCCCGTCTGCCAAGCGGCGCCTGAACTGCCCGTCTGCCAAGCGGCGCCTGAACTGCCCGTCTGCCAAGCGGCGCCTGAACTGCCCGTCTGCCAAGCGGCGCCTGAACTGCCCGTCTGCCAAGCGGCGCCTGAACTGCCCGTCTGCCAAACGGCGCCTGAACTGCCCGTCTGCCCAACGCTGTCTGAACTGTCCGTCTGCCAAGCGCCGCATGAACTGCCCGTCTGCCATGAGCCTGCAAAGCCGCCCGTCTGCCATGAGCCTACAGAGCTGTCCGCCAGACAGGAGCCGCTAGAGCCGTCCGCCAGACAGGAGCCGCTAGAGCCTTCCGCCAGACCGGATCAGCCAGAGCCTTCCGCCAGACCGGATCAGCCAGAGCCTTCCGCCAGACCGGATCAGCCAGAGCCTTCCGCCAGACCGGATCAGCCAGAGCCTTCCGCCAGACCGGATCAGCCAGAGCCTTCCGCCAGACCGGATCAGCCAGAGCCTTCCGCCAGACCGGATCAGCCAGAGCCTTCCGCCAGACCGGATCAGCCAGAGCCGTCAGCGAGCCATGACCAGCCAGAGCCGTCAGCGAGCCATGACCAGCCAGAGCCGTCAGCGAGCCATGACCAGCCAGAGCCGTCAGCGAGCCATGACCAGCCAGAGCCGTCAGCGAGCCATGACCAGCCAGAGCCGTCAGCGAGCCATGACCAGCCAGAGCCGTCAGCGAGCCATGACCAGCCAGAGCCGTCTGCGAGCCATGACCAGCCAGAGCCGTCAGCGAGCCATGACCAGCCAGAGCCGTCAGCGAGCCATGACCAGCCAGAGCCGTCAGCGAGCCATGACCAGCCAGTGCCGTCAGCGAGCCATGACCAGCCAGAGCCGTCATCCAGCCATGACCAGCCAGAGCCGTCATCCAGCCATGACCAGCCAGAGCCGTCATCCAGCCATGACCAGCCAGAGCCGTCATCCAGCCATGACCAGCCAGAGCCGTCATCCAGCCAGGATCAGCCAGAGCCGTCATCCAGCCAGGATCAGCCAGAGCCGTCATCCAGCCAGGATCCGCCAGAGCCGTCATCCAGCCAGGATCCGCCAGAGCCGTCATCCAGCCAGGATCCGCCAGAGCCGTCATCCAGCCAGGATCCGCCAGAGCCGTCATCCAGCCAGGATCCGCCAGAGCCGTCATCCAGCCAGGATCCGCCAGCCAGCCAGGATCCGCCAGCCAGCCAGGATCCGCCGTCCCTCAGTCCGGAGCTGCCCCTTATCCTGGTGCTGCCCCTTATCCTGGTGCTGCCCCTTATCCTGGTGCTGCCCCTTATCCTGGTGCTGCCCCTTAGTCCGGTGCTGCCCCTTAGTCCGGTGCTGCCCCTTAGTCCGGTGCTGCCCCTTAGTCCGGTGCTGCCCCTTAATCCAGTGGGGTTAATTTGGAGGGTGGCCATTTGGAGGAGGCTACGAAAGCGGGTAGTGACTATGGTGGGGTGGGAACCACGCCCAGAGCCTGAGCCGCCACCGTGGATTGATGCCCACCCAGACCCTCCCCTAGACTTTTTGGTGGTGCGTCCGGAGTTCGCACCTTGAGGGGGGGGTTATGTCACGTTCCTGACCTGTTTTCTATTGTTTTGTATGTGTTTAGTTGGTCAGGGCGTGAGTTGGGATGGGCAGTCTGTGTTGTTTGTTCTATGTGGGAGTGTGTTGGTTAATTAGCCTTATATGGTTCTCAATCAGGGACAGGTGTTATTCATTTCCTCTGATTGAGAATCATATATAGGTTGGCTGTTCTCACTGTTTGTTTGTGGGTGATTGTCTTCCGTGTCTGTGTCTGTGCACCACACGGGACTGTTTTCGGTTTGTTCGTTTTATGTAGTCTATTCCTGTTCGTGAGTTCTTTCGTGTCTTTATGTAAGTTCCATGTTCAGGTTTTGTCTACGTCGTTTTCTTATTTTGTAAGTTATTCAAGTGTTCTTCGTGTTTCGTCTTTATTTAATAAATTCATTATGTCATCATACCTCGCTGCGTATTGGTCCACCGATCCTTCTCGCCTCTCCTCGTCCGAGGAGGAGGAAGAGCTAGAGCACCGTTACACCATGGAAGAAATGTGAAGTGAAGGATGTAGCTGACATACCAGTAAGAAGTATACCATGTAGGGGTCTCAAAGACTAGACGTAATATAGTAAACGAAAATCGAGGACACTCAAATTAGAATCACAAATGTTATGTCACATGCACCAAATACAACAGGTGTAGACCTTAGGTGTAGACAATAACAAGGCTTTATACAAGGGGTACCGTTACCGAGTCAATGTGTGGGGTTACAGGTTAGTCAAGGTAATTGAGGTAATATGTACAGGACCAGTCAAAGGTTTGGACACATCTACTCATTTAAGGGTTTTTCTTTATTTTTACTATTTTCTACATTGTAGAATAATAGTGAAGACATCAAAACTATGAAATAACACATATGGGATCATGTAGTAACCAAAAAAGTAGCCAAAGTCGTCGGGAACAGCTGGTGATCTCATGCATGCTTCAGTGCTTGCCTCGAAGCGGGCATAGAAGTAATTTAGATCATCTGGTATGCTCATGTAACTGGGCAGCTCACGGTTGGGCTTCCCTTTGTAGTCCGTAATAATTTGCAAGCCCTGCCACATCCGATGAGCGTTGGAGCCAGTGTAAAGGATTCAATCTTAGCCCTGTATTGAGGCTTTGCCTGTTTGATGGTTCGTCTGAGGGCATATCGGGATATCTTATAAGCACCTGGGTTAGATGCTCTACCCTTTAGCTCAGTGCTGATGTTGCCTGTAATGCATGACTTCTGGCTGGGTTATGTACGTACGGTCACTGTGGGGACGACGTCATCGATGCACTTATTGATGAAGCCGGTGACTGATGTGGGTATACTCCTCAATGCCATCGAATGAATCCCGGAACATATTCCAGTCTGTGCTAGCAAAACAGTCCTGTAGCTTAGCATCTGATCACTTCCGTATTGAGCGAGTCACAGGTACTTCCTGCTTTCGTTTTTGAATGTAAACAGGAATCAGGAGGATAGAATTACGGTCTCTGTGTGTGGAGTAAAGGTCATCTAGAGTTTTTTTTTCTTCTGGTTGCACATAGATAGAAATGAGGTAAAACGGATTTAAGTTTACATGCATTAAAGTCCCTGACCACTAGGAGCGCTGCCTCTGGATGAGCACTTCTGTCACATCTGCTCCTGCAACGCCCTCTACTGCTCATCCTGTGTCTCCTTGACCTGCCGCCACTCCCCCAGTACTCTCTCCCTCTCCCCCTCCCTCTGTGTGTATGTGTGATTGCCACTTCCACGCTGCCAGATCGTAATCTCTGCTCAGTCAGTCTACGTTTCTAGCCGTTTGTTACTATTCAGATCCAGTTATCCTGTTTTCCTCTCCGCTACAGTTCTGCCCTCTCTGACTCTGGTCCCTGTCTCCAGTCCCACGTCTCGTCATCCTGCACTCTGTCCTGGATTCCCCACTCTACTACTCCCTTCGATTCCCCTCTGGACCTGCTTACCCTGTCTCAACCCCTCTTGCTCCAGCCTCAGCCTCCGCACCTGGTTTCCAGCAACCCCCCCCGATCTTCCCCTAACCTGCACTCCATCTCCCCCGTGTTTCAATAAATACCTTGGTTACTTCAACCCAGTCTCCTCGTCTGGGTCAGCCGTTGGGTTCCCCAGTTCCACTCCGCATAACAACTTCCTTGTTTGCTTATGGCCTTAAACAACTCGTTGAGTGCCGTCTTAGTGCCAGCATCGGGTTGTGGTGGTAAATAGTCCGCTACGAAAAATATAGATGAAAACTCTTGGTAAATAGTGTGGCCTACAGCTTATCATGAGATTTTCTACCTCAGGCGAGCCAAACCTCGAGACTTCCTTAATATTAGATTTTGCACACCAGCTCATATTGACAAATAGACACAAAGCACCACCCTTTTTCTTACCGGAGGCAGCTGTTCTGTGTTGCCAATGCACGGAAAGCCCAGCCAACTGTATATTATCCATGTCGTATATTATATTATCCAAGATATTATAGTTTTTAATGTCCCGCTGGTAGGATAGACTCGAATGGAGCTCATACAGTTTATTCTCCAAAGATTGCACATTGGCCAATAGGACAGATGTTAGAGGCGGGTTACCCACTCGCCGACGACTTTTCACAAAGCACCCGGACCTGTGTCCCCTATATCGGCATCTCTTCTTCATGTGAATGACAGGGATTTGGGCCTGGTCTGATGTCAGCAGTAAATCCTTTGCGTCTGACTCGTTAAAGAAAAGATCTTTGTCCAGTTTGAGGTGAGTAATGGCTGTTCTGATATGCAGAAGTTATTTTCGGTTATAAGAGACGGTAGCAGAAACATTATGTACAACATACAAACAACGCGAAAAAAACACACAAAATAGCACAATTGGTTAGGAGCGTGTAAAACGGCAGCCATCTCCTCCGGCCCATATGTTATGTTTGGTATGGTTGGATAAGAGAGGTTACTTAAGGCAAAAACAAAAGGAGGGTGGTTGGTCGGGCAAACATCTAGAAACCCAAAGATTGAGTGTTGGAATCTCATCATGGACAACTTTAGCATGTTAGCTAATTAGCAACTACTTACTACTTTTTAGCTACTTAGCATGTTAGCTAACCCTTCCCCTAACCCTTTAACCTAACCTTGACCGTAACCTTAAGCCGAACCCTTAGCCTAGCTAACTTTAGGCACCTATCTAACGTTAGCCACAGCAAATGTAATTCGTAACATATCATACGAATTGCAATTCGTAACCTATCATACAAATGGATGATGGACATCCACAAATTAAGAAATACCATACCAAATGTAACATATTTGGGCGTCCCAGATTTTTCGTATACTATGTTACATCTACCCCTGAGTCCAGGTTGGCTTACAGGGTGTGGGGGAATATGATTTTTGAATGAAACTCTCTTACCACTAAACAGTTGTATGGGCAGTGTATGGCATCTATCTACTGTACGTTGGGAAAAGTGTGGAACTCCGCAGCAATAAAATGTACCATCCAACAAGGTAGAGTCTGACTAGTAGGGTTTTGTTTTTCCTGGTCAGGTCAATAGGTCAGGAAAAATATACAGTATGCACTGTAACCACAAAACCCCTTCAGCTGAATGACCTACTGGTGTATTGTTGCTTTAGTTTGACTAACCTGTAGTAATGACCTATAGTAGTGAGCCCTTACCTCATCGTCGACACGTGTCCAGACTGTCCAACAGTAGAGCGCCTGGATGACCCCATCATAGCGGAGACGGCCAATCTGTCCCTCCAGACATACAACAGAAAGAGTCGCCTCACCAACTACTACACCCTCCTCAACCTAACAGGAGCTAGCATGCAGTTCGGTGAGTTCATTCTATGTTGTATGGCAAATATGACAATTTTGCTATTGAAATAAAATGTTACTTTTCTATTGTCTTGGGAGAGGAGTAGTAGGCACTTAACCAACATGAGATGAGGTGCAACCAAAAATCATAAAAGCATTTTAAGGGAATAGATGTGACTCTCGCTCACAAAACTTGATGTTGTAACAACTATTTCAAGTTAAAATCACTTTGCTGTCATCCTCACAGTGGGTTGAGTGTCCGTCCTACTTTGTGGAGACAATTCTGACGTTGATCTGACCCAATGTAAAATGATGGACTGTGAGTTTTCAATGGAGTACTACACTACAGCTACACACTGTCTATCACATTCTGAAATAGGTAAAAAGGGAAAACCAACTGGTCAAAATTATGATTTGTATGTGACAAGCTGGCAACTATTCAATGGAGGAAGGTAGCCTACTGTAGACCCACATCAGCATCACACCATTCTCAGTGATTTCACTATGTCATCATATCCTGTTTCTCTGTTTGCCCAATAATATTCAGTGTTCTGTCCCCTAGCACAAGGGCTCTGCACAGGCTCTCACACCACTCTGGATGATGGCATGTTTGAGAACAAACTTCCCATCAAGTTCAAGTGTGAAATCTTTGAACCAGAGGTAGGGAACTTCCACAACAGTGCCATCACTGCCATACCATGATGAAACCTCAGTAACATAGAGACAGCACAGCAGTAACCTCAGAAATTGGGCAGATGAGACCCCCACAATGCAGGTGTTTGTTCCAGTCCAGATCTGACTAAATTCAAGACCAATACTAGGTCTAGGGGTAGGGGAAAGGAAGGGGTTGATCTCGGGGGGGGCATAATGTATATTAACACTTTTATGAGATACAAAGCTATTTGGTAACTAGGGCACTATGACTCCAATACTTCCCCTCTTTTGCCCTGGCTGGATGTTTCTTTTGCTATTTTGGATCACAGATGTAAAGAATTCCACAACATTGTACTGTATGATAATATGAACTATGACGTGTGTGTATCAGAGCAATAAATGAATAGTTTACAATTCATATATTTTCAATGGTCATAATTTATTGTGCAATTGTAGCCAATTCATATGGAACCCTGGAGGTGACATTGACAGATGTTTTTATACAATTAAACATGTTCTCATCTGACGTGAAGGGCAAAAGTGTGTGTTTCAAAACCATGATTAATGTCAAACAAATGACTCACAAATATTTCGCAATCTGGCACTGTAGTTTTACAGTAGATGGAGTTGTGGTGCACAATAGCAAATGAAAGTGACAGCGCCTTAATGACAGGGAAATCAACCAATCATCGCTGGAGAAGGAGTTGTTTCTAGTTTTCACTTTCACCATTAGCACCGCATGAATTCTTCAAACTGTGTTCCCTTTTAGATATAATTAGCGTATACTTAGGATTTCTGTGTAGAAAAGAGCAAGTGGAGTAAACTTACCAGGGACTGGGTAAAAAAAAACTAATTTTCAAGTTTAACGAATTCTGCCTGCTCATCACAAGACGGTGGGGGCATGTGATATGATCAAGTTATCTAGCTAGCTGGCTAGCCTCTGGGTGTAGCTGGCTAACCTCGACATAGACAGTGAAAACAAAGCCCTGTATTATCCGGACAGAAACGATGTATCTACCTTGATGTACACATCGTGTTTCTCGACGTAAATTACGGGAAAAAAGTGAAGATGGTTCACGTATACAACTGCCATCCCTTCGCTTCCCAGCAAATCGTGCAAACCGAACAGGAGCCTGGGTTAGTGTGTTGTGGCGGGGGAGTCTTGTTTGTGGAGTCCGCGGGAGGATGCAAGATCGAGGCATTTCAACTGGAAGCGGAGGGGTGTCCTCTTATCTGCCGCTTCGCCACCATGGGGACTGTGCAGAGCATCTTGCACAGCGAGATAGGTGTGTCACTTTCTTAATCACACTTCTCCATTCTGTCTTTGCGCTGTTGTTTACTCACATTGTTTATTAACCCAGAGGCGCAGCAAACAGACCAGGCCGGGGTTAGGGGTTTGAGAAGTCAATGAGTGAAACATTCTTCCTTAGTTGTTAGTTTTCTCGGAATCTAAAGGCACGACCTCGATTCGAGCCAATGTCTTAAGTAGTTGAACATGTTATTACGCCCACCCCCTCATTTTCGACAAAAACAACTTTTATATCGAAGGAGTACCTTTGATTTGATGGCCTGCCCATGCGAAAAAAAGATTGCAGCAGGGGCACAACTTTGGTTTTAGAAGTGGGGGGGACATTATTATTATTATTTTTTTTTTATCCAGTTGGATAAATACTCAAAACAACCTACCCGGCTGCTCGGAAGCGCCCGCATGGTCCTAAAGCACAACGTTGCATCATTTGTTATAAAACAGGTGGGGACAAAAATGCAATTTCAGAATGTGGGGGGGGCATAGCCTCCCTGTCCCCAGTGAAAGTTGCGTCCCTCGGATGCAGTATAACTGCAGTACACTGTAATATAACTTTAGTTAGAGTGCAGTATAACTGCAGTGTGCTGCAATTACTGCGTCCAAAATACCACAGTCCGATGCAGTTACTGCACTTTTACTGCAGTTTCAAAACTGCAAAAAAAAACTGGGATGGGTGCAAATGCACCGTTCGGATCGAGACGACGTTAGAACCGATGACGTGTTTCTACGCATGAGCTTTGCTAGCCAACGTCGCCATGACATCACCTGAAAGTTTGAGGGGGGATTTCTATTGGAGAAGCAGTTTAAGCCTATTTTCATACTGTACTGTCTTTGGTAAACTGCTGAGGGAGTGAGGTGCACCAGCATGTGTGTATAGCTAGAGTTTGTAAATGCAGTCAAAGGAGAAAAAAACAGTAGTCTAATTTGGATCCCTTGTAAAAAGTGTCTTACATTGAAAATTCATCCAGGCTAATTTCCCACAGAATATACACAGAATAAAGATTAATGAATTTGGAATATAATTATTAAATAACTATCCACTCATGACAATCTCCTCATCCGTGTTCTCAAGCCTCTGTCCTCCCTTGTCTTGCCCTCCCCACCCCAGGGGACTACCTGGTGACCATCGAGGAGAAGAACAATGTCACCTACCTCCGCACCTACACCAACTGGCGCTACCAGGTGGCCGAGAAGACCCGTGTGGGTGTGCGTCTGCTGGGCCACTTCCTGCGTGGCTCATCCATGCGTGGAGCTCCCAAGGAGCAGATGGAGATCATTGAGATTCCGCTGTTTGAGCGCCCACTGTGTGTAGCGTGCTGTGGGGTGACAGGGGACCTGCTGGTGGGGTGTCCTAAGAGCCTGGTGCTGTTCAGTCTCAAGAGACAGGCCCTCAACGATAAGCTGTCCATCCTGGACTTTGAGCGTTGTCTGATCCTCCACCTCCCAGGACTGTCGCCCCAACAGGTAGGGGGGATTTCGGTAATCTCATCTACCAGCCAGTTCTTTCTGTGGAGCATGTAATATTTGGTAGCATTTAGCCTGGGGAGGACAAGGTTAGGGTTTGGGAAGTTAATTCTGTAATGCAAACTTTGCATACAAAATATTATTTAATAGAGTATTTATTAACGTTGCCATCCCTGCCTGCAGGTGGCGATCTGTGCGGGGTACATTGCCCTGCAGGCAGAGCTCGAAGTGCTGGTGGTCAAGCTGGAGAGACTTCCTGGCTCCGCCCCTACCCAGAAGTCAGCTGACAAGAAGTCCCAGGACCACTGTCTAGTCCCCAAGGATATGATCACTGGAGCAGAACACAACAATGAGCTAGGTAACACGACTAGCTCTACACAGTACGTTTCATGATTAACTACTTATGGTGTGATGTGGTAATGTACAGGAACTCAAGTCCTTTTGTTCACCCGTCCTAGAATACCTCACAATCAAATGCCGACGGCATTACCTCCTGAGAGAATTATCTTCGGTTATCGTCACAGCCGTGTATATTCCCCATCAAGTCGATACCACGGCGGCTTTCAAGTAACTACATTGGACTTTGTGTAAATTGAAAACCGCATATCCTGAGGCTGCATTTATTGTAGCTGGGGACTTTAATAAAGCAAATCTAAAGAAAACATGACCAATGTTTTATCCCCTTTAAGTAAAGGGGTCTGAATACACTGTACTACAAACTGCACCGAAAATGGTATGGTTGTATATTCTGTCTGATTGGGTTGTGGTTGTGTTTATCTTGTCTTTGTATTCACCAGAGGTGAGGAAAGAGGGTCTTGCTGGTCACCTTGATCAGGATGACTTCTTCATATTCCCTAAGCACCAGGAGCTGCTGGGAGACAGGGCCAAGGACTGTGGGGTCAAGGTCTCTCTGGAGTGGACAGGCATGGAGAGTGAGGCCAGGGGTATCCTCGCTATCACCTATATCTTATACAGGTGTGTACGTGTGGGAGCTGTTGTCGTTATTTTTATTTTGTATTTTTATTTAACTAGGCAAGTCCGTTAAGAACAAATTGTTATTTATAATGACGGCCTACCCCGGCCAAACCCTGACGATGCTGGACCAATTGAGCTCCGCCCTATGGGACTCCCAATCACAGCCGGATGTGATTCAGCCTGGATTCGAACCACTGTATTGACGCCTCTTGCACTGAGATGCAGTGCCTTAGACCGCTGCGCCACTCGGGAGCTCTAGTCTGTCTGTGTCTGTGTCTGTGTGTGTTTGCGTGCGTGTGTGTGAACTAGGGGTTGGTCTCATCCTATTGGGTCTCCCCTCCAGACGTTTTGCTCCAGACTTCTTCCAAGGCTGCAGTGTGGAGGATACCCGCCTGCACTCCCTGCAGTTCCACCCTGTATTCACCAGTGAGTCATAACTTCCTTACGCTGTCCCTGCCTTTGGAACTAACATGTACTGTAAATACATAGGTAGGTAGGAGGCACACATATTGTAAAGTAGGACCTTTTTCTACATTCTCTCCTTCACTCCTCATCCCTTTATTTTCTATTGGTCTTCTCTCCCTGACAACCAGGTAACCAGGAAGTGTGTGCTGGGGGGGGGAGAGGGGTGGAGCCGACGTGTGTGTTCTGTTTCTTCTCGCTGCCCAACACGGGCTACGTGTACAGCGTGAGGGGCGGAGTGGAGATGGTCTCAGTCTATCAGTATCCAGAGAAAGCCCAGCAGGCCGTCCTCACTGACCTCTTCCTCCACATCATCACCAAGTAAGGACAGGAGAAAATACGAATTTCATGAGACTGATATTACTGATTGATTGATTATTTGAGACTGGTCTCATCTACCTCTTCTAAACGTAATAGTACCTGTGTGTTTGTCAGGAATGCTCTCCAGTGTTTCTCAGTGAGGTGTTCTGCAGTGGCTGCCAGAGCTGAGGACCCTTACATCGATACCACCATGAAGGTGAGGATCACTCCACTGCCCTTAGCTAATGGAAGACAGATCAATCCCACTTACGCCTACTGCTTACACCTACCTCTATGCCTTAGACCTCCTCATTATTGATCTGAAGGATGCTTTGACTGTGTCTTCCCTTCTTGTGGTTGATTGGCTGTGCCTCGGTTGGCTGTGCTCTGATTGGCCCTGCTACACAATGAGACAGGAAGCCATTAACTTCTACTTGGTACTCATCCCGGATCCGGGAGCACCCCCATCAGTAAAAAAGCTGACTAGCATAGCCTAGCATAGCGCCACAAGTAAATACTAGCATCTAAATATCATGAAATCACAAGTCCAAGACACCAGATGAAAGATACACATCTTGTGAATCCAGCCATCATTTCCGATTTTTAAAATGTTTTACAGGGAAAACACAATATGTATTTCTATTAGCTAACCACGATAGCAAAAGACCCAACCGCATATTTTCACAATTTTTTTACTGCATAGGTAGCTATCACAAATTCGACCAAATAAAGATATAAATAGTCACTAACCAAGAAACAACTTCATCAGATGACAGTCTGATAACATATTTATTGTATAGCATATGTTTTGTTCGAAAAATGTGCATATTTCAGGTATAAATCATAGTTTTACATTGCAGCCACCATCACAAGTCTCACCAAAGCAGCTAGAATAACTACAGAAACCAACGTGAAATACCTAAATACTCATCATAAAACATTTATGAAAAATACACGGTGTACAGCAAATGAAAGACAAACATCTTGTGAATCCAGCCAATATTTCAGATTTTTTAAGTGTTTTACAGCGAAAACACAATATAGCATTATATTAGCTTACTACAATAGCCTACCACACAACCGCATTCATTCAAGGCACGTTAGCGATAGCGAATAAACCAGAAAAATATATTAATTTTTTCACTAACCTTCTCAAACTTCATCAGATGACAGTCCTATAACATCATATTACACAATACATATATGGTTTGTTCGAAAATGTGCATATTTAGCGGTACAATTCGTGGTTGAACAATGTGAATACTAGCCAAACAGCACAAAATAATCCGGATATATTTCTGACACTCACATCATCTAATCAAATAACTAATCATATACTTTACTAAAAAATACAGGTTGGACAGCAAATGAAAGATACACTAGTTCTTAATGCAACCGCTGTGTTAGATTTTTAAAAATAACCTTATTACGACATACAGCTTACGTTATAGCGAGACAGCGCCCAAAATCTGGGCGGAATATAGTCTAAACATTTTCGACAGAAATACGAAATAATATCATAAATGGTTCCTACTATTTGATGAGCTTCCATCAGAATCTTGTACAAGGTGTCCTTTTTCCAGAATAATCGTTGTTTGGTTGTAGAATGTCGTCTTCATCTGTCGATTTAGCTAACAAAGATGGCCATGCGGCACGGAAGTGTCCAACTCACAATAACGCATAACAAAGGAAATACCGAAAATCGCAATATACTGATATAAACTGATATAACTCGGTTTAAAATAACTACCTTATGATGTTTTTAACACATATATCAAATAAAATCAGAGCCGGATATATCTAACTTCTAAAACGAAAGCTTTTCTGAACGCAATGCATTCATTCATTCACTCGCAATGTCCCTCTTGCGTCAAGCCAAACGGTGAAAAGACCAGACCCTCCGTTCCAAGACGTCTTGTTCGGCCTCAGATCTAGCTAGACACCCCATTCCAACTCTCACTGCCTACTGACATCTAGTGGAAGGAGTATGCAGTGCATGTAGACCCATAGATTCCATGCAAATTATAAACTGACCCTGGAACAGAGCCCTCGATTTCAGATTTCTCACTTCCTGACAGGAAGTTTGCTGCAAAATGAGTTCTGTTTTACTCACAGATATAATTCAAACGGTTTTAGAAACTAGAGAGTGTTTTCTATCCAATAGTAATAATAATATGCATATTGTACGAGCAAGAATTGAGTACGAGGCAGTTTAATTTGGGAACGATTTTTTACAAAGTGGAAATAGCGCCCCCCCCTATTGAGAAAAGGTTTTAAAGTGGATAAGAGCTTCTGCAGAACTACAGATGGATGGCTGCTTGGCTCAAGACCAGTGTGTTACATTCACAAAGATGGAAGAGCTGGAAAGGGATCTAAATGACAACCACTTACACAGTTGCAGTTTGTGTCTATACATGTGTGCGTGTCAAACAGTTACACAGTGGAATCAGAGCAGCACACTCGCATATGCGCCTAAAAAAATAGATGTGTGCGAACTGAAAAAGTAAAGTATGAGTGCATGTGCAAAGAATTGCTGCTGTAGCTATTTTCAAAGTATTTCTGACATTTTGTTTCATAGCTGGTAGCTAATCACACAAGGAACTACGAAGAGTCCCATATATCCCAGAGTCTCACGCAGCAACTGTGCCTGGGGTGCTGTGCCCACCGTGAGTGAAGTGCTGAAAGATTCATTTTTAGAAGCGCACAGGCATAGAAGTTGATCGAATTTACCCGAAAGGCTACTAAAGTGTGACTTTGTCTTTGTGTTTCTTGACTATTTACACTGCCCTGTGACCCATATTCAAACAAAACCATTTAGGCCTACCTTCAGTTTCCAGTGTAAGACCATAACATCTGCAAGAAACGGTTGACATGTAGCATTAATGTGATTATTTTTAATGAATCCCAAAGATACAAAAGTGGTAATTACAATTTCACCAACTAAACATAAACAACCACCAGGTAATACAAGTCGCTTAAGTGTAACTGGCTGTTGTGTTGTGTGCAGGCCTGTCCTCCCATCACCATGGAGGTGTGTGCTTTGCGGATCCAGCTGTTCATTGGTCTAAAGGCTCTGTGTCATGATCGCCACCACATCGTCCTGCTAACCGCTGCAGACGTGGAGACCAGGGAGGACACAGAGAGGGCTGCTCGCAGGAACCTGTAGGTCACACATCATTCAGTCAGTCAGAGACTGTAGTCATAGCTAGAGCTGCGCTCGATTAGAAAGGAAATATACCTGTGCAATTGACTCAAACCAAACTAAATACTGCTTCAAAATCTGACCAATTCAAATTATGAGAATGTTATAGATCTATGGTAAGACACTGATCTAGGGCTGGCCGATATCATATTTTAAGGTAAACCGGTATGATTTTTTTCAATACCATCTAAACTCAGCAAAAAAAGAAACGTCCTCTAACTGTCAACTGCGTTTATTTTCAGCAAGCTTAATATGTGTAAATATTTGTATGAACATAACAAGATTCAACAACTGAGACATAAACTGAACAAGTTCCACAGACATGCGACTAACAGAAATTGAATAATGTGTCCCTGAACAAAGGGGGGGTCAAAATCTAAAGTAACAGTCAGTATCTGGTGTGGCCACCAGCTGCTTTAAGTACTGCAGTGCATCTCCTCCTCATGGACTGCACCAGATTTGGCAGTTCTTGCTGTGAGATGTTACCCCATTCTTCTACCAAGGCACCTGCAAGTTCCCGGACATTTCTAGGGGAATGGCCCTAGCCCTCACCCTCCGATCCAACAGGTCCCAGACGTGCTCAATGGGATTGAGATCCGGGCTCTTCGCTGGCCATGGCAGAACACTGACATTGCTGTCTTGCAGGAAATCACGCACAGAACGAGCAGTATGGCTGGTGGCATTGTCATGCTGGAGGGTCATGTCAGGATCAGACTGCAGGAAGGGTACCACATGAGAGAGGAGGATGTCTTCCCTGTAACGCACAGCGTTGAGATTGCCTTTCAATGACAAAAAGCTCAGTCCGATGATGCTGTGACACACCGCCCCAGACCATGACGATCGATCCCGCTCCAGAGTACAGGCCTCGGTGTAACGCTCATTCCCTCGACGATAAACGTGAATCCGACCATCACCACTGGTGAGACAAAACCGCGACTCGTCAGTGAAGAGCACTTTTTGCCAGTCCTGTCTGGTCCAGCGACGGTGGGTTTGTGCCCATAGGCGACGTTGTTGCCAGTGATGTCTGGTGAGGACCTGCCTTACAACAGGCCTACAAGCCCTCAGTCCAGCCTCTCTCAGTCTATTGCGGTCAGTCTGAGCACTGATGGAGGGATTGTGCGTTCCTGGTGTAACTCGGGCAGTTGTTGTTGCCATCCTGTACCTGTCCCGCAGGTGTGATGTTCGGATGTACCGATCCTGTGCAGGTTTTGTTACACGTGGTCTGCCACTGCGAGGTCGATCAGCTGTCCATCCTGTCTCCCTGTAGCGCTGTCTTCGGCGTCTCACAGTACTGACATTGCAATTTATTGCCCTGGCCACATCTGCAGTCCTCATGCCTTGCAGCATGCCAAAGGCATGTTCATGCAGATGAGCAGGGACCCTGGGCATCTTTCTTTTGGTGTTTTTCAGATTCAGTAGAAAGGCCTCTAGTGTCCTAAGTTTTCATAACGGTGACCTTAATTGCCTACCGTCTGTAAGCTGTTCGTGTCTTAACGACCGTTCCACGGGTGCATGTTCATTAATTGTTTATGGTTCATTGAACAAGCATGGGAAACAGTGTTTAAACCCTTTACAATGAAGATCTGTGAAATTATTTGGATTTTTACGAATTACCTTTGAAAGACAGGGTCCTGAAAAGGGGACATTTTCTTTTGCTGAGTTTATAATGGTATTTTGATACAGATAAATGAATGAAAAGTTACTTCACTGTCAGTTTTGACCTAGTTTGGTTGAGTATAAAACAATCAGTATGGAGAAAGCCTGTTAAAACCACTTAGAATTCATTTGTTGCCTTATATTATTCAGAAACATAAAATACTGTCAAAAATGTAAAAATATTGTGATAGGATATTTTGGCCAAATCACCCAGACAAAATCTGATCCTACCCATAGAACAACTTGGTGTGTAGCACAATTATGGAAACATTGTCACTACACACATCCATCATTTATGAAGCACTGAAACTACACTCTATTTCTTCACATTGGTATTCAAAAGATTGCATTGTAAGTATATACAGAACCAGTCAAAAGTTTGGACACACCTACTCATTCCAGGGTTTTTCTTTATTTTTACTATTTTCTACATTGTAGAATAATAGTGAAGACATCAAAATGATGAAATAACACATGGGATCATGTAGTAACCAAAAAAGTGTTAAACAAATCAAAATATATTTGAGATTTGAGATTCTTCAAAGTAGCCACCCTTTGCCTTGATGACAGCTTTGCACACTCTTGGCATTCTCTCAACCAGCTTCATTAGGTAGTCACCTGGAATGCATTTCAGTTAACAGGTGTGCCTTGTTAATTTGTGGAATTTCTTTCCTTAATGCATTTAAGCCAATCAGTTGTGTTGTTACAAGGTAGGGGTGGTATACAGAAGATAGCCCTGTTTGGTAAAAGGCCACGTCCATATTATGGCAAGAACAGCTCAAATAAGCAACGAGAAATGACAGTCCATCATTACTTTAAGACATGAAGGTCAGTCAATGCCTAGCGGGACACCCGTTGACAACTTCCGGTGAAATTGGAGGGCGCGCAATTCAAATAAATAATCATAAAAATTATGGATATTAAACATTTAGGTACATACAAGTGTCTTATATCGGTTAAAAGCTTAAATTCTTGTTCATCTAACTGCATTGTCAGATTTACAATATGCTTTACAGCGATAGCATGCCCTGCGATTGTTTGAGGACGGCGCCCCATATCAACATATTTTTCCACCGGCACAGGCTTCATAAAATCACAAATCACAAATAGCGACTTACTTTTTGAAAATCTTCCTCTGATTTGCAATTCAAAGGGTCCCAGCTACAAAATGTAGTGTCGTTTTGTTAGATAAAATCCTTCTTTATATCCCAAAAAGTATGTTTAGTTGGCTCCATCGATTTGAGTAATCCACTCGTTCAACGTGCAGAGAAAGGAATCCAAAAAGCTACCGCAAAACTTTGTTAACCTCTCTAGGGTACGTGAGACGGTAGCGTCCCACCTCTTCAACAGCCAGTGAAACTGCAGGGCGCCAAATTCAAATACAGAAATACTCATTATAAAAATTCAGAAAACAAAACATATTTTACATAGGTTTAAAGATTAACTTCTTATGAATCCAACCACGGTGTCAGATTTAAAAAAAAAAATGCTTTGCGGCGAGAGCATACCTTACGATTATTTGAAAACATTGCCCAGCAGACAAATCATTACAAACAGTAACCAGCCAAGTAGAAGAGTTACACAAGTCAGAAATAGAGATAAAATGAATCCCTTACCTTTGATGATCTTCATATGGTTGCACTCAGAAGACATTAATTTACTCAATAAATGTTCCTTTTGTTCGATAAAGTCTCTTTATATCCAAAAACCTCCGTTTTGTTCGCGTGTTTTCTTCAGTAATCCACAGGCTCAAACGCAGTCACAACAGGCAGACAAAGAATCCAAATTGTATCCGTAAAGTTCATAGAAACATGTCAAATGATGTTTATATTCAATTCTCAGGTTGTTTTTAACATAAATAATCGATAATATTTCAAGCGGACAATAACGTCGTCAATATAAAAGGTAAACATGAAAGGCACTCTCTCGGCCACGCGCATGAAAAAGCTCTGTGACACGGCAGGGTCCACTCATTCAGACTGCTCTTACTCCCTTATTTTTCAGAATACAAGCCTGAAACAATTTCTAAAGACTGTTGACATCTAGTGGAAGGCATAGGAACTGCAATTTGAGTCCTAAGTCAATGGATACTGTAATGGCATTGAATAGAAAACTACAAAACCCAAAAAAATCCTACTTCCTAGATTTTTCTCAGGTTTTTGTCAGCCAAATCAGTTCTGTTATACTCACAGACACTATTTTAACAGTTTTGGAAACTTTAGAGTGTTTTCTATCGGAATCTACCAGTTATATGCATATCATATCTTCTGGGCCCGAGAAGCAGGCAGTTTAATTTGGGCATGCTTTTCATCCAAAATTCCGAATGCTGCCCCCTAACCTAGAGAAGTTAAAACAAGTCAAAATAAGTTTCTATTTAATCGTCAGGTACCCTAAAATGTAATTAAACTATAATATTTTATAAGGAAAGGTATGTTCAATAGGAAAGCGATATTAGCAGGTGCACTTCCTCTTCATCGCGCGCACACAGACTGATTTCCAACTCTGAGTCCCAGTACTAAAACTCTGAAGCCTGAAACCTTGAACAAAGACTGTTGACATCTTGTGGAAGCCATAGGAATTGCAATCTGGGAGCTGGATTTGGATATGCCCCTAGACTTTCCATTAAAAGAGCATGGGCTCTCAAAAAAAATATATTCTGATTGGTTTTTCTTTGTATTTTTTGTATTTTCTCCTACCATATCTATTGTGTTATAGTCTCATACATTATTTACATTTCTGCAAACTTCAAAGTGTTTTCTATCCAATGGTACCAATTAAATGCATATCCTGGCTTCTGGGCCTGAGTAACAGGCAGTTTACTTTGGTTACATCAGTCAGGCGGAAATTCAGAAAAAAGGACCCTAGCCTGAAGAAGTTTTAATTAACAAGAAATTTGTGGAGTGGTTGAAAAACGAGTTTTAATGACTCCAACATAAGTGTATGTAAACTTCCGACTGCAACTGTAAGTATTCTGACCCTTTACTCAGTACTTTGTTGAAGCACCTTTGGCAGCGATTACAGCCTTACAGTCTTCTTGGGTAAGACTCTACAAGCTTGGCGCACCTGTATTTGGGAAGTTTCTCCCATTCTTCTCTGCAGATCCTCTCAAGCTCTGTCATGTCGGATGGGGAGCGTTGCTGCACAGTTGTTTTCAGGTCTCTCCAGAGATGTTCGATCGGGTTCAAGTCCTGACTCTGGCTGGGCCACTCAAGGACCTTTAGAGACTTGTCCCGAAGCCACTCCTGCGTTGTGTTGGCTGTGTGCTTAGAGTCATTGTCCTGGTGGAAGGTGAACCTTAGCCCCAGTCTGAGGTCCTGAGAGCTCTGGAGCAGGTTTTCATCAAAGCTCTGTTTATCTTTCCCTCTCCTGACTAGTCTCCCAGTCCCTGCCACTGAAAAACATCCCCACGGCATGATGCTGCCACCACTATGCTTCACCGTAGAGATGGTGCCAGGTTTCCTCCAGACGTGACGCTTGGCATTCAGGCCAAAGAGTTGATTCTTGGTTTCATCAGATCAGATAATCTTGTTTCTCATGGTCTGAGAGTCCTTAGGTGCCTTTTGGCAAACTCCAAGCGGGCTGTCATACCTTTTACTGAGGAGTGGCTTCTGTCAGGCCACTCTACCATAAAGGCCTAATTGGTGGAGTGCTGCAGAGATGGTTGTCCTTCTGGAAGGTTTTCCCATCTCCACAGAGGAACCATCGGGTTCATAGTCACGTCCCTGACCAAGACCCTTCTCCCCCGATTGCTCAGTTTGGCGGGGCGGCCAGCTCTAGGAAGAGTCTTGGTAGTTCCAAACTTCTTCCATTTAAGAATGATGGAGGCCACTGTGTTCTTGGGAACCTTCAATGCTGCGGACATTTTTTCGTACCCTTCCCCAGATCTGTGCCTCGACACAATTCTATCTCTAAGCTCTACAGACAATTCCTTTGACCTAATGGCTTGGTTTTTGCTCTGACATGCACTGTCAACTGTGGGACCTTATAGTGGCAGGTGTGTGCCTTTCCAAATCATGTCCAACTCAATAGAATTTACTACAGCTGGACTCCAATCAAGTTGTAGACACATCTCATGGATGATCAATGGAAACAGGATGCACCTGAGCTCAATTTCAAGTCTCATAGCAAAGGGTCTGAAAACGTATGTAAATAAGGTATTTCTGTTTTTATTTTTAATACATTTGCAAACATTTCTAAAAACCCGTTTCGCTTTGTCATTTAAATCAATTTTAGAATAAGACAAACATAACAAAATATTTTCCAAATGCACTGTATGCATAAGCTCTAATATGCGTATGGGTGTTTTGAATTAATAATCCCCTTAGAACATTTTACATTTTGTTGTGTTAGGCTTTGAAACAACATCAACAATAACCGTGTTTTCCACTCAGTTTCAACCTGTTGTTGAACTTCTTTCTACAGATGAATCATCACAGTAAGATGAGTTTTAAAAGCACAATACTATTTTGATGGTAAATGTTTTATGTGATTTTCGATTGCATTGATGTCAGAGTGGTTAGAGGGACAATAGAGCGCTGAGTACCAGGCCATTGGCGACCTGATGGTTGATAGTGAGTTGGGTACTGTCAACGCATGTCCAGAGTGCGTAAGAGTAGATTACCGTGACTCAACGGTCACATGGAATTTTACTGTAGTCCTGACTCATGACCTCCGGTGTGTCAGTAATAGGGTCTCCTCAACAGCCCTAATCATACCCATAACATGATGCAGCAAATTAATAACATCACAATACTCAAAGGGATATTCAATGTCTGATTGTTTTTATTTTTACCCATCTACCAATTGGTGACCTTCTTTTTGAGGCATTGGAAAACCTCTCTGGTCTTTGTGATTGAATCTGTGTTTGAAATTCACTGCTCGACTGAGGAACCTCACAGATAATTGTATACAGGGGTGCAACTTTGGTTTTAGAAGTGGGGGGGACATCATATAATTGGTAATATATATATTTATTAGTACCAGTCAAAAGTTTGGACACACCTACTCATTCAAGGTTTTTTCTTTATTTTTACTATTTTGTACATTGTAGAATAATAGTGAAGACATCAAAACTATGAAATAACACATATGGAATCATGTAGTAAACAAAAAAGTGTTCAACAAAAAATAAAGAAAAACCCAGAGTAGGTGTTCTAAAACTTTTGATCCATATATTTTCAAATAACTGCCCTTTTTCTATCCGCAAAATGGGCAACCAAATCGGTCTAAAAGAAATCTGTGCGGCCCTCTGTTGAATTTTGAGATCCTGATGTGGCCCTCAAGCCAAAAACTTTGCCCACCCCTGCTCTAGAGTCAGGCGCACTGAGATTATTAAACGTTAATGTTCACTGTACATGATGTACATGATGTTCCATGTACAGTGCCTTCAGAAAGTATTTACACCCCTTTACTTTTTCACATTTTGTTGTGTTACAGCCTAAATTAAAAATTGATAAAATGTTGATTTTGTGTCACTGGCCTACAAACAATAACCCATAATGTCAAAGTAGAATTATGTTTTTAGACATTTTTACTCATTCATAAAAAATGAAAAGCTGAAATGTCTTGAGTCAATAAGTATTCAACCCCTTTGTTATGGCAACCCTAAATAAGTTCAGGAGGAAGAATGTGCTTAACAAGTCACATAATAAGTTGCATGAACCCACTCACTGTGTGCAGTAATAGTGTTTAACATCATTTCTGAATGACTACCTCATATCTGTACCCCACACATACAATCGGGCGCAACTTTCACTGGGGACATTCTGAAACTTCATTTTTGTCCGGTACCAGTCAAAAGTTTGGATACACCTACTCATTCAAGGGTTTTTCTTTATTTTGATTATTTTCTACATGGTACAATAATGATGAAGACATCAAAACTATGTTCTAAAACTTTTGACCTGTAGTGTAGGTCCATTATAATTTCTACATACTTTCTATCTAGTTCTAAAAGTTCAAGTTTGCCCTGGAATGTCCCGCACGCTGTGGTTTGTCCACCCCTGCTCTAGAGAGCATGAAGGATCCAGAGGTCGGAAGAAAGAACTATATCTGATATTTTCATGAGAACTTATTTCTCAACTTTATTTATGTGATCAAGTCATGTGCAACAGGCACCACATGACCACTAGAATTAAGAAGTGAGGCCAGGCATTCACAGAAGCGAAGTAGGGAAACATGCAGGCAATTCCTATCCTCCACCAAGCTGACCCTTTCTCCAAATCACACACACACAAATCACACACAGGGGGCTTTAATATCATATGAGAGTGCTTGGCACTATAGCCATAAGCTACTTAGGAAGGAGAAGTAGAGGGAGTGTTTAATAATAGTGTCCGGTCCGTCATTAGCTGTAGCTGCTAGAGGCTATACAGGACATATAGAACACACACCCACAATGGGTTCAGAACATGGTGTGCACAATGAGTTCAGCCTTGTGTGTTTTTTTTTTTTTTTTTTTTTTTTTCTTCTTATATGGGGGGGTTGGATCAGCTTAATCTTGCGGAAAGAATGTTGCTTCCAATGTAATTGTCTGCATCATTTCCAATCCCCCATATTTTTTGGGGTAAATATATATATCCATACACGCATGCATACATATACACATATATACATACACATACCTATATAGACATACATACTTTTTTAAAGAATATACCTTTATTATTATTCCCCGCACCCTACCACCGATCCCCCAATTGGAGTAAACTAATAAACACTTCTGCTTTTACCTTCAATTTATACATCTTATACCCATCTTACAGACACAGTCCACTTTACAATAGTTCTCTCTTATTTGTTCTTAGTCCTTCCTCTATTTCTGTTGTCCATCCAATTTTATTTCCACTTGTAACTGTGCTATTTCACAAAAGCTCCGCACCTATACACATTTCACAGATCCCGTATGCCCTACATTGTTTATCTTGTTATTAGTCCCACCCTTCAGTTCCACTCAACCCCTCCCATCTATCTTCCAACATCATCCATTTCGGATTTTTATTTGCCATATATTTTTCAACTGTGCTGTGATGCTTCACAAAAGACTTGAACCTTCCTATTCTCATAGCTTCTATAGATTGTAAATTAAAAATAAACATTTTTGCTAAAATAATTATTATATTATTGATTGATTGACTATGGCTTTTCAAATCCCCCAGTATTGCTATCTGTAGCGTTAGTTTTAGGCAAATGTTGCAATTCTTCAGCCATTCCTGGACCTGTGACCAAAAACGAGCTACATATGGACAATACCAAAATAAATGATCTAATGACTCTGCCTCCTCACAACAGAATCTGCAGAGCTGGGAAGATTGTATACCCCATATATATAACATTCTATTAGTTGCAAGAATTTTGTACAGTAATTTAAATTGAAAAATTCGAAGTTTTGAATCCGGCGTTGTTTTGCGTATCAATTCATAAACCATGTGCCATGGAATGGGTACATCGAAAATCTCTTCCCAACTATTTTGCAATTTATATGGCACAGCTGTCAGTTTTTTGGTCCTTAAATGAAATTGGTATATATTTTTATTTATCAGCCTTGTGTGTTAACTTGTGGAGTCATGAAGAAAAACATGCAACATGTTTGATTCACATCAACTCCAGAAACACTGCCCTCAATAACTTCCACTGGTGATTGTTGCTCGCTAGTTCCTTAAACTAACCTCTAAGTTAAACTGGATAATTTAAACTGGAACTGAAACTAAATGTTTGGTGGTCTTTTACCGAATAGGTTTGTGCCATTCATGTGAACTCAAATTGAGCTAGAGAGTTAGTGTACTGCATGGTCCACACCAGGGGTTAACTGTAACCTCTTGTGTTTAATGTCATTGGAGCTGAGCTGTAGTTTCTGACCTAGAAGCTGTAATATCAGCCATCTGTGGGCCAGAATGACCGGTGTTACAGAAGTGACTGGCGTTATGGAGATGAGCTGACTGTACTTCCTGCTTCCCTGACCTCTGATCCCAGGAATAGGAAGTCATCCTTCACCAAGCACCGGGATCCCATTGAGATGAGTCACGGCTGGAATCTATACGTGGTCAACACCGTCCCCCCACTCCAACTCTACAATGAGATGGTACAGCACCTCAACACCAGAACAACATATCAACCAAAGCCTTAATGTTTACGAGACGTTACTCATTTTTACCATTCATTTTTCTTTGGCTCTGTTGTGCTGAATGATGCATTTATGCTGTTTAACCTTGCGTTCAACAATGAACCTTTTCTCTGGGCTAGGTGGAGTATAGTAAGAAGTATGAGGAGACCAACCCTCTGTCTCAGAGCTGTCTGCACCTGCTCAGTGAGGCCCACCTCCTCCTGAGAGCCACGCTCCTGGACCCCCGGGTGGGAAATCCCGTGGAGCAGCCTCAGAGCAGTGACCAGAACCTAGCCCAGTCCCTGGGATATACAGCAACAGACAAAATAGGCAGCACCACTGACAGAACCACAGACAGACAGGAGCTGCAGCAGGCCTTCCAGGAGAGCTGTGCCCATTTAGGAGACTGCTTCAGTAGGTCAGTTGGTTCGGGGTCACATTAAAATCAAGGTTGATTGATATGTTATTTATTGATACAGTATGTTAGTTGATTAATATGCTAGTTTATTGATTTAGATGTTAGCTGATTGATTGATTGATTTTGTGGATTTTTTTGACTGGTTTGCACCTTTGTCAACAACTATTTTTCAAATGTGTCACTGGACACTTAATGTAAAGTGTGACTGTTTCTTCCACTGATGTGTAGGTTTGATAAGCGTGACTGCCACCTGGCCCTGCCCTACTATAAGATGTCAGGCCTGTCTGTGACAGAGGTGATCTCCAGGAACAGGTGTCTGTCCAGCAGCCCCTGTGGCTATGGGAAGGGGTTCCTCTTCTTCCTCAAACACTCACTCTATGAGGAGACCATGGAGGAGCTCACGGAGGTAGCTACACCAGTCCTTGGAGACCTCCAGCCATTCCACATTTTTGTTAAATTCCAACACTAGCACATCTGATTCAATAGTGTTGAATGTTGATATTCGAGGGTTCTTGCCTGTGTGTGTATTGTAGGAGACAGCCAACAAGGTGCTGGATATCTTCGGTGTGGCCGAGCCGTCCCAGCTCCCCCATGTTATAGCCAGCCCCTCCATGGTCAGAGCCAGTCCTGACAGTGGCCTGGCCCACCTAGAGCGCCTAGAGTCCATCGGAGCCCCCTCTGTACCCCTCACTCTCTCCATGGCTGCCCTGGCCCTCCGCATGGGAGACCTGCAGCTCTACAGACAACACATGGACAGACACACAGAGGTTAGTGTGTATTGAAATGTAGATTATATTATACTGTGATGTTTTACTGTGGATCCAAATGAAGTGGTTTAGTATGTAGATGTGGTATACGTACTACTGCGTATTTCCATGATGTGTGTACATTAAAGGCGCAATAGGCAGAAATCGCTCCCGCCATTTCCTGGTTGCTGAAATTTTAATAGTTCAAATCAAATTTTATTTGTCACATGTGCCGAATACAACAGGTATAGAACATATAGTAGACCTTACAGTGAAATGCTTACTTGCAAGCCATTAACCAACAATGCAGTTTGAAAAAAATACAGGGGGGAAAAAAAGATAAGAATAACATATAATGAAAGAGCAGCAGTACATAACAATAGTGGGGCTATATACAGGGGGTACCAGTACAGAGTCAATGTCAATGTGTGGTGGCACCGGTATTGAGGTAATATGTACATGTAGATAGAGTTATTAAAGTGTCTATCCACAGATAAAAGCAGAGTAGCAACAGCGTAGAAGAGGGGGGGGCAATGCAAATAGTGTCGGTAGCCATTTGATTAGCTGTTCAGGATTCTTATGGCTTGGGGGTAGAAGGTAGTTAGGAGCCTCTTGGACCTAGACTTGGCGCTCCGATACCGCTTGCCGTGAGGTAGCAGAGAGAACAGTCTATGACTAGGGTGGCTGGAGTCTTTGACCATTTTTAGGGCCTTCCTCTCACACTGCTTGGTATAGAGGTCCTGGATGGCAGGAAGCTTGGCCCCGGTGATGTACTGAGCCGTACGCACTACCCTCTGTAGTGCCTTGCGGTCGGAGGCCGAACAGTTGCAATACCAGGCAGTGATGCAACCCGTCAGGATGCTCTCGATGGTGCAGCTGTAAAACATTTTGAGGATCTGAGGACGCATGCAACATCTTTTCAGTCTCCTGAGGAAGAATAGGTTTTGTCGTGCCCTCTTCGCGGCTGTCTTGGTGGGCTTGGACCATGTTAGTTTATTGGTGATGTGGACGCCAAGGAACTTGAAGCTCTCAACCCGCTCTACTACAGCCCCGTCGATGAGAATGGGTGCGTGCTCAGTCCTCCTCTTCCTGTAGTCCACAATCATCTCCTTTGTCTTGATCACATTGAGGGAGAGGTTGTTGTCCTTGCACCACATGGTCAGGTCTCTGACCTCCTCCCTAAAGGCTGTCTCATCGTTGTCGGTGATCAGGCCTACCACTGTTGTGTCATCAGCAAACTTAATGATGGTGTTGGAGTCATGCCTGGCCGTGCAGTCATGAGTGAACAGGGCTGTACAGGAGGGGGCTGAGCACGCACCCCTGAGGGGCCCCCGTGTTGAGGATCAGCGTGGCGGATGTGTTGTTACCTATCCTTACCATCTGGGGGGCGGCCCGTCAGGAAGTCCAGAATCCAGTTGCAGAGGGAGGTGTTTAGTCCCAGGGTCCTTAGCTTAGTAATGAGCTTTGAGGGCACTATGGTGTTGAACACTGAGCTGTAGTCCATGAATAGCATTTGCACATAGGTGTTCCTTTTGAGCAGGTGTGAAAGGGCCGTATGGAGTGCAATAGAGATTACATTATCTGTGGATCTGTGGGTGCGGTATACAAATTGGAGTTTCTAGGGTTTCTGGGATAATGGTGTTGATGTGAGCCATGACCAGCCTTTCAAAGCACTTCATGGCTACAGACGTGAGTGCTATGTGTAGTCATTTGGAATCCAAGATGGCGTAGCAGTCGGACGTGTGTTTGTATTGTCCTGTATTGTCCTGTCGCGTGTAAATAGTAAATAGTAAATAGTCTTCGTATTTTTCGTATACATTTCGTATATATTTTAATTTCACTTTCCATCTAGGAACTGAATATACATTCCTACATTCCGCCTCACCCAATGTGGTACGGACCTGCTATTTTTTTTATACTTTAGAACCGTAACCCCAAGCAGAAGCTAGCCAGATAACTAGCTACTAGCTAGTAGTCAGTTAGCCACTGCTGCGGTCTTCACCCTCAACTCGGACACAGCCAGCTTCAATACCGGGCCAATACCTGCCAGTCTGCAAGCGCGATATCAACCCAGAGCATATAGGACTGCTTTTTCTCTACCACATCACCGGATTCCTGACGCAAGCTCTGGACAATTACACCGTATCATCACAGCTAGCTAGCTGCAACCGAGTGGCTACTACTGGCTAACACCTCTGTCCCGAAGCAAGCACCAGTTAGCCTTGAGCTAGCCTCGAGCTAGGCCCATCTGCCGGCTAGCTGCAAGCGCGATATCAACCCAGAGCATATAGGACTGCTTTTTCTCTACCACATCACCGGATTCCTGACGCAAGCTCTGGACAATTACACCGTATCATCACAGCTAGCTAGCTGCAACCGAGTGGCTACTACTGGCTAACACCTCTGTCCCGAAGCAAGCACCAGTTAGCCTTGAGCTAGCCTCGAGCTAGGCCCATCTGCCGGCTAGCTGCAAGCGCGATATCAACCCAGAGCATATAGGACTGCTTTTTCTCTACCACATCACCGGATTCCTGACGCAAGCTCTGGACAATTACACCGTATCATCACAGCTAGCTAGCTGCAACCGAGTGGCTACTACTGGCTAACACCTCTGTCCCGAAGCAAGCACCAGTTAGCCTTGAGCTAGCCTCGAGCTAGGCCCATCTGCCGGCTAGCTGAAGAGGTCTACCAGCGAATTCTTGGGCTACAATACCAGCTACAAGCTAATTTAGCCATTTTTTTTGCCGCTGCTAGTAGCTTTTACCTTCTGCACAGACACCAGCCCTGTTATTAGCCTGGATATTACTCACCAATTTACCAGCATCGGACTGTCTCTCGACAACAACGCCGGATTCCTGCCGTAATCCCTGAGCCACTGCTTCTGATCCTCACAGCTAGCTTGCGGCTAGCGCAGCTAGCGCCACTGCCACGAAGCTAGCACCAGTTAGCAAACACAATTCTACAATTCACAACCTCTCTTTCGCCATCGCCATCTGGCTTGGATTCTCTGTCGACACAACCACGTCTGAGCAGACCCCCTCCGTCTGAGCAGACCACCCCCCGGGCTACTAACTTTAAACGCCGCGTGCTAGCTTAGTGGAGGCCTCCTCTGCTCCATCTACGGCTGCCCCCTGGACACTATGATCACTTGGCTACATAGCTGATGCATGCTTGACTGTCCATTAATTCACGGTACTCCATTCTGTTTATTCGTGTTTTATCTGTCGGCTCTGTGCTTTAACTCAGGATCTGTGTGTAGTTAATCCGACCCTCTCTGCCTAGTCGTCGCCATTTTTACCTGTTGTTGCTGTGTTAGACTAGCACCCTGTTATTGCTGCTGTTATCTTACCTGTTGTTTTAGCTAGCTCTCCCAATCAAGACCTGCAATCACTTTATGCCTTATTGTATGTCTCTCTCAAATATCAATATGCCTTGCATACTGTTGTTCAGGCTAGTTTTCATTATCATTGTTTTGGTTTGCAATGGACCCTGTAGTTCCACTCTCCGTACCTCTGATACCCCCTTTGTCCCACCCCCCACACATGCGGTGACCTCACCCATTGAGACCAGCATGTCCAGAGATACAACCTCTCTTATCATCACCCAGTGCCTGGGCTTGCCTCCGCTGTACCCGCGCCCCTCCATACCCCTGTCTGCACATTATGCCCAGAATCTATTCTACCACGCCCATAAATCTGCTCCTTTTATTCTTTGTCCCCAACGCTCTAGGCGACCAGTTTTGATAGCCTTTAGCCGCACCCTCATCCTACTACTCCTCTGTTCCTCGGGTGATGTGGAGGTAAACCCAGGCCCTGCATGTCCCCAGTCACCCTCATTTGTTGACTTCTGCGATCGAAAAAGCCTTGGCCTCATGCATGTCAACATCAGAAGCCTCCTCCCTAAGTTTGCCTTACTCACCGCTTTAGCACACTCTGCCAATCCTGATGTCCTTGCCGTGTCCGAATCCTGGCTTAGGAAGGCCACCAAAAATTCTGAGATTTCCATACCCAACTATAACACTTTCCGTCAAGATAGAACTGCCAAAGGGGGAGGAGTTGCAATCTACTGCAGAGATAGCCTGCAAAGTTCTGTCATACTTTCCAGGTCTATGCCCAAACAGTTCGAACTTCTAATTTTAAAAATTAATCTCTCCAGAAATAAGTCTCTCACTGTTGCCGCCTGCTACCGACCCCCCTCAGCTCCCAGCTGTGCCCTGGACACCATCTGTGAATTGATCGCTCCCCATCTAGCTTCAGAGTTTGTTCTGTTAGGTGACCTAAACTGGGATATGCTTAACACCCCGGCAGTCCTACAATCCAAGCTTGATGCCCTCAATCTCACACAAATCATCAAGGAACCCACCAGGTACAACCCTAAATCCGTAAACATGGGCACCCTAATAGACATTATCCTGACCAACCTGCCCTCCAAATACACCTCTGCTGTCTTCAATCAAGATCTCAGCGATCACTGCCTCATTGCCTGTATCCGCCACGGGTCCGTGGTCAAACGACCACCCCTCATCACTGTCAAACGCTCCCTAAAACACTTCTGCGAGCAGGCCTTTCTAATCGACCTGGCCCGGGTACCCTGGAAGGATATTGACCTCATCCCGTCAGTTGAGGATGCCTGGTCATTCTTTAAATGTTACTTCCTCACCATATTAGACAAGCATGCTCCGTTCAAAAAATGCAGAACCAAGAACAGATATAGCCCTTGGTTCACTCCAGACCTGACTGCCCTCGACCAGCACAAAAACATCCTGTGGCGAACTGCAATAGCATCGAAGAGCCCCCGCGATATGCAACTGTTCAGGGAAGTCAGGAACCAATACACGCAGTCAGTCAGGAAAGCAAAGGCCAGCTTTTTCAAGCAGAAATTCGCATCCTGTAGCTCTAACTCCAAAAAGTTCTGGGATACTGTAAAGTCCATGGAGAACAAGAGCACCTCCTCCCAGCTGCCCACTGCACTGAGGCTAGGTAACACGGTCACCACCGATAAATCCGTGATAATCGAAGACTTCAACAAGCATTTCTCAATGGCTGGCCATGCCTTCCTCCTGGCGACTCCAACCTTGGCCAACAGCCCCGCCCCCACCGCTGCTACTCGCCCAAGCCTCCCCAGCTTCTCCTTTACCCAAATCCAGATAGCAGATGTTCTGAAAGAGCTGGAAAACCTGGACCCATACAAATCAGCTGGGCTTGACAATCTGGACCCCCTATTTCTGAAACTGTCCGCCGCCATTGTCGCACCCCCTATTACCAGCCTGTTCAACCTCTCCTTCGTATCATCTGAGATCCCCAAGGATTGGAAAGCTGCCGCGGTCATCCCCCTCTTCAAAGGGGGAGACACCCTGGACCCAAACTGTTACAGACCTATATCCATCCTGCCCTGCCTATCTAAGGTCTTCGAAAGCCAAGTCAACAAACAGATCACTGACCATCTCGAATCCCACCGTACCTTCTCCGCTGTGCAATCCGGTTTCCGAGCCGGTCACGGGTGCACCTCAGCCACGCTCAAGGTACTAAACGACATCATAACCGCCATCGATAAAAGACATTACTGTGCAGCCGTCTTCATCGACCTGGCCAAGGCTTTCGACTCTGTCAATCACCATATTCTTATCGGCAGACTCAGTAGCCTCGGTTTTTCTAATGACTGCCTTGCCTGGTTCACCAACTACTTTGCAGACAGAGTTCAGTGTGTCAAATCGGAGGGCATGTTGTCCGGTCCTCTGGCAGTCTCTATGGGGGTACCACAGGGTTCAATTCTCGGGCCGACTCTTTTCTCTGTATACATCAATGATGTTGCTCTTGCTGCGGGCGATTCCCTGATCCACCTCTACGCAGACGACACCATTCTATATACTTCCGGCCCTTCCTTGGACACTGTGCTATCTAACCTCCAAACGAGCTTCAATGCCATACAACACTCCTTCCGTGGCCTCCAACTGCTCTTAAACGCTAGTAAAACCAAATGCATGCTTTTCAACCGTTCGCTGCCTGCACCCGCACGCCCGACTAGCATCACCACCCTGGACGGTTCCGACCTAGAATATGTGGACATCTATAAGTACCTAGGTGTCTGGCTAGACTGCAAACTCTCCTTCCAGACTCATATCAAACATCTCCAATCCAAAATCAAATCAAGAATCGGCTTTCTATTCCGCAACAAAGCCTCCTTCACTCACGCCGCCAAACTTACCCTAGTAAAACTGACTATCCTACCGATCCTCGACTTCGGCGATGTCATCTACAAAATAGCTTCCAACACTCTACTCAGCAAACTGGATGCAGTTTATCACAGTGCCATTCGTTTTGTTACTAAAGCACCTTATACGACCCACCACTGCGACCTGTATGCCCTAGTCGGCTGGCCCTCGCTACATGTTCGTCGTCAGACCCACTGGCTCCAGGTCATCTACAAGGCTATGCTAGGTAAAGTGCCGCCTTATCTCAGTTCACTGGTCACGATGGCTACACCCACCCGCAGCACGCGCTCCAGCAGGTGTATCTCACTGATCATCCCTAAAGCTAAAACCTCATTTGGACGCCTTTCCTTCCAGTTCTCTGCTGCCTGCGACTGGAACGAATTGCAAAAATCTCTGAAGTTGGAGACTTTTATCTCCCTCAACAACTTTAAAAATCTGCTATCCGAGCAGCTAACCGATCGCTGCAGCTGTACATAGTCCATCTGTAAACTACCCACCCAATTTACCTACCTCACCCCCCATACTGCTTTTATTTATTTACTTTTCTGCTCTTTTGCACACCAGTATCTCTTCTTGCACATGATCATCTGATGATTTATCACTCCAGTGTCAATCTGCTAAATTGTAATTATTCGATTTATTGCCTACCTCATGCCTTTTGCACACATTGTATATAGATTCTCTTTTTTTCTACCATGTTATTGACTTGTTTATTGTTTACTCCATGTGTAACTCTGTGTTGTCTGTTCACACTGCTATGCTTTATCTTGGCCAGGTCGCAGTTGCAAATGAGAACTTGTTCTCAACTAGCCTACCTGGTTAAATAAAGGTGAAATAAAATAAATAAATAAAAATTATGCAGGTTACCTTAGTGTTCTTGGGCACAGGGACTACTGTGGTCTGCTTGAAACATGTTGGTATTACAGACTCAGACATGGAAAGGTTGAAAATGTCAGTGAAGACACTTGCCAGTTTGTCAGCGCATGCTCGCAGTACACGTCCTGGTAATCCGTCTGGCCCTGCGGCCTTGTGAATGTTGACCTGTTTGAAGGTCTTAATCACATTGGCTGCGGAGAGCGTGATCACACAAGTCGTCCGGAACAGCTGATGCTCTAATGCATGTTTCAGTGTTACTTGCCTCGAAGCGAGCATAGAAGTTATTTAGCTCGTCTGGTAGGCTTGTGACACTGGGGAGCTCTCGGCTGTACTTCCCTTTGTAGTCTATAATAATTTGCAAGCCCTGCCACAGCCGGTGTAGTACGATTCAATCTTAGTCCTGCATTGACGCTTTGCCTCTTTGATGGTTCGTCGGAGGGCATAGTGGGATTTCTTATAAGGTAGCAAAGCAGTCCTGTAGATTAGCATCTGCTTCATCTGACCCCTTTTTTATAGACCAAGTCACTGGTGCTTACTGCTTAAATTTTTGCTTGTAAGCAGGAATCAGAAGGATAGAATTATGGTCAGGGAGGCGAGGGAGAGCTTTGTACGTGTCTCTGTTTGTGGAGTAAAGGTGGTGTAGAATTGTTTTCCTCTGGTTGCACATTTAACATGCTGATAAAAATTAGGTAAAACTGATTTAAGTTTCTCTGCATTAAAGTCCCCGGCCACTAGGAGCGCTGCCTCAGGATGTGCGTTTTCCTGTTTGCTTATGGTGGTATACAGCTCATTGAGTGCTGTTTTTGTGCCAGCGTCGGTCTGTGGTGGTACGTAGACAGCAACGAAAAAGATGAAAACTCTCTAGGTAGATAGTGTGGTCTACATCTTATCATGAGATACTCTACCTCAGGCGAGCATAACCTCGAAGACTTCCTTAGATATCGGGCACCAGCTGTTGTTCACATATATGCATAGGCCCCCGCCCCTTGTCTTACCAGAGGCTGCTGTTCTGTCCTGCCGATGGAGTGTATAACCCGCCAGCTGTATGTTCTTAATGTCGTCGTTCAGCCACAACTCAGTGAAACATAAGAAATAACCGTTTTTAATGTCCCGTTGGTAGGATATACATGCTTTCAGATCGTCCCATTTATTTTCCAGCGATTGAACATTAGCTAGCAGGACGGAAGGCAAGGGCAGATTAGCCTCTCGTCGCCTGATCCTCGCAAGGCACCCTGATCTTTTTCCACAAAATATCAGTTCCCTTCTCCAGTGAATCACGGGAATCTGGGCCTGGTCGGGTGTCTGTAGTAGTATATCCCTCCCGTCCGACTCATTGAAGAACTCTTCTTCCAGTTTGAGGTGAGCAATCGCAGTTCCAGAAGCTCTTTTCGGTCATAAGACACAGTAGCAGCAACATTATGTACAAAACAAGTTACGAACAATGTGAAATAAACAAACAAAATAGCATGGTTGGTTAAGAGCCGATAAGACGGCAGCCCTCCCCTCCAGCGACGTCGTAAGTTCAACTAATTCCATTTATGTGACAAAACAAGCAGTCATTGTGTAGAGAATCATTGTACCATCTAAACCGCTGTGAAATATATTCCATAACCAAAAAACTAAAGTTAAAGATGCAAAAAAATAAACTTAAGAACGGGAAGCATAGAAATAGCACACATAAAACAGATTTACCGCTTCTTAAACTTGCTTTCAATGAGAAGGACAGATCTATAGCTCACATTTCTATGTACATTTGGTTGGGTTGCCTAAAAAGTTACATATTGCAGCTTTAACTGTCTATGTACTATATACCTACCCAGATGCTGCAGGTATATGGGTTCATCGAGGAGCACAAACTGCTGCTGCATGGCAGAGGGCACACGGTGGTGCCCACCCCCCTGGCACGCCACCTCAGGGACAGCCAGGAAGGTCTGCTGGTAGCAGCCATGGTGGCGCTACACGAGAATAACAAGGTCAAACTGGACGAGGCTGACCTCTTCTTCCAGGTTAGGGTTACAGTGTTTGTGTGTACGTCATTCCTAAAAGGATTTCTGTAGGATTCGATCCCAAGTATGATCTTTAAAATGTTCATGTGTCATTGTGAATGTATTGAAATGTGTGTCCTGTAGAAGCTTTGTGTGAACCTGCCGGGGCCCCAGGGAGGCCCTCAGCTGCTGGTGGACTTCTGGGAGGCCCTGCTGATAGCCTCGTCACAGAAAGCTGTCATCCAGGAGCTGCTGTTCCGCCTCACCTCTGTCTACATTGACCGCGTCACGCGCCGAGACAGCCACGGCATGAAACCACTCAAGACTGCAGACGACCTGGTGTGTTTCTGTCTCTGTAGTTTGTTGTGTTCTTGTCACTATGGCGTGATGTTCCCCAGGGTTATAGCCTAGCTAGGAGGTAGTGGAGAGGTAGTCCTACAGTAAGACTGTCTAAGTATCGGTTGTGTATCTGTTGTGTAGATCAGGGGTTTTCAAACCTCTCCTCCGGAGACCCCCAGATGTTCCATGCATTTTAACTATTTCGCAGCCAGCATACCTGATTCAAGTTGTCAACTAACCATCAAGCCATTTATTAGGTGCATCAGGTGAGCCAGTTCAGGACCACAACAACATTGTTTCTGTGTTGTAGATCAACTCATGTTCTCACTATGGTGTGCCGTATCCCTGGGTCAGCATCCTGACTCCAGCTTACTTCAGTATCATTCAAGATCACCAGGAGGACCTCCAGAAACTACAGGTCAATCTCTCTACATTGTCTATCAGTTAACCAACCAATCAACATGTAAAAATAAAGCTTTGTTAAGCCTTACTTGTAAATATGTAGGATATGTAAATTCACCAATATGGCGAACAAACAATAAACCCTCAATGTCCCCTCCTCCCCAGTCCCTGCTGTGCGGTCCCACCCTGGATGTGTCGTCCATCCTGCCCCTGTTGGAGCAGCTGCCGGACGGGGACAATGCGGGGCTAAGTGTGCACTTGCTCTGTGCCACCAAGCTGGACCGCCACGAGAGCTCCATCGAGAGGCTTCTGGACCGATGTCCTCAGGCCATCATCCCCTATGCTAACCACGAGCTGCAGAATAACAAAATGGTGGGTCCTGCTATGCACTGTAACTCTCACCCTACTGTGAAACGCACTGCCCCAACTCCTCTGACCCTACTGCGGAACTCATAGTACTTATCACAACCTTAAATCCTCATAACCCCTTACCTCAATCCTAAAGTCTGAACTCTAACATTTGTATAACATTTCTATATATATATATTCATGTGATTTTGTTCAGACTCTGTGGTGGCAGAAACTGTTTCCTGAGCTGTGTGAGAGAACCAGAGCAGCAGGGGGAGAGAACGCCATCTTACTGTCTGCACTCAAAGGTACACTTAGACTAGCCTGTGATTCAAGCATAGGGTTTAACTCCATAATGTCACCTCCTTTGCTGTACTTAAAATGGGAAATCTGCAGTTTTGGTAAACAGCTGAGGGATGGGGCTGGAGAAATGTAACCCGTCCTAAATTATTAGACAGTGTTATGGATGCAAGGATTGACCATCCATGATATCAAAATTATAGTTTAAACTATTTTTTGAGGCTATAGAGTTTTTGTTTACAATTACATTGTTTACACACAGTGGACTAAAACAAGCGTATATTTTTGGTTTCTGATGGGGTACGACAGTTGAACTAAGATCATGAGGCATGTATGTTCTATTCCTCAAGAATCAAATCGGTATATCATTAATACAAAATATGTAGAACTCGCTGATTGCCCCTTTAATATTCAGAGAGTTTGGACCGTAACATCTGTATTTTCCCTGACAACAGAAACGCTGGTGGTGGTTGCCATGGAGCTGAACCCACTGGAGTTCCTGGACCTGTTGCCTGATGATGGGACGGCACACTTCTTCCTGCCTCACCTGCTGGAGTGCAGCCAGAGAAATCTCATGACGTAAGAACCGTGTGGAACGGATATACGGTAGCTCTTAAAAAACATTTCATGGTCCACCCAAATTCTAGGACAGCTTTTGAATAAGTAGAACATTAATCCATGAACATGGTCCATTAATCAAACGGTATGCTGGTTTGAATGGGAATTTCCCTAACGATTCTAATTCAATAGAGGGTCTTAAACCTGGACCGTACTGGACAATCAACCACTTAGTGTGGAGTGAGCCTCTCAAACACTAGCTACTACTGTAGAGCCTAATGAAAACGGCCCACATACCAAAAACAACCATGTTTATAGTCATTAGTTAATTGAGGTGCAGAGACACTGATTTTACGACCTCAATTCTGTCTTTCTGTTCCAAAGTATTGATGCTGCGTCCCTAGTCATACCCTGCAGTGGTACTAGTCCTCTATGTAGACTCCCCTGATACACTGCGAGACCTTTTCTTTACGACAGAGTATTATGAACTTGATGTTAAGTTACACACTGGACTGTTCATTGGTTGAAGAGAAAAGGTGGTTCAATAACTTGGAATGAAGGGAGCTTCTCTGAAAGCTATGACCTCGCTGTATAAATCGTGATGTTTTGCTTGCGGCATTAATAAATGCTCTAAAAAAATAAAAATATTTAATTTGCATTCTTCCTTTCACCAAGTGTATATATGCCAATGTTGCCAAAAACAAAAGGATTTTATATTTTCAAAACTAATTTTAGAGCATTGACATTAGACAAGCATCAACATTTCAGTAATTTAGTAGACGTTCTTATCTAGAGCGACTTAGTGCATTCATGTTCTAGGTGGGACAAATGTCACAGGCATAGTCAAGACACTTTTCCTCAAAGTATGTCAGCAAAGTCAGAGCTAGGGGGATTTTTTTAAAGAGGTAGGGTTTCAGGTGCTTTTGGAAGGAGGGGGGGCAGAACGGAGTGCTTGGGTTGGGGTGTAGGGTTTGAGCATAGCCTGAAGGTAGGGAGGGGCAGTTCTTGCTGCTCCGTAGGCAAGCACCATGGTCTTGTAGTGGACGCAAGCTTTGATGGTTGTCTAGGGTCACGCTAAGATTCTTTGCACTCCGGGAGGGCGATACTGGAGTTGTCAACCGTGATGGAGAGACACACCAAAAGTGAGAGTGTGTGGTGCAGACACAGATCCTCTCCACGTCACCTGGTAGGAGTGGCCTGCCAGGTAGGACGCAATCCAAGAGTGGAGCCTGAGACGCCCAGCCCTGAGAGGGTGGAGAGGATCTGATAGTTCACTGTGTTGAAGAGAGCGTCTAGATCTAGAAGGATGAGAACAGAGGAGAGTGTGCGCTTTGGCAGTGCGAAGAGCTTCCGTGACACAGAATAGTAGTCTCAGTTGAGTGACCCGTCTTGAAGCTGGTTAAGGTCAAGAGATAGTTCTGAGAGAGATAACGAGAGAGTTGAGCAGAGACCGCACGCTCAAGTGTTTTGGAAATAAAAGGGATACAGGTCTATAGGTGACATCAGATGAGTCGAGTGTTGGTTTCTTGAGGGGAGTGGCTCAGGCCATTTTGAAGTCAGAGGGGACACAGCCAGTGGTCAGGGATGAGTTGATGAGGGAAGTGAGGAATGGGAGAAGGACTCCAGAGATGATCTGGAAGAGGGGATGGGGTCGAGCGGGCAGGTTGTCGGCGGCCAGACCTCCCTAGTCGCAGGATTTAATCTGGAGAGCGAGGGGAGAAAGAGGTCAGGGCGTCAGGTAATTCTGCGTGAGTGGGACTAGTGACTCAGTAGGCTGAGTGAATGAGGAGCGGATGTCGTCAACCTTTTCAAAATGCTTGACAATGTCGTCCGCAGATAGGGGGGAGGATTAAGGAGGGAGGAGAAGGTGGAAAAGAGTTCCCTCGGGTTAGAAGCAGAAGCTTGAAATGTAGATTGATAGAAAGTGGCATTAGCAGCGTGAAGGAAGAGAAGAGGAAGAGAAGGTGGAGGGCATGAAAGGATGACAGGTCCTCCGGCAGTTTAGTTTTTCTCCATTTGGCTCAGCTGCCTGCAGCCCCGTTTTGCAAGCTCGCAATGAGTCACTCAGCCACGGAGCAGGAGGTTAAGTCCGAGCCAGCCAGGATGAAAGGGGACAGTATGAATCATAGGATGCAGAAAGGGAGGAGTGTAGGGTCGAATCATGAAACAAAGTAGTGATCAGAGACCTGGAGGGGGTTTTCAGTGTGATTAGTAGGCAAACAGCCTCTAGTAAAGAGGAGGTCAAGCATATTGCCTGCCTTGTGAGTTGGAGGGGATTTGAAAAGGTTGAGGTCAAAAAGAAGCAAGGAGGGAAAGAAATGATTCGAAGGCAGACGTCGGGAGGTAGAAGTAACCAAGTACAAAGAACGGTGAGCCATCGTCAGGAAATGATAGTATCAAGGTGTCCAAGCTCATGGAGGAACACTCCAAAGGCACCAGATGGGCGATAGATGACAATGTTAAGCTTGAATGGACAAGTGACAGCATGGAATTCAAATAAGGAGATGGACAGGTGAGAGGGAGAAAATAGAAAATCTCCAGTTAGGAGAAATTAGTGTGCTGCCACCGCGACGACCAGAAGCTCTTGGACTTTGAGAAAATGTAGTCAGATGAGAGAACAGCGAGAGTAGCAGTGTTCTCTGGGTTGATCCACATCTGTCAGGGCCAAAAGGTCAAGGGACTGAAGGGCAGCATAGGCTGAGATGAACTCTGCGTTCTCTGCAGCAGATTGTCAGTTCCAAACGCTGCCAGAGACCCGGAATTCCACATGGGTTGTATGCGCAGGGTACACTAAATTAGAAGGGTTGCAGCCAAGGGGTGGGGAGTGACTGTAAAGCCAACTGGGAGAGGAGTGAACAGATATAGAAAACACACACATAGTTGACAAAGCTACAAAAGAGCAAAAAGAGAATCAGAAAATAACTTGCTAAGATACTCAAGTGAGAGGGGCCTTCTTTTTCCTTCCTCAAGCAACTCAGCAGAACTGTCTTTGTTTTCAGCGACGTTTTTAGTTTTGCCAACGAGAAACCAGGAGAGACTGAAGTAGTAACACAAATTGCTAATTGCCTAGTAGAGGTGAAGAGCATGCCTCCATTTACTAATTGCTGATTGCCTAGGAGAGGAGAGACCATTCCGCCTCCAATACAGCCACTGATTATCAAAACAAGTCACAAATTGCCCTGCCCCATAAATCCTGGTTGATGTGTCAACAATCATCAGCAATTTATGTGCAGTCAGCAGTGCTCACATCAAGTAGGGTACTGGGAAGACAGGCAACACTCAAGTTTAACTGACAGCCGTTTTGCACTGTTTCGCTATGATGACTTTAGTCATCAAACTAGCAAGAGGGCAATATTTTATCAATGTATTATTGTCCCCCTCACCCCCACCTAGAAGCTATGACCTTTGGCTTTCGCCTGGAATTGTTTATTTATGTCTTAGGAAAAAAACACTTTTCAATCCATATGATCTAGTACACAATAAAAGTATAATAAAACATATACAAATATGATGTTATGATAAAATATATATATAAGCCATTTCATACTTTATAATATATCCATATATAGTTACAATCTGTTTTCGGAACATCTATCTATATTTCACTTTCTATATTACTTTACCAAACATATCATGACATTAGTGATAGTAAAAATGTGTTAATGTCTAAATCAACATTTGTGCCATTTTAAACAGCGTGCGTTCCTCTTATAGACAAGGGAGAAGGGCTATGTAAAGGTCTCGATTTTGTCGTTCTGAGCGTATGCAATGTGTCTGCATCTGACGTAAAACAAATGTTTGACTTCCACACAAAATTACTTCATTATTTATTTTAGGTTTAAGGAAGTGTTTAGGTCACATTCTTTATTGTAGAGCAATGAAAGTTAAGTATTTAGATCTGCCTGCTCGCTCCTTTGTCATAAGGTTGCAGTATTTAGTTTTTGTATGTATTATTTCTTACACTGTTACCCCAGGAAATCTTAAGTCTTATTACATACAGCTGGGAAGAACTATTGGATTTAAACAATGCCACTTTATATAATGTTTACATACCCTACATTACTCATCTCATATGTATATACTGTACTCTATACCGTCTGCTGCATCTTGCCTATGCCGTTCGGCCATCGCTCATCCATATATTTATATGTACATATTCTTATTCATTCCTTTACACTTGTGTGTGTATAAGGTAGTTGTGAAATTGTTAGATTAGTTGTTAGATATTACTGCACGGTTGGAACTAGACGCACAAGCATTTCGCTGCACTCGCATTAACATCTGCTAACCATGTGTATGTGACCAATAACATTTTATTTGAATTTAATTTGAGGTTGCAGTGAAGTGAAGTGATATAAATCTATATGATATAAAGCCGACCACCAGAGGGAGGCAAATACAAGCTTCTTCGACAGAGATTCTTCACATGGTCCTAAAACGGTTTGGAAGGCTGTTGTCTTCTTACTTATAAAATGATGGGTAATAAGTAAAGTAAACATACACTTTAAAAAATAAAATAAAAAATCTACTGCTTGATTTATCGGGGACTGTCAGCTTAACTTCTCTAGGGTAGGGGGCAGCATTGGAATTTTGGATGAAAAGCGTTCCCAAATTAAACTGCCTGCTACTCAGCCATAAAAGCTAGAATATGCATATAATTAGTAGATTTGGATAGAAAACACTCTGAAGTTTCTAAACTGTTTGAATGATGTATGTGAGTATAACAGAACTCATATGGCAGGCAAAAACCTGAGAATAAATCCAACCAGGAAATGGGAAATCTGAGGTTTGTAGTTTTTCAAATCTTTGCCTATCGAATACACAGTGTCTATATTGCACTTCCTATGGCTTTCAATAGAAGTCAACAGTCTTTAGAACCTTGTTTGATGCTTCTACTGTGAAGGAGGGGCGAATGAGAGGGGAATGAGTCAGAGGTCTGCCAGAGAGCCATGAGCTGGCCACGCGATGGCCACGTGATAGTTAGCTTGCGTTCCATTGCATTTCTGAAGACAAAGGAATTCTCCAGTTGGAACATTATTGAAGATTTATGTTAAAAACATCCTAAAGATTGATTCTATACACCGTTTGACATGTTTCTACAGACTGTAACGGAACTTTTTGACTTTTCGTCTGCACCTAGTGATCGCTCGTCATGAATTTGGATTACTGGGCTAAACGCACGAACAAAAATTTGGTATTTGGACATAAATGATGGACATTATCGAACAAAACAAACATTTATTGTGGAACTGGGATTCCTGAGAGTGCATTCTGATGAAGATCATCAAAGGTAAGTGAATATTTATAATGCTATTTCTGACTTATGTTGACTCCAACATGGCGGATATCTCTTTGGGTTGATTTGTCGTCTGAGCGCCGTACTCAGATTATTGCATGGTTTGCTTTTTCCGTAAAGTTTTTTTGAAATCTGACACAGCGGTTGCATTAAGAAGTGGATCTAAAATTCCATGTATAACACTTGTATTTTCATCAACATTTATGATGACTGTAAATTGATGTGGCTCTCTGCAAAATCACCGGATGTTTTGGAACTACTGAACATAACGCGCCAATGTAAACTGAGATGTTTGGATATAAATATGAACTTTACCGAACAAAACATACATGTAATGTGTAACATGAAGTCCTATGAGTGTCATCTGATGAAGATCATCAAAGGTTAGTGATTAATTTTATCTATGTTTTTGCTTTTTGTGACTCCTCTCTTTGGCTGCAAAAATGGCTGTGTTTTTCTGTGAATAGGCACTCACCTAACATAATCGTTTGGTTTGCTTTCGTCGTAAAGCCTATTTGAAATCAGTCACTGTGGCTGGATTTACAACAAGTGTATCTTTAAAATGGTGTAAAATACATGTATGTTTGAGGAATTTTAATTATGGGATTTCTGTTGTTTTGAATTTGGCGCCCTGCAGTTTCACTGGCTGTTGACGAGGTGAGACGCTACCGTCCCACATACCCTAGAGAGGTTAATAATGTTTATATATCTGGCATTACTCTTCTCATATGTATAAATTGTTTTCTATACTATTCTACGGTATCTCATTCACTTAATAATGTTTACGTATCTTGCAATACTCATCTCATATGTATATACTCTATTCTATACTATTCTACTGTATCTTATTCCGTTCCGCTCTGACATTGCTCATCCGTATGTATATAGTCTTAATTCGTTCCTACTTAGATTTGTGTGTATTGGGTATATGTTGTGAAATTTGTTAGATATTACTGTACTGTCGGAGCTAGAAGCACAAGCATTTCGCTACACCCTCAATAACATCTGCTAATCACGTGTATGTGACCAATAAAATTTGATTTGATTTGGACAAAAGGAACACCTATGTGAGAATACTAGTCATTGACTGCAACTCAGCGTTCAACACCATGGTGCCCTCAAAGCTCATCACTAAGCTAAAACCCTGGGACTAAACACCTCCCTCTGTAACTGGATCCTGGACTTCCTGAAGGGCGCCCCCAGGTGGTAAGGGTAGGTAACAACACATCCGCCACGCTGATCCTCAACACAGGGGCCCCTCAGGGGTGCATGCTCAGTTCCTTCCTGTACTCCCTGTTCACTCATGACTGCACGGCCAGGCAAGACTCCAACACCATCGTTAAGTTTGCCGACAACACAACAGTGGTAGGCCTGATCACCGACAACGACGAGACAGCCTTTAGGGAGGAGGTCAGAGACCTGACCGTGTGGTGCAAGGACAACAACCTCTCCCTCAAAGTGATCAAGACAAAGGAGATGATTGTGGACTACAGGAAAAGGAGGACCGATCACACCCCCATTCTCATCGACAGGGCTGTAGTGGAGCAGGTTGAGAACTTCAAGTTCCTTGGAGTCCACATCACCAACAAACTAACATGGTTCAAGCACACCAAGACAGTTGTGAAGAGGGCATGACAAAACCTTTTCTCCCTCAGGAGACTGAAAAGATTTGGCATGGGTCCTCAGATCCTCAAAAGGTTTTACAGCTGCACCATCGAGAGCATCCTGTCGGGTTGCATCACAACCAGGTATGGCAACTGCACGGCCTCCGACCGCAAGGCACTACAGAGGGTAGTGCGTACTGCCCAGTACATCAGGGGCCAAGCTTCCTGCAATCCAGGACCTCTATACCAAGCGGTGTCAGAGGAAGTCCGTAAAAGTTGTCAAAGACTCCAGCCACCCTAGTCATAGACTGTTCTCTCTGCTACCGCACGTCAAGCAGTACCGGAAAGCCAAGTCTTATCTATCATAGTCACTTTAATAACTCTACCTACATGTACATATTACCTCAACTAACCGGTGCCCCCGCACATTGACTCTGTACCGGTACCCCCTGTATATAGCCTCGCTATTGTTATTTTACTGCTGCTCTTTAATTATTTGTTATTTTTATTTGTTACTTTTTTTTTGTATTTTCTTAGAACTGCATTGTTGGTTAAGGGCTTGTAAGTAAGCATTTCACTGTAAGGTCTACCTATTCGGCGCATGTGACAAATAAAATTTGGTTTGATCATCCATTCACCTACTCTGCGTTTCACAAAGACCGGCGTTTAGAACCAGAAATCGCAAATTTTGACTCATCAGACCAAAGGACAGATTTCCACCGGTCTAATGTCCATTACTCATGTTTCTTGGCCCAAGCAAGTCTCTTCTTCTTATTGGTGTCCTTTAGTAGTGGTTTCTTTGCAGCAATTCGACCACGAAGGTCTTATTTACTCAGTCTCCTCTGAACAGTTGATGTTGAGATGTGTCTGTTACTTGAACTCTGTGAAGCATTTATTTGGGCTGCAATTTCTTTAATTTTATTTTCCCTTTTTCTCCCCAATTTCATGGTATCCAATTGGTAGTTACAGTTTTGTTCCATCACTGCAACTCCCGTACGGACTCGTGAGAGGCGAAGGTCGAGAGCTGTGCGTCTGAAACAAAACCTAGCCAAAACCCATTGCTTCTTGACACAATGCCCGCTTAACCCAGAAGCCAGCCACACCAATGTGTCGGAGGAAACACCGTACACCTGGCTACCATGTCAGCGTGCATTGTGCCCAGTCGGCCACAGGAGTCGCTAGTGCGCGATGGGACAAGAACATCCCTGCCGGCCAAACCCTTCCCTAACCTGGACGACGCTGGGCCAATTGTGCTCCGCCCCATGGGTCTCCCGGTCGCGGACGGCTGCGACAGAGCCTGGACTCGAAGTAGGATCTCTAGTGGTACTGCGATGCAGTCCAGCCTTAGACCATTGCGCCACTTGGGAGTCTGGCCTGCAATTTCTGAGGCTGGTAATTCTAATGAACTTATCCTCTGCAGCAGAGGTAACTCTTGGTCTTCCTTTCCTGTGGTGGTCCTCATGAGAGCCAGTTTCATCATAGCGCTTCAAGTGCGACTTGAAGAAACTGTCAAAGTTCTTAAAATGTTCCGGATTGACTGACCTTCATGTCTTAAAGTAATGATCTACTGTCTTTCCGCTTTGCTTATTTGAGCTGTTCTTGTCAATATGGACTTGGTCTTTTACCAAATAGGGCTATCTTCTGTATACCACCTCTACCTTGTCACAACACAACTGATTGGCTCAAACGCATTAAGAAGGAAATGATGGCACACCTGTTAATTTAAATGCATTCCAGGTGACTACCTCATGAAGCTGGTTCAGAGAATGCCAAATATTTGGCATGGGTCCCCAGAACCTCAAAAGGTTCTACAGCTGCACCATCGAGAGCATCCTGACCGGTTGTATCACCGCCTGGTATGGCAACTGCTCGACATCTGACCGTAAGGCGCTACAGAGGGTAGTGCGAACGGGGCCAAGCTTCCTCCCATCCAGGACCCATATAATTGGCGGTGTCAGAGGAAAGCCCATAAAATTGTGAGAGACTCCAGTCACCCAAGTTATAGACTGTTTTCTCTGCTACCGCATGGCAAGCGGTACCGGAACGCCAAGTCAAGGACCAAAAGGCTCCTCAACAGCTTCTACCCACAAGCCAATTCATAAAAATCGCCACCGGACAATTTACATTGACACCCCCCCCACTTTTGTACACTGCTGCTACTCGCTGTTTGTTTGTTACCTATGCATAGTCACTTCGCCCCCACCTACATGTACAGATTACCTCAACTAGCCTGTATCCTCGCACACTAACTCGGTACCGGTGCCCCCTGTATATAGCCTCGTTATTGTTATTCTTATTGTGTTACTTTTTATTATTACTTTTTATTTTAGCCTACTTGGTAAATATTTTCTTCTTCTTGAACTGCACTGTTGGTTAAGGGCTTGTAAGTAAGCATTTCACGGTGAAGTCTACACTTGTTGTATTCGGCGCATGTGGCAAATAAAGTTTGATTTGATTTTGATTTGATGAGGAGAGGGAGGTTGATGGCCAGCAATTATGGAGCAGTGGTTACTCCATCGCTGCTAAAAATGGTCCTCAAATCACAGTCGTTGGATCGGGTGTTGTCTGTAAAGTGGGGCACATAACTAAGAAGAGGGCATCAAGGCATTCAAATGGCTACAGGGAAGGATGTGCAGGAGTCAGTGCTTTGGGTCAGGGATCCTGGGTGCCTTACCGGATGGTCTGGTGTGCACTACAGCAGTGGTGGAAGTCAAGTGTCCCTATGGTGCAAGGGACCTTACCATTGAAGAGGCAGTGAAGTCGAAGGATTTCTATATCAAGGAGGGAGGGTCTTACAGCCTCCGTGAAGAGCATCCTCACACACAAACAATAGGCTCCTAGAATAGATGATATTACATTCAAGTTTTGCTCAAAGCAGCCAACTAAAGTAATGTAGTTAACATAAGTTCAATCACAAAGGCTGGTCTGAGTGCATCTCCTCAGTTTCATTCAGTAGTACAACACAATTCACATTGCATTTTATCATGGGCACAGTGGGAATTTATATTTGTGATGTTTAAATGATGTCTTACCCCCAGAGTGAGAGGGTGAGAGAGCAGATCTCCTTGCTGAGGGTGGTGTTGATCATGCACTGCTTCTCGTGGGGTGACCCTGATGTTCCGCATGTCACTCCTCATGTCTAAAACATGGGTAAAAGGGGACATAAAGTCAAAATGTTGATGCATCTACAAATTCTATGTTTTACACCATATTGTATCATATTTGATGAGTTACTGACCTGTCCATCCACAGGCTCGATGTGCTGTTATCTCCACAAGTGAACGCTCGCGCTCTGTTCACACTGGCACAGGATGTCCATGCACAGAATTGTCTGAGGGATGCACTTCTGTTGGACTGGGAAACAAAGAGACATTTAGTCAGTGGTAGTTTTTTTTCAAAGCTGTAATACCATCTTTATCTGAACAGAAAACATATTGTTTATCATAACACAAACACACCTTGGACAATGTAACAAGTGGTCCCTCAACACCCAATCTTAAGTCATGAGAACCATACACAAACACGACAAACATAATGCGCAGATAAATCTACAAATTCATTGTTGTATCACATTTCAAAAGTTACTGACTTGTCCATCCACAGGGTCACGTCCCCCACCACCCGCCAACCCCTCTTTTACGCTACTGCTACTCTCTGTTCATCATATATGCATAGTCACTTTAACCATATCTACATGTACATACTACCTCAATCAGCCTGACTAACCGGTGTCTGCATGTAGCCTCGCTACTTTTATAGCCTCTCTACTGTATATAACCTGTCTTTTTACTGTTGTTTTATTTCTTTACTTACCTATTGTTCACCTAATACCTTTTTTGCACTATTGGTTAGAGCCTGTAAGTAAGTATTTCACTGTAAGGTCTACACCTGTTGTATTCGGTGCACGTGACAAATAAACTTTGATTTGGTGGGCTAACGCTAACTAGCATGTCACCACGTGAAAAAGTAGCTGGCTAGCTCACTGAACTTGTCAATAAAAAGGTAACAACAGTCATTATGCTAGCCTATACAGGTTTTATTTTTACTTGAAAGGAAGGTAACGTGTGTTGTATACTTAACTACAGTTGGTGGTTATCTAACAAATTTTCATACCCACCGAGCTAACCACAGTCATTTTTGGAGGGTGATTGCAGGCGAATGTGGTTATCAAATTGTCATGCCAGGGTAAGCCTACACTGATATAGTTCTAAAATCCCTGACGCAAAAATGAATAGAGAAAAAACAATTGAAACCATTTCTGTGTTTTACCATTAGATTTGATGGGTATTATGACTCATACTGTTGTACTCAGTTGTTGTCTATATTATCTGTGGGGTTTAGTTAATGGGTAGATAACAATACAAATAATTTTGATATTGTTTGTAATTATTTTACCCTATTTTCTTCTAACATGAAATCCAAATCTGGTTGACTGACATGCTTCCCAGCCTCCAATAGATAAAAGGTTCCTAGTAGCTAGTGTTTGTGTTCTAAGTTTGATAATTCTACCATAAAATGCACAATTATTTATCTATCTGCTGGACTACACGGGCAATTCTGTGTTCAAATAATTCCTTACACATTCGTGTTATAATTTCCCAAAACATGACAGGTAAATTAGAGCTGTACTTAATTACTCACTCATCTTCCTTCAGCGTTTTGATGAGGATTGTTTTCCCCAGCTGGACCATAATCCCACTGGATCTCCTTAATTCCAATGAAATATTCCTGTGTGATACAGGACACAGTAGTGGCACACCCCAGTAGAAGGAACAGGATCGCTGGAGAGCTGCCATTTTGGCACAGTCAGTCAGAAAACTTTTGGACAGACACACAGCCTATAGATACTGGGGTGATGGGTCCACACAGCCAATCACAGACAGGAAGTGTGACCTCATTGACTTTCATGCAAACACAAAGTGAGACCCCCACACACAAACATCCACAGACCTCTGACCTTTGACCTGGGGATAAAGTCATTACCTATTTACCCCAAACGTTATGTAGTAACATTGTCTATTTTGCTGCTGCACGCACGCACGCACACACACACACACACACACACACACACACACACACACACACACACACACACACACACACACACACACACACACACACACACACACACACACACAGGCCACCGTGTACATCATTCTACCCTTTGTTACTTTGTCTAACCATATCCACAAAGGAAGCTTTATTGTTATCCCACTCCTCTTCAATGGCTGTGCAAAGTTGCTGGATATTGGCAGGAACTGGAACACGGTGTCGTACACATCGATCCAGAGCATGCTAAACATGCTCAATGGGTAACATGTCTGGTGAGTATGCAGGCCATGGAAGAACTGGGACATTTTCATCTTCCAGGAGTTGTGTACAGATCCTTGCGACATACGGTTATCATGCTGAAACATGAGGCGATGACGGTGGATGAATGGCATGACAATGGGCCTCGGGATCTCGTCACGGTATCTCTGTGCATTCAAATTTCCATTGATAAAATACAATTGTGTTCGTTGTCAATGTTATGCCTTCCCATACCATAACCCCACCGCCACCATGAGGCACACTGTTCAAAATGTTGCCATCAGCTAACCACTCAACACCAAACACTCAGTTTGCCATCTGCCTCGGTACAATTGAAACCAGGATTCTTCTGTGAAGAGCCATTCTCAAACATGCCAGTGGCCATCGAAGGTGAGCATTTGCCCACTGAAGTCGGTTACAACGCCGAACTGCAGTCAGGTCAAGACCCTGGAGAGGACGACGAGCAAGCAGAAGAGCTTCCCTGAGACGTTTCTGACAGTTTGTGCAGAAATGGTTCAGTTGTGCAAACCCACAGTTTCATCAGCTGTCCGGGAGGCTGGTCTCAGACAATCCCGCAGGTGAAGAAGCCGGATGTGGAGGTCCTGGGCTGGCCTCGTTACACCTGGTCTGCGATTGTGAGGCCAGTTGGACTTACTGTCAAATGCTATAAAACAACGTTGGAGGTGGCTTATGGTAGAGAAATTAACATTCAGTTCTCTGGCAACAGCTCTGGTGGACATTTCTGCAGTCAGCATGCCAATTGCACTCTCCCTAAAACCTTGAGACATCTCTGGCATTGTGTTGTGTAACAAAACTGCACAATTTAGAGTGGCATTTTATTGTCCAAAGCACAAGATGCACCTGTGTAATGATCATGCTGTTTAATTATCTTCTTGATGTGCCACACTTGTCAGGTTGATGGATTGTCTTGGCAAAGGAGAAATGCTGATTAACATAGATGAAAACAAATTTGTTGCCAAAATCTGAGATAAATAAGCTTTTTGTGCATATGGAACATTTCTGGGATCTTTTATTTCAGCTCATGAAACATGGGACCAACACTTTACATGTTGCGTTTTTATTTTTGTTCAGTATATTTAGGTTTTCAATAAACATTAGAGACAAAATATAATTGACATGTTTTCAACAATCTAAGCCAACCCTGTTTGTTTTGCCCCATAGTTGCGCACGTGTCAGTTTTGTTGCTAACCAACCCGTTAACCCGTATCAAAGTATACAGCGTTGACAAATGTATGTTTACAAAAAATTATAATCATTACAATTAAAATGGAAAATACGTATTTATTTAAGGCAGCACAAACACTAAAATATATGACAAATGCACTAAATATATAAAATGGCCTTAACAATTTAGCATCTGCGAAACATCAATTTTCAGAAAATGAAAACAGTAATACAAAAGACAAAACTCTCATACAAAAAAATATATACTTTTGTGCTTTAGTAAAATGTAGACTTAAGACATAAAAAATACTACAGTTCCGGTCTGTATTATACACACATTCATTCAGTGTATTTCTAATACAGTGCTTTGAAATGAATACTATAAATTAACTGAACTTTCAGACAGGTATCTCTCCCTCATACAGGGATGAGACAGCATTCGCTTATTAATCACACTTTCTGATTAGAAACTGGCCCAGGGACTATGTAGGATACGAGGAGAGGAAGTTGGACTATTGAGATGCGCCCCCAGGAGTGTTTGGAAAGCAATGTTAAACAGATGGCATTGTACACGCTCCTGGCGTGTATCGTATGTGTGTGCATGTGTCTTATGTGTCATATCATGTGTATGCACATCAATCTTATGTTATATGCATGCGTGTGTATGTATAATTTACATGCGTGTGTGTCAAATTTTGTGTGTGTGTGCAGGTGTGTGTGTGTGTGTGTGTGTGTGTGTGTGTGTGTGTGTCTGTCTCTGCGTGTGTGTGTGTGTCTCATCTATGTGTGTGTTTAGGCATTGAGGGTGTAGTCCTGCTTGTAGCAGCAGGGTCTGCAGACAGCTGTCACCAGCCCATTGATGACCTGCAGGACACATATGATGAACTCCAGCCCACTGAGGCCCAGCAGGATGGACATCAGGGTCACGTTCCACTCTACAACGCTGACAGGCTGCAGGCACTTAGACCACGTGTCCTTCTCCATTAGGTACCTGTGGACAGACACAGAAAGAGGGAAATTCAATTAAAGTTGTGTATATTGCCGTCTGTATTGCAGTTTGATATTAAATAGGGTTAAGAAGCTGTGACTCACTCGACAGGAGGTTATTTCATAACGCACACACACACACAATAGGTAATGGACAGACACACACACAACAGAAAATTAACTCCAAATCAAAAACAGAACAACACAGACACACACACTCACAGAGGATTTGTTTCCAATGCATTTTGGCACCTAAAAGAAACCTACATAGCTAGAATATTTCCAGAACAATTAGCATTTCCTGTGAGAAGAGGGTGAAACTAACCTTCCTCCCTCATTGGCGAAGGGATAAGACCATCCCAGAGCAGTGAAGCACTGAGGTCCCTCCAACATGGCCATGGCTGAGATGATGAAACAGTATCCCGAGCCGGCCAGACCCACTAGAGCTGCCATTACCGACCCACACATCTATATAATACACATACTGTACATTAGTATATAAATATACACACACACAAACTCTCTATCCTTAAAAAAAAAACTCTCACACACACACGGTTCAAGCCTGCCTGTTAATCCCAGATCAACAGCATAACAATCCCCCTGGGAGTAGTGTGTGGTTGTGTGAGGAGAAATGTTGGCTTATCACTGTTACAAACCGGTTTATACACAGATAAGGTTCAGCTCCTCTCCCTGGCCCAGACGCTTTGTACTCCCTGATGGTGAAGCCTCCTTCACATATCCTTCACATAGTGTACCCCCTAATAGTGTTACAATGGCCCCTTTGTATGATTAGCTAGGCATAGCCTACCTTTCATGAGTCTTAGCTTAGCATAGTCCCTCACAGTGTTAGAATAGTCCTTTGTACCATCTGTACTTTTATTAATAGGATCAAAGCCTTGTGTAACAAACCAAATAACATCCACTAACCTACTTTGACGGTTTACAACAAAAACAAACAAAAAAACCTGAGCTGAAGAACACATCAAGGCGGACCCTTCACCGTTGCTTTTTGCACAGTAATAGAATCACTGGCTGAAATCACAATAAGTAACCAAAGCATCAGTCCTCACCATGAAGCTTTCATTCCAACAGCAGCCTGTACACTTCCCCAGGCTGATGAAGACTCCAGCAGGCAGGAACATCTACAGAGACACACAATTCGGGAGATCTCAGGGTCTGTCACAGTATGACATTTCAGTGTATACCATCTATATAAAACAATATCCTCGAGACTGCTATGTGTTGATTTTAATCACATTGAGTGCATCTAAAGTGTCAGTCTTGCCCAGTATCTCACTGTGAAATGTGGACCACAATGTAAATAAGCCTACAGGCTTTATCGTGTTTTTATCTTCAATAATTTGTTGTGTGTGCGATGTTAAATGCGAACATTTAATTATCTAATCAATCCAATCAATCAAGAGCTCTGTGGTTGTAGCACTGTACTGTACAACCATCGCTGAATAACAAAAATATGGTCCGTAGAGCATTTTCATAAAATGGTGGCTAATTCCTACAATGGGTTTCTGGAAAAATCCTCCAAAAGAAGAAAGTAAAACTCCTGGGGTAGCATGTCGGAGGAAGAGCTAACAACCATTTTCCTTTGTCTCCTATAGTATCTCCACAGTAAGGAAAACAGCCATGAGGCAAGTCCCCATTATCCGAAAGGTAAACACACACACACATACAGGATACAGATTAGCCACACACTCAAACTGCCCTCTTACAAAAACAGCACAAGATAAATTCATTGTCAGTGTTTGCACCTGTGTCAGATTATACCACCTGTTATTATCAGAAAGGAAATACAAGACCAAAAGAATATATATACACAAGACTAACTGTTACAAGACCAACTGGTTTGACCCTGAAAGTTCTCTTTATATTTATATTTTAATCTACCATTCATTCCCTGAACAGCCTGTAAATCTGACCCATAAACCATCAACTCGATAATACTACTGTAGCCTGTGTAGTAACAATAGAGTAACATATAGCTACTCACCAACACACCTCCCCCTCCGATTCCCATCATGAACCAGATCAGCCTGGACAGTCTCTCCTGTTGGACATACTGGATCTCTCCTCCAGGGAAGAACAGAAGGATGTTGGCCATGATACAGCACACAGCCAGGGGCAGAAGGGCAAAGCCCAGCGACCGCGCAAAACCTATGGAGCACATCTGCCCTACCACACAGGATGAGGAGGAATGGAGAGAAGTAGAGGTGTGGAGCACCAGAGAGGAGTGGAGCGGTATCACCAGGGGGAGAGGAATGGAGAGTAACAATGGAGAGAGAGAGAGAAAGAGAGAGAGAGATATGAAGGTCTGGGGTCTGTTCACAGCTTTAATCAAGGAAGGAAACTGAATGGTTTACCTAGTGTGTAGGGTTTTAGCTAAACCCTCCACCTCCTGCCAGTCACAGTGAGGCTGATCACGCAACCAGTTCCGTTTTACGACGAGGGGCTGAGTGGAGGGGTTTCCACAGGAAGAGTGAGAGGTGAGTGTCTTGAGCCCTAACCAATCCCTCAGGGCCTGCAAGTGATTCAGCCAGAAAAACGGTGACAAATCCCTCAGGAACTGGGAGGGGTGATGAGAGAGAGGGGGAGAAAGAAAGAGAGAGTGGGGAGGGACAGAAAGAGAGGGTGCGAGTAAGAAAGACAGACACATACACATAGTGATAGAGAGTATGTGTGTCTATTTTCCACACCCACCCCAATCTGAGAGGCAGAGGTAGTTGGGCTGGGCAGCTGGGCCCCAGACTGCATTCAAAACCTGCTACTTCAGAGACAAAAGAGTCTCTTTCCATGTTTTGTGAAAAATCTGCACAAAAATGTTCTGGATTAGGCTGCACTCAACATCCACCCTTCCTTATGAGCCTACTCCCCTACGGCAGGGGCAGCAAACAACCTGGCAACGTTAACCAACAAGTCAACTGACCATCACAAAGAATATACAGTGCATTCAGACCCCTTGACTTTTACCACATTTTGTTACATTACAGCCTTATTCTAAAATGGATCAAATCAAATCAAATCTACATCAATGTACTACACACAATACCCCATAATGACAATGTGAAACAGTTTTTTAGAAATGTTTGCAAATGTATTACACATTAACAACAGAAAAAAACGTATCTACAAAAGTATTCAGACCCGTTCATATGAGACTTGAAATTGAGCTCAGGTGCATCCTGTTTCCATTGATCATCCTTGAGATGTTTATACAACTTGGTTAGAGTCCACCTGTGGTAAATTCAATTGATTGGACATGATTTGGAAAGGCACAAACCTGTCTATATATAAGGTCCCACAGTTGACAGTGTATGTCAGAGCAAAAACCAAACCATGGTTTGGTCAAAGGAATTGTCCGTAGAGCTCGGACACAGGATTGTGTTGAGGCACAGATATGGGGAAGGGTACCAAAACATTTCTGCAGCATTGAAGGTCCCCAAAAACAAAGTGGCCTCCATCATTCTTAGATGGAAGAAGTTTGAAACCACCAAGACTCTTCCTAGAGCTGGCCGCCCGGCCAAACTGAGCAATCAGGGGAGAAGTGCCTTGGTCAGGGAGGTGACCAAAAACCCAATGGTAACTCTGACTCAGTTCCAGAGTTCCTCTGTGGAGATGGGAGAACCTTCCAGAAGGACAACCATCTCTGCAGCACTCGACCAATTAGGCCTTTATGGTAGATCGGCCAGACGGAAGCCACTCCTCAGAAAAAGGCACATGACAACCTGCTTGGAGTTTGCCAAAAGGCACCTAAAGGACTCTCAGACCATGAGAAACAAGATTCCCTGTGCAAAAATTTATAGAACCCTGATTTTGCTTTGTCATTATGGGGTATTGTGTTTAGATTCATGAGGGGGGGGGACTAAATGTGGAAAAAGTCAAGGGTTCTGAATACTTTCCGAATGCACTGTATGACCAGTATACGAAGGTATGACAAGAGTATTTGTTAGTGTGTCAAATAAGACTTGGGTTTTATTTTTGTAAAAGCAGATAGTTCTAACCCTACACAGACATTTTAAACCAAAAACCATTCCTCCAAATCAGACCCATGGCAGATGTTGTGCGTTATTAGGTTGTGACGTTGAGTTTATTGGCAGGTGTGGTCTACCTGAGCCATCAATTCTCTCCTACTAGCAGTGACTTTGCTGATAACTACTTTGAGGGAAAATGTGCTTGCTATGACTGTGATATGCGGTGGTCTCAACTAGCTATTTTAAAATGAACGCACTAAGTCGCTCTGGATAAGAGCGTCTGCTAAATTACTAAAATGTAAATGTAAAATATCAACAGAAGAGACAAGAATATACTAACCCATCCTCACAGACCTACAGTAACACAGAAACAGTCTATCTGGAAGATCATTCATTTTACTCAGTCACAACCTCATTCTTGGGTGAAATAAATTATGATTGTGAAATGCAGGCCTCAGACAATCTTTATTTGTATTTTTTTTTAAATGTCATTCAATTATAAAGACCAAAAAATCATATATATATATAATAATAATATAAAGATAACAAGATAACATACATTATATACAAATAATAAAACCAAATCAAATACCAAGTAGCAGCAGGTACAATTATCAGCAGGAAATGCAGTTAATGTACAGTTAGCATTATAAATTGGAGACAAATAGCAGCAGATACAATATCAGAATACAGTTACATTTTCAGAGATTGTAGGATCAACTAGTACAATTATTGTTATTTTGTCATTTCTTTCCCTTTCCCTCTCTTTCTATGAAACAAGGATACCTTTTAAAAGTTTTTCCAATAAAGGACAGTAAGGAGACCATACTTTCAAGAATGTGGGACCGCGACTCTGTCAGTCCATTGTCAACTTCTTTTAACCACAATTGAAAAGCAGGTGGGTTTTCATTTTCCAACACACAAAAATACATTTCTTTGCAAAGTATGAAATAGTTATCAGCAATCTTGTCTTGTCTGAGTCAAGCATAATATTTGGCATGTGATTAAGGAGGTAGAGGCTTGGGGATTGTACAAATTATGGAAAATTATAATTAATAATTTTCCTGCCTCATGATGCCATCTATTTTGTGAAGTGCACCAGTCCCTCCTGCAGCAAAGCACCCCCACAACATGATGCTGCCACCCCCGTGCTTCACGGGTTGGGATGGTGTTCTTCAGCTTGCAAGCCTCCCCCTTTTTCCTCCAAGCATAACGATGGTCATCATGGCCAAACAGTTCTATTTTTGTTTCATCAAACCAGAGGACATTTCTCAAAAAAGTACGATCTTTGTCCCCATGTGCAGTTTCAGTTTCTTTTTTATGGCGGTTTTGGAGCAGTGGCTTCTTCCTTGCTGAGCGGCCTTTCAGGTTATGTCGATATAGGACTCGTTTTACTGTGGATATAGATACTTTTGTACCTGTTCCCTCCAACATCTTCGCAAGGTACTTTGCTGTTGTTCTGGGATTGATTTGCACTTTTTGCACCAAAGTACGTTCATCTTTAAGAGACAGAATGCGTCTCCTTCCTGAGCGGTATGACGGCTGCGTGGTCCAATGGTGTTTATACTTGCATACTATTGTTTGTACAGATGAACATGGTACATTCAGGCGTTTGGAAATTGCTCCCAAGGATGAAATAGACTTGTGGAGGTCTACAATTTTTTTTCTGAGGTCTTGGCTGATTTCTTTTGATTTTCCCATGATGTCAAGCAAAGAGGCACTGAGTTTGAAGGTAGGCCTTGAAATACATCCACAGGTACACCTCCAATTGACTCAAATTATGTCAATTAGCCTATCAGAAGCTTCTAAAGCCATGACATCATTTTCTGGAATTTTCCAAGCTGTTTAAAGCCACAGTCAACTTAGTGTATGTAAGCTTCTAACCCACTGGAATTGTTATACAGTGAATTATAAGTGAAATAATCAGTGTGTCATGCAACTTGTGTCATGCACAAAGTAGATGTCCTAACAGCCTATAGGGAGGTCAGTGACCCGGCCATGTGGTGCCAGGATAACAACCTCTCCCTCAACGTGATCAAGACAAAGGAGATGATTGTGGACTACAGGAAAAGGACGACCGAGCACGCCCCCATTCTCATCGACAGGGCTGTAGTGGAGCATGTTGAGAGCATATCATGGTCCAAACACACCAAGAGAGTCGTGAAGAGGGCTCGACAAAGCCTTTTCTCCTCAGGAGACTGAAAAGTTTTGGCATGGGTTCTCAGATCCGTAAAAAGTTCTACAGCTGCACCATCGAGAGCATCCTGAAGGCTGCATCACTGCCTGGTATGGCAACTGCTTGGCCTCCGACCGCAAGGCACTACAGAGAGTAGTGCGTACGGCCCAGTACATCACTGGGTCCAAGCTTCCTGACATCCAGGACCCCTATACCAGGCGGTGCCAGAGGAAAGCCCTAAAAATTGTCAAAGACTCCAGCCACCCTCGTCATAGACTGTTCTCTCTGCTACCGCACGTCAAGTGGTACCGGAGCACCAAGTCTCGGTCCAAAAGGCTTCTTAACAGCTTCTACCCACAAGCCATAAGACTCCTGAACAGCTAATTAAATGGCTACCCAGACTTTTTGCATTGCCCCCCCCCCCCCCCCCCTATTTTATGCTACTGCTACTCTGTTTATTATCTATGCATAGTCACTTTAACTCTACCTACATAGATACATATTACATAGTACCCCCTGTATATAGCCTCGCTACTGTTATGTTACTGCTGCTCTTTAATTATGTTTTATTTTTTAGGTCTACACCTTGTGTAAAATTTGATTTGATAATAACCCAAACCCAATATATAGGTCAATGGGTCTTAAGAGTAACCATGTTATGTGTTTACTAGCTAAGGACTGTACAATAGGCCTACTACACGCATGTTGTAATGAGCGAGGCAGGAATGCATTAGAATGGAAAGAACATGTGTTATGTAGTCTAGTGATCCTGGATTAACCCCAACCAGCCCTAATCTGACATAACAAATGTTAGCTGGACTCGCTAACGAGCCACAACTGTAATTAGTGAAAACAGTGTTTGGTTTGCATGCTTTTCTCCCACAGGAATACAGTGTTTCATTCTTTAATTAGCTGACTAACATATTATAGGGGATTTGAGGCTGTGTACCAGGGGAAGCCTGTTGTAAGGCGATAAAACAGAGGACAAAATACAATCCACTGACTGAGGGCCACAGGCTTGAGATGTTGGGTTGTTGTTGATGTGGTGGGGATTCTATGGGCGTAGATTCACTGCTCATGGATGCACTCATGCAAGAAAACCAAATGATAATCAATGAAACTAGTCTTGTACTGTCTCTACACAATAATGACATTGTGTGTGTGTGTGTGTGTGTGTGTGTGTGTGTGTGTGTGTGTGTGTGTGTGTGTGTGTGTGTGTGTGTGTGTGTGTGTGTGTGTGTGTGTGTGTGTGTGTGTGTGTGTGTGTGTGTTTAATATACCACAGAGAGTTAAACACAGGTAGCATTTCACACATAGCCTTGGCATTTGTTCCTCTTTTCTGTGGTTCGGGGTAATATTAAGGCGTGTACCCGTCTCTAAAAATAGACAGAGATAAAACACACAGGGTTGTTCCGCGCCCACCCTACTGCACTTCTGTATAGTCTGCCTGCTTAATGAGTCCTGCCTGTTGAATGAGTTTGTTACTCTATCTTGTTATGATACTTTCCTCACAGAATTATTGGGTCACTGACATTTCTATTAAATCAATTCAGGAAAGGAATAGAAATTCTAACTCAAGTATGAGAAAAGAATCCTCATTTTGATTTGAAATGGAATTGGGCCCCAACCCTGGGCTATAATAACAGCCAAAGCCTGAGCATTCAGTAGCGAGTGCAAGGAGCATTGAGCCCCTTATGGGTTTGACTGAGGGGAATCGTACAATAATCACAATCAAACAATCATACAATAATAGAAAGACCTGTGGTGTTGACCTTGTTAATGCTGACAGAGAAGAGCTCCAACTTCTTAATCATAGCCTCAACTTTGTCCCGCACATTGAATATATTTGCAGAGAGTCCCTGTAATCCTAGAATCAGATCATTCAGGCGAGAAAAAACATCCCCAAGATAGGATAGTCTCCTTGTCATGGCTTTGGCGCCATCAGTACAGATACCAACATGAGCAGCAGCTACATTTGGCTACATACGGACCGTTAGTGGAATTCCCACGAGAGAGTAACGGTTAATGTGAATGGATGTTAATTATTTGACTAGGCTACCTGTATTTGACAGTGTGTTGTTATTTTAACACTAGAACACTAGATGGTTTAATTTTATTTTTGGCAGTGAAAAAAAACTCTTTTTTATATTCATAGAGCGTCTAGTTTGAGAAACAGACACCTCACAAGTCCTCAACTGGCAGCTTCACTAAATAGTACCCGCAAAACACCGGTCTCAATGTCAACAGTGAAGAGGCGACTCCGGGATGCTGGTCTTCTAGGCAGAGTTGCAAAGAAAAAGCCATATCTCAGACTGGCCAATAAAAATAAAAGAAGGGCAAAAGAACACAGAAACTGGACAGAGGAACTGTTTTGCTGGTACTATTTAATGAAGCTGCCAGTTGAGGACTTGTGAGGCGTCTGTTTCTCAGGCTAGACACTCTAATGTACTTGTCCTCTTACTCAGTTGTGCACCGGGGCCTCCAACTCCTCTTTCTATTCTGGTTAGCGCCAGTTTGCGCTGTTCTGTGAAGGGAGTAGTATACAGCATTGTAAGAGATCTTCAGTTTCTTTGGAATATCTCGCATGGAATAGCCATCATTTCCCAGAACAAGAATAGACTGACGAGTTTCAGAAGAAAGGACTTTGTTTCTGGACATCTTGCGCCTGTTATCGAACCCACAAATGCTGATGCTCCAGATACTCAACAAGTCTAAAGAAGGCCAGTTTTATTGCTTCTTTAATCAGAACAACAGTTTTCAGCTGTGCTAACATAAATGCAAAAGGGTTTTCTAATGATCATTTAGCCTTGTAAAATGCTAAACTTGGATTAGCTAACACAACGTGCCATTGATGGTTGCTGATAATGGGCCTCTGTAAGCCTATGTAGACATTCCATAAAAAATCTGCTGTTTCCAGCTACAATAGTAATTTGAAATCAAATCAAATTTTATTTGTCACATACACATGGTTAGCAGATGTTAATGTGAGTGTAGTGAAATGCTTGTGCTTCTAGTTCCGACCATGCAGTAATATCTAACAAGTAATCTAACAATTTCACAACAACTACCTTATACACACAAGTGTAAAGGAATGAATAAGAATATGTACATAAAAATATATGGATGGGCGAACGGCATAGGCAAGATGCAGTAGATGGTATAGAGTACAGTATATACATATGAGATGAGTAGTGTAGGGTATGTAAACATTATATAAAGTGGCATAGTTTAAAGTGACTAGTGATACATTTATTACATCCAATGTTTAATTATTAAAGTGGCTAGAGATTGAGTCAGTATGTTGGCAGCAGCCACTCAATGTTAGTGATGGCTGTTTAACAGTCTGATGGCCTTGAAATAAAATATGTTTTTCAGTCTCTCGGTCCCAGCTTTGATGCACCTGTACTGACCTCGCCTTCTGGATGATAGCGGGGTGAACAGGCAGTGGCTCGGGTGGTTGTTGTCCTTGATGATCTGTTTGGCCTTCCTGTGACATCGGGTGGTGTAGGTGTCCTGGAGAGCAGGTAGTTTGCCCCCGGTGATGCGTTGTGCAGACCTCACTACCCTCTGGAGAGCCTTACGGGTGTGGGCGGAGCAGGTGCCGTACCAGGAGGTGATACAGCCCGACAGGATGCTCTCGATTGTGTATCTGTAAAAGTTTGTGAGTGTTTTTGGTGACAAGCCGAATTTCTTCAGCCTCCTGAGGTTGAAGAGGCGCTATTGCACCTTCTTCACCACGCTGTCTGTATGGGTGGACCATTTCAGTTTGTCCTTGATGTGTACGCCGAGGAACTTAAAACTTTCCACCTTCTCCACTACTATCCCGTCAATGTGGATAGGGGGCTGCTCCCTCTGCTGTTTCCTGAAGTCCACGATCATCTCCTTTGTTTTGTTGACGTTGACTGTGAGGTTATTTTCCTGACACCACACTCCGAGGGCCCTCACCTCCTCCCTGTAGGCCGTCTCGTCGTTGTTGGTAATCAAGCCTACCACTGTAGTGTCGTCTGCAAACTTGATGATTGAGTTGGAGGCGTGCATGGCCATGCAGTCATGGGTGAACAGGGAGTACAGGAGAGGGCTGAGACATTAACAATGTCTGCACTGTATTTCTGATCAATTTGATGTTATTTTATTGGACAAAAAAATTGCTTTTCTTTCAAAAACAAGGAAACGTCTGAGTGACCCCAAACTTTTGAACGGTAGTGTATATGAACTAGGCAAAAAAAGTTGACATGTGAAAATATTTGTATGAACATAACAAGATTCAACAACTGAGACATAAACTGAACAAGTTCCACAAACATGTGACTAACTTAAATGGAATAATGTGTCCCTGAACAAAGGGGGGGGGGGTCAAAATCAGAAGTAACAGTCAGTATCTAGTGTGGCCACCAGCTGCATTAAGTACTGCAGTGCATCTCCTCCTCATGGACTGCACCAGATTTGCCTGTTCTTGCTGTGAGATGTTACCCCACTCTTCCACCAAGGCACCTGCAAGTTCCCGGACATTTCTGGGGGGAATGGCCCTAGCCCTCACCCTCCGATCCAATATGTCCCAGATGTGCTCAATGGGATTGAGATCCGGGCTCTTTGCTGGCCATGGCAGAACACTGACATTCCTGTCTTGCAGGAAATCACGCACAGAACGAGCAGTATGGCTGGTGGCATTGTCATGCTGGAGGGTCATGTCAGGATGAGCCTGCAGGAAGGGTCCCATATAAGGGAGGAGGATGTCTTCCCTGTAACGCACAGCGTTGAGATTGCCTGCAATGACAACAAGCTCAGTCCGATGATGCTGTGACACACCGCCCCAGACCATGACGGACCCTCCACCTCCAAATCAATCCCGCTCCAGAGTACAGGCCTCGGTGTAACGCTCATTCCTTCGACGATAAACGTGAATCCTACCATCATCTCTAATGAGACAAAACCGCAACTCTTCAGTGAAGAGCACTTTTTGCCAGGCCTGTCTGGTCCAGCGACGGTGGGTTTGTGCCCATAGGCAACGTTGTTGCCGGTGATGTCTGGTGAGGACCTGCCTTACAACAGGGCAACAAGCCCTCAGTGCAGCCTCTCTCAGCCTATTGCGGACAGTCTGAGCACTGATAGAGGGATTGTGCGTTCCTGGCAGTTTTTGCTGCCATCCTGTATCTACCGGTGTGATGTTCGTATGTACCGATCATGTGCAGGTGTTGTTACACGTGGTCTGCCAATACGAGGACGATCAGCTGTCCGTCCTGTCTCCCTGTAGCACTGTCTTAGGCGTCTCACAGTACGTACATTCCAATTTATTGCCCTGGCCACATCTGCAGTCCTCATGCTTCCTTGCAGCATGCCTAAGGCACGTTCACGCAGATGAGCAAGGATCCTGGGCAACTTTCTTGTTGTGTTTTTCAGAGTCAGTAGAAAGGCCTCTTTAATGTCCTAAGTTTTCATAAGTTTGACCTTAATTGCCTACCGTCTGTAAGTTGTTAGTGTCTTAACGACCGTTCCACACGTGCATGTTCATTAATTGTTCGTTTTATTGAACAAGCATGGGAAACAATGTTTAAACCCTTTACAATGAAGACCTTGAAGTTATTTGGATTTTTACAAATTATCTTTGAAAGACAGGGTCCTGAAAAAAGGACGTTTCTTTTTTCGCAGAGTTTTTCTATATATTTTTAAATGTGAATCACATTTTTGGGGGGCGTACCCCCGACGGCATTGCGCGTACCCAGTTTGGGAATACCTGGTCTAAGCTGTTTATCCCGCTTATAACACAGTTGCCAAATAAAACAATACTATATGCACATATTTACCGGTAGAAATAACATATTTTTTATTTATCTTTTCATTTATATAAGCAAATTCATACTTTCTCATCTTTTGGTTGCTAAAGATGCAACCCAGTCGTTCGTTCAATTAGTTAGATATTTATGGACACCACCTTGTCATTCGTTCTTTATGTTCTGTTGGTATGCTCGCTGGCAAAGTTATTTCCCCTTGCTTTCTAACTAGCCAGCTAGCTACGGCTAAAACAGCCACGACATCTGGGCCAGAATAACAGGAAAGTAACTGTTTTCTATTGACATTAATTTAGATAAATCCATAACAATGAGCTGATGATGCCTGAATATGCCTGGCATAGCTAGAAAAGTTTGCCATCTCATCAGGTCACTCGACACTGTTCATTATGTGAAGACCGCACTGCATATCAAAAACTAGGCAAGAAGCTATCTAAATATTTTGTCTCCCAGCAAACCTGCCAATATGACAACCAAATAAAAACATCAGTTGCTGAAAATAGCTGGTCAAACTAGAAACGTGGGAGGATTTGACAGCATAGCGTCACTTGTGTCATGACTGCAACTGTAGGGACCAGAGAAATTCATGTTCATCACTCACCACGTTAGGTCATCAGATGCTCCAAAAAATATGTCTCTGTAAAAACAAATCAATGCTAGCTAAGGTTGTCCTCGTTGGACCTGTGTTTACAATGTATCCAATTTCGGTTTGTGTGGTTGTTGGTTTAGCTTTCTGTGACTTTGTAGCAAGTACGGTCTGCATATGTAAATGAGGAATTAGGTCTGCAGTTGTAAATGAGAACTTGTTCTCAACTGGCCTACCTGATTAAATAAAGGTGAAAAAAATATATATTAATAAAAAATGTAGGCGCTTATTGCATCATGATTGCAAGGTGTCCCAATATCTTTTCCAACTGTGCCTTTATCTGGTTTTAATGTCCATCCTAGAATGCCCTTCTAGCCAATCAGAAATGAGTATTCAACAACGCTGTGGTATAATATAACATTAACTCCTGAAGAATTATGCATTTCTTGAAGTGAAATTACACAACAAATGTTCATTTTGTCTCAGGAACAGAAGATGAGAAACATGATATCCTTCTTTCAGCATCTCTTTAGAAATGTGAATGCGCGTGTAATGTGTTATCTTTGACACTGTTATGCAAGCAGACAGTATTTGAATCACACCTAAGATGAACTGAAGTCTTATCAGAAACATATTTCGTCATTTTCTCAGCTTTTCATTTTCTCAAAACCGGTCAAACTGATGACATTTTGGACATTTTGCACAGACCAGTCTTTTGGAGTTATTGCGTTTTCTCCACGGTCCCTACACGAAACAAACAACTTTACCGGTGTTAACTAGACTACTAATGTATTCTATCGATTTACAACATTATTCTGGTGAGCACTACTGTATTTAGTCTTCTGGGGCAACAAATAATGACAGAAGAGAAGCTGCATGTATCAAACTATAGTTGACAAACAAATAGCCTACCAAATGTTGGAAATTATAATAAGGCCTACCAAATGTCCAAAATTATAAGCAAAAACAGGCATCTTATCTGGGTTTCTCATAATGTTTATATGATGTTTATATGCGTCAACTCAAAAACAGAATACTTTAGTATCCTGAATAATAACGGGATATTGCTGTGCATATAAACATGGTCAGTGAGTGGACAAGTGTAGTGCACAGTCATACTGTAAATATTCTGTAAGCTCTCTAGCTCCCCCTAGGGAGGGGAGAGGGTCACTAGTACTCTCAGAAAAAAAGGTTCTATCTAGAACCTAAAAGGTTCTCCGGTTGTCCCCATAGGAGAACACGTTGAATGATGGTTCCAAGTCGAACCCTTTTGGTTCCAAGTAGAACCATTTTGGGTTCCATATAGAACCCTTTCCACGGAGGGTTCTACATGGAACACAAAATGATTCTACCTGGAACCAAAAAGGGTTCTCCTATGGGGACAGTCGAAGAACCCTTTTGGAATCCTTTTTACGAAGAATGTAGAGCTGAATGATTATTCAAATTCATATCAAAATCGCAATATTGACATGTGCAATATCCATATTGCAAGAGATCCATATTGCGTGCAATATTTTGAACCGCCACTAAGCTGCGTGTAACATCTGTTTTTATAGTTTACTCTGTTTGATGTCTCTCTCCCAAACAAGATCAATGCTGCTTTCTACTTTGCTTCTTAATATAAATCATTCTATTTCACTGATTCCAAAAGTTCACCCAGATGTTTTGATCTATATCGCAAGCCAAATCGCAATTGCAATATTTGGTTCAAAAAATCGCTATGAGATTTTTTTGCCGATATTGTGCAGCCCTAGTCACTAGTACCCCTGGGCACAACCATCAGCTCTGGGGTCTGATCCTGCCCACAACACCCTAACATTAGGCTCTGCTTCCTGGGTAGACAGGTTCCACCAATCCCCTACTGAGATGACCTGGCCTCGCCCAAACTGACTCCGGTCATGGCCAGTGATAGGCCAGCAAACCACATGGCTACGCTTTTCCAGGTCTTCAGCAACACCCTCGTCGACACCCACCTCCAAATTGACACGCCACTGCTGCGCTGTGAGAGGAGAGGATACAGATAAAGCAGGATTTCCGGTAGGACATGTGGATCCATAACCCCAGAGTTTTTATTATGACAAATATATATAGCATTTTCACACACTTTCCTATCTATGCATTACTAACAACATGTGTGTGCATGTTTCTTAGACTAAATTATGATAGTATTTTTTCCTGATGCAGGCAAAATATTATAGTGTAGTTTACTAAACATGTTAACATAGTCCGTCAGGCAGAAGGTCTGGGCATCGAGGGTGGAGGGGGGTTAGGGTTACTCTACCTGATCTACAGTACAGTAAGCATATTTCTACTGTGGGTTGGCTGATTAACATCAGAGAGAGAGAGAGAGAGAGAGAAAGGAGGGTCATGTGGCCTGGCCTCTAGCCTGGTTCACAGAGAGCTTACCAGCCTTGTCATGCTGCACATACATGCGAGGGGCATCTAGCGCCTCTTGGGGGTTCATCCCAAACTCCAGCATGTTCAGCAACACCTGGATGGAGAGGAGAGAGAGAACACAGGCCACTAAACTAAAGCACCAGGAAAGTGAGAGAGAGTGAGTGAGTGTGAGTGTGTGTGTGTGTGTGTGTGTGTGTGTGTGTGTGTGTGTGTGTGTGTGTGTGTGTGTGTGTGTGTGTGTGTGTGTGTGTGTGTGTGTGTGTGTGTGTGTGTGTGTGTGTGTGTGTGTGTGCGGGCACCTGTATGTGGCCCTGCGGCTGCATAAAGGCTCCCATGACACCGAGGGAGCAGAGTAGGCGTCCAGAGGCGGGGTCGGTCAGCAGGGCCGGGATGATGGTGTGGTACGGTCTCTTCCCCGGGCCTACACAGTTACCATGGCTACGCTCCAGAGAGAAGTGAGCACCTCGGTTCTGATGGGACACAGAGTTCAGATGGAACCAGGAGGAAACAATGAAAGCAATTCAACAGATATATTTCAGTTCCAAACTGTATTCCTACGATAAATATGTAAATATTCCGAACTATGTAAATGTGGCAATATGTCACATTTTGGGCGACCTGATTAAATTCACAGAAATGTGATTTAGAGATCGATCTATCATTCTACTTGAAAGCAAGTCTAAGAAGCGGTGGATCTGTTCTATGTGCGCTATTTCTATGCTTCCCATTCTTAAGTTTTGTTTTTGCGTCTTTTACTTTCAGCTTTGTACACCAGCTACAAACAGCTAAAACAACAATATTTGTGGTTATGTCAAATATACTTCACAGCCGTTTAGATGGTACAATGATTCTCTACACTATACTAACTTATTTTGTCACATAAACTGAAATTAGGCTGGCTTTTCAGAGTTTTAGCAAACAGGAAATGGCGGAGCGATTTCTGCATAGTGCAAATTTAACTGTTTGTGGCAGGACTAGAACAAACTTGAAGCCTAAATATTGACAATAAAAAGTTTCCTGTATCTGTATCGCAGAAGATCCGCCCTATAGCGTGATAGAAATTCAAAGGCAATGTTCCTGAGTTTGCGGAGACTGCATTCACGGGAAAAGCTGCATATTTCGGTTCAATTGGAAATAACCTTTACATTTCAATCGAGGTACGGATTGAATTTAGCGCTTGGTTCCTCAACGACCGAGACAGGCTGCCACTCACTTGCAGGGAGAAGCCACAGCTCTGAGGCACCAGACCAGTTCCGAAGCCCATGTAGTTACTGTTGATGAATGAGCAGGCGTTGCCCTGGCCGTCCACCACCGTGAAATACACCGTGTCACTTCCTGTGGGCACATCACGCTCCGCCATGACGCTGGCCCTGAGGAAAGGGAGAGAGAGAAAGTGAGGGGGGAGGGACAGAGAGAGAAAATGTGTCTTTCTAAGTGGATGTCAACTCCATTGAGTGAGAACAAGCGTTTGTGTTCCTCACTAATTACTTTGGCTACACTGTGCACCCCAGTCCTCAGCAGCCATTGAGAAATGCATGGCCTGTTTATGTGGGAGCTATATATAATACAAATCGAGGTGAGGGTAATGGAAATGCTTTTGGCGGTTGATCTGCTTCTGTTCTGTAGGTGGCACTGTGTGCTCTTTTCAAAGGATGGGTCCCGGTCTCTCCGGGGCCATGGGATCCGGGGGGTCGGGTGCGGTCTGCCGGTCATTGGGATGACAACCCGACTCGGGATGAGGAGGGGTTTTAGCGGGTGGAATAGTGGGGACAAATTGGAGATTTACGTAGTAGCAATGCAAATATCATGGTAAAGCTATATAGACACTCAATCATCATGTTACTTTTTAATGGTACATTTACAAACATATATTTTGATAAATAGAATTGAAAGTTGTGTATCATTATGGTAAGTGGTGAAATAAGTATAGCCAGTTAAAATTGTAATGGCTTAGCAGATAATAAGAAGACGATCAGTATTTACCTGGCTAAAAGAGAAGGAATATAATATCTATTGTTCACAGGAAACTCATTCTACAATTTTAGATGAAGTTTTGTGGAAAAAGGACTTGGGGGCGAAATATATTTTTACCATGGGCAAAGAAATTCAAAAGGGGTAATGATATTAATTAACAGTCATTTTTATTTTTATTATTAACCTATACAGTCCAAATAATTATGATCCATGCTTCTTTGAAAATATAAAAATGTATCAACCATACGAGCAACACAAAACTTTATTATTATGGTGGGAGATTATAATACGGTTTTAAATACCTCTATGGACCGTAAAGGAAATCACACTACAAACTATCACCCTCAGGCAATTAAGGAAATCATGAATGTCATGAATATATTGGAATTAGTCGATATTTGGAGGCTTAAATACCCTGACCTAGTGAGATATACATGGCGGAGGCTTAATCAAGCCAGTCGTCTTGATTACTTTCTTATGTCATTCTCTCTGGCACCAAAAGTTTAAAAAGTGTTGATAGGGGACAGAATGCGGTCGGACCATCACATAATTGGCATATATATTACTCTTACAGAATTTCCACGTGGGCGAGGATATTGGAAATTTTATCAAAGCCTACTGGATGATAATTTGTTTTTAACTAGGACAGAATAATTTATAACTGACTTTTTCCGACATAACACAGGTACAGCAGATCCCCTTATTGTATGGGACACTCTTAAATGTGCCTTTAGAGGGCATGCAATTCAGTACTAATCTATAAAACAAAACCAATTTAGGTCAAAAGAGTCCATATTAATAAAGGAAATTGAAACACTAACAGTACAGATAGATAGCAATAAAAACTGTACCATAGAGGCTCAGAGTAAGTTAGAGGAAAAACAAAAAGAAATGGAGGAACTTATTCAAGAAAGATTCAGTAAAATAAACTAGGCAAAAAAAGAAACGTCCTCTCACTGTCAAATGCGTTTATTTTCAGCAAACTTAACATTTGTAAATATTTGCATGAACATAACAAGATTCAACAACTGAGACATAAACTGAACAAGTTCCACAGACATGTAACTAACATAAATTGAATAATGTGTCCCTGAACAAAAGGGGGGGGGTCAAGATCAAAAGTAACAGTCGGTATCTGGTGTGGCCACCAGCTGCATTAAGTACTGCAGTGCATCTCCTCCTCATGGACTGCACCAGATGTGCCAGTTCTTGCTGTGAGATGTTACCCCACTCTTCCACCAAGGGACCTGCAAGTTCCCGGACATTTCTGGGGGGAATGGCCCTAGTCCTCACCCTCCGATCAAACAGGTCCCAGACGTGCTCAATGGGATTGAGATCCGGGCTCTTTGCTGGCCATGGCAGAACACTGACATTCCTGTCTTGCAGGAAATCACGCACAGAACGAGCAGTATGGCTGGTGGCACTGTCATAATGGAGGGTCATGTCAGGATGAGCCTGCAGGAAGGGTACCACATGAGGGAGGAGGATGTCTTCCCTGTAACGCACAGCGTTGAGATTGCCTGCAATGACAACAAGCTCAGTCCGATGATGCTGTGACACACCGCCCCAGACCATGACGGACCATCCACCTACAAATTGATCCCGCTCCAGAGTACAGGTCTCGGTGTAATGCTCATTCCTTTGGCAATAAACGTGAATCTGACCATCACCCCTGGTGAGACAAAACTGTGACTCGTCAGTGAAGAGCACTTTCTGCCAGTCCTGTCTGGTCCAGCGACGGTGGGTTTGTGCCCATTGGCAACGTCGTTGCCGGTGATGTCTGGTGAGTACCTGCCTTGTAACAGGCCTACAAGCCCTCAGTCCAGCCTCTCTCAGCCTATTGCGGACAGTCTGAGCACTGATGGAGGGATTGTGCATTCCTGGTGTAACTCGGGCAGTTGTTGTTGCCATCCTGTACCTGTCCCGCAGGTGGGATGTTTGGATGTAGTGATCCTGTGCAGGTGTTGTTACACATGGTCTGCCACTGTGAGGACGATCAGCTGTCCATCCTATCTCCCTGTAGCGCTGTCTTAGGGGTCTCACAGTACGGACATTGCAATTTATTGCCCTGGCCACATCTGTAGTCCTCATGCCTCCTTGCAGCATGCCTAAGGCACGTTCACGCAGATGAGCAAGGACCCTGGGCAACTTTCTTTCTGTGTTTTTCAGAGTCAGTAGAAAGGCCTCTTTAGTGTCCTAAGTTGTCATAACTGTGACCTTAATTGCCTACTGTCTGTATGCTGTTAGTGTCTTAACGACCGTTCCACACGTGCATGTTCATTAATTGTTTATGGTTCATTGAACAAGCATGGTAAACAGTGTTTAAACCCTTTACAATGAAGATCTGTGAAGTTATTTGGATTTTTACGAATTATCTTTGAAAGATAGGGTCCTGAAAAAGGGAAATGTCTTTTTTTGCTGAGTTTATATTATAAAAATAATGCGAACTGGATGGCATATGGGGAAAAATGCACCAAAATATTTTTCAGCCTTCAACATTCTTCAAAAATGTACTGAAACTTGTTACAAATGACAGAGTCACTCATGATTCACCAAACAATATTTTGAAATAGGAATTAAAGTACTTTAAGCATATGTTTTCGTTTCAGTCTCCTCCATCTCCAATAACCGAAGCTAATTGTATGGATTTTTTCCTATTAATAATGTAAAACTAACATCTGTACAGAAAGACTCATGTGAAGGCCAAATTACAGAGGAGGAACTTCTTGATGCAATTAAAGCCTTTAAGTCTGGGAAAGCTCCAGGGCTGGATGGCATACCAGAGGATCATAATTAGCATGTTTTAACCACTCCTATATAAATGTGTCACGCCCTGACCTTAGAGAGCCTTTTTATTTCTCTATTTGGTTCGGTCAGGGTGTGATTAGGATGGGCATTCTAGTTTTTCGTATTCTATGTTGGCCTGGTATGGTTCCCTATTAGAGGCAGCTGTCTATCGTTGTCTCTGATTGGGGGTCATATTTAGGCAGCCTTTTCCCACCTGTTGTTGGTGGGATCTTGTTTTTGTGTCTCCAGTGCGCCTCCACAGCCCGGTGCGTTCTGTGCCAGCTTCTCGCACTAGTCGTGCTAAAATGGGTATCTGTCCAGGACGGGTTGTGCTGGCTCAGCGCTCCTGGTCTCCAGTACGCCTTCAGGGTCCAGTACATCCTGCGCCGGTTCTACGCACTGTGTCCCCAGTGCGCCTTCACAGCCCAGTGCGTCCTGTGCCAGCTCCCCGCGCTTGCCGTGCGAAGGTGGTCATTGGTCCAGGACGCGTTGTGCCAGCTCTACGCTCTAGACCTCCAGTGCACCTCCACAGTCCAGTACATTCTGTGCCTCCTCCCCGCACTCGCCCTGAGGTGCGTGTCACCAGCCCGGTGCCACCTGTACCGGCCCCACGCATCAGGCCTCCAGTGCGCCTCCACAGTCCAGTACGTCCTGTGCCTCCTTCTCGCACTCGCCCTGAGGTGCGTGTCACCAGCCCGGTGCCACCTGTACCGGCCCCACGCATCAGGCCTCCAGTGCGCCTCCCCAGTCCAGGACATCCTGTGCCTGCTCCTCGCACTAGCCCTGAAGTGCGTGTCACCAGTCCGGTGCCACCTGTGCCGACTCCACGCATCAGGCCTCCAGTGCACCTCCCCAGTCCGGTACGTCCTGTGCCAACTCCCCGCGCTCGCCCTGAAGAGCGTGTCACCAGTCCGGTGCCACTAGTGCCGACTCCACGCATCAGGCCTCCAGTGCACCTCCCCAGTCCGGAGTGGCCTGTGCCGGCTCCACGCACTCGACCGGAGGAGCATATCATCAGTCCGGTGCAACCTGCGCCGATGCCCAGTCCAGGCACGGTGTCCAGTCCTGCTCCATGGCAGGTGCCTTCCTCTGCGCCGGTGCCCAGTCCAGGCAAGGTGTCCAGTCCCGCTCCAAGGCAGGAGCCTTCCTCTGCGCCGGTGCCCAGTCCAGGCACGGCGTCCAGTCCCGCTCCATGGCCAGAGCCTTCCTCTGCGCCAATGCCCAGTCCAGGCACGGCGTCCAGTCCCGCTCCAAGGCCGGAGCCTTCCTCTGCGCCGGTGCCCAGTCCAGGCACGGCGTCCAACCCAGCTCCATGGCCGGAGCCTTCCTCGGTGCCGGTGCCCAGTCCAGACACAGTGTCCAGTCCCTCTCCATGGCAGGAGCGGGACTGGCCATGGCCATTCCGTGCACTTTCAGTGTAGGGAAAATGCTTGCGGGGAAGAGGAACATACCACCCATAGCATTCAAACCCCTAATGGATCCTTCTGAAATAGACTCAGTCTTTAAAACATTTTAACACAAACTGTATGAATCTGAAAACAAAAGTTCTAAAGAGAATATAGACAATTTCCTTAATAAGGCCATTTTACCAATTATAAGTGAACCACAGAAAATTAATATGGATAGAAACATTACCCCAGGTGAATTGTTGTAGGCCATCAGTAATCTACAAAATGGGAAATCTCCTGCTAATTTTATAGACACTTTCGTCCCAAGTTACTAAAGCCTATGTTACTTATGCTCACAAAAGCTCTACAGAAAAATGTACTTCACTAGTCACTACATTTGGCTACAATCACCCTACTTAAAAAGAAAGATAAGGATCCATTGTTATGCGGATTCTTCCGCACAGGATCACTCTTGAATGTGGATTACAAAATCATTGGCCAGAGCGTCCAGTGTGCGCTCTGAACGCTTGGAGAGCGAAACGCTCTGAATTTACAAACTGACAGCACAGTTGCAGTCACCAACGCTGTGGATAATATAACAGCCTAACCAGCTCTGCAAGGGCGAGTAATGTTCAGTGAGCTGTTCTCTCTTTGTGTTTGGAAGTAGCTAGCAAGTTAGCTTGTCTGCTTGATTGTTATTTTTGTATTTTTTTTATTTTATAATTATTAACAACAAAACAAATACAAAAACATTCACGTACAAACAAGACTACATAAACTTAACAGACGGGTATTACATATCGAGATACATTTTTAAGTTGTCAAAAAGTTTTATGGTATGTATTGCTTTTTCTTTTTACACTTACTGATAATTTCAAAATAATATTTAAATTCTATCTTATACAATGTGAAGAGGGGTTTGTTCTCCGCCCACTTTATTTTATGGATAAAGAATCTGCCATGAAAAATAAACAAATCAACAATGAAAGTTAAATCAGGGTCCATATAATTTGGATCAATATAAAACATAATTTCTGAGTTTTTCAAATTAACATTAATAGTAGTTTCTTTTAAAATAAAATCTTCTAACTCACTCCAAAATCTTCTGACATAAGAACAGTCCCAAAATAAATGGTCAAGAGTCTCTGGGTCACAACCACAAAATACACATTTGTTATCAATAGCTATTTTGAATCTGTGTGCTTGACAGGGGTGCTTGACTGCTGTTGTTAGTACAGAACGCTCTGATCAACCCTTAAAGAAATGGGTGGGGCTAAGGCTTAAGAGGGTGTGAACAATGCTGAATGGGTGTAGACAAAGAAGGGCTCTCCAGTAGTAGTACCAAAACATTCAAAGGCCATTTTCTCAAAAGTGAGTTTACAAGTTTATCAACTTTCAAAGCAAAATTACTTTCCCATTGTTCCTCAACAATGAGGTGTATGATTTACCATTTTGTAGCTCTGAGTCTCTACTTTTATCCAATGTAAAAAACACAATTTAAAATTTTGCGACATACGACGAATTTGAGGCTGTCGGTCACATAAACTTGAATTAAAATCATGATTGTGCCATTATACAGTACATAGCCTACCGCATATTATGCATGGCAGAAAAAAGTATTATTATTTAAGCTGTCTTTGGTACATAATTGGTCTTGCCTATACTCCAAAATTAAACTAATTCAGAGGTAGCCTACAAGTATAGTGAATTTGTATTCGAATAGCCTAGTAATAGGATATTTTCAATATTTTCATAATTAATAGGCTGACATTAACTTTACTACAGAATATCTCACCATAGTGCATTTCCATCTCCTCCTCTCTCTCCTTAATTCCTTTCTCAAGCACACAGAGAGAGGCTGTCAACTGTTTATTGAAATATGTTTTGTTGTGAAAACATATTACTATCGATGTTACCATTTGATAATGGGTCATTCTAAATCGAAACTAATTTGACATATTAGTAAAGACAAGACTAAATTGAGAATAGTCTGATGGGTAAAAATATGATCCCTTGATGAGAGAACAGCATCTGCAGCCTGAGGTAAGGAACTTTCTCATGCAGCCCATATACGTTTTGATTTCTAAGACATTCTAAGGTTTGCCAAATAACTTTAAATCTAGCGTAGGCTATAGGGCCTGTTTCAAATGATCGCTTTTACACTCAGCATAGCCACTTGCTCTAAAATTAGAAAAATATCCTTTCTAAGTTCAATTATATTCTTCTTACTAAAAAAATCATATATACTGAACAAAAATATAAAGATTTTACAGGATTGCAGTTAATATAAGGAACTCAGTCAATTTAAATAAATAAATGAGGCCCTAATCTATGGATTGCACATGACTGGGGCGCAGCAACGGGTGGGCCTGGGAGGGTATAGGCCCACCCACAGGGGAGCCAAGCCCAGCAAATCACAATGAGTTTTTCCCCACAAAAGGGCTTTATTACAGACAGAAATACTCATCAGCTGTCTGGGTGACTGGTCTCAGACGATCCCGCAGGTGAAGAAGCCAGATGTGGAGATCCTGGGCTGGCGTGGTTACACGGTAGTGCGTACGGCCCAGTACTTTACTGGGGCTAAGCTGCCTGCCATCCAGGACCTCTACACCTGGCGGTGTCAGAGGAAGGCCCTAAAAATTGTCAAAGACCCCAGCCACCCCAGTCATAGACTGTTCTCTCTACTACCGCATGGCAAGCGGTACCGGAGTGCCAAGTCTAGGACAAAAAGGCTTCTCAACAGTTTTTAACCCCAAGCCATAAGACTCCTGAACAGGTAATCAAATGGCTACCTGGACTATTTGCATTGTGTGCCTCCCCCCAACCCCCCCCCCTCTCCAACCCCTCTTTTTACGCTGCTGCTACTCTCTGTTTATCATATATGCATAGTCACTTTAACTATACATTCTACCTCAATCAGCCTGACTAACCGGTGTCTGTATGTAGCCTCGCTACTTTTATAGCCTCGCTACTGTATCGAGCCTGTCTTTTTATTGTTTTTTTATTTCTTTACCTACCTATTGTTCACCTAATACCTTTTTTGCACTATTGGTTAGAGCCTGTAAGTAAGCATTTCACTGTAAGGTCTACACCTGCTGTAGTCGGCGCACGTCACAAATAAACTTTGATTTGATTTGACAATCACATTCCTCAGTAACATGTGAGTCAACCAAACTCCTCCAAGGAAACAAGATCCTGGAGTTTCAAGTTGGTCTGGAGATAAATCCAAGAACACGGAGCTGAGTAACTAAAACACTATAACAATATATTGTATAGATCAATAATCTATTAAAATACCTATTGTTTTTACTAGTATAATGTCTGTCCCTCAGTTTTATGTCACTGTTGTTACATACAATTATTAGCTAATCACACCCTTTTAGTATGTCATAATTTTGAGGATTCCATTAATAATTTGGTCCAGTGTTACTCAATTTAAATGAAGGGAAATAACATTGTGAGCAAAATTAATAATCATATCACTGCAGTAAATTATTTTTAAAGGGATAATGACCTTAGATTTGAGCATCTGTGGCCTCCATTTAAGAAAATATTCAATAACCTGAAATGTCTCATTTCATTACCATCATTGGTGTTACTACTCCTACTGGTGGCACAATGTTATCCTAATGGTAAAAAGTATTTAAAGTCATTAAGCTGCCATATTAGTTGATTTCGAATGGGAAGATGTACCCAAATACATTAAAATAAATACAAAATAGATTACATTTTTTCCTAAATGCCATGCCCAAATGCCACCGCAATTCAAGAACGACCCAGCAACAAGAGAACATTTCTCTCTGGTCCTTGAAAACAAAAAAGGTGTCATTCACTCAAAGCCCTGATCCTGTCATGGGTCGAGACATTCTCTCTCTCTCTCTTGCACTTACTAACTCTCTCCCTCTAATTATTTTTCTCTCACTTGCTCACTCATAACAAGCGTACGCACGCACACACACACACACACACACACACACCTTTTTGGTCTTACCTGTCCATTTGTATGGTGTGTGAGAGCTGCAGGCTGTAGTCTTTAGACAGTAGACTCTCCAGAGGGACTTTAACATGATCCGGGTCAGCACAGTAATGGACTGTATCAGCCAGGCTCAGCTTCAGGGCCTCAGCCAACACATGGAGGTAACGTGCACTGTTATGACCCATCTCTGCGGAGCACAGATACACACAAAGAGAATCAGTCAGTGGGTTGCATTGAACAGGCCAGTGTTTGTCAACTCCGATTCTGGAGCAGACCCAGGGTCGGAGGGTCTTTGTGGAAAGTCAAGACGGGTCAACAAAATATCCTCACTGTGAATAACAGGTGGCTAAGCCTTATATGATCATTTCCGTTTGATTCATATCAAAGCAACGATTGAAAAATGTTGCCGTAAGTTATAATTAAACACACAAAGTACAGTTACAATGCGCAAATCAAATACACCGCTGGAACTCCGATTGAGTTGTTAAGTCAGATTAATATAATAGTTAGATTAAAACGTTTGCATGCTTTGCAAGAGTAACGATTTCCCTAATAATCCTGCTTCCATGGACACATCTGAAATCAGGTGACATGATAGGACTTTGATAAATGCAGAAAATTGCCAATCAAAATAAACTTTCTACCATGTCATTTTTTGGGAAGCCTATTTTATTCGGACATATAAAGTTTGTATGTGAAAACTACTTCTAAGAGGCATACTTTCAGTTGTTCTGAACTCACTTCACTCGCGCTAAACAGGGAGGCTCGCACGGCTGGTGCTAACACATGCGCAGATCAAATACACCCCGCTGGAACGCCGATTAAGGTGTTCACATGTCCTCATAACTCGAAAGATTTCCCAGAAAACCAGGGGTTTTAATTGGCGTATGCTTACTTCAATTAAGATAAGCAGAGTAAGGTGTTTATATGACTAATGCCATACTCTGCCTGCTACCATAATCGGTTTAAGATCGAATTATTAGTGTTCATGTAAATGTACTCACTGTCTCAGTGGAGTTTATATATCTATGCTCTTCCCCACAATTAATACGTAGCTGGGGTTGTTCTTCGTTGGGGAGACTGAGGTTAAGATGTAGCTACCTTTGATGGGGAAGTTCTCCAGTATATTGAGGGCCATGAGTGCTGCCATGCCTTGACCGTTAGGAGGGACTTCCCATAGCCTCACACCCTGAGAGAGACAGAGGGAGAGAAAGAGAAAAGAAAGAGAGACACAGAGAGAGAGAGAGAGACCACAGTAAGGGATTGATAGCAACATGAAAATTGTGTCACTGTGATCCATCCCTACAGTATCAAATTCCTGTTTAGTTGGTTGTGGTGTGTTGTGTGTCCTTGAACCTACCCTGTAGTCAGTGTGGATGGGTTTGATCTCCTCGCTGTCATGGTCACGTAGATCCTCCAGACTCATCACTCCTCCGTTCCGAATGATGACATCAACAATCGACTTCGCCACTCTGCCTTCATAGAACCCTACTTTACCGTGCTGGCCCAGCTCCTGATCGGAGATGTCAATCAATTAATCAATCAATGACTGGGAAATATTTACATGCATATTTGGGAGTGACACAATAATAAAACTACTCATTTGATATTCCAGTGAGCGCAATATGAGTCAGAAAGGAGTTTCTGTGTACACGTGACATGTCAGCCCACTTGGGCTAGGGGCTCCTTTGTGGACAGGACTGATAACAGACGCCATTACTAATAGGTGATGTGTTGCCTCGCCAACAGGGAATGTGTCACCACAAACAGTTTGACATTGAACACACGCCATTCCCGTGGAAGGAGTTGTGGGTCAGATGATATGAACTGAAAATAATCAATGAACAGAAAATAATAATTAACTGAATGTGATTATGAATGGATGATGGCCTGATGGTATCCATGTTATCCATGGCATCACTCAGTAATAAATACTAATATTCATGTATTCAACTTCTATAGCGCTTTTCATAACAGAAATACATTTCAAGTGCTTCAAAAGCAAAAAACAAACAGGCAATACATCATCATGAGTAGACGAGCTATTGGTTTTATCAAAGATGTATTATATAGAAAAGATGGTTGACTGGCCCCTCTAAAAATAGAAATACATGTCCGCAAAGGCGATAGGCAGGCGGGAGAAGGCGAGATCTGTTGGGAACTTTCTAGCCAATGAGAGGGCAGATACGCCTGTGAACAACAGGCACAACTCCGATATAAAATCGTTTTTCTCAAACTTGCCGGAATATCACGTGCATTACACTTATATCAGTACATCCGTAACAACTAAGTCCTAAGCATTATGAAACTTCTATTAGATCAAATAAGCCTCGACACGCTTTCATTGCCCCCCATACAAAAACTCCTCACATGGTCTGCTTAACGCTTATTTTCTCGTATTCAGATTTTGGGGCGGAGTCTAGCCTCTTACTCAATTAAAACCAGACTAGTGACTCGGGGACTCATGGGTGAAAGGAACAAACCTGTCAGGCATGACATCAGAGATCAATACTATACACAGTAGAGTTGAGCCTGCCCCGGTAGTGAGAAATGCACACACAGACACTCCTCTCTGAGAAATGTTGAGCATCACTGATTCTCCTCTCAGTCAAGGACAGGGTTACCTGGAAAGTTTGGGCCAGATGAGGGTTGGAGAACACCTGTCCATGTTTTGGCGCATCGTTCTTAATCAGGAAGTCTCCTCCCAGCTCCCTCCCTGCAGCCCTCATGGTACGGACCCACTTGGCCCAGTGATGCGCGGTCACCTGGGCAACGGGGAACCCACACAGTGCGAGGTCGGAGGCGGGCCTCAGGACATCCTGGAGAGAGAGCTTGTAGACACACAGGAACAGGAAACACACAGTTAAGGAGTTAAGGTTTCCACTAGTTACCACAGCCACAAAGTATAAACGGTCTATATCATAGAAATTCATGATAATTGTTTTCCGCTTTTTGGTTGAAATTTAAGGTTAGGGTTAGGCATAAAGGTTAGCACTGTGGTTGAGGCTAGGGTTAGGTTTAAAAAACCCTAAGGTCGATGTTCACGCCCCATGGGAATCTAATTAGCAAAATAAAAACATCACCATAAAAATATGTCAGTTTAAGATAGATATATCTGTTTTTTTGCAGTCTCAATCCACCGCATCCGCCTATGTAACACTTCCACATCTGCTGTGAAACGTGACAGAGCTAAAGGGGTGTTAGTCAGACCATGAGACATCCCAAAAATCGGTCTTCTCACAAAATCGTCTGTAGCATCCGAACGGTTTGTCCTACAAACTAGTATGACCCATCTATGGAAAGATGAGACTTTTTACTCCGTTTTACTCTACGATCCCCACCAGCGTCCTGGGACTCATCTGAATTCGGTACAGCCGATCTGCCAACTTCTTTCTGTAGCATCTGAACAGTTTGGGCTACACACTATGACCCCTCTGTGGAAAGGTGAGAATCTCAAGAACACGTACATGTCGGTTGTTTTTCCTCTAGGACGCCCACAGGCCTCACAAGACTCGTCTGAAGGTCCGCTGGTACCAGTTGAACAAATTAATGGAAGCGTACAGTTGAAGTCGGAAGTTTACATACACTTAGGTTGGAGTCATTAAAACTCGTTTTTCAACCACTCCACAAATGTCTTGTTAACAAACTATAGTTTTGGCAAATTGGTTAGGACATCTACTTTGTGCATGACACAGGTAATTTTTACAATAATTGTTTACAGACAGATTATTTCACTTATAATTCACTGTATCACAATTCCAGTGGGTCAGAAGTTTACATACACTAAGATGTAGGTTTGTAGGCCTCCTTGCTCGCACACACTTTTTCAGTTCTGCCCACAAATTATCTATAGGATTGAGGTCAGGGCTTTCTGATGGTCACTCCAAAACCTTGACTTTGTTGTCCTTAAGCCATTTTGCCACAACTTTGGAAGTATACTTGGGGTCATTGTCCATTTGGAAGACCCATTTGCGACCAAGCTTTAACTTCATGACTGATGTCTTGAGATGTTGCTTCAATATATCCACATAATTTTCCTGCCTCATGATGCCATCTATTTTGTGAAGTGCACCAGTCCCTTCTGAGGCAAAGCACCTCCACAACATGATGCTGCCACCCCCGTGCTTCACGGGTTGGGATGGTGTTCTACAATGTTACCGTTATCAGGCCCATTACAGCATATTGCATAACATCATCATTCGTACCAAGGCTGGGCATATCATAAGCCCCAATTCAATTGTTGTACAAAATGGGCACGTAACTAGCCTGCTAATGATGAGTTAATTATCATAAAAATTCAGCCTGTCTAACTATTCTCTGAGGAACTCGTTTTGGTCTCCACAGTAGATATGCCATTTTCTCAGGTAAACCACCTCAAGTGGCAGTTTAGCATTAATCTCCAATCTAAATGTATATTAATTTTTTTATTAATCGAGCAACAGGCTTAAAATTAAAGTGAAAACTAAACTTGGATTAGAAGAAGGATTTAATGTATCTAGGATTAATTTAAAACTAGGTTTAAAATTTGGTGCCCCAAGATTAATAGATAAACCTTTATTTAACCCAGTTTAAGAGTTAATCCATGTTGGTGCAACCCACCCTAAGTTTAAAAAACATTAAAGACACCTGCTCACTCCATGACATAGACTGACCAGGTGAATGAAGGTGAAAGCTATGATCCCTTATGGATGTCACTTATTATATCCACTTCAATCAGTGTAGATGAAGGGGAGGAGACAGGTTAAAGAAGGATTTTTAAGCTTTGAGACAATTGAGACATGGGATTGTGTATGTGTGCCATTAAGAGGGTGAATGGGCAAGACAAAATATTAAAATGCATTTGAACGGCTATGGTAGTAGGTGCCTGGCACACTGGTTTATGTCAAGAAGGGTCCACCACCCAAAGGACATCCAGCCAACTTGGCACAACTGTGAAAAGCATTGGAGTCCACATGGGCCAGCATCCCAGTGGAACGCTTTTGACACCTTGTAGAATCCATGCCCAGACGAATTGAGGCGAATATGTTTATCAATGTTTACATATCATTCTGTTTCCAGCTACAGGTATAAATACAGCTGCCCTAACAGCCAGCAACAGGTTGCCATGGAGAGAAAGTATGAAGTATGAGTATGAAGTCTCAATATAACACACTGTACTATACAGATCAAAACAAAGCAACAGCTCCTCTGAGGAAGCCATGGAAACATAGTAGACGTGCCTGCTAGGGAGGAACTGCTGGACCCAGGTCAAATACAGGTCAAGAACGAACAAATTAGATCTAAAAATAACAAGAGGACAGACAGTGTGTGGGACTGGCGGGCATGTTTTTAATGCTTACTGAAGGACGGACGCCCTCAGAGTGCAGATTCGTTCAGTTGTTGCCATGGATAAGCTACAAAAAAACAACAAGTGGATAGAAATGAGCCGTTTGTTGATGTTTTAGATCTAATGTCTTTTTTAAGATGGATGTGCACTATGAATGCACTGCTTCACAACATGAGGGGTCTCACTGCATTAGAAACATTAGAATAGAATAGAAATAGAAAAGAGTAGAAATTCTATAACATACTAAAAAATTTAACATTATTGTCCATCTGGAGCTATAATAAAATAACCATACATCATACTTTACCTTCTGACTGCCAAACAGGCGGACGGTGTCACACCAGCAGGCCGCGGACCCCGGCACGGTGGCGTTCAGGGCGTGGAAGGATGGGATAGGGTTAGACTCACTGTAGCCATACCTCTCCAGGAGATCCACTGTCTGTGCTCTGGGAGCCCGGCCACTGGAACAAGACACACACACAAACACACGCACACAGTCAAACAGGGATCAACAGAAGCAAAATGTGTTGGTCTAGTAAGTAACACACAAATAATTTAGTATGACTGAGACCTAAAATTCCTAAGGCAGTCAAGCCACACTGGCTACCAACACACCCAAATGGGCCAGTGATTAGCTCAAGGTCACTGATCCAGAACTGGATGGTCAAATAAGTTCAAGGCTGCCACCCCAGTCAGTAAGAAAACAATCCAGTATATTCAGTCAGTGCAACACACTAGGGTTAAATAGAAAGTCTAACACAATAGTGGCTCGAAAAAACACAACGCCAAGATGAATAACACTGGTTATTCCAGAGTCAACTGGAACTGCCCACACACACACACACTACAACCGAAGACACATTACTTGGTAATAACACACTCATAAAGAAACAGAGGGAAAGGCATTATTCACTGAGTAACTGATTGTTGGAGTATTTTTTATGTTTGTTTACAAAACCAACGGGGGGTGTAAATCAAGGAAGGTTAGTCATAACACATAAAACATGCTAAGGAATTTATCTACTGCTTTTAAAGGTCAGAATCGGTCTCCATTTATGCTGCATAGTATTCATAATACCGATTTCATGAAACTGCCATTGTGAACATGAGTCTCACTGTACGATACAGATCACTGGCTATTTTCCAACAAAAACATTGAGAATATATTAGATCATATTACCAGCCTAACCATTCATGATACAATAACCCTTTGATGAAAATGCTGACTGTTAGCCTACCACATGTTTTTATCTTGTTGTAAAGTTTGTGGTTAAAAACGACACAATGAAATATGACAAAACATGAGCTACTGGTGCTTGGCAGTGCAGTGCCATTCCCTCACCTGCCGTTCAGGCCGCGCACCTGGCCTGTGCTTGTGTCATAGAACAGACAGAAGCTGTCCCCACCGATCCCACTGCTGCAGGGTTCTGTCACGGCCAGGGCGGCAGCCACAGCCACAGCAGCATCAGCAGCATTCCCTCCTCTCTTCAAGATGTCTGTGAGGGGAGCAAGTCCAGATGGTATCTGAATATGTCAGGTCCAGCCAGGGTCTGGTCTCGGATTGGAGAGTCATTTAGAGCATAAATTAATGAAAAGTGATATAGCCTACAAACATGAAACAACGTGCAAATTAAGATACTATTTTTCACATAGGCCTTCATCAAAGGCGCACTAAAGCATTGGCCCAGAGCCACTCACCCAGACCAATGTTTGATGCCAAGGGTTGACTTGATGCCACACAGCCATGTAAACAAACAACAGCTGACCGGCGCGAGGTGAAGGGGAGATCGGGCTGCATAGCCTAGGCTACTTCTCCTTTATCACACAAAAAACTATTTCCTTCAATATTTCCTCACATGAAACGCAATGTGCACAGTTCAGTCATTTCTGTTAAGAGGCACTCTATTTGGACGGCGAAAATAACTTGCTCAATAACGTTTCCCTGTGACATTCACTCGACAATTATTATAATCTAAATGTCATATGAATAATCTGATATTATTCCACACTATTTTGCTACGTTGTGTCACTTTACTTCCTGATCGATTAATCGGGGGTCGATTGATCCAGGAATGGTGGATGGATTGCAGATCACATCCATGAGCAATGCATTGCATTAAAGTTACGTTTTTATTTTCATTGTGTGATGTCAAGTGGCAGTACATTGTAGTAGACTAGGCCTACACAACACAATGTTAATGTTAGTTTATCAACAAAACAAAGGAGACCAAAGTGAATGTCTAGTCACCAACATATGACCAATGTTCCCTCTAAACTGCGTGCATGTGCATCCATAGCCTAGGCTAACGCTCTTTTATCACGCAAAAACCTCCCCCCCTACGTTTCCTCAAAATTCAGGCATTTCTGTTGAGAGGCGCTGTATTTGGACGGCAAAAATAACTTGCTCAATAACGTTTCCCTGTGGCATACCGTCACTCGACAATTATTCGAATCTAAATGTAAAATGAATAATCTGATATTATTACACACAATTTTGTGTCACTTTGCTTTCTGCTCGATTAATCCGGGGTCGATTGATCCAGGAATGGTGGATAGATTACATACCACATCAATGAGCAATGCATTACATTAAAATTAGGTTTTTCTTTTCATTATGTGATGTCAAGTGGCAGTACGTTGTAGTAAACTTAGCCTACACAACACGAGATTATTGTTAATTTATCAACACAACAAAGACGACCAAAGTGAATGTCTACTCACCAACATACTGTATATGACCAATGTTCCAAACTGTGTGCATGTGCTGGCGCACAGCTCCCCCAGGACTGCTGTGCAGAAAGTATCAGCCTGTGCAGAGAAGCACGAGATTGAACTTCACTCAACTTTCTACAGTTTTCCCCCTTATTAGTTAACACTATCAACCTTTCCCTTTACTGTAGGAATTTTGATCGAATCAACATAATATTAGCCACTTTCAACATATGGAAACAAAAGGAACTATGCAAGACTTAAAGACAATGTATGCTTGATCTGAATATGTGTTCGGAGGGGCCATATGGATGGTGTGAAGCAATTGCAGAGCCTCCAGGGGCATGCAGAGGCCAAATTGACCTCTGTACAGCATCGCCATGCCTACCCAAATTTTGTAACAATGCAAAGGGCTCCATATAGCTCCTCATTGATATGATTGGTTGACAGTAAGTGGTTGCGGGAGGTCCAGTATAAACACTAACTCACTTCCTTGACAACTTCCTGCACAATTATGATGCCCCAAGATGGCATAGCAGGTCAGACGTCCTTTGTCCTCGTCTTGTCGTGTCCCGTGTATATATATATTTACATCTTTCTTCGCATATCATTTATATATTTTCTTTTCTAAAAACTTAACTTCAAAACACTCTCCTGCAACCCGCCTCACCAATTTTTTTTTTTTAAGTATTATTTACCTCAAATCTGAAATCCACAATAGAAGCTAGCCAGAAGCTAGCCAGAAGCTAACCAGAAGCTAACCAGAAGCTAGCCAGAAGCTAACCAGAAGCTAGCCAGAAGCTAACCAGAAGCTAGCCAGAAGCTAACCAGAAGCTAGCCAGAAGCAAGCCAGAAGCTAGCCAGAAGCTAGCCACAGGAAGGCCATAAAGATCATCAAAGACAACAACCACCCAAGCCACTGCCTGTTCACCCCGCTATCATCCAGAAGGCGAGGTCAGTACAGGTGCATCAAAGCAGGGACCGAGAGACTGAAAAACAGCTTCTATCTCAAGGCCATTAGACTGTTAAACAGCCACCACTAACATTTAGCCACCACTCCACTCCAGCCACTTTAATAATGGGAATTGATGGAAATTATGTAAAAATGTATCACTAGCCACTTTAAACAATGCCACTTAATATAATGTTTACATACCCAACATTACTCATCTCATATGTATGTACTGTACTCTATATCATCTACTGCATCTTGCCATCTTTATGTAATACATGTATCACTAGCCACTTTAAACTATGCCACTTTATGTTTATATACCCTACATTACTCATCTCATATGTATAGACTGTACTCTATACCATCTACTGCATCTTGCCTATGCCGTTCTGTACCATCACTCATTCATATATCTTTATGTACATATTCTTTATCCCTTTACACTTGTGTGTATAAGGTAGTAGTTGTGGAATTGTTAGGTTAGATTACTTCTTGGTTATTACTGCATTGTCGGAACTAGAAGCACAAGCATTTCGCTACACTCGCATTAACATCTGCTAACCATGTGTATGTGACAAATACATTTTGATTTGATTTGATGTTGCAATCTACTGCAAAGATAGCCTGCAGAGTTCTGTCCTACTATCCAGGTCTGTACCCAAGCAATTTGAACTTCTACTTTTAAAAATCCACCTCTCTAAAAACAAGTCTCTCACAGTTGCCGCCTGCTATAGACCACCCTCTGCCCCCAGCTGTGCTCTGGACACCATATGTGAACTGATTGCCCCCCATCTATCTTCAGAGCTCGTGCTGCTAGGCGAGCTAAACTGGAACATGCCCCAGCCATCCTACAATCTAAACTTGATGCCCTCAATCTCACACAAATTATCAATGAACCCACCAGGTTTAAATGCCTGGAACAAACCCACTGGCTCCAGGTCATCTACAAGACCCTGATATGGTAAAGTCCCCTCAGCTCGCTGGTCACCATAGCAGCACCCACCTGTAGCACGCGCTCCAGCAGGTATATCTCTCTGGTCACCCCCAAAACCAATTCTCCTTCCAGTTCTCTGCTGCCAATGACTGGAATGAACTACAAAAATCTCTGAAACTGGAAACACTTATCTCCCTCACTAGCTTTAAGCACCAGCTGTCAGAGCAGCTCACAGATTACTGCACCTGTACATAGCCCATCTATAATTTAGCCCAAACAACTACCTCTCCCCCTACTGTATTTATTTATTTATTTATTTTGCTCCTTTGCACCCCATTATTTCTATCTTTATTTTGCACATTCTTCCACTGCAAATCTATCATTCCAGTGTTTTACTTGCTATACTTGCTATGCCTTTTTTTGCCTTTACCTCCCTTATCTCACCTCATTTGCTCACATTGTATATACTTGTTTTTTTCTACTGTATTATTGACTGTATGTTTGTTTTACTCCATGTGTAACTCTGTGTTGTTGTATGTGTCGAACTGCTTTGCTTTATCTTGGCCAGGTCGCAATTGTAAATAAAGGTGAAATAAAAAACAACAGCTCTGCTCTGCTCAGGCAAGCGCAATACCAGATTGACCATGCAGGGCCTTTTAGTACGCAAAACTAACTATGCAAGACGTTTTGTTGTAGGCAGAATGCATCAGAGTAAGACTGGCCCGTACTCTACACAGACCAGTGAGGCATAACCAATCAGTGCTCAACCAATCAGTAGGCCTATATGCAAATAGACCATTGCCATACATGGATCTGTGCCATTCACTTTGAACTAGACTGTGTTTACAGCATTAGTGGTCATGAGTAGATGTGCTTGTTTTGAGATCTAAGGGAGAGCTGCATGTAGCCACATGTGCACATGTGTTCATATCTTTTGCTAGTTAGTGAATTTTTAGCCCAGTTATAGATCATTTGTTGTCAGCAATGGGGGAGTTATTGCTTCCTACAAGAGCACAACACGTGTACATTAAAAGACATCTTTGAAAAGCTAGTCAGGCAAAGAGAATTGTTTTGTCTTAAAGGGGCAGTGTTGTATTTTGAGAAAGGCAGAAATAAGCTAAGTAGTCAATATGCAGAGGGTAGCATAATTTGTCTGATTCTCTGCAATAATGGTATGGGAATAATAATGCATTTTATTATTATATTTATTTTTTAAGTGGTTTCTTGCATCAAACAACACAACATTTTCAGTCACATTGTCTGAAGGACAAGTGGATACACAGGTTAATGTCAAGCCCTGCGTGTTTTTTTCCAAAATTATCATGGAATGAAGGCCTATGTTGAACACCACACATTGGCTGCTGCTGTAGGCTGAATGACAGAACAGCTATTTCCATGTTAAAATGTTATGGGATGCATTTTACGCATAGTTTTTTTTATAGTAGGACACTCTGGTAGGCCTACATTATGATCAAATAGCCACAGTAGCCTACCTGACAACTGTCTGAAACTGTAACTTAATGCGCGTACAGCCTCAGTGTTCACAGTAAACGCGTGCAGGAAGTTGCACCACATTTTCACAACTTTCAAGTTTGCGCTCAGCAGACCTGAAATTTGCTCAGGGCCTAAAAAAAAGGGGAACATTGTATATGGTAAGTACAGTGTATTCGGCCTCCCGAGTGGTGCTGGTAATCCGTCTGGCCCCGCAGCCTTGAGTATGTTGACCTGTTTAAAGGTCTTACTCACGTCGGCTACGGAGAGCGTGATCACGCAGTCATCCGGAACAGCCGATGCTCTCATGCATGCCTCAGTGTTGCTTGCCTCGAAGCGAGCGTAGAAGTGATTTAGCTCATCTGGTAGGCTCGTGTCACTGTAGGCCTGTCACTGTAGGCCTCCTTGCTCGCACACGCTCGCACACACTCTTTCAGTTCTGTCCACACATTTTCTACAGGATTGAGGTCAGGGCTTTGTGATAGCCACTCCAATACCTTGACTTTGTTATCCTTAAGCCATTTTTCCACAACTTTGGAAGTGTGCTTGGGGTCATTGTCCATTTGGAAGACCCATTTGCGACCAAGCTTTAACTTCCTGACTGATGTCTTGAGATGCTGCTTTAATATATCCACATAATTTTCCTGCCTCATGATGCCATCTATCTGCAGCAAAGCACCCCCACAACATGATGCTGCCACCCCCGTGCTTCACGGTTGGGATGGTGTTCTTCGGCTTGCAAGCCGCCCCCTTTTTCCTCCAAACATATCGATGATCATTATGGCCAAGCAGTTCCATTTTTGTTTCATCAGACCAGAGGACATTTCTCCAAAAAGTAGGATCTTTGTCCCCATGTGCAGTTGCAAACCGTAGTCTGGCTTTTTTATGGTGTTTTTGGAGCAGTGGCTTCTTCCTTGCTGAGCGGCCTTTCAGGTTATGTCGGCATAGGACTAATTTTACTGTGGATATCGATACTTTTGTACCTGTTTCCTCCAGCATCTTCACAAGGTCCTTTGCTGTTGTTCCGGGATTTATTTGCACTTTTCGCACCAAAGTACGTTCATCTCTAGGAGACAGAACGCGTCTCCTTCCTGAGCGGTATGACAGCTGCGTGGTCCCATGGTGTTTATACTTGCGTACTGTTGTTTGTACAAATGAACGTGGTACCTTCAGGCATTTGGAAATTGCTCCCAAGAATGAAACAGACTTGTGGAGGTCCACAATTATTTTCAGAGGTCTTGGCTGATTTATTTTGATTTTCCCATGATGTCAAGCAAAGAGGCACTGAGTTTGAAGGTAGGCCTTGAAATACATCCACAGGTACACCTCCAAGTGACTCAAACTATGTCAATTAGCCTATCAGAAGCTTCTAAAGCCATTACATTATTTTCTGAAATTTTCCAAGCTAGTCAACTTAGTGTATGTAAACTTCTGACCCACTGGAATTGTGAAACAGTGAATTTGAAGTTAAATAATCAGTCTGTAAACAATGATGTCCTAACCGACTTGCCAAAACTATAGTTTGTTATTAACAAGAAATTTGTGGACTGGTTGAAAAGCGAGTTTTAATGACTAAGTGTATGTAAACTTCCGACTTTAACTGTTTGTAAATAAAGTATTTTGGTTTTTATTTGTAATACATTTGCAAACATTTCTAAAAACCTGTTTTCACTTTGTCATTATGGGGGATTGTGTGTAGATTGCTGAGGATTTTTATTTAATCCATTTTAGAATAAGTCTGTAACGTAACAAAATGTGGAAAAACTCAAGGGGTCTGAATACTTTCCGAAGGCAAATCAGTATACAATCAGTATAGAGGATAGTATAGATATAGAGGACAGTATAGAGCCAGAGCCAATACCCCAAATAGACAGTCAGGCAGATATATACAGTACAAAGGGGTTCAAAGTCTTTTTGGGGTATTGGCCCTATATTGATTGTCTAGTTGTGTTATGTTCTACACTGAGTGTACAAAACATTAGGAACAACTGCTCTTTCCATGACATAGGATGACCAAGTGAATCCAGGTGAAAGCTATGATCCCTTATTGATTTCACCTGTTAAATTCACTTCAATCAGTGTTGATGAAGGGGAGGAGACAGTTTAAAGAAGGATTGTTATCCTTGAGACAATTGAGACATGGATGGTGTGTGTGCCATTCAGAGGGTGAATTGCCAAGACAAAATATTTAAGTGCCTTTGAATGGGGTATGATAGTAGGTGCCAGGCACGCCGGTTTGAGTATGTCAAGAACTGCAAAGCTGCAGGCTTTTTCCTTTTTCATGCTCAACAGTTTACCGTATGTATCAAGAATGATCCACCATCCAAAGGACATCCAGCCAACTTGATGTCAACATGGGCCAGTCAACATGGACCAGCATCCCTGTGGAACGCTTTCGACACCTCGTAGAGTCCATGTCCCAATGAATTTAGGATGTTCATAGAGCAAAAGGGGGTGCAAATCAATATGAGCAAGGTGTTCCTAATGTTTTGTACACTCAGTGTACATTTACCTTGTAGCCTATACGTCATAAATCTAATAGTGCACAATATGCTGTTGGCATTGTTGTTTTCAGACTAAATATTATGCATTAATATAAGCCTAAATGTGAATAAAACTATGGAAAGGAAGAAAGTTATTCTTGAATGATAATCAGATTGTATTGGAATGTTTGGAATGTGTGATGCATTATTTAAATCATGTAATGTCAAATTATGAGAGGCTTCATGGGTGTTTCACTTCAACATTGGCCGAGTAAAATACCATAAAGTATCAGGAAAAAGTATAGCCTGAAACATACTCCCATTCATAACCATGTAGGGACTCCAATAGGCTGACAGTGTGTTCAATCCCCCCCCCCCCCCCTCTATCTCTCTGTCAGGGCTGGGGCCAGGCAGGCAAATGCTATTGTAGAACATTAACCGGACCGGATGGTTGCCATAGCACAACCACTGTAAATTCAATTTAAGGCAGTTACATCATGACATCATCCAACCAGCAGTCTATATATACACCCCTCCCCAATCTGAGGGATTGAGAACGTTTGGTGAGTCTGGACAGGTACAATCCTAGATAGGAACCTTTTACGGAGGACGTACAGTTTAGGTGTGTACGAGTTTGTGTGGGAGCCCTTTGGACTTTAGAGAACCCCTTTTGGCCCTGTGTGACTGTTTTGGCTGATAAGGTGAACCATGTGCTCGGGTAGCTTTGCCAAGTCCCTGGGCATCACCCTGATCCCCCTGGCCATCTTGTGTGTGGTCAGTAACATCCTGCTCTTCTTCCCTGGGGGGCTGGTCGCTGATGACAATGACCATATCACTAAAGAGGTGTGGTACTTTGGGGGAATCATGGGATCTGGGGTTCTGGTAAGTCAACTGTTACGGAAGGGGTGGAAAAGGGCTTTTGATGTGGGGCTTTTAATAACTTCTAATAACTCTCTAATGTACACATTTCTAATTTCAATGGTTTTACTTGAATATCTCTATTCAACGTGTGGAGAAACATAGAAATGTACAAATATTGGCTTGAGCCATTCAGAAAACAGGTGAACTGTCAGGCAGATATATACAGTTGTGGCTATCGGCCTATGCGGTGTGTTTAGGAGCCCGTCTCTGTCTACAGGACGGCTTTAGTGAGATGAACGGTCCCTTTTGAGAAGATTTGTTTCCTACTACGAACTAGGCTGTGGATTTTGGTTGAGAGGCTGAGAGTGGGTCAGATGTAAATCATTTATAATGTATTATAACGGCATAATAGTATATGAGGTACAATTTTAAACAATTACAAATGAAGGACTGAGGTGGGCTTGACCAACATGCTTGTGTTATTCCAGCATTATTAGAATGTGATGAAATGTTTAGAATAATGTTCCCGGTGTTCAAAAAACAGTGCCCGGCTTCTTAAGACAACCTGTCGTTGTCCTTCCTGTTGCCGATGACAGACACAGTAGTCTCCCTACTATTCGGATTCAAGCCAATATGATTGTCTGCGCTATAGTGAGCATTTACAAAATGGAGAGCAGTCTTCCTGGTCTTATCTAAATGGTTGTGGGTAGTATGATGTCTTTCTGTCCAGATCTTAAATCAATAGTTGTGTATCCTAATTGGTTGTGCGTATATTATTGCGCTCTGATCCTAATGATTGTGTGCTGTATATCTTTCTGAACAGATGACCCTCCCAGCACTGGTCTTCCTAGGACTCAAAAACAATGACTGCTGCGGTTGCTGTGGCAACGAGAGTTGTGGAAAAAGATTTGCGGTGAGTAACGTTACATGGAGAGAAAAAAAACATGCAACTTAATAACATATTTATTTAGTTAAAGCATGGGGCATCTAAAGCAGTACACTGGCAATTCACAGGACTCCTACAGACAAAGCCCTCATTATACTGATGGCCAGCAGATAAGAGAAGCGTACAGTTATGGCTATAATTACTGTTCCCTGAAGAAGGCTATGGGGAGTTTGCACACTACCGCCCCCTACTGAAGAACATTAGATCACACCTGACAAGGCCAATCAACACTGTGCCTCACCGTAAACCCGGTCTTCCACAGGTGATAAATCAGAGGATTCATTCTTTCAACTGTGTTCTTGTACCTCGTTTCCCTCCTTCATGGAACAGTAGCTATAGTCATAACTGTACATTCCCTTTCAGTAGGTCAACTCAGTACAAAACAGCTATGGGGATAGAAAATCACACCCTAAGCAGACCCCAGCAGACACCAAATGAAAAGGGCGATGGCAGACCACACAGAGTTCCAACCCGACAGAAAACCTGCCTTTATGATACATACGATTGGCTTACAAGATGTGTTAAAGGAAATCCGTTCAGATAATATACCATATCACCCAGTCATCATCATCACAATATCCTCACCAAGACCACTCCAAAATGGTGCACAGTCCAGCTTATTGTCTACTGCATGCTCACATATTGAAAGGATCTCTTAACAAATTGTGTAAGTCCATCTTATCAGATTATGTATCATGAAATAGAAGAAAGCACACTTCAATCAATGAATCACATTTCTTTCGTAAAGCTCTTCTTATATCAGCAATTGTCTCAAAGTGTTTTACAGATATCTAGCCTAAAACCCATAATGAATAGAGGGTGCAAACACTTCAAGACTGTAAGGTCAGATGGCTTTTCATGCTTTAGGAAGTCAATGTGTGTGGGTGTGATGGTAAGAGACATGGTAGTTTGGGATCAGTTCAGGTCACACCAGGTAGTCAGCAGCACGGGAGAAGCAGCCCAACCAGGTGGATTGGGGACAGGCACAGCCAGGAATCATCAGGCCAGGGTGTCCTCAGGCGTAGAGTGAGAGAAATGGGCTAATTAGCGGGGGCATTCAGATCCAATGTTTTATTGATATTCATTCTTTATTGACTATTAATTGCACTTCATATTGCACACGTTTATGAACATATCCTTTAATAAATCTAATTTTAACATTATAATTTCACTTCATAAATGTTACATTTTTCTTATTAAAAGTTGTGAATAATGTTTTGTAAACAAGTTCATGCCAGAAACTGCTTGTTCAGTAAGCACAACTTTTATTTTTAAACTATCAGACCAGCGGTGAAAAAAAACAGACTGCATTAGGCACTCAAGTATGGTGGTGTAAAATTGTGTTTCACAAAGAAAGTATGGATATTTTCCCACCTTCTCACTATTAAATTGAGTTAAGGAGGAAATTGACTCCTTTGCAGCCTGAATGGAGAATGTTTTATGTATGAACCTGTGCACGGTGGATAGAAGTGTACAGTCGGCTGCATACATTCACTTTGGACGGTAAAATTACGACTCAATATCGCCATCTGTCGACCTTTGGCTAGATGCCGCCAGGGATTGGGCACGTACACAGTTAGGTCATTCCTGCCTTTCGCTGTCATATGCCGGAGAAACAGCTTCCACAATCCACTGGGAGAGACCCTGTTTAGAAAGCGCTCTACCACGAGCCAGATTAGAAAAACAGAATAAAAAAATTGGTCACACAAACTGACACCCCTGGTCCGCTCAAGTATGCGTAATGCTCATACCGGACACAGGGCGTGTACCGCTCTGCTCTTCAGAAGCAAACAGGGGGGAAAAGCTCAAAAGCTAGAGACCTGTAGGACATAGTCATGACCTTAGGGGTGAAGGACACAACGTGACTTTAGAGTTGCCAAAGGAGAACTTTATACAGGAGGGGTGAACGGATAACGCGTGGAGATCTCCAACGAGTTTAGCTGAGGCCAAAGCCACGAGTGGAGCGGTCTTGTAGGAGAGGATCTTCAGATCCACAGACTCCACCGATTCAAATGGGGCCTCACACAGCACATCCAAAACCAAAGCCAAATCCCGTGTAGCCGCAATAGGTTTAGAAACCGGCCTAAAACCACACTGCCAGGGGAAGAGCCCCAGGAGTGGCACCATCAATTTTCACACGAAACGCTGAATTAGCTGCCATATACACCTTCAAGGAATTAATCTGCGTTTCGGGATTATCACTTGTGGAAGGCGGGGCTTCCGGTGAGGCACGGGATCATTGGCCTTGTCAGGCGCGATTCTAATGTTCTTCATTAGAGGGAGTTAGCGCGCGAACACCCAATGGACGGAGTTCACCGACTGAAAGGAAACAAAGAGCAGGCCGGTAGCTACAGCGCTCTCTTACCACCCGACCAATAGTATTATTCGATCTCATACTGGTACCATACTGCAGCATTGTTTAGGAGGGTGCCGTTGCTTTCAACAGATTTTGGGGCAAAAGGATCAATTGATCTATTGTCCATTGTTGCATTGGTTGGTTCAAGGAAATAATTGTTTCAAACTGTTGCTGATATATCAAGCTGATATGCTCACAGTATAAGTAAAGACCTAAAGTCCATCCTGATCTAGGATCAGGAGCCCAGACCTGTCCATATAATCTTATCAATTATGGTCTGAAAGCCAAATTGATCCTTACTCTGAGACGCTGTATGGATACGGGCCCTGAACACTAGTGTTAGTCCACTGAGCTAAAAGTGGTAGGAGGGGCTAACGAAGTCTTTGAGTCACTTGGATGGCCTGGGTTCAATACCCAGATTGATTGAATTGGACCTCTGTAACTGTGATCCTTATTTTCCTCAGATGTTCACCTCGATCATCTTTGCTGCGGTGGGGGTTCTGGGGGCTGGCTACTCCATCATTGTGTCTGCTGTTGCCATTCATAATGGACCAATGTGTCTCTATACCAATGGTACAACAGAGTTATGGACCAACCCCTTTGTTGACGGGTAAGAACTGTTTTACGACTCAAAACACATTGTTGTTAAAACATTGTTTATGCTTTGACAATGTGTCTGTCACTCACATACATTACAGTGTGCTGAATCTTATTTGACTTTTTGCTGAACTTCACCATTTTCACCAGTGACTACCTGAATAACCACACCCTGTGGAAGGGCTGTAAGGCACCTCAGGGCATTGTGACCTGGCACCTGACCTTGTTCTCCATGCTGCTGGTGATGGGCCTGCTGCAGGCTGTACTCTGTGCCATCCAGGTCATCAACGGACTCATCGGTGCCATCTGTGGAGACTGCTGTGGCCGCTGTGGGGTAGGAGGACCAACCCTCTTCTTGAAACACCACAATCTTAAATACACATCTAGCCCATATGCCAAATTGGGGTCACAAATACTTTTGCTCTAGTGGAACATACCTTTTAACTAATTGTATTCTAAAGCCCAGAGCTGGACTGGACCTGCCCACATCTAACGCTCAATAAGGCTAGCCCCCTATTGACATTTTCACCCACCTGTGTCACTGACCTCTCGGGCCATGTGTTGTCTGACCATGAACTGCAGTGAGCTTAGCAACAATTAGCTCATCCATGATTGTCACACTAATACACTGTATAAATATGTTTGTATTTGAGTAAGAGTTGATTTGAAAGTTTTGTCCTGTGTTTGTCTTTCAGAGTACTGATGGTGCAGTCTGAGGATGTTTGAGCCTCTCAGAAGACTTCTTATAACAACTGGCTTTCTATGAGGTGTATTTAATTTAGCTAAATATATATTTTATAAATTCAACAAATTCCTACCTACCTAACTTGGCCTTTTGCTATATAGAAAATATTAGATTTATTTAAATGAAGATAATACATTTAACGTAACTTATTATTCAATATGTTTAAAACATGATAGCATTTTTTACATGTTATATTGTAATTTCATATTATGTACCGTAAAAGACATGTCCAACAGAACACTTGGCATCAATTAAATCTATCAAATATTTATCTTATTTAATTGCAAATCATTTTCGCTATTTAAAAACACACAAATAAACATTCATAAGTTTGACAGAGTGAGTGGACCACACCTGCGTTGGCCTTATTTTAGTAGGCCTGTGGGTTAAGTTAAGAATTTGTTCTGAACTGACTTGCCTAGTTCAATAAAGATTTAAAAAAATACATTTAAAAATTCATTTTATAACTTTATTCTGGCTACTTCTTGTTAATGGAGGGACATGGCTAGCTTCCCTCCTCTGTGTCAAAATGTACTGTAACGGCATGGGGTTACTGAGGAGTCTTTGTCATGTTGGGTTATCCGTTACATTATGAGGACATTGATTCCACTATATTATACAAACACACAACAATGCAGGTATCTCCAACCCAAACCCGATTTGCATTAAACATGTTCGAATGGTAGATGCAAAACAATATATTTAAATACTTATACTTTATAAATATATGGCTTTGGATAGACCTAGTTGGCTAGGGTGTGTGGCGCGGTATTATGATGGTAGTGGATGTTTTGTGTGTGTGTATATACTGTTGAAGTCGGCAGTTCACATACACCTTGGCAAAATACATTTCAACTCAGTTTTTCACAATTCCTGACATTTAATCCTAGTAAAAATTCCCTGTCTTAGGTCAGATCATCACTTTATTTTTATTTATTTTACCTTTATTTAACTAGGCAAGTCAGTTAAGAACAAATTCTAAATTTCAATGACGGCCTAGGAACAGTGGGTTAACTGCCTGTTCAGAGGCAGAACGACAGATTTGTACCGTGTCAGCTCGGGGATTTGAAGTCCAACACTCTTACCACTAGGCTTCCCTGCCTTTTAAGAATGTGAAATGTCAGAATAATAGTAGAGAATGATTTAATTCAGCCTTTTGTTCTTTCATCACATTCCCAGTGGGTCAGAAGTTAACATACACTCAATTAGTATTTGGTTGCATTGCATTTAAATTGTTTAACTTGGGTCAAACGTTTCGGGTAGCCTTCCACACGCTTCCCACAATAAGTTGGGTGAATTTTGGCCCATTCCTCCTGACAGAGCTGGTGTAACTGAGTCAGGTTTGTAGGCCTCCTTGCTAACACATACTTTTTCAGTTCTACCCACAAATTTTCTATAGGATTGAGGTCAGGGCTTTGTGATGGCCACTCCAATACCTTGACTTTGTTGTCCTTGAGCCATTTTACCACAACTTTGGAAGTATGCTTGGGGTCATTGTCCATTTGGAAGACCCATTTCCGACAAAGCTTTAACTTCCTGACTGATGTCTTGAGATGTTGCTTCAATATATCCACATCATTTTCCTGCCTCATGATGCCATCTATTTTGTGAAGTGCACCAGTCCCTCCTGCAGCAAAGCACCCCCATAACATGATGCTGCCACCCCCCGCTTCACGATTGGGATGGTATTCTTCAGCTTGCAAGCCTCCCCCTTTTTCCTCCAAACATAACAATTGTCATTATGGCCAAACAGTTCCATTTTTGTTTCATCAGACCAGAGGACATTTCTTCAAAAAGTATGATTTTTGTCCCCATGTGCAGTTGCAAACCGTAGTCTGGCTTTTTTATGGCGGTTTTGGAGCAGTGGCTTCTTCCTTGCTGAGCGGCCTTTCAGGTTATGTCGATTTAGTACTCGTTTTACTGTGGATATAGATACTTTTGTACCTGTTTCCTCCAGCATCTTCACAAGGTCCTTTGCTGGAATTGATTTGCACTTTTTGCACCAAAGTACGTTCATCTCAAGGAGACAGAACGAGTCTCCTTCCTGAGCGGTATGAAGGCTGCGTGGTCCCATGGTGTTTATACTTGCGTACTATTGTTTGTACAGATGAATGTGGTACCTTCAGGTGTTTGGAAATTTCTCCCAAGGATGAACCAGACTTGTAGAGGTCTACAATGTTTTCCTGAGGTCTTGGCTGATTTCTTTTGATTTTCCCATGATGTCAAGCAAAGAGGCACTGAGTTTGAAGGTAGGCCTTGAAATACATCCACAGGTACACCTCCAATTGACTCAGATTATGTTAATTAGCCTAACAGAAGCTTCTAAAGCCATGAGATCATTTTCTGGAATTTTCCAAGCTGTTTAAAGGCACAGTCAACTTAGTATATGTAAACTTCTGACCCACTGGAATTGTGATACAGTGAATTATAAGTGAAATAATCTGTCTGTAAACAATTGTTATTTGTGTCATGCACAATGTGTATGTCTCTCAACCAGCTTCACCTGGAATGATTTTCCAACAGTCTTGAAGGAGTTCCCACATATGCTGAGCACTTGTTGCTGCTTTTCCTTTACTCTGCGGTCCAACTCATCCCAAACCATCTCAGTTGGGTTGAGGTTGGGTGATTGTGGAGGCCAGGTCATCTGATGCAGCACTCCATCACTCTCCTTCTTGGTCAAATAGCCCTTACACAGCCTGGAGGTGTGTTGGGTCATTGTCCTGTTGGAAAAACAAATGATAGTCCCACTAAGCGCAAACCAGATGGGGTGACGTATCGCTGCAGAATGCTGTGGTAGCCATGCTGGTTAAGTGTGCCTTGAACTCTAAATAAATCACTGACAGTGTCAGCAACAAAGCACCATCAAACCTCCTCCTTCATGCTTCACGGTGGGAACCACACATGCGGAGATCATCCGTTCACCTACTCTGCGTCTCACACAGACACGGAGGTTGGAACCAAAAATCTCACATTTGGACTCATCAGACCAAAAGGACAGATTTCCACCGGTCTAATATCCATTGCTCGTGTTTCTTAGCCCAAGCAAGTCTCTTTCTTATTGGTGTCCTTTAGTAGTGGTTTCTATGCAGAAATTTGACCATGAAGGCCTGCTGTTTTGCGGGTACTATTTAATGAAGCTGCCAGTTGAGGACTTGAGGCGCCTGTTTATCAAACTAGACACACTAATGTACTTGTTCTCTTGCTCAGTTGTGCAACGGGGCCTCCCACTCTTTCTATTCTGGTTAGAGCCAGTGTGCGCTGTTCTGTGAAGGGAGTAGTATACAGCGTTGTACGAGATCTTCGGTTCCTTGGCTATTTCTCGCATGGAATAGCCTCAATTTCACAGAACAAGAATAGACCGACGAGTTTCAGAAGAAAGTACTTTGTTTCTGGCCATTTTGAGCCTGTAATTGAACCCACCAATGCTGATGCTCCAGATACTCAACTAATCTCAAGGCCAGTTTTATTGCTTCTTTACCAGAACAACAGTTTGCAATTATTTTAGCACAGCTGAAAAAGGGTTTTCTAATGATCAATTAGCCTTCTAAAATGATAAACTTGGATTAGCTTACACAACGTGCCATTGGAACACAAGAGTGATGGTTGCTGATAATGGGCCTCTGTAAGCCTACAGTACAGCGGCCCATTATCAGCAACCATCCCTCCTATGTAGATATTACATTAAAAACAGAAGTCATTTACAACATTAACAATGTCTACACTGTATTTCTGATCAACTTTAAATGGACAAAAGAAAGTGCTTTTCTTTCAAAAACAAGGACATTTCTAAGTGAACCCAAACTTTTGAACGGTGGTGTGTATATATATACACTGCTCAAAAAAATAAAGGGAACACTAAAATAACACATCCTAGATCTGAATGAATGAAATATTCTTATTAAATACTTTTTTCTTTACATAGTTGAATGTGCTGACAACAAAATCACACAAAAATTATCAATGGAAATCAAATTTAGCAACCCATGGAGGTCTGGATTTGGAGTCACACTCAAAATTAAAGTGGAAAACCACACTACAGGCTGATCCAACTATGATGTAATGTCCTTAAAACAAGTCAAAATGAGGCTCAGTAGTGTGTGTGGCCTCCACGTGCCTGTATGACCTCCCTACAACGCCTGGGCATGCTCCTGATGAGGTGGCGGATGGTCTCCTGAGGGATCTCCTCCCAGACCTGGACTAAAGCATCCGCAAATTCCTGGACAGTCTGTGGTGCAACGTGGCGTTGGTGGATGGAGCGAGACATGATGTCCCAGATGTGCTCAATTGGATTCAGGTCTGGGGAACGGGCGGGCCAGTCCATAGCATCAATGCCTTCCTCTTGCAGGAACTGCTGACACACTCCAGCCACATGAGGTCTAGCATTGTCTTGCATTAGGAGGAACCCAGGGCCAACCGCACCAGCATATGGATCTCATCTCGGTACCTAATGGCAGTCAGGCTACCTCTGGCGAGCACATGGAGGGCTGTGCGGCCCCCCAAAGAAATGCCACCCCACACCATGACTGACCCACCGCCAAACTGGTCATGCTGGAGGATGTTGCAGGCAGCAGAACGTTCTCCACGGCATCTCCAGACTGTCACGTCTGTCACATGTGCTCAGTGTGAACCTGCTTTCATCTGTGAAGAGCACAGGTCGCCAGTGGCGAATTTGCCAATCTTGGTGTTCTCTGGCAAATGCCAAACGTCCTGCACGGTGTTGGGCTGTAAGCACAACCCCCACCTGTGGACGTCGGGCCCTCATACCACCCTCATGGAGTCTGTTTCTGACCGTTTGAGCAGACACATGCACATTTGTGGCCTGCTGGAGGTCATTTTGCAGGGCTCTGGCAGTGCTCCTCCTTGCACAAAGGCGGAGGTAGCGGTCCTGCTGCTGGGTTGTTGCCCTCCTACGGCCTCCTCCATGTCTCCTGATGTACTGGCCTGTCTCCTGGTAGCGCCTCCATGCTCTGGACACTACGCTGACAGACACAGCAAACCTTCTTGCCACAGCTCGCATTGATGTGCCATCCTGGATGAGCTGCACTACCTGAGCCACTTGTGTGGGTTGTAGACTCCGTCTCATGCTACCACTAGAGTGAAAGCACCGCCAGCATTCAAAAGTGACCAAAACATCAGCCAGGAAGCATAGGAACTGAGAAGTGGTCTGTGGTCACCACCTGCAGAACCACTCCTTTATTGGGGGTGTCTTGCTAATTGCCTATAATTTCCACCTGTTGTCTATTCCATTTGCACAACAGCATGTGAAATTTATTGTCAATCAGTGTTGCTTCCAAAGTGGACAGTCTGATTTCACAGAAGTGTGATTGACTTGGAGTTACATTGTGTTGTTTAAGTGTTCCCTTTATTTTTTTGAGCAGTGTATATATCTATATATATATATATGAGATGTTAGCTAATGTTACCTACAGTGGTTCCTCCTTTAAAAGTTGCGAGCTTACACCGTGGAAGTTAGAGGTACCCAGTGTCACAGCTTCATTGCTCCAGACTGCCGCAAGGGGGAGTTAGAGCACTCATTAGGCATTTGGGTCCCAAGGTTTTTATTTTACCAATCATATCGAGTGGTTCCGATGATGAATTTAACAAGAGCCACCCGTCGCTGGTGACTTTCTTCAGCAAAGATGGCTGGCAAAACATTACGATGGAAGCAAATATAAGTAATTATAACGTCATAACGAGTCAAGCAAAAAATTTACAATTGAGAGGAATGTTATTTAATATGGAGACAAACGTTTGTGCATATTTGTTTGTCAGCAAATAAATTTACGAAAATTGCAATTTAGCAAGTTATTAATGCTCTCAGGTCATCCTTGGATCGCTGTACGGTTATGTGTGATCCGTGGGTTGTGATATTAGTGATCAAAAGTGAACTTCTGTATTAAATGGCATCAACAAAAAAGATCCACGGTTCTGACACCATTTTATTCATTTTTTACATGTTACACAACTTTAAAATTCTCATTTTCAAAGACTCCTTGCCCAGGTAACTTTACGTAAAATTAACTCCACATTGCCAGGATACAGTATACGGCCATTTTGTTGGTGTGTGATTTCCACAACCAATGAGCACTCCAAGAACACTGTACCTACTGACAACATATCCCCGTCTCATCCAACCATGCAGCTGTAGCCTAGCCACTGCGCTATACTGCGCTATATATTGCTACAGCGTTATCCTTTCCAATCCATGTCATGCCACTCACTATGCACAGCTGTAGTCAAACGTGCTCCACACCAAACCATTTCCTCAAACTCTTTATTCTATAACACCGCCGCTGTGTTCATCCCCTATCTATGGTCTCAAAGGATCCATCTCTTTATCAGGTCTTGTTAACCCCCAAAGTATAGACTTACAAAAAGACAATCTGATATAAAATGCGATTATCCATTTTCTTGAACTTTTAACTTGTGCCCTTCATACTGGTGCACCCTTGAATTATGTCCCAGTAACAACACACACACAAACAGCCCTGCCCAGTGTCCCCCCTCAGTGCCCCTCTGGCTTGTGTTATTAACAGCAGGTCATTCAACAGAAAACAGACAGGAAACCTCCCTGATGCACACCAGGAGAGGAAGCTGTGCGATTGGACAGTGTTAAGCCTCATCCAATCACCTTGTCTGATTTTCAAAAGACCTCATCACCTCTCACTGGAGCGGTTTTCATCAGCTAGGCCTGGGCAAAAGTTAGCATGTTGCTAGTCCTGTCAGAGCTAGCCTTCTTAGGCCATGCTTGGGTAATAGAGAGGCCTCCAATCTTTGGCACTAATCCACACCATTTCCCCCAATGCAAACCTCTCCAATGAGACGTGGTAGTGGTGATGGTGGGTTAACTGTGTGCCCCCTCTAGGCCCCTCTTCACCTTGACGTTAGGACTTCATGAGCGCGGTGTTGGCCGCCGTGTTGAAAAGCAGCGGGTTTTGGCGTGCATTGAACACCCGCCCCCTCCCTCCCTAAACTCAACCCTCTTCCCTCTCTCCCCATCTATTCATTGCCCCTTCCCAGGATCCATCACTTTCTCGCCTTGTCAGTCCTAACGTTCTACACAGTAACCAGACTCAGTATAGTCACAATATAAGGTCGGGCTATAGAAAACCTAACGCTAAGAATAACAAATATGTCATTCAACATGCAAATACAAAAACTGAGACAAATGTAGAAAAAAAAGATTAGAGCAGATTGTGCTGAGGGGCTGGCACGTTAAAACAAAATAATAATAATGCCAACCCCATGTCAATCCAATCTGACAATTCAGTAAAAATCCTTGAAAAACGCATTAAAGGCCATATAAAATACTATCGTTGCATATTTCACCGCAGAACAGATATTAGAAAAGTTGTCCTTTGGGTTTTCAAACAGGCCCAACTTTGCAAGCCCAAAGACCAACTGAGGACCAAAGACAGAGTTTGCTTATGAAGGATTATCAAGCCTCAACGCACATTGAACCAAAACGTCTAGTGGGAGCTTCTGGTGATCATCTAACTTCAACATTCACTTCATGATCAGATATCTTTGAATCCCTTGCTGATTTGCAGTGCTTTGAAATCTCAATTGCATTAAAGAAAAAAAAGAAATGTAATGTAATGATGAGCCATAGCTCATGATAAATACAAAAAATGCTAACTTTATATTATAGGTCTTACAAATGGCACCAGATGCAAAGAACCCATCTGGGCTATTTTACAGTAAAGAAAAAATAATACTTGTAGCATGATATAAAAAGTACATGGTATAAAACACAATTCTACGTATGCACGTCATTGCATAACTGAGGCATGAGCTTTTAGTGTTATAATAACTATATTGGAATCAGCTTGAGTACAATTAATAAAATGACAAAAACCAAAAACATGTAAAAAAAAAAAATAAAAAAAAATAAAACTGAGTACAATTTTAAAGTTTTAAAGCTTTTGTAGTGACATTGTAGCGAACAACAGGAAACATTATTTGGTATACAACACACTTTGCTCTCATGGCCGCTAATGCTGATATAGAAGTGAATCCAAGATGGTTGTTTTTGTGAACAGAAGCAACAGTAACAAAGCCAATCGGGTTTTTATTCTAACCCAAACTGACAGTTAGGATACTGTTGGTGATATAGAAGAAGGTTTACAGTGCTGTTGCCAACAGAGGTCCACTTTATACAAAGAACCTACAGACTGGACAACCTTGTAGCCAGTAAAGATCCATTTCATAACTGCAGTAAGTTAAGCAATAGCGCCACCTATTGGTGAAAAAGACTCCCTGCATACATTTTGACAGTCACGTCAAAGCAATACCATTGGAAGCCAAATGTATTTATTTTCACCAAGTACTTGTTCCACATAGAAAGTCACCCCAAGAAAGAAAGGAATGCTGTATAATTGCTTTTATCAATTGTGATTCCAAAACCAGAGTAGGTTATCGGAGGAAGTCTTATAGAACATACAAAACCAAAACTACTAACGTTGTTAGTTTACCATACAGTAACTTCAATAGTGAAGTATACTTTAATACGTGTCATGTTTTGATTTGTTTTTGTTCTCTCAAGGCTTTGATTAATACTCTATATCTTTGATCTGAAACTGAACTCAGATTGACGATATGTGGTCTGGCAGACAGAGGGTAGACAGACAGAGCATAATATTACTGTACACATGGAGAAGTGGGACGAAGAGATAATGCTGATTTGAAAAAGTAGCAAAAGGTAGTCTTTAGATATGTGGAGTGAGTCTTTTGTCCTGTTTGTATGGCTGTGAATATATGTGTAAAGAAATTGTGTGTGTGTTTATGTGTGTTTACAGCCAAGTGAGGAAGGGCTCGCTCTTGTTGAGGACTGACTCCACGTCGTTGAGGATGGGAATGAGGTCTGCTCCCTCCAGGGTTCCCAGGTCCACGTTGGTGCCTGGCAGAGAGTCCAAGAAGTCCGGGAAGCGGCTGTGCTGGGGCACGTTCATATTGCCCGCCTGGGACATGCTCTCACCTGGAGGGGGAGGGGGGAGAGGGGAGGGGAGATGAAGGTGAGTCGAGGGGGGGGGGGTAGAGAGCGAGAGAGATGGTCACATATAATCAGGTAGAGAGAGAGAAAGAGAGAGAAGGTGAGCGGGAGAGAAGACTGCTACCTGACTTGATATGTGTTGATATGTTTGCTTTGGCAATGTATGTGGTAACACTTTCCATGTCAATAAAGCCATGTGGGAGAGAAGGCGAGAGAGTGAAGGCGAGAGAGTGAGAGGGCGAGAGAGAGAGAGGGCGAGAAAGAGAGAGGGCGAGAGAGAGAGAGGGCGAGAGAGAGAAAGGACGAGAGTGAGAGAGGACGAGAGTGAGAGAGGACGAGAGAGAGAGAGAGAGGACGAGAGAGAGAGAGAGGACGAGAGTGAGAGAGAGGGCGAGAGTGAGAGAGAGAGTCCTACCTGTGTCCATCTCCTCCATGTTATTGAGGAAGTCCTCTGGGGTGGTGGGGATGCTGTAACAGCCCAGCCCCAGGCCACTGTCTGTGCTCTGCTCCCGTGAGTGCTGGAAGTGACCACTGTGGATCACATACATGACACACATATTAATACACTGATCCCTTCTGTCCACAAACTGGATCACACACTACAGTTTGAAAGCTGAAAGCAGAAGACAGGCTGAGAGGAGAAGGAGAAGAGAATAGCCAGGGGATAAGTGGGAGAGGGGCAGAGAGGAGAGGGGTTGTTGAGAAAGAAGGGAGTGAGAGGAGAGAGAGCAAGGAGGGGTGGGGGGGGGGGGGGACTGAGACGAAACAGAAACAAAAGAGGAGGGATAGGTAATATATGGGAGGAGTCAGGAGTGCACTTGCCTGTTGAGGAAGGGGTCGGCTCCATTGGTGGGCATGTTGCCCTGTGTCATGGGCTGGGCAGGGTTGCCACCGGGGGTGGGCACTGGTGCCATGCTCTCCGAGTCCATGGGCAGCTGTCTACACAGCGCCACCTCCTAGGGGGAAGCAATAGGCAGCAGGGGAAGGGGGAGGAGAAGAGGAGGAGAAGGGGAGGAGAGATTCAAGATTACTGAAACTATGTTCATTATTGTTCAAGAACACATGTGCTACAGCACAACGAGGAGAAACATTTGCTGACTCCAGAACAGGGACAGAATCTGCTTCGTACAACTATTACAGAACAATTAACCAAGTCGTGTTTTTCCAGGCCCCAGGCATCAGTAGAGCATAATATATTAGTGAGTGTGTGAACTTCACAGCAATAATCTGATGTGAAGACACACACACACACTTAACAGTCTTAAAGAAAGTGGGCCACTGGTTAAGTAACAGGTGTGTGCTTTCAGATGTACAGGTAACCCTACCCAAACACACACACAGTTAGGCACTCGCACGGGATGAGTGTCAGACAGACCTACACTGGTGGGACTTGGAGGAGGGGAGAGAGAGGGGGCTAACCTTTGCCTGTCCCGCTGCCCTGACACTGTTTCTGGGGTTGGATCAGTGTCAGTCTCCATGCCTCAGGCACTACTAACTCCCAGTGCACAGTCACCTGAGAAACACCAGCTTGCCGTTCCAATTCACTTTGAATGGCTTCCCCATTCATCTGATGGGCTGTGTGTGTAACAAAATGGCTGTATATCTAAAGGGAAGGGGCTTTCCAGGCTGCTGAATACGGCTTTATAACAGTTGATAGGTGTGTGTGACATTGGAGCTGGATGGACTGAACACCACACTGTATGGTAGTGAACAGAACGGTTAGAGGAGGAATACAATGGTCTATAGGGATCTATTTGCAGACAGTCAGACCAAAGCAGAGTCTAGGGGAGGACAGTGGAAAATAGAGACGCTACTGCTAAGGGTGGGCCTTATTGACACACCACACACACCTCCCTTCTCCCAACCCTTGGCCAACCCCACAGACCCCAGGCCATTCAGTGCTGCTCAGTGCTCAGGGTGGGCCGAATGAGAGCCAAAGAATTCTGGGTAAGATAAACACTTCCTGGATGAGGTCACTGCTGGATGTTGAAGGCAGCCATTTTGTAAACAGACTGGTGTGCACATCTCTGACACACTAAAGGCTTCAGCATGCTTCAGTTCAGCTAGCGCTGAACAAGTGTGCTCGCATACTCCCTTAAAAGATCTTTGTTTCAAAAACAATAGTACTGTTTGTCCATTTTGAGATGCCGTAGCCAGTATAAATTTCCTCAAAATAGGCAAGAAAGGAGATCTTAGCCATAATTTTAGGTGCAGTATTTCTCAAATGAAAAAAATGTGCATGAAAATAAGTCGTCTCTCGTTGAATGACAACAAGGATTTTATTGAAGAATCTCTACTGTTGACCAATCACCGACAAATCGGCTACCGACTTCAGCTTACCTCAATAATTTTTTTGGGTGTGCCTGAGCAGCCGAAAAACTGTCGAAGTCCAAAACGTCACAAAATGTTGTCGAACTCTTCTGAATTGTTTCTGCTAGGAAGCAAGCCTTAAGAGTTCAGTGTGCCCTCTCTCTTTCACTCTCAATGTAAACACTGCTCTTAAACACTACCCTGCCTTTGTGTAAGTGTAGGAGTAGATGGCTTAAAACAGAGAGTAGCTAGTAGCTACTACCCCTTTCAGCCACAAGGTGATGCTAATGTTTAATCCCCCCAACACGCCATAAAAAGGCCCAAAGCATGCGCTCAAAAGAAACTACTGCCGAGGTAAGCGGTCAATTTCCTGTCTTTCTGAGAAGTCTTCACTGTGGCCAGTGTGTACGTGTATGCCTACATGCTAATGTGTGTTTAGCTTGAATAAATTGGGTCGAAGTGTCTCTATGAGGAAAAGAGGAGATAATGAGTGATTAGCGATATTGTGAGCAATAAACAAAAGAGTGAGACATGAACAGGAAGACTGAGAACAGAGCAGTCTCTCTATCTGTGAGACCAAGGCCATAGGGGCAGACCAGACTGGGAGGATGAGGGAAGGGGGGGGGGGTGTAATACGATTGTGTGTTATAGGGCTTACTAGAAAGAGGGGGCTGTTGCTTATACTGTACTAGGCCACATCTACTTAACCATGACCTTTCTCTCATGATTAGAGCTCAGAGGACTCATACGGGCTCATACTTTAGCAGCTGGGGGTTATTGTTGAGGTCTAGATTGCCTCACCTGTCTCATGAGCTCCTCCTGTCGTCTCTGGATCCTCTCCCTCTCCAGCTGGATGCGCTGCAGCCTCATCTTCTGCTGGTGCTGGGAACTGACCCCCACGCCCAGGGGACTGGACAGGCTCATCATCCCAGCCTGGGAGCTCTGCTGCTGGGGGAGTGAGCCAGGTGAGCCTAAGGCTTGGGCCTGTTGGGGCTGCTGGGGCTGCTGCTGCTGGGTGTGTTGCAGTTGCTGCTGGTGATGGTGCTGGGACATCACTGTGGAGGGAGAGACAGAGAGGAGGGAGATAGGAGGGAGGGGGGGTTGTTATTAAGGCTAGAAACAACAAACACAGTGGAGGACAGAGAAAAAGGGTGAGAGGGTTATCTTGAGGCTTATAGTACTGTGATAAGAATGACTGCGCTAGTATGTACACAGTACTACTGTAGACACTTCTATCAGGTCTATTCAATCAGGTGAACAGCAGCTGATTATGAACACTTTGAGCTCAGGTCACTTCACTAGTTCCACATCACCTCTTTTCACAACACTGCTCTGGGAAGGAGACAAGATCCAGATAGTAAGTTAGGCTGGAAATTGATCACCCGCGCATAAGGCTACATGTATTAATTTTATTTAACTAGGCAAGTCAGTTAAGAACAAATTCTTGTTTTACAATGACGTACAATGATGTACAAAAACACTGTGTGTGCGCACGCACACCACACGCACGCAGATGTAGACTGTCGGCATAAACACTGCACATGTGATAGAGCTTGGTCAGGTTGTTTCTCACTGTCAACAGAGCCTAAGCCACATACTTTAAAAGCACACCAGCAATATGGATAGAATACTGCTCCTGCGCTTAAGGGAAACCAGATGGCCAGGACAGACTAGACCTCCAGCAATAGCATCTAGACCTGGCTATTCCAGACAACAGCCAAAAGGGGTCAGTAAGGTTGGTTTCAGAAAAACAAAAACTTTACAAAATCAGAGAACATTGTTTTTGGGACTTGTCTACTGTCTCTAGTCAGTTAATCATCAGCACATTCTTTCGAAGACTGAATAATCATTATCAAGCAGTGATGAGCTGTTTTCTTTGTTACCAGTGGTCGTTAATAATTAGCTAGCCCCTATGTCCGACTCTGTGATCCCAGCCAGCTCAGTGACACAGCGTGAGAGAAGTGTAGCTTAATGGAGGCCAGTACAGTGATGCAGTGTTCCGTTTTCTGTCTCAGGACAGACACAGTCACCCTACTCACAGGAACAACTAGACTGACAGAAAAAGAGAGAGAAATGGTGGGGGGGGGGGGGGGAGAGAGAAAGATGTGTGATCCAAGCACAACAAGCATACAGTATTTAGTTACTGTACAGGACAGAGCCTGCCTTGGCTCTGGACAGGGAGAAATGTGATCATGATATGGTCAGTTCATTCACTTGGTCAACATTATTCACACCTCAATGGAGGTCTTTAACTGCAGCTTCACCAGTATTTTTTCAACAGTATTGAAGAAAAACTTGCTCAAACTTTTAATGGATTCTCCAGAGCACAAAGTCATTGTGTGTGTGTGTGTGTGTGTGTGTGTGTGTGTGTGTGTGTGTGTGTGTGTGTGTGTGTGTGTGTGTGTGTGTGTGTGTGTGTGTGTGACATAAACTAATCACACATGGCATAAATGTAGCAGTAAAGGCCCGATTTGGAGCTGAAAAGGCACATGGCACAAAAAGCAGACAGTCTGGTGGTTTCAGTGTGGACAGACACAGTCGGGCTCTCTCTCCTTCACCCCATCTCTTTACTTCTATCTCTCTCAGCACATCTGTTTCTCTTTCCCTCCATCTAACTCTCCTTTGCCTCCTCTCTCTATCTCCTCCTCCCCTCCCTCCCTTGGCAGTTCAGTGTGCCTCTCTCCCCCCCATCTGTCAGCTGGACCTGTAGTTTACTTGAAGTCTGGATGAAGAGCAAAGGAACATACATAGTTTACCTAACCTCCTTTCCCAAATCACAACCAAATGGGTTCAACACAGGCTCAAAGTGTGTGGGGAAAGTTTGACTCATGCAAGAAAAAAATGGTTTTGGCCTAGCTGTCATGCAATGTATGATTTCATCTTTCTTTCTATAAAAGCAACACATTTGTGGACCATAAGGTGTTCCTCAGAGCCCCTTAACGTACTTCACAATTCGGCAAAATAACCATCCATAATCGTTCTATTACACTCAATTATGTAATTCCCAGAGGCTCGATGCGCGGCCATTTTGGTTCCAAAGCTATTCATTGCAACAGTCTTCATGTTGGTGAAGGGACAGGAAACCGTCCATTAGACATTCAAACATATCAAATAGAGTATGCTTACAGCTATTAAGAGCCCTGGGCTAAAGTACATGACAATGATGGGAACATTTATTTATTACACCCTTGTTTTGTTAGAACCAAATAGCTTGAGTGGAGGCCCTAAGTTTGGATAGGGGCCAAACAGACAGAGACACACATGCATACACATGGCATGGCATGCATGCAATTGCACACAGAAACACTCAGAGCAGCATTTTTTGGTTTGGGTCTGGGACAAGCTTACAGGGCAGGACACACCCTGTCAGAGTGTGCATATTGGGGCTGCAGAAAACAGACTGCAGGCTTTGCACAGCTCCACACAGCCTCAGTCACAAGTAAAATAACGCTCTCCTACTCCCTCCTGTTTTACCCTCCTCTTCTCCCATGATCTCCCTCGCGCTTCCCCACCTCTCTCCCCTCACCTCCCCCTCTCTAACCTCTCCGATAGACTAGAGCAACAAGACGAGCCAGCACACTACAACCCCTCACAACTCTGTCACAACATCAGGAGAGAAATAGAGACAGAGAGCGATTGAGAGAGAAAGGAGTAGCAGAGAAGTTGGGGTCAAAGTAAAAGGGAGGAGGTAAGGGCATTGAGAAAAACAATAAGGAAGAGAGGGAGGCTGAGAAACGGGTGGGGGGGGGGGGGGGGGGGCGGTAGGTACCGAGTGGCGCTGCTCTGCCAACAAAGACCTTGTTTAGTTTACTTCCCAGAAACAGCGTCAGCTAACACGTGGAAAAACAGAAACTCATTAAAACCTCCACCATCTCCTGTGTGTGCGTGCGTTCGTGGGTGTGTTACATTTGATAAGAGACAGCAGAGTGATTTAATATCATATAAAAGGATATGTGGAAGTGACACTTGTAAGGACCGAGTTTTGTGTGTGTGTTTGCGTGTGTTTGTATGTGCATGCTTGCACGCGAGTGTGTGTGGTCGGGGATCAGGCAGGCCGGCAGCACTCACACACAGCCAGTCTTTGAGGACAGCCTCTTGTGCAACAGGACCCGTTTGGGCGGTTGGCTGGGGAATGAAAGACTAAGACTAAAATGTAAATGCATTATTTTAAGGTCAGTGCCAACTAAAGATAAAGCGGACTATAAGTTAATGTTTTCCACATTCTTCAGAGGAATTTTTAACAGAGCAATTTAGTGTTGATATGTTCCTCTCCTGGATGTGTAAACCAGTCCATACTCCAGGCAGGAAACAATTCCCATTTTAAAATCTGACACCAATCAACTGTCCTCTGTCAAAGAAAGCTTCTGTTTTGCCTCGTTGGTCTTACCTCATCCATCTAGGGATCTGACAACATCCATCTAGGGATCTGACAACATCCATCTAGGGATCTGACAACATCCATCTAGGGACCTGACAACATCCATCTAGGGACCTGACAACATCCATCTAGGGACCTGACAACATCCATCTAGGGACCTGACAACATCCATCTAGGGACCTGACAACATCCATCTAGGGACCTGACAACATCCATCTAGGGACCTGACAACATCCATCTAGGGACCTGATGGTGCGGAGGTTATCCAGCGCACAGAGCTCCTGGGTACTCTCCTGTTGCTCCCCCAGACACACACCTCATCGACACGCCAAATCATACACACACCTCGTCCATGCATAAACACATCTTCCACTATTTCACTCACATCACTAACTTAAACACTGAGACTAAACAGACTTTAGTTGAAATACAAGCACACAAATGCATACGTCAAATACACACACAAAATCAATCAATCATCATGCAGGGATAGGAGAGCACTGTCAGGACAGGAAGTGACACAATCACATGTAGAAAGCAGGAGAACCATTGGTCACTGGTGGGAGGGAGAGGCAATCATTTTTATTGGCTTTCATAAATCAGACTTGGCACTGTCATTGGCTATTGGAATCAGACTTGGTATCCAGATAAGCATGTGATTGGGTTTCTCAGGAAGATTTAGCTAACTCTTGTCCAAGCAAAGCATTCCTCTAGCTTCTAGCTTCTCACAGGCAAAGCTCGGTCCCAGGAAGCAACAGGGGGCAAGGGGTCAATGGTCAGGTATGAGAGATCAAGGGGCATGGTTTGATTAGTTTAATGCTAGTAATATTGGGGATGAAGGGGGTTGATTGGTTGGTTGGGTTTGAGGTTTGAGCAAGTTGAAAAAGGTAGCGATTTGGGGGATTTGCGCTCCACTTGCAGTCCAGAGGGTACTTACTGAGGCGAGCATCCACGCGCGGGTCGAGCCAAGACGTTCTGTGTGTTTTGTGGTCAATGAAGTAGGTTTCTCCACTAGGGTTTTCAGCCTGCTCCCAGCCATCAGGTAGCTCTCCTGTTCACAAGCAGCAGCAACACCACATCAGCCAGAGTACTTCACCTTTACCAAGCCTGACTGATGCAGGTTTCTTGTATCCAAATTTCATATCTTACAGTATGTTCATTTGATTGGACAATAAAGCTTTTGGGGGATTTTAATTATTTGGAGCAGAAACATACTGGTGAACAGTAATCTAACTAATTACAGTTTGACACATTTTCAATGTTTCTTCCTCAGTCACTCACCTTTTGTTTCATCGGGTGATTTGACTAAGAATACAGTCAAGGAGTTGAAGTGGAATGGAGAGGAGCAGAGGGCTTTCTCACAAGTTTCATGATGAGTCAACATGGCTAACAGTGGAGATGAGCCTAGTCATGACTAGAGCTAAATCTGAAAACAGCTGAGTTGCCATGGGAGATAGTGTCAAGGGATGAGTGGGAGGTGAAATTCCACTGAATCTATTCTAGAACTACAGAGACAGTGGTCATGATCACCAACGTAGTAGTGGAGAGATACCAGGTAGCTACAGTATATTTCTATTCGTTTCTTAGAATCAGGTGTTTTAGTGCTGGTCTGAAACAAAACCCTGCACACCATCACCTCTCCAGAACCAGGATTGGTGATGATCACTCTAGATACCCGTACAAGAATCACAGCACTCCTCCGAGAGTAGACAGCATCTACAGTACGGGATCAAGACCTCTAACTGGCAACCATAGACCTGTGTGTTGTCTGTTAAAACCCTATAGCAGAGTGTGCTAACATGTCCATCTGAGAGGAGAGAACAGAAGAAAACAAAAAGGGGTAGAAAACAGCCACCAGGACAACAAAGACAATTCCCCTTCAACAAAGACTGGGGTGTCCGCAAGCATTGTTCCAGCAAGAGGGGGGGGTGATGATCAAATCCAGTTTTGAGATAAACATTTGTCAAAATTTAACTTATGAAAACTTTCCATGGAAGATTTGCACAGAAGTTTGAATTAGGCCCACAGGCTCCAGTCAGGATTAGTCCTGATGTGCTTTAGGAACAGCCATCAGAGTTATTTTAAAGTCATAGGTTTTAGAGAGTTTGTGTGTGTGTGTGTGTGTGTGTGTGTGTGTGTGTGTGTGTGTGTGTGTGTGTGTGTGTGTGTGTGTGTGTGTGTGTGTGTGTGTGACACATCACTCCAATAGAGCAGTGGTAGAGAGTAGGGAGGAGAAAAACATCCCAGTGACGTTTGAACAAGTCGAGCAGGGCGGTGTATATACAACTACTCAGGTTGAGCGACTCCATTCATACACTCACACACTGGGCCACACACACACACGCGATCCCTCTCCATTTCTGTCTGTCCTAAATTTCCTAGGTCTCCCTTTAAATTTTCCACTTGTTTGGCTCTCTCTCTTTCTTTAGTTTACCCCTCCACTGCACACTCAGCCCATCCCTCTCCAACTGCAGACACCTTTTTTTCATGTCATCGACTAAAATGACATAACAAAGCGCTGAACGAGGCAGTGGAACTGAACGAGGCAGTGGTGATGTTCTGCACGCAGAGCCAGGTGGCTGTGATATGGGTTAGCTAGGTCTATTATAGGTGCGAGCTAGGTTAATGCTAACGTGAATGAGATTAACCAGTCAATGCCAATCTGTGTTATGAAGGAGCTGTCAGGCTCTGTCAGACTAAGTGGAGCATAAGAGGGTGGGGAGGGCTTCCTTATCTCACCTTCAACACAATAACATGTCTCTCTCAGGCAACACAGATCCTGGCTTTTGGTTGGTTCACACACATTCTTTGGCGTTATTGTGGAAAGGGACTGCACATGTTATTGTGGTAGTCCCCAGGGTGAAAGACGTCATTGGTCAGAGTGATAATGGTCAGTGTCTGTGGCGGATATGTAAGCACATAGGCGTCAGGAGAAGTGGGATATTAGTGTGTTTTGGTAAGCTACTAGCTCACGGTGGTTGGCACAGTTGCGTGTGTTAGGGTTTAATAGCGTGAATCGGGTTACCGAGATTTACAGAGATATCCTGCCCAAACTCACTACCGTTTCCCGGGATAAATAACTGCGAGAAACCAGTAAATTATTATAAATTAATTATATGAACAGCATGATGTGAAATGGAACTGTTAAATTACATGCAACGTCTAAATCTGTCTTATCTGTTCTGCTATGTGCATGATCAAGCCAACGTTCAGGGTGGGGACAGACAGCGCATCTCATATGGAGCGCAGTTCACAATGCATGTATCACTTCATCAGCTGATAACTTTTTTTTCTTGTGACTGGTATATTTGCTGCAGCATAGCCTACTGTATGCTACAGTAATATTATAACCAATATATCTGAATGCGCGTCTAATTTAATCTCCATCTGGCTTCCGGGGGTCATACGCACTTTACACACAAGTACACATGGATTTTGTGTTGTAGATATGTGGTAGTGGAGTATGAGCCTGAGGGCACACACTTATTGTGTATTCTGTAATGAATGTATTGTGATGTTTTTAAATTGTATAACTGCCTTAATTCTGCCGGACCTTGGAGCAGCTAATGGGGATCCATAATACACTACTCAAAAAAATAAAGGGAACACTTAAACAACACAATGTAACTCCAAGTCAATCACACTTCTGTGAAATCAAACTGTCCACTTAGGAAGCAACACTGATTGACAATAAATTTCACATGCTGTTGTGCAAATGGAATAGACAAAAGGTGGAGATTATAGGCAATTAGCAAGACACCCCCAATAAAGGAGTGATTCTGCAGGTGGTGACCACAGACCACTTCTCAGTTCCTATGCTTCCTGGCTGATGTTTTATTTTATTCAGGAAGGGGGGGGGGTATCGTAGAGCAAAACGATCGTGTTTGTGAGAGTTCGTAGCCCAAACGGCTCAGGCATTACAGACAGAAGTTGGCACATCGACGGTACCGGCTTCAGACGAGTCCCGTGGAGCTTGTGGGGGTCCTAGAGCAAAACGGAGATCACCATCGTGTTCATGAGAGTCTTATCCTTCCATAGAGTGATCATATTTGTTTTCGGAATGATCTAACAAACAGTGCTGTAGCTCTGCCACTTTCCACTGCAGATGCGGAAGGCTGACATAGGCGACTGCGGTTGATTGAGACACAGTCCATACAAAAAACAAAAACATATCTAGCTTAAACAGGCGGATATTGATGGGGAATTTTTTATTATGTTAGATTGACGCTCAGGTGTTTCAATCGACTCGTAAGGTTTAATATGCATAAGCTTCGAACTTATAGTCTCGGTCTTCACTCTTAAGCAATACGCACATGCTCTCCGCTGGCCACTCTCCCTTAGCTCTTGTGGGATCCCAGGAAAAGAAAGCAAGACTAGAATAGCTTAATGGATACCATGCCTGATGTCATAATGGCGCTTAACATTGGCACTTTTCAGGAGAGTTATGGACTCGCTGCATATCAGGGACATTGGCTTTGTGCTAGTTGCAGGGAGAATGAATAAATACATTTCCGCCCACTCGTCTTTGAATATACGGTTTTCAGAGTAAACATTTTTTTAACAAGCCATATTAACAAAGATACTGGTAACTAAGCTTCTTCTGTGTGTGATATTAACAGTTGAACCGCACTTTATTTCTGCCTGCTTGTCCCGCAGAGGATATTTGGATTGATGTGATTGGGTAAGCGGCCTCTTGTATTTGCATATAACCACGCGATTGTAGAGGTGGGGTGGGCGTTGCTTCGAGAGAGCGCGAGAAAGAGGTTGCTGAGAGGCAGCTGCGCCCAGTTGATTTTTCTAAAGCCGTCTAAATATAATTGATTGACATTTATATAACAAAATGCGATGTTGTCTGGTCCGGATTGACCCTTCTCTGGGTTCGGACCCAGACCACAGTCTGCCAGTTAAGTTTGGCTGCTATAGCAGTTATTTATTCAGACCCATAAGCCGTCTGCATCTTATTTTAATCCTATATTATTCAAGCATGTCATTACAATGAAGATAAGTACAACAAAACAAATATAATATAAATTTACCTGTTGAGCGCGAGGAAGGAATGAAGGTAATACACACGTCGCACAACATTAGGGGAAATATTGTGAAAGGTGGGCTAATGTGTCAGCCTACTAATTATCACGTTTTTTAAATAGGCCTATTATATTTCAGAATGAAACTAATTCACTAGCCTATAATTGTAACTTTGTAGGCCGCATGTCCTGCACCAGCATTGCATGTTCTCTCCCAGCTTCATGGTTTGAATGAGGTGTGTAATTCCAGTCCATATAATACAGTATAATACAATAAAAGTCCACATCCAAAAAGATTACTGGAGTCTGTTTTATTTATTTACCTAAGAGAGCAAACATCGATGAGCTTTTATGTTATTCTGTTGTGCGTAATGTGCGGTGGCCTATAGCCTATCAGAAGTACGCCTATTGAATAACGGCACAATCATTTGGGCTTTATGTAGGGCTCATCTGGCTTTAGGTAGCATCAGCCTTGAATTTTCATGCCGATCAAAGCTCTGATCAAAGCTCTAATAAAATCCAGACATTTGCATTTGTTTTAGAATTAAACTTTCAGTTTTGGTGGGAAATACCAGGTTACCCGGGAGAAAAGTGATTTATTCTCAGAGTGGAACATTTGTAAAATACCAGGAAAGTATTCAACCCTAGGCTGTGTGTGTGTGTGTGTGTGTGTGTGTGTGTGTGTGTGTGTGTGTGTGTGTGTGTGTGTGTGTGTGTGTGTGTGTGTGTGTGTGACACTAACCGAGGTTGGGCTGGGACAGGGCCATGTTGCGTTGCTGTGGGGTGGCGGAGGGTGGGGGAGCGTGGAGGCTCATCTGATTCATGGCGGCCGTCATGGTCTTACGAGGGTCATGCCAAGTAGTGATCTTCTCCACGTGACTACAGAGAGACAGAGAGAGAAAGAGAAGCGAACATCAGGTTAGACAGGAGAAAAAACAAAACAGAGTTACTACATGTCAGAGATTGTTTCCAGGGTAACAGTCTTCAATTCCTTCCCTTACTCGTCTCCCTTTCCTCATCTCTGTCCCACATCCACATAGTGATTGGGGGGAAAAACAAATAGACACAGAATATAGCAATATCATTTGACGATATCATATCGATTCTATGACTCCAAGTATGGATTCTCAAAATAAACAAAAAACATTAGCTGGTGCTAGTCAGTTGTACCTGCACCAAACCTCGTATTTCTCCATCTCTAGCTTGTTATCAATCTTCTTTTTAAATGGTGAACCTACATGTTTTCAGCACTTTTAAATTCCATGACTGATCAAATTAATTTTCTCGCGGCACTCTTGTCCCTCTGCAGCAGAGCAATATGGTTTGGAACACCGAATCGCAATATCGAATTGCAATGCATATAGAATCGTGAGAATCTCAATACATATTGTATCGGCACCGTGATAATATTGTATTGTGAGCTCACTGGCATATCCCAGCCCTACACCCACGGCTAGCCTGACGGTAGCTAAGCTACTGTACATGATATTCCTGCCCCGCTGCATTCTTCCATAGGACCACATAAGCAGCAGCAGGCCTAACAGGTGGTTCGTTACCGCAGCTCAGTGGCTCATTATAACTATCACTGATCATTTTATCATCAGGGATTACACAAGACTAGCAAGAGTCTGCAAGTTTCTGTTGGAATGCCATGATAGAGAGAGAGTACAACAGCCTTTAAATCAGTTTCTACAGACCTGCCCTAATACAAGTGTAATTCACTACATGATCAGAAGTATGTGGACACCTGCTCATCGAACATATGGAGTTGGTCTCCCTTTTGCTGCTATAATAGCCTCCACTCTTCTGGGAATGCTTTCCACCAGATGTTGGAACATTGGCAGTAAGTTCCCGCAGCATTCAGCCACAAGAGCATTAGTGAAGTCGGGCACTGATGTTTGGCGATTAGGCCTGGTTCGCAGTCGGCGTTCCAATTCATCCCAAAGGTGTTCGGTGGGGTTGAGGTCAGGTCTCTGTGCAGACCAGTCAAGTTCTTCCACACAGATCTCGACAAACCATTTCTGTACGGACCTCGCTTTGTGCATGGGGACATTGTCATGCTGAAACAGGTAAGGGCCTTCCTCAAACTGTTGCCACAAAGTTGGAAGCACAGAATCGTCTAGAATGTCTTCGTATGCTGTAGCGTTCAGATACTTTTGTATATATAGTGTACGGTACGTTGATAAGAACATGTTTCTGGTGTAATGTTTTTTGCATCATTGCTAGACTTTTGTCTTAAAAAGGGTTTTCTACTGATCAATTAGCCTTTTAAAATGATAAACTTGGATTAGCTAACAACGTGCCATTGGAACACAGGAGTGATGGTTGCTGATAATGGGCCTCCGTACGTTAATATTCCATAAAAAATCTGGCGTTTCCAGCTACAATTGTCATTTACAACATTAACAATGTCTACACTGTATTTCTGATCAATTTTATGTTCTTTTCATGGACAAAAAAATTTGCTTTTCTTTCAAAAACAAGGACATTTCTAAGTGACCACAAACTTTTGAACGGTAGTGTGTGTGTGTGTATATATATATATACACTGCTCAAAAAAATAAAGGGAACACTTAAACAACACAATGTAACTCCAAGTCAATCACACTTCTGTGAAATCAAACTGTCCACTTAGGAAGCAACACTGATTGACAATAAATTTCACATGCTGTTGTGCAAATGGAATAGACAAAAGGTGGAAATTATAGGCAATTAGCAAGACACCCCCAATAAAGGAGTGATTCTGCAGGTGGTGACCACAGACCACTTCTCAGTTCCTATGCTTCCTGGCTGATGTTTTGGTCACTTTTGAATGATGGCGGTGCTCTCACTCTAGTGGTAGCATGAGACGGAGTCTACAACCCACACAAGTGGCTCAGGTAGTGCAGCTCATCCAGGATGGCACATCAATGCGAGCTGTGGCAAGAAGGTTTGCTATGTCTGTCAGCGTAGTGTCCAGAGCATGGAGGCGCTACCAGGAGACAGGCCAGTACATCAGGAGACGTGGAGGAGGCCGTAGGAGGGCAACAACCTAGGTCACTTTGGCGAGCACATGGAGGAATGTGAGGGATCAGCCCAGAACTACACGGCAGGACCTGGTCAATGACCTGAAGAGAGCTGGGACCACAGTCTCAAAGAAAACCATTAGTAAACACACTACGCCGTCATGGATTAAAATCCTGCAGCGCACGCAAGGCCCCCCTGCTCAAGCCAGCGCATGTCCAGGCCCGTCTGAAGTTTGCCAATGACCATCTGGATGATCCAGAGGAGGAATGGGAGAAGGTCATGTGGTCTGATGAGACAAAAATAGAGCTTTTTGCTCTAAACTCCACTCGCCGTGTTTGGAGGAATAGAAGGATGAGTACAACCCCAAGAACACCATCCCAACCGTGAAGCATGGAGGTGGAAACATCATTCTTTGGGGATGCTTTTCTGCAAAGGGGACAGGACGACTGCCCTGTATTGAGGGGAGGATGGATGGGGCCATGTATCGCGAGATCTTGACCAACAACCTCCTTCCCTCAGTAAGAGCATTGAAGATGGGTCGTGGCTGGGTCTTCCAGCATGACAACGACCCGAAACACACAGCCAGGGCAACTAAGGAGTGGCTCCGTAAGAAGCATCTCAAGGTCCTGGAGTGGCCTAGCCAGTCTCCAGACCTGAACCCAATAGAAAATCTTTGGAGGGAGCCGAAAGTCCGTATTGCCCAGCGACAGCCCCGAAACCTGAAGGATCTGGAGGTCTGTATGGAGGAGTGGGCCAAAATCCCTGCTGCAGTGTGTGCAAACCTGGTCAAGAACTACAGGAAACGTATGATCTCTGTAATTGCAAACTAAGGTTTCTGTACCAAATATTCAGTTCTGCTTTTCTGATGTATCAAATACTTATGTCATGCAATAAAATGCAAATTAATTACTTAAAAATCATACAATGTGATTTTCTGGATTTTTGTTTTAGATTCCTTCTCTCACAGTTGAAGTGTACCTATGATAAAAATTACAGACCTCTACATGCTTTGTAAGTAGGAAAACCTGCAAAATTGTCAGTGTATCAAATACTTGTTCTCCCCACTGTATATATATGATCAACAGATTCATATCTGTATTCCCAGTCATTTCATATCCATAGATTAGAGCCTAATGAATTTATTTCAATTGACTGATTTCCTTATATGAACTGTAACTCAGTAAAGTCTTTGAAATTGTTGCATGTTGCTTTTATATTTTTGTTTAGTTGCGAATGATAACAGTTCCTCTCTCAATTAAAAAAATCTTGCCAACACTCCTCTTCGACAACCACCAAGCCTCGGTGTGAAATAACATTTTCATGCTCTTATCCCATATCGCCATATGGTTTTGCGAACAGGCGTGCATGATGTAGTTTACAATCGAAGTTACCTGCTGCATAACTCGGAGTTCCGCGCTCAGCTCTTTTGCCACCAGTTGCCGTCAGTGTATTCATTATAGCTCAGTGGGTGTATTATACAATGTGTCCATATGGCAGAGGGAGACACATTCATAACAAGAGTGCAGTTGCCTGCCTGCCATTCCGTGAGAGATTGAGCCCCATGTGTGCAAAAGCCAACCATTCGATCCCATGGAATCTTTTTTTTGTTAATATAAATCAAATCAAATCAAATTTTATTAGTCACATACACATGGTTAGCAGATGTTAATGCGAGTGTAGCGAAATGCTTGTGCTTCTAGTTCCGACAATGCAGTAATAACCAACAAGTAATCTAACCTAACAATTCCACAACTACTACCTTATACACACACACAAGTGTAAAGGGATAAAGAATATGTACATAAAGATATATGAATGAGTGGTGGTACAGAACGGCAAGATGCAGTAGATGGTATAGAGTACGGTATATACATATGAGATGAGTACTGTAGGGTATGTAAACATAAAGTGGCATAGTTTAAAGTGGCTAGTGGTACATGTATTACATAAAGATGGCAAGATGCAGTAGATGATATAGAGTACAGTATATACATATGAGATGGGTAATGTAGGGTATGTAAACATTATATTAAGTGGCATTGTTTAAAGTGGCTAGTGGTACATTTTTACATAATTTCCATCAATTCCCATTTTTAAAGTGGCTGGAGTTGAGTCAGTATGTTGGCAGCGGCCGCTAAATGTTAGTGGTGGCTGTTTAACAGTCTGATGGCCTTGAGATAGAAGCTGTTTTTCAGTCTCTCGGTCCCTGCTTTGATGCACCTGTACTGACCTCGCCTTCTGGATGATAGCGGGGTGAACAGGCAGTGGCTTGGGTGGTTGTTGTCCTTGATGATCTTTATGGCCTTCCTGTGACATCGGGTGGTGTAGGTGTCCTGGAGGGCAGGTAGTTTGCCCCCGGTGATGCGTTCTGCAGACCTCACTACCCTCTGGAGAGCCTTACGGTTGTGGGCGGAGCAGTTGCCGTACCAGGCGGTGATACAGCCCGACAGGATGCTCTCGATTGTGCATCTGTAGAAGTTTGTGAGTGCTTTTGGTGACAAGCCGAATTTCTTCAGCCTCCTGAGGTTGAAGAGGCGCTGCTGCGCCTTCTTCACGACGCTGTCTGTGTGGGTGGACCAATTCAGTTTGTCCGTGATGTGTACGCCGAGGAACTTAAAACTTTCCACCTTCTCCACTACTGACCCGTCGATGTGGATAGGGGGGTGCTCCCTCTGCTGTTTCCTGAAGTCCACAATCATCTCCTTTGTTTTGTTGACGTTGAGTGTGAGGTTATTTTCCTGACACCACACTCCGAGGGCCCTCACCTCCTCCCTGTAGGCCGTCTCGTCGTTGTTGGTAATCAAGCCTACCACTGTAGTGTCATCCGCAAACTTGATGATTGAGTTGGAGGCGTGCATGGCCACGCAGTCGTGGGTGAACAGGGAGTACAGGAGAGGGCTCAGAACGCACCCTTGTGGGGCCCCAGTGTTGAGGATCAGCGGGGTGGAGATGTTGTTACCTACCCTCACCACCTGGGGGCGGCCCGTCAGGAAGTCCAGGACCCAGTTGCACAGGGCGGGGTCGAGACCCAGGGTCTCGAGCTTGATGACGAGTTTGGAGGGTACTATGGTGTTAAATGCTGAGCTGTAATCGATGAACAGCATTCTCACATGGGTATTCCTCTTGTCCAGATGGGTTAGGGCAGTGTGCAGTGTGGTTGCGATTGCGTCGTCTGTGGACCTATTGGGTCGGTAAGCAAATTGGAGTGGGTCTAGGGTGTCCGGTAGGGTGGAGGTGATATGGTCCTTGACTAGTCTCTCAAAGCACTTCATGATGACGGAAGTGAGTGCTACGGGGCGGTAGTCGTTTAGCTCAGTTACCTTAGCTTTCTTGGGAACAGGAACAATGGTGGCCCTCTTGAAGCATGTGGGAACAGCAGACTGGGATAAGGATTGATTGAATATGTCCGTAAACACACCAGCCAGCTGGTCTGCGCATGCTCTGAGGACGCGGCTGGGAATGCCGTCTGGGCCTGCAGCCTTGCGAGGGTTAACACGTTTAAATGTTTTACTCACCTCGGCTGCAGTGAAGGAGAGCCCGCAGGTTTTGGTAGGGGGCCGTGTCAGTGGCACTGTATTGTCCTCAAAGCGGGCAAAAAAGTTGTTTAGCCTGTCTGGGAGCAAGACATCCTGGTCCGCGACGGGGCTGGTTTTCTTTTTGTAATCCGTGATTGACTGTAGACCCTGCCACATACCTCTTGTGTCTGAGCTGTTGAATTGCGACTCGATTTTGTCTCTGTACTGGGACTTAGCCTGTTTGATTGCCTTGCGGAGAGAATAGCTACACTGTTTGTATTCGGTCATGCTTCCGGTCACCTTGCCCTGGTTAAAAGCAGTGGTTCGCGCTTTCAGTTTCACGCGAATGCTGCCGTCAATCCACGGTTTCTGGTTTGGGAATGTTTTAATCGTTGCTCTGGGTACGACATCGTCAATGCACTTCCTAATGAACTCGCTCACCGAATCAGCATATTCGTCAATATTGTTGTTGGACGCAATGCGGAACATATTCCAATCCGCGTGATCGAAGCAGTCTTGAAGCGTGGATTCAGATTGGTCGGACCAGCGTTGAACAGACCTGAGCGCGGGAGCTTGTTGTTTTAGTTTCTGTTTGTAGGCTGGAATCAACAAAATGGAGTCGTGGTCAGCTTTTCCGAAAGGGGGGCGGGGGAGGGCCTTATATGCGTCGCGGAAATTAGTATAACAATGATCTAGGGTTTTTCCAGCCCTGGTAGCACAATCGATATGCTGATAGAATTTAGGGAGTTTTGTTTTTAGATTAGCCTTGTTAAAATCCCCAGCTACGATGAATGCAGCCTCAGGGTGTGTGGTTTCCAGTTTACAAAGAGTCAGATAAAGTTCGTTCAGGGCCATCGATGTGTCTGCTTGGGGGGGAATATATACGGCTGTGATTATGATTGAAGAGAATTCCCTTGGTAGATAATGCGGTCGACATTTGATTGTGAGGAGTTCTAGATCAGGTGAACAGAATGACTTGAGTTCCTGTGTGTTGTTATGATGATCACACCACGTCTCGTTAATCATAAGGCATACCCCCCCGCCCCTCTTCTTACCAGAAAGATGTTTGTTTCTGTCGGCGCGATGCATGAAGAAACCAGCTGGCTGCACCGACTCCGTTAGCGTCTCTTGAGTTAGCCATGTTTCCGTGAAGCAGAGCACGTTGCAATCCCTGATGTCTCTCTGGAATGCTACCCGTGCTCGGATTTCATCAACCTTATTGTCAAGAGACTGGACATTGGCGAGTAGTATGCTAGGGAGTGGAGCGCGATGTGCCCGTCTCCGAAGCCTGACCAGGAGACCGCCTCGTTTGCCCCTTTTACGGCGTCGCACAGGGTCGCCGGCTGGGATCAGATCCATTGTATTGGGTGGAAGGCAAAGCACTGGATCCGTTTCGGGAAAGTCATATTCCTGGTAGGAACGATGATGAGTTGACGTTAATCGTATATTCAGTAGTTCCTCCCGACTGTATGTAATGAAACCTAAGATTACCTGGGGTACCGATGTAAGAAATAACACATAAAAAAAACAAAATACTGCATATTTTCCAAGGAACGCGAAGCGAGGCGGCCATCTCTTTTTCGGCACCTATAGCCACGCAGCACACTGAACATACCCTGTGCAGTTTCATGCTTGGGAACAGAACAATATGTCCTTGTGAAGAACATCCCGACATGTAGCGAGCAAGAGTCAATGCATGGGCATCTCAGCCCTCACAGCTAACGTTCATTTGGAGAACATAAGGTGGGGAGTTTTTGAGTTTCCTCTTGATTGCTAAATATAGCATCAATTCTTAGTTTCACGGTGTTATCTGACAAAAGGTATTGATGTGAGTTTCTGTGCGTCAGCCTCCCCACACATTGTTTTCACCCTATCAATTGCGGCCGGTAATATCAAAGTCTCTGCAATAGTGTGTGGTTTCATAGCGTAGCGGGCTTAGCCATTCACCGTGGAATGATTGAAGTGCAAAGGTCAAGTGAGGTTTTCTCTGGTTGAATTTTAACTTTTATATTTGAATAATTTAAATTGAGGTTAAGGTTAACCACATTCCAATGATTTGAGAGACAAACGATATTATAATATACATTTTCGTAGGTTTTTTTAACCAGGATTTTGGAAATTCTCCTGCAACCCCATTTTCATATCAGGCGACCCCTAGCTTGGAAACCCCTGCTCTATACATTGCTTGTTTTGTCTCAAACTGAAATTAAGCTAGCTATTAGAATTTTACCGATTTCTGCATATTGCACCATGAAGACATTCATTACATTTACATTTAAGTCATTTAGCAGACGCTCTTATCCAGAGCGACTTACAAATTGGTGCATTCACCTTATGATATCCAGTGGAACAACCACTTTACAATAGTGCATCTAACTCTTTTAAGGGGGGGGGGGGTTAGAAGGATTACTTTATCCTATCCTAGGTATTCCTTAAAGAGGTGGGGTTTCAGGTGTCTCCGTCTTCAGGTGTTACCTGTAGCTAGTTACATTGTTACTCAAAAGATCAGCCAGGCTGGAACGAGAAAGTACACGCAGGCAGGCCAATATGCACACACAGGAAATTGTTGCTCGAGTTCCACAAAATGGATGATAACGTTGCGGATAAAGTTCGGAATGACAATTTCATGTGTACAGCATCTAAAAGACCTGCATCACAATACTGAGACCTTTGGGTGTTTTTGGAGCCTTTGTTCATGTTTTTGGACACCCTGGAACTCCAGAATGACGCTCAGGATGTCAATCGCTGCAGAGGTAAGTTTGTCAAAACCCAGTGAAAATGTAAAAAAAAATATATCTACACCATTCTATAACATGCCATTTACATCAAAAATACAGATTATGTTCCTAAATTGTAAAATTCTCCTTCAAAATGTTCAAGACCAACCAGTTCCCTTAAAGGGCAATAAAGTTACATCTATGTATCCATCTATTATACTGCCATCTCAGTGCGAGGAATGTCAAACTAGTTTGTTTAAAATACAAGGGCCAGGAAGGAGTCTTGATGGCACTGTTAAATCACTGCATGGGACAAGAGACCTGTTCATAGTCTCGTTCATTCCACATTTATATACACCCATAAAAGCCGCACAAATTAACTTTTGCATGGCGTGAAAATGAACTGGAGTGTACTTACAGTACCAGTCAAACACAAGGGTTTTTATTTTCTACATTGTAGATTAATAGTGAAGACATCAAAATGATGAAATAACACATATGGAACCATGTAGTAACCAAAAAAGTGTTAAACAAATAAAAATGTATTTTATATTTGAGATTCTTCAAATAGCCACCCTTTGCCTTGATGACAGATTTGCACACTCTTGGCATTCTCACAACGAGCTTTATGAGGTAGTCACCTGAAATGCATTTAAATTAACAGGTGTGCCTTGTTAAAAGTTAATTTGTGGAATGTCTTACCTTAATGCATTTAAGCAAATCAGTTGCATTGTGACAAGGTAGGGGGATATACAGAAGATGGTCTTTTTACCAAATAGGGCTAAGTACATATTATGGCAAGAACAGCTCAAATAAGCAAAGAGAAATGACAGTCCATCATTACTTTAAGACATGAAGGTCAGTCAATTCGTAAAAATGTTAAGAACTTTAACATTTTAAGTGCAGTCGTAAAACCCATCAAGCACTATGATGAAACTGGCTCTCATTAGGACCGCCACAGGAAAATAAGATCCAGAGTTACCTCTGCTGCAGAGGATTGCAGCCCAAATAACTGCTACAGAGTTCAAGTAACAGACATCTCAACATCAACTGCTCAGAGGAGACTGTGAATCAGGCCTTCATGGTCGAAATGCTGCAAAGAAACCACTACTAAAGGACACCAATAAGAAGAAGAGATTTCTTGGGCTAAGAAACACAAGCAATGGACATTACAGGTGGAAATCTGTCCTTTGGTCTGATGAGTCCAAATTTGAGATTTTTGGTTCCAACCGCTGTGTCTTTGTGAGACGCAGAGTAGGTGAACGGATGATCTCTGCATGTGTGGTTCCCACCGTGAAGCATGGAGGAGGAGGTGTGATGGTGCTTAGCTGGTGACACTGATTTATTTAGAATTCAAGGCACACTTAACCAGCATGGCTACCACAGCATTCTGCAGCGATACGCTATCCCATCTGGTTTGTGCTTAGTGGGACTATCATTTGTTTTTCAACAGGACAATGACCCAACACACCTCCAGGCTGTGTAAAGGCTATTTGACCAAGGAGAGTGATGGAGTGCTGCATCAGATGACCTTGCCTCCACAATCACCCAACCTCAACCCAACTGAGATGGTTTGAGATGAGTTGGACCGCAGAGTGAAGGAAAAGCAGCCAACAAGTGCTCAGCATATGTGGGAACTTTTGGAAAAGCATTCCAGGTGAAGCTGGTTGAGAGAATGCCAAGAGTGTGCAAAGCTGTAATCAAGGGTGGCTACTTTGAAGAATCTCAAATATAAAATATATTTTGATTTGTTTAACACTTTTGTTAATTACTACATGATTCCATCTGTTATTTCATAGTTTTGATGTCTTCACTATTATTCTACAATGTAGAAAATAGTAAAAATAAAGAAAAGCCCTAGAATGAGTAGGTGTCCAAACTTTTGGCAGGTACTGTAGATACATACAGTCAAGAGAATAACACTAAAAAGCTAGGTTTAATAAACTGTTTACAATGGACACTAAATAGTCAGTCAGAGTGGTGCGGTGTGAGGGCATAAAGGGCTTCCCACACCATGTTGTGACTCACAGAGGCACACTGGGAAGGTAAAAGCCACTTCCTGTTACTCTAACCCAGTCAGGAAGAATCCACTGTGGGGTTAGTCACCAGAAGCAACAGGGCCCCAAAAAAACAACACCGAGCTGAGATGTAGATTACCGGGCATTGCTCTGTGATTTACTGCAACAGTGAGAAACATTTTGTTGAGTCAGTATAATCATGTTTACTCTGAAAAAACAGTGGTCAAAAGCCTTTGCGAATGTAGAGAGAATACCAACAGACATGCTCCCAAAAAGTGAAAGTGTATTTCAATATCTAACCTCAGCTGCAGCCACTCCAGATGCTCCATCATAACACAGAGACAGAGGCTAAACACCAAACATGGTAGTAGGCCCTAATCTGGGTCAGGCTCTAAATTATTATTGTGGCCTGCAGCTCTAAGTAACCACAAGTCTCCAGTAAGACAACTAGCTGCGGTGCTGAGTGTGCGTGTGTGTGTGTGTGTGTGTGTGTGTGTGTGTGTGTGTGTGTGTGTGTGTGTGTGTGTGTGTGTGTGTGTGTGTGTGTGTGTGTGTGTGTGTGTGTGTGTGTGAGTGAGAGAGAGAGACACATCAGAGGAAAGGCTGATTAACGTTTTTAAGACGCGGGGCGGCAGAGCGTCGCTCTTCAGGGCAGATTTATGAAAGGTCTGTGGGAGAGTTGGATGAAGTTGCCTCTAGACACTGATCAAAGGTCAGTTTGTGTTTCCCCTAAATAGTTAAGGGTAGAACTTGGAGAGGGTAAGCTTATCCTAGATCTGTGCCTGGGGTGGGGGTTGCCTGGTGGACGTCAGATCACCGCAGGGCCTCCGGCTATGTGGAGGGGATGGGATTGACCCCTGAATTAAGGCCCATGCCCAAGCCTTTTAACTAGGCCTCACTCTGGAGGAGTTATCTTCTACTACTCATTGGTTTCCACGTGGGTGATTGAAAGCTCTACGAGGAGAAATTAATTAAAGAAAACAAGCTAGGTTTTTATCTGTGGATGAATTGTCAGAGTAGAGAACACACAATTTTGTATGACCCAAAAATGGGTCAAAATTCTACAAAGATCAAGCAAAAAAAGGACCATATGCATTTCAGGTAAAATAAGAACCCAATGTTTATCTCCCAGGACAAATTAACTAGCAACATCAAGCTAGCTAAATGTCCATGAATGTTTAATGCGTTTCGACCTGTCCCCAAATTAATATAGTTGGTTCACAGTTGGTTTTGGTATTTTAAACTGCGTGTCATGAACGCGTCTGGGTGGGGATAGACAAAATCAACATGCGCACGATGGCGCACTCGCAGTGCCGGTTTCGTTAAGGTGTTAAGTGGGAATATCTCACCAGGGGAGGACCATCATCCTCAGTGATTTTTATAAAAATAGTGAAACCTTAGTTAGTTATCATTTATGGAATAAAACTATACTAACAATTATATATTCAGGTCACCAAATAATTGATTAAAACACACTGTTTTCCAATGAAGAAGGTCACCTCAACAGTCACCTCAACAGCACTCTGTAGGGAAGCACTATGATGTAGCCGGAGGACAGCTAGTTTCCGTCCTCCTCTGGGTACCTTTACATCAATACAAAAACCTGGAGGCTCGTGGTACTCACCCCCTTCCATAGACTTACACAGTAATGATTAGAACATCCGTAGGACCTCCCCAACCCATCAGAGCTCTTAGGGGATAGACATTGTCCACCCAATCAAAGGATCAGAGAATTAATCTTGTACTGAAAGCATAAGATACTTCTAGCCAGCACTAGAGAGTGCATAAAATGTGGTGAGTAACTGATTCAAAGAGAGAGAGAAATACAATAGTATAACAAATTCATTCATTCAAAAATGAATGCGAAGCGAGCGAGAAAGAGCTATCTAGATTTCATAATTTTTTTCACTTTCACATGCAGCTAGCTAGTTTAGCCTACTCAAACACCTGGCTCAAACAGAGAGGGATGCTATGTTAGGTAGCTGGTTATGGCTATCCCAACATTGGAACTGTTCCAAGTCAAGGAACATTTTTGATTTTATTAATTTATTAAACCGCGGCACAACTGTGTAACTGCTCAACTGCTTGCTGACTGTACACTGTACTGCATGTTTGTAGCGGGTTTACTCCAATCATGTTAGTTCTAGTAGCTATGACGTTAGCTAATATGTAGGCTGTGTGTAGCGGTTAGCGGTTATGATATGAAGGTTTGGCTTGGAAAGTTTTTTTCACCTGGTCACAGACAGCTGATGTGTTGTGCACTGAGGTCCACAAGTGAATGGAAAAGGTGAAAGTAGGAGAGCTCAATCAAAGGAATCATGCTGTGTGTATGTGGCTGCTATGAAAGTTAACGGTGTTTGATCAGGATTGTATTCATTCTGACGATTCTGTTGAAAAACATTTCTTAAAAAGGAACAGAACGAAAGGAGATAAACATACCTGAATTTGTCCAATAGGAACTCTCGTTTGCAACTGTTGGACCAATGATTACACCCTAGATCAGCTAGATGCAGGCAAGACGGTGCAAAGCGGTATTGAATGTGTCAATGTGTGTAAACTTTCATTTAAAGACTAGGATGTAGCAAATCTCATGATGGGTACAGGGAACATTTGAATATGAATATGAAATCAAATATGAATGACGGTCATCCAATATGCTCTAACAGAAATAAGGCCACGCTCATAAAAAAAAATAATTGTCCTCTCATCTTAAATGGCACCAACCACCACTGCTCCTCACCTCTGAACAGCAGTGGATCAGCTCTCTTTTCCCTTTTCTTTCAAAGCAGAAAGCAGGTGATCCTGTCCTCTTGCCAAGTTGAACCTGAAGATCCGGCGTTAAAGCCATCACCAGGATGGCACAGTGTCAGAATCAGGAAAACACATGAACAGGGGCTTGCATAAGCCTGCAGGGGGCTGAGGTGTTGTGTAGGCCTGGGGGGCTTCGTGTGGCGGTGTTTGGGAAAGAGAAGCACATTGTTTACAGAGGAAATGGGAACAATGGCTGGAGCAACGGTAAGGGATGACCTTGCAGGCTGAAACAACAGTCCCCATCTGTTGCACGCCACCACACACAAATGATCCCACTGCACTGTCTCTAGCACACCTCATAACTCACAGGACTTCAGCATAAACAGTCTCTCTCCGTCCTCTTCCTCCCTAGTCTCCCTGTTTACGCCAGCGCTCCACAGACCAACAGGACCTTGTGTGTACATAACCTACTGAGGGGCTGGATCTACACGTAACAGCAACACACTATGGTACTCATCTTCCCCATTTGTTTGAGATTGATGCCTGCAATGCATTTAAATCTCTGCCTGCATGACAATGTATGAGAATGTGAGGAAAGCCAGAGTGGTTAAGGGCTAAATCACAGCAGAAAAATGGCGGAGCTCACTATTTACTTTGGGAAAAGTGGGGCGGGGGGATACTAGCTCCTCTTCTGAGTATTGCTGTTGCCGAGTGTTGTCCTTTTGTGTTTCATATTTACGGTATGGGAGGGAGGAGGGAATGAGGGGCTTGAGAGGTGCTGGGTTGTCCCGTCCGGCTGCCCCTCACATGCTGGAGAGCCAGCAGTGTCTCTATAAATACACTGCCTACGAGGCTGGCAAGCAGGCAGCTGCTGCTCACACACATACACACTTATTGTGTATTCATGGTACACACACATTAAGCCATACAAGGCCAGTGATACAAGTTATGTAAGTGATTAAGTGGTTAATGTGATGGCTCTATGATTGCCACCATGTAGTGTTATGGGAGGTGGGAGTACATATTGTAGGTGGTCTAACTGCTACATGGCTCAACATCAGACACAGTTCAGACACTGTTAACAACTCAACCTGAACTCAGGGAATTTGTCCGACCTGGAGCCATGGAGACGTCAAGACACCAGACATTGTTTGGTTCCCTCCACGACATTGCCAGACAGGCACTGTAACTACGGTGATACACACTGGGCAATATGGAGAGCCTTTAGATGTACACAGTTAGGCAAACTATCCTCCATACTGGTGCCAAATGTTTAATCAAATCAGCACAATACCATTCTGATTCACATTCTCACTAGAATGTAACCAGTCTTAGAACTTTTGCTGTCAACATGGAACCTGAAACCCCAACACATAGTTTACTATTGTTACCCTGTGTAGGCGTTATCTAGGTCTCGTCTGGTGTTGTTATGTGTACATGTTAATCTATCCTTTGCCTCTTACATGGACATGAACAAGCCCACTGGTTCATCAGGTTAAGTCTAAAAGCTCGCTTTTCTCTCAGTATACAACCAGAACCTGCTCTGATTGGTCTGCCTTCTGCTAATTTCTTGTCTAATAGAGAGCCTACAGGCCTTCTCCATATCACATTCAACTTTCATTAAGCCAAAACACTAAAGTTTCTCTATGGCTGCATGAAGACAATAGCAGACTGAGTGCAGGAGTTATGATAAGAGACCACTATGGGGCCTTGTTGAAGACCATGACAATGCAATGTAAGGTAAAATGGTGGGGAAATGGTTACAGTAGAAGTATATGTAAATATGGAGATCGTGTGGCAGCCTACATTATAGGCCTATAGCTGAATGCTGAGGGCTGTTTTGTGTGAAACCACACTGGATTTTGTCTGATTGTGATGTTGTACGCTGATAAACCCAGAGGCACAGATTGTGCTGCTTTCTGAGATCCAGTGATAAGACAAAAACTGAGATGGACGTACAATAACTGCCCTGACATAGAGACTGCTCTACATCCTATACCCTCTCTATTATAAAATAACAGACATGGGATGACGGTTTAACAAAAAAATAATAATCAGATTTGGAGTTTAGGAAGGCGAATGGTTACAATAACACACACACAAACACACTTTATGGTAAAACAATGTCCTATATGTAATTAAAGGTCGTCTGAATCACTGAACCACACCAGAAAGTGACCGGGCCTTGTTGGAATGATCAGCATTCCCGTTGCCTCCCTGTAACCTTAAATCAGAGGCCGGCATAAAGGTGCGGATTGCTTTCCCATTCAGCCCAGGCTCCAGAGCTCTGGTTACAAGGAGAATCCCCCATGTCATCCACACAATGGAAATCCAACACTGATTTTAGAGGACTGGGTCTCTATGGGAATAGGAGTCTCGCTGTCTGTCTATCTATGGCTAAACACTGTATTTCAGGGGCTGAAGACTTGCCCAAACTAATAGGAAACCATAGAATTCTAACAAGAATAGTATTAGCTATATATCTACGGCAGTTTTTCCCAAACTCGGTCCTGTTGGACCCCAAGGTGTGCATTTTGGGGTTTTTGCCCAAGCACTATAGAAGATTAAAATTATAAAAGTTTGATGAGTTGATTATTTGAGTCAGCTGTGTAGTGCTAGGCCAAAAACCAAAATGTGTATTCCTTGGGGTCCCCTAGCCTAAAGATTAAGATCTTTAGTTCTCTGTAAGGTCTGAGCGGCAGGCTGCTATGATCAGGACACTGCGGAGCCGCTGCGAGATATGGCTTGGAAAACATACCTCAATCCAGGGATGGGAGAGGGCACTGTACTCTTAATTATCCCATTATCCAAAATGATACATTGAGAAGATTGAAATACTGAGTTTTTAATTAAACTGCTGTTTTTTGACAGCATGCTAGGCTAGCTAATGCTAAAATCAACCCATTGGATTCGACAACACTTCCAGCAGCAACTCACCCCAATGCAAGACGTTGCATTTTCATGGAATCCAAAGGGCTGCTATAGCATTAGATAGCCTAGCATGCTGTCAAAAACTGCATTTTAATTTGAAACCAGCAGTATTCCAATCTTCTCGATTCACCATTCTGGGATAATTAGGAGTACAGGAGACACATTCCATCCCTGGATTTTCCCAGCCATATACCGCGCCGGACTCTGGTTGTCCACATTGTGGCATAGCACCGTTTCGACTAGAGAGAAGAAATTAACGAAAGTCGCATTCTGGCTAGCGGTCCCCAGAACCAAGTTTGGGAAAAGCTGATCTCTCGGTTTCTAAGGGAAAACATCCTCAGATAGATAGCCTTAATGGCCTTCCATCAATTGGAGGGTTTCTTGAATGCCAACAACCCAAAAATGACAATGTCAGAAGGGCTCGGATTCAGAGTTCTCTGGGTTTGTTGTGGAATGTTACACTGGACAGCAGCTGAAAATCGATTCAATTACATTAGAACAAAGAGGAGAGGAGTGGCAAGGGAGGAAGTGGAATGTGACTTGCTAATAATAGGCCTTCCCATTCGCCAGGCCTGCCTGCCTGCCACGGCCTGGCTGCCAGCAGGGATAAATAGCGCTAGCTGGCTTGACACAGGAAGAGACCAGACTGCCATTTTCCCTGAGACATGTTAGGGCTAGCAGCGACTAGCCCCGACTGACCACAGTCAGAGATGCACAGTAGGTTAGCACAAAAACCTCTATGAAGCACTATAGAACGACCAATATGGATTTTTTTTTAGGGCTGATGCCAAAACCGATTTTTGGGGGTCAAGGTCGATATTTTAGGCCGATATTCAATATCATTACATTTGAAAATTTGGATGACAACATTTCCCAGAGACAGCCATGTCATTAATGTATCAATATGAAAATCAAATAATACATTTGACTGTTTGTACCAATCTAACTACATAACGGTAATAATCTTATTTGAATGTCTTGACAAACTGGGTAAATTAAGATGGAATAGGCCTACTCGAAACACAGACAAAGGCATTTTCAATAGGAGTGTGTGCATGCATTGAGTTATTGGGTTTTCCTGGCTGATCAGTGGAGTCTAGGATGCTACAGATGACAAACAATCTGTTTGCCCTCCATTTGCATAGAAGCATCACATTATGATGTTCTTCCAAACAGGCGTGACATGCTGGAGTGATGCTTCAATGCAAATGTTGTTGATCATAGGCTCTGCTGATAGTTTGAAAATATAAAATCTATTCAATGCAAATGGGTCCAACGTAACGTCATGACTTGTGATCACGGATGCTTATGAAACTAGTATATTTTGTAGTTTTCCATGATCGGGATATTTTTTTTTCTCCAGCTGTCACGACGCATCTCTAAACAACACAGCTGCCAGGACGAAATTTGAAATAACTCAAATGGCTCGTTCAACTATCTGTCAAGAAATGGGTGGGCTGTAAACTAGGGCTGTGGCGGTCATGAAATTGTCAGCCGGTGATTGTCAAGCAAATAGCAGTCGGTCTCACGGTAATTGACCGTAAATTAACAAACACACTTAGCATCTCCTGGCTTCCACACATGATGCAGACCTTTGGAACATCTACATTATAAAAAGTCTAAGAAATCCATGTAATAAAGCCTACACCATCACAATAAATACATTATTTATTTTAGACCGGTCTAAAGAAACATGATATGAAGAAAATGTAGTCTAATTCAGAACAGAATAGCATACTCAGTTGTCCTTATGTTCGGTCCTGATGTGGCTATGCCAAATGGCTGTGTGCTACACTAGTTCATTTAGCAGACAAGATTTGCATTATTTTATAGTATGAAGAATACAATTGAACAAAGCTGAATAAAATATAAATATTTTCTCCAAATGATTTGAGGGAGTGCGCGCATGTGGCTATTCTGTGTTGAGCGGTTAATGTACTAATGAAGTTGTTCTACATGTTTAGATTTGTAATACATTGTAAGGCTGCATCATGCGAATGATGATTTGAAAAAAGTTGCTTGAAGGCATGAGCTCTGCTTTGTTTTTTTGTGCAGGCTGTACACACTTCATTAGTCTCTCATTCACAATTTGACAAGCACTTGATCATTTTTATTGAACCTTTAGTCAGTTAATTACAAATTCTTATTTTACAATGAAGGCCTACCCCAGCCAAATCCTCCCCTAACCCGAATGACGCTGGACCAATTGTGTGCCGCCCTATGGGACTCCCGATCACGGCCGGTTGTGAAACAGCACGGGATCGAACCAGGGTCTGTAGTAACGCCTCTACCACTGAGATGCAGTGCCAAGTGCCACTCGGGAGCCCCCAATAATTCCTTATCTTGACATATATTAAATAAAGTACACTACCGTTCAAACGTTTGGGGTCACTTAGAAATGTCCTTGTTTTGAAAGAAAAGCAAGTTTTGTCCATTAAAATAATATCAAATTGATCAGAAATACAGTGTAGACCTTGTTAATGTTGTAAATGACTATTGTAGCTGGAAACGGCAGATTTTTTATGGAATCTGGCACGTTGTGTTAGCCTTTTAAAATGATGAACATGGATTAGCTAATTGATCATTAGAAAACCCGAGGCGCGTTCTGTCTGAATGACTCCAATCTGCCCATAGTTTGAGAAGTGAGAACACACACACGCTGATCTACAGCTTTTTGGTCCATAAACATGCAGGAAGATTCTTTAGATAGCTAACCCTATTGCCAACCTTTATTTGAGCATTTTAAAACACTTCCATCTTTCCCTATTACGACAATCATCTAATCTGACTATCAACTGTCGATTTACGGATACGATTGCGGCTGGTCAGATCAGCACACTAGTAAATAGCTAGCATTACACCGCAAGTCAGATGGCTTTGTTGCCGAAAACGGTGCATGTTCAAAATGATAACCATCTAAGGGTAGCTAGCTATGTTAGCTATTAGAGCCTATCTGATAGCTTAGCACCATGTTTACCTAGACAGCTAGCTAGCATAGTAGCTAATATAGCTAGCTAACACCACATAAAATGGTTAGTTATCCTAATCTTTGCTAACCGGTCACATAGCTCTCTGCTTAGCTATCTTGTTAGTGAATTAACTAAACAAATATTTGCAACAGGAGGATTTCGAATTTGGTCACTGTATCAATTCATCCATTTCTCAATAATGCACCTTTCTGTTGGAGAATGAGCTAGCTTGCTGCTGCTGTTGATTTTCTCACCTAGACATTCCTCGGCATTGTGCGGTGAGTGGCGGCTGGCATAGTAGCAGCTTAACTATGTACAGGGACTATGGGCAAAGCCGATAAAGGGCCGATAGCCAAGAATACAAAAGGCCAATATATCGGACAATTACTGTCGTTCTCTAGTTAGCACCAAATGTGATGAAAGAATGGTAGTTTAGGGTTAGTTGGGGTAGTTCTCTTATTGGAGCTTTGGTGCCAACATGGCGCCCGTTAGAATTCTACATCTCAAACAAAGTTTGCCAATGTTTGAAACAACAAATTAAATGGGAGGAAAAACATTATGTTGGGCAGCAACAGTCATTTGTGTATCAAGGTCAATATTATGGTGATATTAGTTGGAAATTATATCCATAAATATTATTGGTCGAGTGGAAAGTTTAACCAGTTCCCCCTCAGATCTACCTCATCTGTGGCAAAGCACTATGGGTGGCTCCTCTTGTTACTGCTGGGGACAACTGGTGGTTTGGGAGAGGTGAGAGGGGAAAGAGGGGTTGAGTGTGGAGGGGTAGGGGGCGAGTGGGCGCAATATAATGGCAGCTGTTGATGGGCCGTCTAACTATAGACCTGTAGCTGGCTAGGCTTGGTGGTGCATGGGCGCAAGACACACTCTCTCTCTCTCACACAAAACACACCCCATGGAGGAAGAGGGACCAGACCTACCTTCACCTGAAAATGGCAGTATTTAACTGTCCACCTACACACCCCTACCCTGTATAAACACTCATATATCATCACAACCTAAGAGAGCACAGTTGTGACTTCAAGGCTGTTGAGTCAAGGCTCTAAAACACAGACAGGCAGACAGACGGAGAGAGATCAAGAGCGAGAGAGGACCTTTGCTGGATGACAGATGGATGTTCTCAGAGAAGGCCAATTTGGTCTTTCAAACCTAATAATATGAATTACAGTGGTTTGTTTTCCACTAGGGCAGAGGACATCCAGACATGACAAGTTCTTCTGGTGCTACGGTCTCCCTGGTCAAAATCTGACATAAGTGCAAGCAATAAATCTCAGCTAAAATTATTCTCGTGATTTCAAAAGATATGTTGATAACTGCACTGTGATTTAAAATGTATGTTAATGACTCAATTTTGTTTAAAAGATAAGTCACATGGCAGATTTTTTGTTTACGAAAATGTCCTGCGCTTCCAATGGCCAAAATCACCCCACCCCTAACCGCTACATCAACCCTTCCGCTCACTCTTTCTGATTGATGTGATCCTGATTTATCCTGTACTGAACAGCAGGAGACAAACATTCAGACTGGTCTGGGACAGGCTTCATTAGGCCTTCATGTGCCAGGCCTGGCCCACATCCCAGTATGTTAAACCAGTAACCAGAAACCACACTGGAGTCCAACAACAGACAGACTGAGATGGAGGGCAGCGATACTGGATGTAAGAGTCTCTCACTCCTACGCCTGTAGCGCGCACACACACACACACACACACACACACAGCTTCCTCAAAGAACTCCATTAGAGGAGAGAACTCATGCATATCAAGAACACTGCACTCGGAAGAAGGCCGGGGCCTATACAATTACCTCTGTATGTGTTAGTGTGAACATTTTAAACGTTAACACGTTTAAACGAAATTGAGTCATTAGCATTTCATTTTAAAATCACAGTGCAGTTATCAAGACTATCACTAATGATCATCATCATAAAAGGGAGAAAAATTGTCAACAAATAGGCCTACCTAGTTATTAAGAGGGGATTTACATCGTTCAAAAGATTTGCCACGGATATAAAGCGCTCTGCACCTCATTGTCATTAACAGTCGAAGGGGGAAAAAAGTGCTGATTACAGAAATTATTGCAGTTGATATGCAGCCATTGTCAACGGTCTACTTTAGTTGAGGTAATTTGCTAAATGAAAGACAAAGCGCCATTTGAGCCGTGACTCGCGCTACTGAAACAGGTGCATCTTTCATCCATATCACTGTTCACCTTTTACTCCCGTTTCAACAGGTGTTATTTCTTTATTATGAGAGTTGAGACAAACTTACCAGCATTAGAAAGCAAAAATGATTCCCTTTTTAAACAGTATACACCCGCATTTGACGTGTTTTCTTTAGCCCTGTTTTTTTATTTGTGAGTTTATACTAGGTGGGCAGGCTTTTATTAAACTAGTCCCCTAAACTAGGGCCCTATGATTTCCGCAATGTGGAAAACGCGGACGGAATCGCAGAATTTGGTATTAAAAATTGAATGAACTGTAAAAAACATGGAATATTGCTGATTTGGCTGAAATATATATATTTTTTAAATCATCAAAAGTAGGCCTAATTATTGTAGTAACCTAAATGATTTCATGATTATAAAACTACAGACGAGTAGGCCTAGAGAAATAATTCCGGTTTTGATTGGGGTGTTTTGAGAGGGTACGGGGGTCGTTCGTGGGACCATTGCGTCACCTCACAACTTGGCTGTCACTTTGAGAAACATGTCGAAGAGTCGTCAAATCTTATTATTTTTTTTTTTTAAAGACCCTAACCCCTAAATTCAGAGCAGAGCAATATCAAAAGCACTTATGAGTCAGGCGATAAGCTGTTGTTTCGCAAAATTCGATCAACATACTATTGATTGGACCCGTAAAAATGTGTGATGACCAATTAAAATCTAAAGCCCATGTGTAGAACAAGGAAAAGCACCGTGTTAGCCAGAGCATGCCTCTTCAAACGACCATTACTAGTGCAAGAGCATCAGCAAATTCAAGACGAGAATTTATTCAGGACTTTGTGGCTGCGTCCACCGAGTCTGACATCCCCTTTGAAAATCTAAGAAAGCTACGGCCGTTTCTCGTGAAGCATTGCAAACAGGGAGGAGCGTTGCCCAAAAATGAGAGCAGCCTTCAAACTCTCCTGCCCCATGTGTTCAACCAACATATGACTGCCGTTCTACAGAAGATCCATGGGAAGAAGTTTGCAGTGGTTGTTGACAAGACAACAGATCCAAGTGATTGCAGTGTTCTAAACATCGTCATTGGTGAGTTAACAGCCTATTAATATACCATGGCAATAGCCTACATTTACATTCTGCAATGTGAATTGTCCGCATGCAAATTGTGATATTCCAAAAGACGAGTTATCGTGGTGAAATATAGCGATGCATAATGTCAGCAGTTGTCTGCCTCCATCTAGCTAACTATCGCTGTATCTATATTGTTTACACTTGAAATTTAAATAACACTTTTATTTTGTCACAATATTATTTTAGGTTAAAACATCATTTAAGTTTTTCTTTATCTTTCATTGCAGGTGTTGAAAACCAGTACTTTCTGGTGGATGTCATTGTCATGGACAGATGCAACTACTCAACGTTTTCCCAGCTATACTAGCCTCCCTCCACAGCAATGATCTGAACCTGAATGATGCCTGGGCAGTGGTCACAGATAATGCCTCCTACTGCCTGAAGGCATACAAGGAGGTTCTGAAAGGAGTGATGCCCAACAGTGTCCATGTAACCCGTCTCTGCCATGTCATCAATCTGGTGGGTGAGACCTGGCAACACTACAAATACCTCTGAAGTTGCAACACTTGTGAAATGGATGAGATCGGTCTCCTTCAAGAAGCCTGCCAGAAAGAGAAGATGGGTGAGCTTCCTTATTATGAAGGCGTTTGTGCAGGCCAAGGCTCCTCCTGAAGCAGTGAGCTCCAGATGGAATAGCTGGTTTGAGGCAGTGAAGTACCATGCAGAGCAGGTTCATCTGTACAGAGAGTTTTGGTTGGCAGAAAAGTCATCATCCCAGGCAGTCACAAACATCCTCAGCCAGCTGGAAACAGAGGAGAAGGTGCAGTCCTTCACTGTTAAACTAACCTTCATCTCGGAGGGCTGCTCCAAACTGATGACAGCTCTGTCAATCCTGGAAGGAACCCACCGTCACAACAGTGTCTGCATACAATGTCATGGAGGATCTGGGCTCTTACCTAGTGAATGGAACGGCAAAAACATGTGGGTATGGTGCCAAGACAGATGAGCTATTGAGAAAGATTGGGATTGGAGAGAGGAGGGAGGTGCTTGACCATCTCCATGATGCATTCCACTTGGCCTTCACAAAGTTGTCAAAGCACTGGGACACACATCCAGCCAGAGGTCTACAGGCTGGCTAGGGTGTTTGATCCTAGGCAGGCTCGAGCCATGGAAAAGCAGATTGAATGCAACGTTTAGTTTTTTTTTTAACATAAGTATAACTCAGCATTGTTGCCTAGATTCTTGCATTACTTTTTTTCCATTTATAATGAAACACTTAGTAGAACTCCATATTGAAGCACTTGCCTTGATAAAAAAAATGTTGCAATGTTGTGTTGTATCATTACAAATTTACTGTTATATCTTTCACATTCGTTCACATTATTAGACACTCTTTCTGATGATAAAATTAGCGTAAATCGTAAAACACAGAATTCAGAAAATGTATGGAAAAAATTTAACAGAATTTTGGAAAAAAATTAAACGGATTACATAGGGCCCTACTAAACTAATGAATACTCCACTTCCCTTCGTCAAAACAATGTTTTGTTGCATATTTCAGTATGGAATCTGGAAGGTTTAGTTGGGGGGGGGGGGGGGGGTTGTAACCTACTCTAAAAGTCATACTATAGTAGTTCGCAAATAAAAACCTAAAAAGATGCAGGCCGTGGTTGGAACATACTGTATTTCCCTACTTTAATTCAACCAGTCCATTTTGAATGTGTGATACAGCGGTCATGATTTGGCAAGGAATATAGCTCGTCTACGGATTTTTGTGTATCCTATCAGTTAGATACGTTTTAATAGGCAGTCATTTCTGTAGGCCTAATGGGACCTTGGTTGCGTAGCACGTGTGTGTAGAGGGAGCTGTCAGATTCTAAATTTAGTGAGAGACACGTAGGGGAAAGAGAATGTCGGGAAAATAACTTATCACTTGGCTAGGTTTCTTTGTTGTGAGTCGCTAATGCACATAAGATATGGAAGGAACACTAGAGTCAACGTGAATTAACAGTTGCCTTTGGGACAACATTTCATCTGCCCATTCAGGCAGGCACAAAGCAGATTCCAGATGCCTAAAGCCTGTTGCACGCTTTCCAGTTGAAACAGTTTGTGCATATATTGTGAAGACATTTTGTTCGTTTTAGTGTTTGGCAGGGTCTTTTTCAGCTGTTCGAACCTAACAAATGATTGAGGCAAGTCGAAGTTTGGTAGCTGAAGTCTACGCCTTTCGTCAGTGATTGGTCAATAGTACTACAGATCCTTCTTTAACCCGTCTCCTCCCCTTCATCTATACTGACTGAAGTAGATTTAACAAGTGACATGAATAAGGGATCATACCTTTCACACTGGCCAGAAGGATACACCTGGCCAGAAGCGCGCAACTGAACAGAGTCCTGTCTATACTCGGTTTGTTGTTTTTATGAAATTGTTTTTAATTAAATCGGTTTTAAAATCATAGCTAAAGTTTGTATTGCTACGGATTCCGCGATGTGGTCAGCCTTTACAGCTGGGACCGCAACTTTGTGTCCCGGATTCCTGTTAAGTAGCAGTTAGCCGTTTTTACCCACAGCTGGGCACAAATGCGTCAGGTGCGAGATGTTTTAGAGACTGAGAGGGTCTGGTAGTGCTCCAATTCTCCTTGTCAGAATAAGCAACAGAGGACATAGAAAGCATATCAACTCCTGTAGAAATGGCACAATGGTTATTGTGAGTAACCTCATTTCTGTTCCTTTAACTCCGCCTCAGAGTTTATACAAACTGTTATCTCGTACCATTCTGATAGATTGGAGACGGTCAGAAAACATTGTTGTAATGTTAATAAATTTGGTTGTTATTCTCATTGGTTACCTTGAGGCAGATGCTCCAGGGGCAGAATGGCCCACACTCATTGAATATGGCGATTTTAAATGTTAAGAACAATCACTAGTAAAACCTTTCTCGTGAATTACATCATTACTGAGCGCAAAGTTGATTGCATGTTTCTCACTAAAACATGGCTGTCAGATTGTAGTACCACTCTACATCTTTTCATCAGAAAAGGGCATTTTTACTAATGCTGTAAGAACATTTCGTTTGGCAACTTTTGGTATTTTTATCATCATGCTATACTGTTTAAATGTCAGCCACCAGTGCAGGCCATAACCCTGATTTACTGATTTATCTGAACTACTGTCGATTGTCCTTGAGAACTATGATAAAATCCTTGCGTTGGGCGATATTAATATTCATGTTGACAAAGAGAATGAATTCAAGGCCATTGAATTTATGAATCTTTTGACTTTATCCAACATGTTACTGGGCCCACCCATAACTGCAGCCATACTCTGGACCTGGTTATCACCAAGGGGCTTTCTATCATTTCCTCTATTGTTGATGTTGCTTTATTTGATCACCACCATTTTTACTACCTTGTTACCCATAGTACAGGATAATACTGAAAGCAGTATTAAACGCTATCTTACCTCTGAAGTTGCTTCAGATTGAGTGTATGACTTTTTCCATATTTAGTAACATTACAGCCTTATTCTAAAAATGGACAACAAAAAAAAAAAACATCAAATCTACACACAATACCCCATAATGACAGAATTAAAAAAAATTTTTTTTGCACATTTATCTAAAAAGAAAAATGGAAATATCACATTTACATAAGTATTCAGACCCTTTACTCAGTACTTTGTTGAAGCACCTTTGGCAGCGATTACAGCCTCGGGTCTTCTTGGGTATGACGTTACAAGCTTACAGACCTGTATTTGGGGAGTTTTTCCCATTCTTCTCTGAAAATCCTCTCAAGCTCTGTCAGGTTGGATGGGGAGCGTAGCTGCACAGCTATTTTCAGGTCTCTCCAGAGATGTTCGATCGAGTTCAAGTCCGGGCTCTGGCTGGGCCACTCAAGCACATTCGGAGACTTGTCCCGAAGCCACTCCTGCGTTGTTAAGGCTGTGTGCTTAGGGTCGTTGTCCTGTTGGAGGGTGAACCTTCGCCCCAGTCTGAGGTCCTGAGCGCTCTGGAGCAGGTTGTCGTCAAGGATCTCTCTGTACTTTGCGCTGTTCATCTTTCCCTCGATCCGGGTTAGTTTGATCCGGCAGTCCCTGCCGCTGAAAAACATCACCACAGTATGATGCTGCCACCACCATGCTTCACCGTAGGGATGGTGCCAGGTTTCCTCCAGACGTGACGTTTGGCATTCAGGCTTTCATCAGAAAAGTTTGGCAAACTCCAAGCGGGTTGTATTGTGCCTTTTACTGAGGAGTGGCTTCCGTCTAGCCACCCTACCATAAAGGCTGATTGGTGGAGTGCTGCAGAGATGTTTGTTTTTCTGGAAAGTTCGCCCATCTCCACAGAGAACTCTGGAGCGGTGTCAGAGTGACCATCAGGTTCTTGGTCACCTCCCAGACCAAGACCCTTCACCCCCGATTGCTCAGTTTGGATGTGCGGCCAGCTCTAGGAAGAGTGTTGGTGGTTGCAAACTTATTCCATTTAAGAACGATGGAAGCCACTGTGTTCTTGGGGACCTTCAATGCTGCAGACATTTTTTGGTACCCTTCCCCAGATCTGTGCCTCGACACAATCCTGTCTTGGAGCCCTACAGACAATGCCTTCGACCTCATGGGTTGTAGTTTGCTCTGACATGCACTGTCAACTGTGGGACCTTATATAGACAGTTGTGTACCTTTCCAAATCATGTCCAATCAATTGAATTTACCACCGGTGGACTCCAATAAAGTTGTAGAAACATCTCAACGATGATCAATGGAAACAGGATGCACCTTAGCTCAATTTCAAGTAGTTCATTTTTTAAATGTTTTTACTTGTACTAAATTTGCAAACATTTCTTAAAACCTGTTTTCAGTTTGTCATTATGGGGTATGTATGTGTGTGTAGATTGATGAGGAAAAACAAATGTAATAATTTTAGAATAAGGCTGTAACATAACAAAAGGTAGAGGAAGGGAAGGGGTCTGAATACTTTCTGAATGCACTGTACTCAATATACAGCACCAACTACATAAATATCTTTTAGGGCCCATTATCTGCTACCAGGACTTGAACTGAAGTATGTAGCACAATAGTGGACAGTGATTTAACTTTCCCTGACAGCTGGGTGCATGTCCACATCTAGGGTTTGGGGGTGAACGAGAGACAGAGATACAGTGAGAGACTCAGACAGACAGAGCGTAGGCTGGAAAAGCACTCTGCCTGCCATGGAAAACAGAGGAGCGACAGAGACAGAGAGAGTGAAAGAAGAGGCTGTAGAGGGAGAGAGAGATGGCAGGCAGGGAGGGAGATGGCTGGCACAGTGGCCCACGCAGGCTCTCCTCTGCCTGGATAAAGAGCCCAGTGTCTGATGGATGACCCTGGATCAGAGAACAAGGACTGGGACTAGAAAACAAGGAGTGACTTAATACAAAACCTTAAAGTGTAGTACTTTTTGGCCAAAATGATCAGTATGAAGCTAGATATACTGTAACGGTTATGTAATCCAGTGAAGCAGCAACACCTTGCTGTTGATAGGAAGTCTCCTCCAGTTCAGTAGCAGTCCAACATGGGCTGAGGCCGGAAGTCACACGATCAAGCCTTCGCAGAGTTCTGTGTGTTTCCAACTAATTTAAGATGACCTCCTCACCGTGCTTCAAGCTATACATCACAGCAACACTGAAGTGTCAAAGAAACATTTCACCCCTCTCGCTGGCCCAATAATAGACTGGTGGTAGGACACACAAACCTCTTTCTCTGTGTCTGTCCAGTGTAGGCTGAAAAAAATTATAATCAGTGGACAGATATTAGCCTAATGCCCTACTGTACAAAGCAGCCATTGTTATTAATCCTAAAGCAGACATCGGAATGAACTCTGGCTCCACCATACTAGCCTCTCTATCCTCCACTCCCCACTCCCTCTACAGGCACTTTTACAAGTTATATTTTGGCATGCGGAAGGAGGGGAGGGTGTATATGTGTGTGTGTGTGTGGGGGGGGGGGGTTACACCCAACTATCACCCCTTTATATATTATCTTTATCTTGATAGCCCTCTGTGGAACAGACTGTCCTGTGCTTGGCCTGTCAGTGTTTACCGCACAAGGAATGAAAACAAATCTATTTTCTCTCCCGTCATCCCTCTTGCATCTGCTCACTACAACAGCCCCTTGACAACAGCTTGCTTTCAGATGGTTATGGAACTCATTATAATAATATCAGTAAAAATAACGAATGGTTGCTGTCAAACCTGCACTCAGCCACCGCCAACACGTGACAGGGAGCGGTCAAACTTCACCACAGGAAGAACAAGCTGGAGACAAACACGGGGGGGGGCAGCTGAATGGGAAAACATTCCTTCAACATTGTGGCAACGAACACTGTCTTGGCAGGAGAGATTGTTTAAGAATGTTGAATTCCTCAGCTGGGGATCGAGAGAGCTGTCTCCTCAAGCTGGAGAGGAGAACCAAGGAACAGAGAGGGGAAGTTGTAACTGCAGAAGTGGTGGTTGAGAAGAAGAAAGAACAGAGGATGAAAGAATGGCAATGCAATGGATAGCTGCCGTTTTACGGGCTTCTGACCCTAAAACGAACGTTTCTGCCATTGTTTCCTACGACCAAAAAGAGCTTCTAGACATCTCAACAGCTCACCTAGATTTGGATGAAGATTTCTACTTCAACGAGTCGGTAGCGCAGGACATACTGCTCACCCCGGACCAGGCCCTAATCCTGAGACTTGGAAAAGGAAGAGACGGCGTAAAAGAGGCCGACGTGTGGGCAACCCGATGAAATGACATTGGCGGGTAAATAAACCGCCTCTACCATCCGTTCTATTGGTGAACGTACAATCACTGGAGAACAAACTGGACGAGACTATTCTATCAATGGGACCTGAACAACTGTAATATCCTATGTTTCTTGGAGTAGTGGCTGAACAAGGACATGGATAATATACATCTCACTGGTTTTTATATTCATTGACAGGACCTCAGCCTCAGGTAAGCTCAAGGGTGGAGGTGTGTCTGTTGACAACAGCTGGTGCGCAATCTCTAAAATTAAGGAAGTCTCAAGGTTCTGCTCGCCTTCGTTAGAAAACCTAATGAAAAACTGTTGACCATACTATTTACCAAGAGAGTGTATCTATATTTTTAGTAGCTGTCCATTTACCACCACCACAAACCAATACTGACACTAAGACCGCATTCAACAAGTTGTATAGAGCCATAACGAAACAAAAAATGCTCATCCAAAGGCAGCGCTCCTAGTGGCCGCTGATTTTAATGCAGGGAAACTGAAATCCATGTGTCACCTGTTCAACTAGAGGCGAGAGACAACTCGAGATCACCTTTACTCCACACACAGAAATGCATAAAAAGCGCTCCATCGCCCTCCAATGAGGCAAATCTGACCATAACGCTATCCTCCTGATTCATGCTTACAAGCAAAAACCCAAAAACAGGAAGTACCAGTTACGCGCTCAATACGGAAGTGGTCCGATGAAGCGGATGCTAAGCTACAGGACTGGTTCACTAGCACAGCCTGGAATAGGATTAAGAATTAATTTGATGGCATTGAGGAATTTTACACATCAGTCAAAACTTCATTAATAAATGAATCGACAACGTCTGCCCCCACAGACCATAGCCATTGATTACAGGCAAAATCTGCTCTTGGCTAAGGGCTACAGCTGCCGCTTTCAAGGAACCATCAAACAGGCAGTGTCTCAATACAGGACTAAGATTTAATCCTACTACGGTGGCTCTGACACTCGTCGGATGCAAACTATTACCGATTGCAAAGGGAAACCCAGCTGCGAGCTGCCCAGTGACGTGAGCCTAACAGATGGGCTAAATGCCTTCTATGCTCGCTTCGAAGCAAGCAACACTGAACCGTGCATGAGAGCACCAGCTGTTCCGGACGACTGTGTGATCACGCTGTCCATAGCCGATGTGAGTAAGACCCTTAAACAGGTTAAGATTCACAAGGCCACAGGGCCAGACGGATTGCCAGGACCCATACTCAGAGCATGCGCTCACCAGCTGGCAAGTGTCTTCACTGACATTTTCAATCTCTCATATTTCAAGCAGATCACCATAGTTCCTGTGGCCAAGAACCCCAAGGTAACCTGTCTAAATTACTATCGCCGAAACACTTTGAAAGGCTGGTCAAGGCTCACATCAATACCATCATCATACCCACTCCAATTCGTATACCGCCCCAACAGATGACAATCTCTATTGCACTGTTCCACATTTTGTTGCGTTACAGTCTGAATTCAAAATGTATTAAATAGAATAAACAAATTCTGACCCATACATACACAATACCCCATAATGACAAAGTGAAAAATGTTTTAGAAAATGTACTGAAAATTAAATACAGAAATGTAATTTACATAAGGGGGGGGGGTTACTTGGCTCTAGCGACTCCTCGTGATGGGCCGGATGCCCACAGGCTGACTTTGGTTGTCAGTTGAACAGTGTTTCTTCTGACACATTGGTACAGCTGGCCAAACCTGGTTTCGGAGAACACATGACTCGAACTTCACCTCTCCCGAACCCGTTGGGGAGTTGCAGCGATGAGACAAGATCGTAATTGAAATTGGGAAAAAAAGGGTAAATACAAAAAATAAATATGGAGATTGCTACTCATTGTTGTATTTATTTGCCACCAAATATACCACTGTGTATTGAGGACAAAAAAGTGAATTGGTTTGCCACCTGTTTTGCAGTATTACTGTAGTACCTTGTTGCAAACAGGATGCATGTTTTGGAATATTTTTATTCTGTACAGGCTTTCTTCTTTGCTGGTAACACTGTCTGTGATTTATTTAGGATTCAAGGCACACTTAACCAGCATAGCTACCACAGCATGCTGCAGTGATACGCCATCCATATGGTTTGTGTTTAGTGGGACTATCATTTGTTTTTCAACAGAACAATGACCTAACACACCTCCAGGCTGTGTATGGGCAATTTGACCAAGAAGAAGAGTGCTGCTTCAGATGACCTGGCCTCCAATCACCCGACCTCAATCTAATTGAGATGGTTTGGGATGAGTTGGGCCGCAGAGTAAAGGAAGAGCAGCTAACAAGTACTCAGCATGTGGGAACTCCTTCAAGCCTGTTGGAAATGCATTCCAGGTGAAGGTGGTTGAGAGAATGCCACGGGTGTGCAAAGCGGTCATCAAGGCAAAGGGTCGTTACTTTGAAGAACCTAAAATATATATATTTGGATTCGTTTAACATTTTCTGGGTTACTACATTATTCCATGTGTGTTATTTCATTCGTTTGATGTTATCACTATTATTGTACAATGTAGAACATTGTAAAAATAAAGAAAATCCCTTAAATGAGTAGGTGTGTCCATAGATTTGACTGGTACTGTAAGTACCAGACCCATGCTATGAAACTCGAAATTGAGCTCAGGTGCATCCTGTTTCCATTGATCATCCTTGAGATGTTTCTACAACTTGGTTAGAGTTTACCTGTGGTAAATTCAATTGATTGGACATGATTTGGAAAGGCACACACCTGTCTATATAAGGTCCCACAGTTGACAGTGCATGTAAAAAAAAAAAAAAAGCCATGAGGTCGAAGGAATTGTCCGTAGAGCTCCGAGACAGGATTGTGTCGAGGCACAGATCTGGGGAAGGGTACCAAAATAAATTCTGCAGCATTGAAGGTCCCCAAGAACACAGTGGCCTCCATCATTCTTAAATGGAAGACGTTTGGAACCACCAAGACTCTTCCTAGAGCTGGCCGTCCGAACAAACTGAGCAATCGGGGGAGAAGGCCTTGGTCAGGGAGTTGACCAGGAATCTGATAGTCACTCTGACAGAGCTCTAGAGTTCCTCTGTGGAGATGGGAGAAACTTCCAGAAGGACAACCATCTCTGCAGCACTCCACGAAATCACTCCACTAAATCAGGCCTTTATGGTAGAGTGGCCAGACGGAGGCACTCCTCAGTAAAAGGCACATTACAGCCCACTTGGAGTCTGCCTAAAGGCACCTGAAGTCTCTCAGACCATGAGACACAAGATTCTCTAGTCTGATGAAACCAAGATTGAACTCTTTGGCCTGAATGCCAAGCGTCTGGGGGAAATCTGGCACCATCCCTACGGCGAAGCATGGTGGTGGCAGCATCATGCTGTGGGGATATTTTTCAGCGGCAGGGACTGGGAGACTAGTCAGGATCGAGGGAAAGATGAACGGAGCAAAGTACAGAGAGAACCTTGATAAAAAGCTGCTCCAGAGCGCTCAGGACCTCAGACTGGGGTGAAGGTTCACCTTCCAACAGGACAACGACCCTAAGCACACAGCCAAGACAACGCAGGAGTGGCTTCAAGACAAGTCTCCTAATGTCCTTGAGTGGCCCAGCCAGGGCCCGGATTTGAACATCTCTGGATAGACCAGAAAATAGCTGTGCAGCAACGCTCCCCATCCAACCTGACAGAGCTTGAGAGGATCTGCAGAGAAGAATGGGACAAACTCCCCAAATACAGGTGTGCCAAGCTTGTAGCGTCATACCAAAGAAGACTCGAGGCAGTAATCGCTGCCAAAGGTGCTTCAACAAAGTACTGAGTAAAGGGTCATAATTCTTATATAAATGTGGTCGTTTTCTTTTGTTGCTAATTTATTAAAAATAAAAATATCTAAAAACCTGTTTTTGCTTTGTCATTATGGGGTAATTATGTATAGATTGATGAGTTTAAAATATATTTTAGGATAAGGCTGTAACCTAACAAAATGTGGAAAAAGTCAAGGTGTCTGAATACTTTCCGAAGGCACTGTACGCTGCTGCTACTGTTTATTATCTATCCTGTTGCTTAGTCACTTTATTCCTAATTATATGTACCTCAATTACCTCTTACCCCTGCACACCGACTCGGTACTGGTACCCCATGTATATAGCCAAGTTACTCATTGTCTATTTATTATTATTACTTTTCTATTTTAAAATTTTTCTTTCTCTGCATTGTTGGGAAGAGACAATAAGTAAGCATTTCACAGTTAGTCTACACCTGTTGTTTACAAAGCATTTGACAAATAAAAATTTGGTTTGATGAGAAAGAAGAGCTATTGGTAAAGGCGATGGGTGCAATCAGTGTCTGGGATCAGTGTGGTAAGGAGGAAGGGTGGGTGGAAGGCCTAACCTGCAGGCTGGCTGCTATGTGGTCATACCTGTTCTTACTTCACACCCAGGCATGTAGCAGTAGGCCTCCGTCATTATGGATGTGAAGGACACTGATCGCATCTGAAGGCTACAGGTACTTCCAGCATTAAATAGTGAGGTTTTAAAGGTGCAGCAAAACAATCATAATTAATCAATGTCTATTGATTGACTTAATGCATTCATTCACTGTAGGGAGGTTACCTCTCACAAACAATATTGATAAAGCAGCAGGACTGGACCGGAATAGAACATCTGTCTAATACAGGTATTCCCAATCTGGGGTACATGCAATGCCAAATGCAATCTGGGGTTATGCCAAATAAAAATGTGATTCACTTTTAAAAAATATATATATATATTTTTTTTTTTATACATTCGGGTGAGGTTTTTTCCTCGCCTGAGTAGCCTCGTTTCACTGCCAAAAATAAAATTTTGCGAACAACAACGTTAAATACAGGTAGCCTAATCAAATAATTAACATCCAATCACATTAACCGTTAGTCTCTCGCGGGAATTCCACTAACGGTCCGTATGTAGCCAAACGTAGCTGCTGCTCATTCCGCTTGCTAGAAAATTGATAAATGGTTAAAAAAAATAAAGGCCCGCGTCCATAGACACACATACCAGCTCTACTGGTAGTACTGCTACTACCAGCAGTACTACACCTGCACCTGTCGACAACGCAAGTTGTTCTGCTGACACGAGCACATCCAATGCTAGCATCAGTAATTCTACATTTGTTGTTAACACAGCTACCATGGACACTGACAGTTGTGAATCTGATGAAGCCGAAGAGCTACTGCCCCCTTACCCGGGAAAGCACCGAACAACAGACAGGGACGTTGGACCATCGAAAAGGCGCAAATATGATGAGAACCACATTGACTTGGGGTTCACTTATATTGGGAGTAGAGGTCGACCAATTAATTAGGGCCGATTTCACGTTTTCATAACAATCGGTAATCTGCCTTTTTGGAAGCCGATTATATTGCAATCCACGAGGAAACTGCGTGGCAGGCTGACCACCTGTTACACGAGTGCGGCAAGGAGCCAAGGTAAGTTGTTAGCTTGCATTAAAAACTTATCTTATAAAAAACAATCAACTACACATGGTTGATGATATTACTAGGTTAACTAGCTTGTCCTGCATTGCATATAATCAAAGAAGTGCCTGTTAATTTATCATCGAATCACAGCCTATTTCAACTTCGCGAAATGGGTGATTTAACAAAAGCACATTCTCGAAAAAAGCACAATCATTGCACAAATGTACCTGACCATAAACATCAATGCCTTCCTTAAAATCAATACACAGTATATATAATTTAAACCTGCATATTTAGTTAAAAGAAGAAATGCATGTTAGCAGGCAACATAAACTAGGGAAATTGTGTCACTTCTCTTGCATTAAGTGCAAGCAGAGTCAGGGTATATGCAGCAGCTTGGGCCGCCTGGCTCGTTGCGAACTGGGTGAAGACCATTTCTTCCTAACAAACACTGTAATTAATTGACAGAATTTTACCTAATTATGACATAACATTGAAGGTTGTGCAATGTAACAGCAATATTTAGACTTAGGGTTGCAACCCATTCGATAAAATACCGAACGGTTCCGTATTTCACTGAAAGAATAAACTTTTTGTTTTCGAAATGATAGTTTCCGGATTTGACCATATTAATGACCAAAGGCTCGTATTTCTGTGTGTTTATTATAATTAAGTCTATGATTTGATATTCGATAGAGCAGTTTGACTGAGCGGTGGTAGGCAGCAGCATGCTCGTAAGCATTCATTCAAACAGCACTTTACAGCTCTTAGCAATGCATGAGGCACAGCGCTGTTTATGACTTCAAGCCTATGAACTCCCGAGATTAGGCTGGCAATACTAAAGTGCCTATAAGAACATCCAATAGTCAAAGGTATATGAAAAATGTGCATCTGGGACAGAGTAGGAGGCAGTTCACTCTGGGCACACTATTCATCCAAAGTGAAAATGCTGCCCCCTACCCCTACCCCTAAAAAGTTAATTGTTACATGATTATGCTAACCTCTTCCTCCGGGAAGAGCGGGGACTGATATCCCAGGGAGCACCCAAAAGGCGAGAGACCAGTGGCTGAGCAAGGGAAGGTGTTGCGGGCGTACTCTACCCACACGAGCTGCTGGCTCCAGGTGGTGGGATTAGCAGAGACCAGGCAGCGAAGAGTTGTGTCCAGGTCTTGATTGGCTCATTCCGACTGGCCGTTAGACTGGGGATTGTTGGGGAGTTGTTGGAGGCGGCAAGCTGGAGTCTTATTCACATCATAGTTCTTATGTGGTTTCTATTATTAGTATTACTGCATTGTTGGGAATGAGCTATCAAGGTAAGAATGTCACCGTACTGTTTTACACCTGTTGTATGCTGCGCACGTGGCAAATATACTTTGAAACACCCCAATGAAGGAGGGCAACCCCCCCCGTGCCAATACAAACTCCCCATCCTCACCATCACTCCCCATCCTCACCAGTCCTCACCAGTCCAATGAGCTGCTAGCACAATGCTGTGGCACAAAGTAGCAGTGTCGTAGTCTGGGCATGGTAACTGGTGAATGAAATGCCAGTGGTATGGGATAGAGGCGCAGAGAGGGCTGTTAAAGCCTCTGCTCTGCCTGGGGAACAATACACCAACATAGCTACTGCTCACATTCCTGGGGCCATAAACAGACTGCAGTGGAGAGAGAGAAAGTGTGGGGGGGGGGGGAATAGGCTAGAGAGGGGGGAGGGGGTCCTGGGGAACTGAGGGAGTCGGGTGGGTGGGTGGGTGGGTTAGAGAGAAAGAGTTGATTTTTGTTGCTTATCTAGTATTCTAGTTCACTTGCTTTGGCAATGTTAACATGTGTTTCCCATGTCAATAAAGCCCATACATTTTGAGAGCGTGAGAGAGCGAGAGCGAGTGAGCGAGAGCGCGAGAGAGAGAGAGAGAGCGCGTGTAGACTAACTTGTGTAGACTAACTTGTGTAGACTAACTTGTGTAGACTAACTTGTCCAAGCTCAACTCAGATACAGACACTCTCATTCTGAGAGACTGTAGTCAGTGGCACTACAGCTCTCACACTCTGTCTTACACAGTGTTTCTTTAGTGAAAGACCCTACATCACTATCCTTTAAAAAATATATTTTTATTTTTCAACAGAATACAGCAAAAGTACTACGACAAAAGGTCATTCAACCCTCCCAATCCCCAAAATATTTTTTTTAACAAAAAATGTAAATAAATTAAATGAGAATAGTAATAATACTAATAATGACTAAATAAGACATGACAAAAGACCAACATATAAACAAAGCAACACAAACAGTACATTTGAGAGACAATAGCTACGTCAATCTACAAGCTCACATCCACCAACCCCAATGGAAGTGTTTCCATATAGTCCAGGAAGGGTTGCCATATTTCACAAAGTAGTTGAATTTATTTTTAAAGCATAGGTAATCTTCTCCATAGGAATACACACTCATTTCAGAGCCATCATGTAATTGGTAGAGGGGATTCTGATTTCCTTGTCAATGTAACACGTTTTCTTGCAGTAGCAAGGGCGATTTCTGTCAATTTGATGTTGAAGTTATTCCTCAAATTCACATTTGTGAAGTTACCCAGAAGGCATATTTCAGGGTCAAGTGGGAAAGGGACCTCCATAATAAAGGCCAGGGTGTCACAAACATCATGCCACAAGGCTTGAAATTTAGTACACTGCCACGTAGAATGCAAAAAAAAAAAAAGTGCCTTCTGTTGTTCCACATCGAAAAAACATTTCTGATATTTCAGGGTTATATCTATGTAACCTCTGAGGTGTCAGATAGAGTTGGTGGAGGAAGTTGTAATGTAGAAGTCTGTATCTAGAGTTGATGGTTGCTGACACACTATCTTGGCATAGGTCTGACCACAGCCTCTCATAAATTGTAGTATTCAAATCGGATTCCCTTAGACTCTCTTGACTTATGTACATCTGGTTTGTGCAATGTTGCATTAGCAATGAGTACACTATACATTTATGGGTCATGGGTTATCATGAAGTAGTTGTTCAATACTTGATAGATTTGGTAAAGTCATATCTCCAAGAGTGCTTCTAAAAAAAAATCTTAACTGTAAATAAACAGAGAAATTATTATTGGATAACTGGTATTTCTCTTTGTTGCTCAAATGACATACAGTTGAATTCGGAAGTTTACAGACACCTTAGCCAAATACATTTAAACTCAGTTTTTCACAATTCCTGACATTTAATCCTAGTAAAAATTCCCTGTCTTAGGTCAGTTATGATCACACTTTATTTTAAGAATGTGAAATGTCAGAATAATAGTAGAGAGAATGATTTATTTCAGCTTTTATTTCTTTCATCACATTCCCAGTGGGTCAGAAGTCTACATACACTCAATTAGTATTTGATAGTGTTGCCTTTAAAATTGTTTAACTTGGGTCAAACGTTATGGGTAGCCTTCCACAAGCTTTCCACAATAAGTTGGGTGAATTTTGGCCCATTCCTCCTGACAGAGCTGGTGTAACTGAGTCAGGTTTGTAGGCCTCCTTGCTCGCACACGCTTTTTCAGTTCTGCCCACAGAGTTTCTATAGGATTGAGGTCGGGGCTTTGTGATGGCCACTCCAATACCTTGACTTTGTTGTCCTTAAGCCATTTTGCCACAACTTTGGAAGTATGCTTGGGGTCATTGTCCATTTGGAAGACCCATTTGCAACCAAGCTTTAACTTCCTGACTGATGTATTGAGATGTTGCTTCAATATATCCACATAATTTTCCTCCCTCATGATGCCATCAATTTTGTGAAGCGCACCAGTCCCTCCTGCAGCAAAGCACCCCCACAACATGATGCTGCCACCCCCGTGCTTCACGGTTGGGATGGTTTTCTTTGACTTGCAAGCCTCCCCCTTTTTCCTCCAAACATAACAATGGTCATTATGGCCAAACAGGTCTATTTTTGTTTCATCAGACCAGAGGACATTTCTCAAAAAAGTACGATCTTTGTCACAGTAAAAACGAGTCCTATATCGGCATAACCTGAAAGGCCGCTCAGCAAGGAAGAGGCCACTGCTCCAAAACCGCCATAAAAAAGCCAGACTACAGATTTGCAACTGCACATGGGGACAAAGATCGTACTTTTTGGAGAAATGTCTTCTGGTTTGATGAGTGGTTGAAAAACAAGTTTTATTGACTCCAACCTAAGTGTATGTAAACTTCTGACATCAACTGTAAGTACCACATCTAAATAACAAATGTTCTAAATGCGTTATTCCCTTCTCATGCCAATGTTGAAAAATGTTGCTATCCAAGATCATTGGCGGGAGTCTGTTTTGCCACAGGGGTGTTTTAGGTTACAAGTCTTGTTTCAGACCAAATAACTTACAAATTTCATACCAAGATCTTACCAAACTGATGGTACGGGGATTGCTCATTTTTCTTGATATGGTCTTGGGATTCCACTTGTAGATAATATTACTCTAACCCACTTCATTAAGAGCAAACATTTCCATCGGAGTCCAAGAAGGGGCTGTATCAGTTTCAAATAAAAATGAAATTAATCTAATTTGCGCTGCTCAGTAATACATCTTGAAATTTGGTAGGCGGAGACCTCCTAGACTATAATCCCATGTTCATTTGTCCAGGCTTACCCTTGGAGTTTTACGGTTCCATACAAATTGTCTTATGGACTTGTTAAGGGACTTCAAGAAACTCTCGGTGTTGATATGGGTAAAGATTGAAATAGGTACATCATCTTAGGCAGAACGTTCATCTTAATACAGCTAATAATGTAAGAGGCTATCCATCTATTCAAGTCATCCACCACCTTCTGAACCAAGACAGAGTAGTTAAGCTTGTACACATTTCTTAAGTCATTATCAACTGTGATTCCTAGATATTTGAACCCTTGTGGTAACCATCTGAAGGGACCCGTTCGTTCACAGATGCTATAGTCAAAGCGAGTCAGTGGAAGCATTTCACTTTGTAACCTGATATAGAGCTGTATGTTCCCAAAAGCGTCTGTAGTTTTGAGAGGGATCCGGTCGGGTCAGAGAGGAACAAAATATGTTGTCTGTGAACAATGAGATCCTGTGTGTTACCTGGTCCACCTGAAAGCCCTTTATGCCAGGATCCGTTCTTATGGCCTCCGCCAGCAGTTCTATGGCTAGCACAAAAAGCAGTGGGGAAAGTGAACAGCCCTGTCTACTACCTTTAAAGAGTGTGAATATGGCTGACGACATGCCATTAAGTGGTGATCTTGGCTTGCGGTTTATGGAATAAAGTTTTAACCCAGTTGACAAATGAAGGACCAAAGTTAAATTTAGCAAGGACCTTGAATAGGTACGGCCACTCCAACCTATTAAAGGCCTTTTCAGCATCTAGAGATACTGCTATACTAGGATCACTCCTCACACTGGCCATGTGAATTACATTAAGTAACCTGCACAAATTATTGGGAGGAGGATATTTTCTGTATAAAGCCTGTTAAATCAGGTTTGGTAAATATTGTCCTAATCTATTAGCCGTCGCCTTAGAAATTGATTTATAGTCGGCATTGAGGAGCGAGATCGGCCTATAGGAAGATATATATATTTTTTAAATGTATAACTGTTATAATAGCCGTGGAAAAGGAGTCCGGTGGGCTATTCTCTGGCTCTTCACACTCTTTGGCTTGGAAAAGACAGGAACAGAGTATATAATGTGAATTGTTGTCTCACAAACCGTGTATACCAAATTAAACAGACAAAAGAAGTAGAATCAATTTAACCAAACCAATCTCCCCCATCTATCTTTACTAAAATGTTGTCATCATATTGGGGGAAAATGGTTGCCTGACGACCCATCATGAATTTAATTCCTTCTGCTGTATTGATTGCTCAATACCTTATAAATCAAATCTAATTGTATTTGTCACATGCGCCTAATATAACAGGTTATTACAATGAAATGCTTACTTACAAGCCCTTAACAAACAACACAGTTAAGAAAATATCTGAAAAATATATATACAGGGGGTACCGGTACAGAGTCAATGTGCGGCTGCACCGGTGGAGGTAATATGTACATGTAGATAGAGTTATTAAAGTGACTATGTATAGATAATAACAGAGTGAGAAAGCAGCATAGAAGAGGGGGGGGGGGGGGGGCAATGCAAAAAGTCTGGGTAGCCAATTGATTAGCTGTTTGGGATTATTATGGCTTGGGGGTAGAAGCTGTTTACAAGCCTCTTGGACCTAGACTTGGCGCTCTGGTACCGCTTGCCGTGCGGCAGCAGAGAGAACAGTCTATGACTAGGGTGGCCGCCTGGTATAGAGGTCCTGGATGGCAGGAAGCTTGGCCCTGGTGATGACTGGGCTGTACGCACTACCCTCTGTTGTGCCTTGCGGTCGGAGGCCGAACAGTTGCCATACCAGGCAGTGATGCAACCCGTCAGGATGCTCTTGATGGTGCAGCTGTAAAACCTTTTGAGGATCTGAGGACCCATGCAACATCTTTTCAGGCTCCTGAGGGAGAATAGGTTTTGTCGTGCCCTCTTCACGACTGTCTTGGTGTGCTTGGACCATGTTAGCTTGTTGGTGATGTGGACACCAAGGAACTTGAAAACTCTCAACCTGCTCCACTACAGCCCCGTCGATGAGAATGGTGGCGTGCTTGGTCCTCCTTTTCCTGTAGTCCACAATCTTCTCCTTTGTCTTGATCACATTGAGGTAGAGGTTGTTGTCCTTGCACCACATGGTCAGATCTCTGACCTCCTCCCTATAGGCTGTCTCATCGTTCTCGGTGATCAGGCCTACCACTTGTGTCATCAGCAAACTTAATGATGGTGTTGGAGTCGTGCCTGGCCGTGCAGTCATGAGTGAACAGGGAGTACAGGAGGGGACTGAGCATGTACCCCTGTGTTGAGTATCAACGTGGCAGATGTGTTGTTACCTACCCTTACCACCTGGGGGTGGCCCGTCAGGAAGTCCAGGATCCAGTTGCAGAGGGAGGTGTTTAGTCCCCAGGGTCCTTAGCTTAGTGATGAGATTTGAGGGTTCTATGGTGTTGAACGCTGAGCTGATACTTCCTCAATCAAAATGACTAACCGGTGTCTGTATGTAGCCTCGCTACTTTTATAGCCTCGCTACTGTATATAGCCTGTCTTTTTACTGTCGTTTTATTTCTTTACCTACCCATTGTTCACCTAATACCTTTTTTGCACTATTGGTTAGAGCCTGTAAGTAAGCATTTCACTGTAAGGTCTACACCTGCTGTAGTAGGCACAAACCTTGATTTGATTTGCCATTCCGGCTGCCATTCCAGCTCGACAGCCATCTGCCCAGTCAGACAGGAAGTAATGTGGAAAGAGGCAATAATTTCATTTTTTGTGAGTTAAGTGTGTCAGGGAGTTCTTGTCCATTTCTTTCCCCGCTGTACGTGCCTTTGAAGTGAGTGAGTCATGATCATTGTTTTACTTTGTCAGAGCCCAGAGAGAGCCTTATGAGTCCCCTGTAGCCATTCTCTCTCCCTTCAAAACAATAGGAAATGACCAGCTCTATATCCTGTGGACCGCACCATCTTTCAACTGCTTATTGTGTGAGGTAGTCTATGGAAAATACCACTTTGCCATTAAAAACAGCCCATCTCCATCGTCATGTGGAAAACCCTGGCACTAGCTCTTTATTTCCTTCTATCACTGTAAAAAGGAGACATACATCAACAAGAACAAATAAGGCTTGTTATGCAACAGAGACGGGCCAAAGACAACATACTGTACATGTTGGAATGGAAAGGGAGCGAGAGAGGCAGAAAGAGAGCGAATGAGGGGGGAAAGTAAAAAACAATTAACAACTACATGGATGAAATGCAGAGGACATGGTGTCTTTGAAGACCACCCGGTGGAAATGAAGGTGGGGGGAAAGGGGGGGGTCAATGTCACATATGTGCGCATGCTCTGACAATGACCTGCTTCTTTATTTAATCACCATAAAAATAAAAAAAACATACACTGCTGCGCTCAGAACTCACAGCCAGGACAGCACAACACAGATATCACACACACACACTAGTCTAGAACTTTCCTGAACTCTCTCAGCATCAGAAATATTATATTTCAGACTAGAGAATTTTTGTTTGCCAACAAACACAGATGCGTTTTGATTTTCTTAGTGTACAGTAAATTTAATCACTGCTGAATATCAGCACATATAAATACACCTTGTGATGTGCAAAAATATATCTATTTTGATCAACTCAACGCCACAACTCAAAAGGAGCATTGTTTAGGGCAGTAGACTGATGTGACTAAAGAAAGGGGCAACACATCCAGGGTAAACAAGGAGGGAGTCTGCCCCTCCGTCGCCCCATATACACCATGACGCCTGGCCCCCAGAGGATGTGTCCTTTAGGGAGACCAGGGAAGGTCAGGTATCTCGCAAACACACCCATACACATCCTGGCAGTCTCTGGCTCTTGGCCCATAAATATCAGGGCTGTTTCCATGGATTAAATATGACATTTTAGGTTGGACGGGGGCACCACAGGAGAGAGAGCTGTGCCCTCAGCTGTTGTGTGGAGGATACCGGAAGGGAACTACAACAAGACTGTAGTAGACCTTAGTGAGATTATCATACATTCTCACATACAAACTTTGTGCTGGCAGACCCCATTTGCCTCAACACCTCACTTTCTAATTTGTTCTCTTTCTCTGTTGTGGCTAACTTCCTTACTATCATCCAAAGACCACTGTCTCTGTAGCGCTCCTCCTCTCCCTCCACTGACACACATTATAATGTATGTATTTACAATCCAATGGGTAAAAAAGTACATGTGAAAGTAATATTCTCGTGAATAGTTTTAGCGAACATCTTGAGCGCCTTACTCTTGGCTAACACTTCAAACCAACAGTTAAACTGCAGTAACGAAACATTTGTTCACTTAGTCTGTATGCCTCCCCTTGTTAGGATTCAATAGAGGACAAACTAAAGTACTGCCTTATTCTCCACTCTGCTCTGTGTTATTGGGCTGCTTCAAAGCGGCCATTTTGTTGTCCCTTTAAACCGAGAGCCCTGGAGGATTTTCCTCTAACCCCGAGCTCAGACCACTCCAACTCACTAACCTCTGCCGCCAGCCCTGCTCCTATTCAAGGCCAGAGAGAAAAACAGACTCGGACCACAAACTCCATTGGTTTTAAATTCAGCCCACATGACATTTCCTTCAACTTGAATTGCTTTCATACCATTTAAATCTGCGAGGCACGCAAGGACCTGGAGCTGTGCAACTCTTGCTGTACAAAGCCCCTCTTGTCCTGTTTAGCCCCCATCAGTAGGAGAGGAGAGCGGCCCAGACGGCCAAACAAGCATGTCTTCATGCTCTTCCAACTAACATATCAGGACAGAAAGTGGATCCGGCGTGGCCGCAGTGCCCAGGCCCCAGCCAGGAAAATACAGAGCTAGCCTCAGGGTCTGCCTGTCTAGAAAGGAGAGGCAGAGGTATCCAGCATGTCTGCCTGCTTGCTTGCTTGGCTAGCTGCTTCACTGCCTGGCAGACTGATTGCCAGTCTTGACAAACATCTGTTCTTGCTGTTCCAGATAGGCCCAGAGGCTTCAGATCTGTCTGTGTTGCAGACAGGGCTATTTCTTTGCAGCAGTACAGGCTATTGTTTTTATCATGCCCCTTGTGGGTTTAGAACTTCCACTCCCTCACTTTCCCTGTGTACAACTCCCTAACCATTACCCCTCTGCCCCCTCCTTCCTTTGGCCTAGAGCAGTGTATGAGGCAGCAGATCAAGAAAGGGAGGGCGAGCCTCGTGTCCCCTGAATTTGGGCCTTTACTTCTAGCCAAGTCTGAGAGGAAGAGGAGGAGCAAGAGGAAGGAGGAGGAGGATGGAGGCTTTTCAATTATTCCCAAAAAACAGTATGGCCCTATATATTCAGTTTCATTTTTTATCTGATTCCATTTAGTTTTTTACCAAATTCTGTTTTGTTTTTCCTCGTTCTGTCAGATTTTCACTCTTATAAAAATAAAAAATATATATTTTTTAAAAGCACACTAATACTTTCGATTTTTACAAAAACAACATCAGGAGACAACTCATGATATTCTGCCAGGCATATGCTACTTTGTAGTTATCAATTAAATGTTAAGGTTTTTGGGAAAGCCTTTCCATCTCTACCAGAAGAAGCTTATTTTTAGCATCATCGTTAACCACAACACAAAGGGCACGCTCACACAAAGTTGCAGGAAAATACAAATCACTGATGCATTTTCTTCATGTCTTATGATTAAATTGGGCAAATTAATGCATTTTCTAATAAGTTCAATACATTTAGTTGATTTCGTACTAAGTTCAATAAAAAACAATTGTTGTTGAAATCCATTTCAATGTCTGGATTCTGTGATTTTCTATGGCCCTACAACTGCTCAAGCAGTGACCAGAGAGAGACCATGTGCCTTTGCCCGGCAGATGTAACATGTCACAGCTAGGTGGCTCACAGCTTATAGAGACCCAGTGAAACTCTGACCTCCAGGGTAGTGAACTAAAATGTTACAGACCAACCAAAACACTGGTGGTTGGGATTGGCCAACGGGCAGAAAATAAAAAGACACTCAAATCAACTGTACTCTACCTGGCTGCCTACTGTAAGTTTGGGTCCTACTAGTGCCAACTGTTGCCACACTAATCGTTCATTCTTCTTCTGCCATTGGTCAAGAGTGCTCTGGCCCAAGCCATAGAACGTCTGGCACCAAGCATTCCAGAACAATGACACTCTCTAGGAAGAATCCAAATTAGAATGTTGTTGTCATGGAACACATTGTGCCAACATGGAGGATAGTTTTCTGAGAATATCTGACTCTGCTCTGACCTGGTCTTGCCCTTAAGATGTAGCTGTGACCTTAATCAAAACATTCACCAGTCACTTAGACTTACCCAAATTTTAAATCGGTGGTCTGGTGCTATTTTCAGCCACTTCCCCACCCTACCTTCCTGGTAGAGCCCCACCACCACTATCCACCTGGCGCTTAGCCACCAGTCCATCTTACAGGTGCAAAACAGAACAAAAATCCCACCTTCCCATTTAGACCTATAAATCCACCCAGGACAGCCCTGGGAGAGCCCTAACCCAGCTTGACCGACCGACCATTAGGCCTACCCTACTCTCAGCCAGAGCATGTGAGCAGAATGGAGCTGGAGTGCGCCCAATTTGACTGGAGCGAGTTTCCCCCAAAGGCTGGAGCGTCGGCCTTCTCGCCCGCTCCAATAGAGCTCACTGCCCATAGATAATAGAACAAAAATTACTCACATTCTAGCAAAGTATTTACAAACATATCTGATCTCTTAAAAGATTTGTCAATTTTTGTTATATTATCTACACATCTCTATCAAGGAAAAACCTTCAGGACTACCTATAGAACATTTTAAAAAACAACTCTGCATCCCTGTCTAGCCTGGCAAAAGTGGCCCGAAAAGCGTCCCCAGTGGCTCTGCAAGCACAGAGAGGATAATCTCAGCTGCTGGCCTGCTCTCCAAACACCATCGCATGATCCTGAAGCCACAGGCTCTGGCCAAACCAGTGTTTCTAAAAGTGAATTCAAAAGGCATTGTAGGAATTTTTCGTAAAATGTTTATTTAATTCTAAGTAAGTCACAGCCTATATGCGCAATTTCCAGAATATAATGATTGAATACAACGAAACGTAGTTTAAATGCTGGGCGCTTAATGTTCCTACCAGCCTAGTGTCACACTCGCAAATGCTTGAATTTATTTATTTGTAGGCTATAGCCTTGAAATAATAACAATAATATAGCCTAAATAATTCATTTCCGTTCCTTCTTAGGCCACCCGTCTGGCTCCTGACCTATTTAGAGTGCCGTTTAATACAACATGTAGCCTATTTTAAATGATGAGTGCGTCTTGCCATCACCTTTTCATGTTGTTTATTAAAATACTTTTTATTCAAATCATATGGTTAAGTTTCAATAATTCAAAAGTAAATGGAATGTCCAGGTACACAAAAAAAAAAAAAAAAACGTATTTATTTTTTACCCCAATTTCATGATAGCCAATTGGTAGTTAGTCTTGTCCCATCGCTGCAACTCCCGTACGGACTCGGGAGAGGCGAAGGTCGAAAGCCATGCGTCCTCTGAAACACAACCCTGCCAAGCCACACTGCTTCTTGACACACTGCTTGCTTAACCCGGAAGCCAGCCACCCCAATATGTCGGAGGAAACACCATACAACTGGCGACCGAAGTCAGCGTGCATGCGCCCGGCCCACAACAAGGAGTCGCAACAGTGCGACGGGACAAGGACATCCCGGCCAGCCAAACCCTCCCCTAACCCGGACGACACTGGGCCAATTGTGCGCCACATCATGGGTCTCCTGGTCGCGGCCGGCTGCAATACAGCCCAGGATCGAACCCGGGTCCGTAGTAACGCCTCTAGCACCGCGATGCAGTGCCTTAAACCGCTGCGCCACTCGGGAGGCCGCAAGGAGCGTTTTTTTAGCAGAGCAGTTTGAAAGGACTTGAGCTGGAGCAGTGTGCATGCATACATACTCTGCTCTCAGCAGACTGACCGTTAGGCCTACCCTACTCAGCATAAACACCCAGGGGACTAGCCGGGCCATGATTACACCCCCACTCCCTGGGATCTAGGACCGCTATAACAGAAGGCAAGGTTCAGGCTCAAGTGACGCTATCAGATCACTCCCCCCTCTCACATTCCCCTACTGGTTTGATATCAAAGAGGGCTTCAAACAGATTGTTTTATCCAAGCCTGCTGTGGTAGTGCTGTAGTAAGTGGTAATCACATCCCTCTGTGCGGTGAGGACCCAGAGATTAAAATCAGCCTTTTGTCCCAACTGAGCCACTAACATTAAATGATTAAAATGCACTGGATGCTTTCAAGTTGGCAATACACTGTTCAAGGGCCATCCAGGCATGTTTGTGGTTTGCACCTGGTACTCACCGGGCAAAGAACTGGCCTTTTCAAAGACCCTGTGGATCAAACAAGCTGTTCATAAACATTCCCCAAACGCCGTAATCTTAAAGTAGCTACTATAACATTGATCAAATACTGATGAGATGATAACAGCGGGTAAAAGTAAAACTTTCAATGTGCTGGTCCCGCTTCACCAAAAGCATCTTAAGGCAAAGTGTATCGTTAGAACATTCATAGGAGCGTCGTTAAATCTCTGAGCTGTTTCCCAAAACCATCGTTATTGTCACACTTGAAAATGTTCATAATCTAACACCAGCCTCAGACCACTCGTACAACAGACAAGTGTGTTGGATTCTTTTTTGATCTCCGCTACACATAGAAGATCATGGTTTATTTGTCTATACATGTGACCGCCGACAACGTCAGGATTTTTTAAAACTAAAAATGGCAACTTATGTCTTTGCAAAAAACAAGCGATGTTTAAAAATATGCTTCAAATGAAAACCAAGATGACTGCGTGAAAATATAAAGAGTAGGATCAAAAATCAAATCAAATTGTATTGGTCACATACACATGGTTAGCAGATGTTAATGCAAGTGTAGTGAAATGCTTGTGCTTCTAGTTCCAACAGTGCAGTAATATCTAACAAGTAATCTAACAATTCCCAACAACTACCTAATACACACAAACCTAAAGGGGTGAATGAGAATATGTACATATAAGTGTATGGATGAGCGATGGCCGAGTGGCATAGGCAAGGTGCAGTAGATGGTATAAAATACTGTATATACATGTGATGAGTAATGTAAGACATGTAAACATTTTTAAAAGTGCCATTATTTAGAGTGGCATTGTTTAAAGTGACTAGTGATCCATTTATTAGTGTCCAGTGATTGTGTCTCAATGTAGGCAGCAGCCTCTCAGAGGTAGTGATTGCTGTTTAGCAGTCTGATGGCCTTGAGATAGAAGCTGTTTTTCAGTCTCTCGGTCCCAGCTTTGATGCACCTGTACTGACCTCGCCTTCTGGATGATAGCGGTGTGAACAAGCAGTGGCTCGGGTGGTTGTTGTCCTTGATGATCTTTTTGGCCTTACTGTGACATCGGGTGGTGTAGGTGTCCTGGAGAGCAGGTAGTTTGCCCCCGGTGATGCGTTGTGCAGACCGCACCACCCTCTGGAGAGTCTTGCAGTTGAGGTCGGTGCAGTTGCCGTACCAGGCTGTGATACAGCCCGACAGGATGCTCTCGATTGTGCATCTGTAAACGTTTGTCAGGGTTTCGGGTGATAAGCCAAATTTCTTCAGCCTCTTGAGATTGAGGAAGGGAATGTTGTGCCTTCTTCACCACACTGTCTGTGTGGGTGGACCATTTCAGTTTGTCTGTGATGTGTACGCTAAGGAATTTAAAACTTTCCACCTTCTCCACTGTTGTCCATCTGATGTGGATAGGGGAGTTCTCCCTCTGCTGTTTCCTAAAGTCCACGATCATCTACTTTGGTTTTGTTGACGTTGAGTGAGAGGTTGTTTTCCTGTCACCACACTCCGAGTGCCCTCACCTCTTCCCTGTAGGCTGTCTCGTTGTTGTTGGTGATCAAGCCCACTACTGTAGTGTCGTCTGCAAACTTGATGATCGAGTTGGAGGCGTGCATGGCCACGCAGTCGTTGGTGAACAGGGAGTACAGGAGAGGGCTGACCCTTGTGGGTCCCCAGTGTTGAGGGTGGGGGCGGCTCGTCAGAAAGTCCAGGACCCAGTTGCACAGGGAGGGGTTGAGACCCAGGGCCGCCAGTTTGATGCGCTTGGAGGGTACTATGGTGTTGAATGCTGAGCTGTAGTCAATGAACAGCATTCCTACATAGGTATTATTTTTGTCCAGATGGGATAGGGCAGTGTGCTGTGCAATGGCGATTGCGTCATCAGTGGACCTTTTAGGGCAGTATGCAAACTGAAGTGGGTCTAGGGTGGCCGGTAAGGTGGCGGTGATATGATCCTTGACTAGTCTCTCAAAGCACTTCTTGATGACAGAACTGAGTGCTACGGGGCGGTAGTCATTTAGTTCAGTTATCTTTGCCTTCTTGGGTACAAGAACAACGGTAGCCAACTTGAAGCATATGGGGACAGACTAGTATAGGGAGCGATTAAATATGTCGTTCTCGGAGGTTGACCGGAACATATTCCAGTCCGCATGATCAAAACAATCTTGAAGCGTGGGTTCTGATTGGTCAGACCAGCGTTGAATGGTTCTCGTAGCTGGTACATACTGTTTGAGTTTCTGCCTATACCGGGGACGAGCAAGATGGTCGGATTTTCCGAAGGGAGGGCGGGGGAGAGTGTACACAGCTGTGACTATAACTGACGAGAATTCTCGTGGTAGGTAGAATGGCCGACATTTGATTGTAAGGAATTCTAGGTCGGGTGAGCAGACGGACTTGAGTTCCTGTGTGTTATGATCACACCATGAGATGTTAATCATAAAGCATACACCCCCGCCCTTCCTCTTCCCAGAGGTATTTATCTCTGTCGGCGCCATGCATGGAGAAGCCCGGTGGCTGGACCGATTCCGACAACATATCCTGAGAGAGCCATGTTTCCGTGAAACAGAGAATGTTACCATGTCTGATGTCTCTCTGGAAGGCAACCTTTGCTCGAATTTCATCTACCGTGTTGTCAAGAGACTGGACATTGGCGAGTGGTATGCTCGGGAGTGGTGAGCGATGTGCCCGTTTACGAAGCCTGACCAGAAGATCGCGCCGCATGCCCCTTCTGCGTCGCCGTTGTTTTCGGTCAGCTGCGGGATTAGATCCATTGTCCTGGGTGGTGGTCCGAAGAGAGGATCTGCTTCGGGAAAGTCATATTCCTGGTCATAATGTTGGTAAGTTGACGTTGCTCTTATATCCAATAGTTCTTCCCAGCAGTATGTAATAAGACTTAAGATTTCCTGGGGTAAAAATGTAAGAAATAATACATTAAAAAAAATACTGCATAGTTTACTAAGAACGCGAAGCGAGGCGACCATCTCTGTCGGCGCCGACAGATCATACTGAAATACATTTCATGTTCAATAAATTGAGTTCCATTTTGCTACTTGTAGGCTACGGTCTTTCGATCCCATCAGTAGATACATGACCCATGACGCCCTTAGCGACTGTTCTCTCTGCGTGGTGTTTTGGGAAATGCATATTACATCTCTACATCTGATGTAGAAAAGATGCATCGTTAAAAACACTCGTAAGCCTAAGTTCCATTGTTACTGGGAAACCAGGCCATGGTTAGTCTAACTCAAGCATTGGCTCGATTGGGCCTGTGTGTCTGTGCTCGTTTGAGTGTTTATTATAAACACGCGTCTGGCAACAACTTCTCAGTCGGAACCTTGATAAGACCAGGACACAAACACAGGCAGCACTACAGATACGGCTGGTCTGTGATAGGTCAGATTCCACAAATGGAAACAATCACAACCAATATGTTGTTATACATTACATATAAAATCTGCCATAGAATTTCAGCTACACAGAATTCAACTTGCATCAGATTTAGGTCTGATTCATGTGGGTCTGTATGAAGCACTTTGAAGATACTGACCGCCATCTAACATCAAACTCATGCTTAATTACAGACTACCCTTATTATTCATAGATTGTTACAAAAAAACATCCATACATTGAGGAATTTTGGGCTTTCCAAGTAAAGCAGACACCCTGGTATGCAGTGCGTGAAACAGCCTTGTGTATGACACACACATACAGCTTGGAGTCTGCAGCCCAGATGAAGGCAGTACACTAGGCATAAACTAGATAGCAGACATGTAAGGATCTATGAAGGGCTCCAAGCAGAAGATGAAGTTTCGTTTATCTCCTCCATTCTCTCCGGTGTCATGACTTTCACCTCCGCCTCAATGCATCAGGACAGACTGTCCAGATCTCAGTCCCAACTCAAACACCTGTACTAACTCAACCCAGCAGAGAACAAGACATTGGTTAGCTAAACACTGATTGACCTCTCTGCTCCTCTGCCTCAGCATTAATCACCTACCTCCTCCAGTCCTGAATCCAGGGATGTCAAAGCCACCCACGCAGATCTCCCTCTCTCTATTATCACTCTTTCTATCCCTCTCACCATCATTCCCTATCACACAGACCAGTAAGACTTTACAGTAAGTTATACTGTGTACTGTACCTCCCACACACCTCTATCAGGCCTACTGAAGCGAGCTAGGCAGCTATTACTCAGTCCAGCTTGGGAACGCAGGGTTAAGCTCTCCGCTCACTTTACTCTGTTATTATACTGGTGCGCGTGCGCTTCGGGGGAGTCAGATTTTTTGGAGCAACGCGCACCTTTTGGTAACATGATGCCTCACCGGTCCATGCATTCCTAGACTCCCAAATAGCAACATTCACAATTTAAGCTAATTTGAAAGAAAAGCATATTTAAATAATAGCTACATGTAATTACAAGTTTAGGTTTGTTTTACATGACCTAATTTTGTGTCTGCCAGTAGGCTGTAGGCTCCTCAGCTAGCAGCTTGCTAAAAAATAATAATCAGCAAGCAAGCTAGTCTTTTAGCTTTCCACATCTCCCTCATGTGAAATAATCAGATTTATAATAAAATAATATGCCCTGGCAAATATTATTTTACTTGCCAGTGTAACCTACAAAGGTATACCAGTTTGAGATGCTGCTGTAATGTAATAGCTCCCGTCTCAGCTAAAAATAGAATGTCATACTTTTTTGTCAAGAACAGAAAAAAAATAATATCACACGGCAAGCAGCGGTCTAAATAAAATACCTTTTCGGGGGATTCCAATAACTTAAGAAGGCTACAGTGTTGTTTGAACAGTCACTGAGATTAGATTTATCAATGCAAAATAGGGTACATAGCCTAAAGACCGATCATTGGTTCGTTTGACATAGTGGGATCTGTTTGTGTCTGTAAAATGAACTAAGCGAGAAATGGTGGTGGAAACGCTGTTCTGCACAAATATTGATATAATAACCATCATATCAAAGTACTCTTGGAGTCACGTGATGATATGGTGTGTGATGATAAGGTGTGTGTGGTCCACTATGATTCGGGAAGCCATGCAGTCTATTAGGCTACAGATTAACTTCACAGGGTGGTGAAAGTGCACAGTGATCTTGTTGCTCCTGTTCAATAAATATTGAGGGTCTTATTCTGGTGACAGGATGATTGATGCTTGACTGCCATTTGACAAATAAAAATTATTCTTATCATGTAGTCTAGCCTACCTGCACAGCTTACGCCCACTGTTTCTGTGAGCTGTTGGCTAGAGCGCACGTGCAAAGACCAGAGCAGATACATTTGCCATTTTATTGAAAATGCAAATAGAAACACATTGAACTTTTGATTTTTATTCGGTACATGACCGAAAAAGTACATTGTGTGCACTATGTCCTCATGCACTGACTTTTATCTGCAGCAAGTCCGTTTGGTGGAAACACTGTCCTCTTTGTAACTAGAACAGTAGTTGCTTTGAAAACTGTATTTTTCCCGCAATTGCATTTTGAGCAACGGTCATATGTGACCCGTTACAGATAGCTGAGCATATGACGCACGTCACTACTTTACAGGAGAGGCATTTGAACCAAAAACCTTTTTTCAACAAAATGCATTTTTTGGGGGGGAAAAATGCCTTTTTGAAGATGTGAGCTTTCATGTGCCTTAATAACAAACTCATATGTAATCAGTAAATGTAAATAAAATGTGAAATCACAAAGTTGTTAAGACACTGAGAAAATACAAAATCTTGCCGAACCATGATTGGTTGAGATGAGGGGGCTGGGACATTCACGAGAACGAGAGTCCATTCTGTCACTCAAGGCTTCTGTCAAATGGCACATCCTGCTCTATGCTACCGCAGATATTTGAAAGATCCATAGTTTTTACTAATATTTGAATCATGGACTACATGCAAAGTGTACCTACAGCTTTCAATACCAGTGTTGTCCTGAATACAGCTGCTGGTATCGACACAGCTCTGTCTTCTGTCGCTAACGCAGTCTGGACTGGTTGAAGCCGAGTGGGAAGGATTATTTTGAAAGTGTTTCAGTCTGCCATGACTCATTATAATCCATAGACCGGTAAGAGTCTACAGTTAAAATGCCAAGATAACTACTTTGAGACAATAACGCATGTAGCTTTCATTGAACATCTTGAACATCTTCATTGAACAACATTTAAACATCTTGGCCATGTTCTGTTATAAACTCCACCCGGCACAGCCAGAAGAGGACTGGCCACCCCTCATAGCCTGGATCTTCTCTAGGTTTCTTCCTAGGTTGTGGCCTTTCTAGGGAGTTTTTCCTAGCCACCGTGCTTCTACACCTGCATTGCTTACTGTTTGGGGTTTTAGGCTGGGTTTCTGTACAGCACTTTCAGATATCAGCTGATGTAAGAAGGGCTATATAAATACATTTGATTGCTAGCTATAGTTAGCTATATTGCTAGCTAGCTAGACAATGGCATACTGGTACCATTGTAGCTTGCTTTATCCAGCAATGAGCCATTGTTTACAGATGGCCACTGTGGTCCGAATGCTAATCGATTAGCAAGTTAATCAAACACCATGTTACGTTATAGGGACACATGCTAAGTTGGCTAGCCACAATGAAATGATAGCTAAATAGCTATTGGATTATAGATTTCAAGGTAGTTTTTTTGCATGCTCTACTAGCTGGTTAGCTAGATGAATACCATTTACATCTAGCCAGCTGGTAATTATGAAGCTTAACGTTTGCTAAATCTAGCTAGTTATCTTGTGTCTGCATTGCCATTGTTGGGCTGGAAGCAGGCGTGTACAGGGCATTTTAGTACAGCTGTAGCAGTCAACAGGCAATAAATAGCAAGCTATAGGACTTTAATTCATGTTTTATCCAATTTTTCTGGAATTTGTCTTTCAGCATAAACCACCAGTACAAGATGATCATGGGTGAACAAGCAACAATTCTGCAATTTTTTTCTTTGTACTTGGAGTTTATTGCTTGGACGTTATTGAATGAATGTTATTGCTGGTATGCAAGGTTTTAATGTCTTGTCTATTTTGTCTGCTTTCCTCCTTCACAGCTTTAATTGTCTAGAGCCTGGTGTTGTTGTGGCCTTTCACTCAGATGTAACAAGGTTTCAGCTGCTGTACAATGTTGACGTCCTTCCTCCCAGAGATGTGAAAGCATTCCCCGGACTGGACACAACTCGGCAAACATATATTTTTAAGAAGATAAGGGAGTTTTGCAATGAAAAGGCCATGGACATTACATGTCCTGCTCCAAAGGACAGGAGAGAAATATGCTCTCAGGCTAGATTCCTTTGTTCATATCATAACCTGCAGCAAAGTTACTTAAAAACCTTTAGCTGTGTTCCAATACTCATACTAACATACTGTATACTAAACTACTTAATGAGTATATACTACTAGTTAATTTTAGTATACTGTAAATGAACAGTATGCTTTCAGTTGAGCGTACTAACTATTCGCATGTCTACCGGAAGTTGATGCTGTTGCTATGCTTGCTAGCAACAGCATCAACAATCTAGTTAGCATAACAATTTACTATTATTTTATAACTTTGGGTGTGTTCTTAAATTCAATCTGGAGTGCCAGAGTGCGCTCGTAAATTCAGAGCATTGTCAGATTGTCCGTAAATTCAGAGCGTTTGGCTCTCGGGGGGGGGGGGGGGGGACATTGGACGCTCGGGCTGAGGAGTAGAGTTGATTTGAGCTTTCTGACCTTACAACGGCAGTCAAGCACCCAAGCTAACGTTGGCTAGCTTGCTAGCTACTTCCAGACACATATATGAGACCACTCTGACCATTTTACTCACCCTAGCAGAGCTGGTTAGCCAGTTCTCTTGTTATCCAGAGTGCTGCTGGCAACAAATTAATTACGCTTTTTTACCGACGTTTACTGACACCGGCCATAACGGGTGTTGAGTGCTCGTATATTCATTATTCGCGCTCTCTGGTACACTCAGACGAGAGTGCTCTGAAATCGGAGTAGATAGCCAGAGCGAATTTACGGAAGCACCCGAATGTCCATTGAGAACGCACAACGACTATACCATTTAGCTAAGCTAAGAATGACAGGAAATAATCAAGTCAATAAACATTTGGCAGTTAGTTAGATAGCCTATAGTTAATATACTGGCAAGTTTGATGTATAAGTAACCAACTAACGTTAGGTTGCTAGCTAACAACATACCGGTACATACTGCTGTAATGATACGCTATGTGGTTTGTAAGGACAGCATAGCTAATAAATTGTCAGCCAATATAACGACTAAGGTAACATATTTGAAAAGTCATTACTTTATTGCATTGCTCAACATTTTCTTTACATTTATCATAATTAGTTAAAGCAATGAATTTGTATCTGCTCTCGTTGACCATTATTTGTAAATAATTTTGTACATAATGTTTCTGCAACCGTATCTTACAGCAAAAAAGAGTTTCTGAATATCAGGACAGCGATCAATCACCTCGGATTAGAAGACGATTTTTTCTACAACAAAGACGACGCACAAGACATTCTCCAAACACACCACAGGACCGACATCCCCGTTATTTGCAAGAGGAAGCGATGCAGGTACAGAGGACAAAGAGCCGGATGCCTGGCCAGGACCCGGAGAAGGCGACGGGGAAAGCTGCCGTTACCGTCAATACTGCTCGCCAACGTGCAATCATTGGACAATAAATTAGACGAGGTACGATCACGAATATCCTACCAACGGGACATCAAAAACTGTAATATCCTATGTTTCACGGAATTGTGGCTGAATGACGACATGGATATTCAGCTAGCGGGATATACGCTGCACCGGCAAGATAGAACAGCACACTCCGGTAAGACTAGGGGGGGGGGCGGCCTGTGCATATTTGTAAACAACAGCTGGTGCATGAAATCTAAGGAAGTCTCTAGGTTTTGCTCGCCTGAAGTAGAGTATATTGTGATAAATTGCAGGCCACACTACTTGCCTAGAGAGTTTTCAGCTATACTTTGTGGCTGTTTATTTACCACCACAGACAGTTGCTGGCACTAAGACCGCACTCAGTCAGCTGTATAAGGAAATAAACAAACAGGAAACCACTCACCCAGAGGCAGCGCTCCTAGTGGCCGGAGACTTTAATGCAGGGAAACTTAAATCAGTTCTACCAAATTTCAATCAACATGTTAAATGTGCAACCAGAGGGGAAAAAAATTCTAGATCACCTGTACTCCACACACAGAGACACGTACAAAGCTCTCCCTCGCCCTCCAATTCGTAAATCTGACCACAACTCTATCCTCCTGATTCCTGCTTACAAGCAAAAAATTAAAGCAGGAAGCACCAGTGACTCGGTCTATAAAAAAGTGGTCAGATGAAGTAGATGCTAAACTACAGGACTGTTTTGCTATCACAGACTGGAACATGTTCCGGGATTCTTCTGATGGCATTGAGGAGTACACCACATCAGTCACTGGCTTTATCAATTTGCATCGAGGACGTCGTCCCCACAGTGACTGTACATACATACCCCAACCAGAAGCCATGGATTACAGGCAACATTCGCACTGCGCTAAAGGGTAGAGCTGCCGCTTTCAAGGAGGGGGACTCTAACCCGGAAGCTTACAAGAAATCCTTCTATGCCCTGCGACGAACCATCAAACAGGCAAAGCGTCAATACAGGGCTAAGATTGAATCCTACTACACACGCTCCGACGCTCGTCTTATGTGGCAGGGCTTGCAAACTATTACAGATTACAAAGGGAAGCAGAGCTGCGAGCTGCCCAGTGACACGAGCCTACCAGAAGAGCTAAATCAAGCCGCGAAGCGAGCTTCTACACTCGCTTCGCGGCAAGCAACACTGAGGCCAAATGGATTACCAGGACGTGTGCTCTGGGCATGTGCTGACCAACTGGCAGGTGTCTTCACTGACATTTTCAACATGTCCCTGATTGAGTCTGTAATACCAACATGTTTCAAGCTGACCACCATAGTCCCTGTGCCCAAGAACACAAAGGCAACCTGCCTAAGTGACTACAGACCCGTAGCACTCACGTCCGTAGCCATGAAGTGCTTTGAAAGGCTGGTAATTGCTCACTTCAACACCATTATCCCAGAAACCCTAAACCCACTCCAATTTGCATACCATCCAAACAGATCCACAGATGACGCAATCTCTATTGCACTCCACACTGCCCTTTCCCACCTGGACAAAAGGAACACTTATGTGAGAATGCTATTCATTGACTACAGCTCAGCGTTCAACACCATAGTACCCTCAAAGCTCATCACTAAGCTAAGGATCCTGGGACTCAACACCTCCCTCTGCAACTGGATCTTGGACTTCCTGACGGGCCGCCCCCAGGTGGTGAGGGTAGGTAGCAACACATCTGCCACGCTGATCCTCAACACTGGAGCTCCACAGGGGTGCGTGCTCAGACCCCTCCTGTACTCCCTGTTCACCCACGACTGCATGGCCAGGCACGACTCCAACACTGGCATTAAGTTTGCAGATGACACAACAGTGGTAGACCTGATCACCGATAACAACAAGACAGCCTATAGGGAGGAGGTCAGAGACCTGGCCGTGTGGTGCCAGAATAACAACCTATCCCTCAATGTAACCAAGGCTAAGGAGATGATTGCGGACTACAAGAAACGGAGGGCGGAGCACGCCCCCATTCACAGACGGTTGTAGTGGAGCGGGTCGAGAGCTTCAAGTTCATCTGTGTCCACATCACTAAGTACCTGTCATGGTCCAAACACACCAAGACAGTCGTGAAGAAGGCACGACAAATCCTATTCCCCCTCAAGAAACTAAAAAGATTTGGCATGGGTCCTGAGATCCTCAAAAGGTTCTACAGTTGCAACATCGAGAGCACCCTGACTAGATGCATCACTGCCTGGTAGGCAATTGCTTGGCCTCTGACCGCAAGGCACTACAGAGGGTAGTGCGTATGGCCCAGTACATCACTGGTGCTAAGCTGCCTGCCATCCAGGAACTCCACACCAGGCGGTGTCAGAGGAAGGCCCTAAAAATTGTCAAAGACTCCAGACACCCCAGTCATAGACTGTTCTCTCTACTACCGCATGGCAAGCGGTACCGGAGTGCCAAGTCTAGGACAAAAAGGCTTCTCAACAGTTTTTACCCCCAAGCCATAAGACTCCTGATCAGGTAATCAAATGGCTACCCGGACTATTTGCATTGTGTGCCTCCCAAACCCTCTTTTTACGCTGCTGCTACTCTCTGTTTATCATATATGCAGTCACTTTAACCATATCTACATACTACCTCAATCAGCCTGACTAACCGGTGTCTGTATGTAGCCTCGCTACTGTATATAGCCTGTCTTTTTACTGTTTTATTTCTTTACTTACCTATTGTTCACCTATCACCTTTTTTGCACTATTGGTTAGAGCCTGTAAGTAGGCATTTCACTGTAAGGTCTTCTACACCTGTTCTATTCGGCGCACTTGACAAATAAACTTTGATTTGATCTGTTCAATGGGAGTGGTACTTTATTATACAACAATAGGCTATTTAATACTGTAAATGGTTTGCCTAATGGGGTAACTTGGTGAGATAATGTTCAGAGAATCCATTTTGGAAATTTGGTGAAAGTATTCCTTTTCTCTATGTTTCCCAAGGATTCGATTAATGTAGAGCAAGTGTGAAAATCACAGCAAAATGTTTGAATGCCTTTTGCTCCTAAATGGGATTATACATTTATGAACTTTTAAAGCAGCATTACTTGTTTCCTCCAACTACATTGTATGAGATGGTAGGTCACATATGCTTGTGCTTCTCTGAATGCATATCTCCCTCCTCCATGTACACAGTGGGGAGAGTGAGTAAGTGGCTCGCTCACACAACAGCTGACAGCAAAACAGGGACAGGCATTTACTTTTTTTAGCAGGAATCAACATAACGCATCGACTATTATTGTAATGGTTTTAGTAAATAATGGTTTAAGTACAATCTACATGAACGTTGTGTCGCATAATCACAGAAAATTACAGACTTATGCAAAATGCTTTGGTGAGAGGAAGGCAATGTCGATGTCAGTAATTTTCGGTTTATTGTCCCAGCTCTACATGTCTGACCTATTACCAGGTGTTACCACAGGACTCAAAAAAATGTCAGGACTCTAAAGCCATAAAGGCCTTAACCCTATTATTTTTCATTTGAGTAGTACACACAGTGTATCCCATCCTTTTTTGGAACATTCAACTGTACAGTAAAATTCTGCAATAGAACAAAGAAAAAGTTCTGAAAAAACGAATGCCTTAAAGGGTTTTAAAAGGCAGACAGGACAGGAGACATGATGGAGCAGCAGTGGCATCCTTAACAAAGAGCTCAGAGTGAAACTAAAAAGATCCAGTAGCTTCGGGACGAGCAGGCAGACTTTGTTTTCCTGCCTAGTTAATTGCAGGGTGCGGTGAGGCCGGGGCTCCCAGCTTTGTTGGTGGTGACAGAGCCAACTGTGAAAACCTCTGCATGAGCAGGCATGTTCTCTCCCCCGGCCGGGAACCAGAGAAAGGAGAGGGAGAGGAGACACCTCCTTGAGCCTGGGGTTAGACTGCAGTCGTTCCCTCCCTTTCCTTTCCTTTCCTCCTCTCCACAGGTGCCAACAAGAGAGCTCACAAAGAACAGCCTCAGCCGCTCCGTCTTTCCATCCCTCCCCTCAAACTCTTTCCCTGCCTCTCACTCCCACTTGTTCTCCTTCCACTCTCACACCCTTCTATTTCTCTCGTTCTCTCCCTCCCACTTGTCCACCCCCTCTCGCTCTTTCCCATCTCTCAGTCTCTCCTCCCCTCTCTGTTTTTCTCCCATTACAAAATCGTCACATGCAAGCACAGCCAACCCCCTCTCCCTTTTCTGTGGAAAGTTATCTAGCTAATGAACAGCCAGACCTACTGATCAGTGTTCTGTCTGTTCCGTGGTTGTTCTCCTGACGTGGCTAGTTCTCCTGAGGGTCAGCATACAGCCAGCCAGCCATAGAGCCAGGCAGTACAGACCAGCCATGTCCCTCTGCTTCTCTCATCATCTCACACTATGTGTTTACATTTCAGCCTGCCTGTTTCCTGGGAAAAACACCCCCTCTGTATTGTTATTCATTATTTCACCTGGTCAACTGGCGTTTAAGCTAATGTTGAACTGATATGGATTACTCTTGGAGACAATGAACATCAGGCTAATGTCTTGATGGGCTGTTGATACTGTTAAATAGAGTAATCCAGGAACAGATCTAGGTAAGTGTGTAAAAAAATATATATATTAAATAAGAAGTGTATGAAGTGAGTGTATGTTTTAGCAGAGAGGCCTCTGCTGCAGTGAGACTTTGTGGAGATCAGGGTGTGTTCACACCTTCTATAATTGCTGCCTCTATAGAGGACACCCTGCTGAGCTGACCCCTACCACACAGCCCTAACCTCTGCCTAGTCAGATAGCCATGGTGACCCCTGGGGCAGGGAAGAATGGGTCTGCCTGGTCATCTTGTTCCACAGAGTCATAAGTCACAACACTCATTTGCATTAAGACTGACTGTCTCCAGCAGGAGAGGTATGAGCCAGCAGAGGAAGGCTCTGCACTGATAAGGTAATCACTTTTTATTTAGTTTGTCATTTTTATTTTCAGAGGTAATCCCTTTCTTATGAAGGTGAACAAGAACAGGGATCACAGGTGTGTGTGTGTTTGAAACAGGTTACAAAACAGAGCCTCACATTGATATTGTCAAACACACACATTTCGTATCAGTATACCTTGGGCATGTGCTAAAGTGAGAGGTGAAAGGTCACTTATTCTGAAAAGATGGCGCTGGAGGCAATAGCAGCTGTTTTACGGGCTCCTGACCAATTATGCCATTATTATTATTTATTTTTTATCTGATCCTAACTTTTTTTGTACATAATGTTTCTGCCATGATTTCCTATGACCGAAAAGAGCTTCTGGACATCAGAACAGCGATCACTAACCTCGATGTGGATGAGGATTTCTACTTCAAATGACACTGAGGCGAATTACATACTGCACATTCCGAACCAGGCCGAAATCGGTCTTACCTCATTTCTACCAGCATGTCACCTGTGCAACTGGAGGCGGAAAAACCAAAACTCTATATCACTTTTATTCCACACACAGAGACGCAAACAAAGCTCTACTTCGCCCTCCATTTGACAAATCTGACCATAACTTTATCCTTCCGATTCCCGCTTAGAAGCAAAAACTCAAACAGGAAGTACCAGTGACGTGCTCAATACGGAAGTGGGCCAATGAAGCGGCTGCTCAGCTAAAGGACTGGTTTGCTAGCACAGACTGGAATATGTTCCAGGATTCATCTGATGCATTGAAGAATTTACCATATCAGTTATTAATAAGTGCATCTACGATGTCGTCCCCACAGTGACCGGACGTACATATCACCACCAGAAGCAATGTATTACAGGCAACATCCACACTGAGCTAAAGGCTAGAGCTGCTAATTTCAAGGAGCAGGACACTCATCCGGACATTTATAAGAAATCTGGCTCCGCCCTCAGATGAACCACCAAACAGGCAAAGCGTCAGGACTAAGATTGAACCCTACTACAACAGCTCTGACGCTCGTAGGATGTGGCAGGGCTTGCAAACTATCAAGGATTACAAAGGGAAACCCAGCCGCAAGTTACCCAGTGACGCGAGCCTACCAGACAAGCTAAATGCCTTCTATACTCGCTTCGAGGCTAGCTAAACTGAACCTTGCATGAGAGCTCCAGCTATTCTGGGCGACTGTCTGATCATGCTCTCCGTAGCCAATTTGAGTATGACCTTTAAACAGGTTAACATTCACAAGGCAGCAGGGCCAGACGGACTACCAGGACACATACTCAGAGCACGTGCTGACCAGCTGGCAAGTGTCTTGACTGATATTTTCAACCTCTCCCTGACCCAGTCCGTAATACTTACATGTTTCAAGCAGACCACCATAGTCATTGTGCCCAAGAACGCCCAGGTAACCTGTCCTAATATTTATATATTTCCTAATTCAATTATTTTACATTGAGATGTGTGTATTGTTGTGAATTGTTAGATACTACTGCACTGTTGGAGCTAGGAACACACAACTCTACAACCGCAATAACATTTGCTAAATATGTGTATGTGACCAATATAATTTGATTTGAAATGACTATCACTCCGTAGCACTCACATCTGGAGCCATGAAATGCTTTGAAATGCTGGTCATGGCTCACATCAACGCCATCATCCCTGACACCCTGGACCCACTCCAATTCGCATACTGCCCCAACAGATTCACATATGACGCAATCCCTATTGCACTCCACACCTCCCTTACCCACTTGGACAAAAGGAACACCTACGTGACAATGCATTTCATTGACTACAGCTCAGAGTTCAACACCATATTGCCTTCTAAGCTCATCACTAACCTAAGAACACTGGGACTAAACACCTCCCTCTAACTAGATCCTGGACTTCCTTACGGGCCGCCCCCAGGTAATAAGGGTAAGCAACTACACACGGGGGCCCCTCAGGGGTGCATGCCTAGTCCCTTCCTGTACTCCCTGTTCACCCACGACTGCTTGGTCGTGCACTACTCCAACACCACCATTAAGTGTGGGCTCCCGAGTGGCGCAGCGTTCTAAGGCACTGCATCTCAGTGCTAGAGGCATCACTATAGACCCTGGTACGATTCCAGGCTATATCACAACCGGCCGTGATTGGGAATCCCATAGGGCAGCGCACAATTGGCCCAGGGTCATCCGGGTTAGTTCGTGGGTAAATAAGAATTTGTTCTTAACTGACTTGCCTAGTTAAATAAAGGTTAAATAAATCAAAGTTTGCAGACAACACAACGGTGGTAGGCCTGATCACTGATTACGATGAAACAGCCTATAGGGAGGAGGTCTGAGACCTGGCAGTGTGGTGCCAGGCCAACAACTTCTCCCTCAGTGTCAGCAAAACAAAGGAAAGGAGGTGATCGTGGACTACAAGAAACGGAGGGCGGAGCACGCCCCCATTCACAGACGGTTGTAGTGGAGCGGGTCGAGAGCTTCAAGTTCATCTGTGTCCACATCACTAAGTACCTGTCATGGTCCAAACACATCAACACAGTCGTGAAGAGGGCACGACAATGCCTCTTCCCCCTCAGGAGGCTGAAAAGATTTTGCATGGGTCCCCAGATCCTCAAAAAGCTATACAGCTGCACCATTGAGAGCATCTTGACTGGCTGCATCACTGCTTGGTATGGAAACTCCTTGGCATCGGATCGTAAGGTGCTTACAGAGGGGAGTGGCATACAGCCCAGTACATCACTGTGGCCGAGCTCCCTGCCATCCAGGACCTCTATACCAGGCGGTGTCAGAGGAAGGCCTTAAAAATTGTCGAAGACTCCAGCCCCCCAAGTCATCGACTGTTCTCTCAGCTACCGCATGGCAACCGGTACCGGTCTGGGACCAAAATGCTCCTGAACAGCTTTTACCCCCAAGCCATAAGACTGAACAGATAATCAAATGGCTACCCTGACTATTTGCATTGACCCATTTTTTATTTGCACGAGCTCTAAGCACACTCACTGGACTCTCCAACACACACACACACACACACACACATATTGATATCACACACAAACACACATACTTTCACACACAGTGCTGCTACTGTGTTTATTATCTATCCTGATTGCCAAGTCACTTTTTCCTCTACCTACATGTACATATTACCTCGTACCCCTGCACATTGACTCGGTACCGGTACCCCTTGTATATAGTGTCATTATTTATATTTTATTGTGTTACCATTTCCTTTATTTCTACGCTAATTTCTTACTTTGCATTGTTGGGAAAGAGATGATAAGTAAGCATTTTACAGTAAAGTCTACACTTGTAGTATTTGGCGCATGTGACAAATAAAATATGATTTATCCCTGTGCATGGGTGAGGATTAGAAACACTACAGCCATTGTGGTTTAACCGGCTGGGGCTCAGAGAACGAAACCAAAGACAACTTCACTGCTGTTGCACAATACACTAGAGGTGGTCTGTGATCACATTGCACAAATCAAATCAAATCAAATCAAATTTTATTAGTCACATACACATGGTTAGCAGATGTTAATGCGAGTGTAGCGAAATGCTTGTGCTTCTAGTTCCGACAATGCAGTAATAACCAACAGTAATCTAACCTAACAATTCCACACTACTACCTTACACACACACACAAGTGTAAGGGATAAAGAATATGTACATAAAGATATATGGATGAGTGGTGGTACAGAACGGCATGGCAGATGCAGTAGATGGTATAGAGTACGGTATATACATATGAGATGAGTACTGTAGGGTATGTAAACATAAAGTGGCATAGTTTAAAGTGGCTAGTGGTACATGTATTGCATAAAGATGGCAAGATGCAGTAGATGATATAGAGTACAGTATATATACATATGAGATGGGTAATGTAGGGTATGTAAACATTGTATTAAGTGGCATTGCTTAAAGTGGCTAGTGGTACATTTTTACATAATTTCCATCAATTCCCATTTTTAAAGTGGCTGGAGTTGAGTCAGTATGTTGGCAGCGGCCGCTAAATGTTAGTGGTGGCTGTTTAACAGTCTGATGGCCTTGAGATAGAAGCTGTTTTTCAGTCTCTCGGTCCCTGCTTTGATGCACCTGTACTGACCTCGCCTTCTGGATGATAGCGGGGTGAACAGGCAGTGGCTTGGGTGGTTGTTGTCCTTGATGATCTTTATGGCCTTCCTGTGACATCGGGTGGTGTAGGTGTCCTGGAGGGCAGGTAGTTTGCCCCTGGTGATGCGTTCTGCAGACCTCACTACCCTCTGGAGAGCCTTACGGTTGTGGGCGGAGCAGTTGCCGTACCAGGCGGTGATACAGCCCGACAGGATGCTCTCGATTGTGCATCTGTAGAAGTTTGTGAGTGCTTTTGGTGACAAGCCGAATTTCTTCAGCCTCCTGAGGTTGAAGAGGCGCTGCTGCGCCTTCTTCACAACGCTGTCTGTGTGGGTGGACCAGTTCAGTTTGGCCGTGATGTGTACACCGAGGAACTTAAAACTTTCCACCTTCTCCACTACTGACCCGTCGATGTGGATAGGGGGGTGCTCCCTCTGCTGTTTCCTGAAGTCCACAATCATCTCCTTTGTTTTGTTGACGTTGAGTATGAGGTTATTTTCCTGACACCACACTCCGAGGGCCCTCACCTCCTCCCTGTAGGCCGTCTCGTCGTTGTTGGTGATCAAGCCTACCACTGTAGTGTCATCCGCAAACTTGATGATTGAGTTGGAGGCGTGCATGGCCACGCAGTCGTGGGTGAACAGGGAGTACAGGAGAGGGCTCAGAACGCACCCTTGTGGGGCCCCAGTGTTGAGGATCAGCGGGGTGGAGATGTTGTTACCTACCCTCACCACCTGGGGGCGGCCCGTCAGGAAGTCCAGGACCCAGTTGCACAGGGCGGGGTCGAGACCCAGGGTCTCGAGCTTGATGACGAGTTTGGAGGGTACTATGGTGTTAAATGCTGAGCTGTAATCGATGAACAGCATTCTCACATGGGTATTCCTCTTGTCCAGATGGGTTAGGGCAGTGTGCAGTGTGGTTGCGATTGCGTCGTCTGTGGACCTATTGGGTCGGTAAGCAAATTGGAGTGGGTCTAGGGTGTCCGGTAGGGTGGAGGTGATATGGTCCTTGACTAGTCTCTCAAAGCACTTCATGATGACGGAAGTGAGTGCTACGGGGCGGTAGTCGTTTAGCTCAGTTACCTTAGCTTTCTTGGGAACAGGAACAATGGTGGCCCTCTTGAAGCATGTGGGAACAGCAGACTGGGATAAGGATTGATTGAATATGTCCGTAAACACACCAGCCAGCTGGTCTGCGCATGCTCTGAGGACGCGGCTGGGAATGCCGTCTGGGCCTGCAGCCTTGCGAGGGTTAACACGTTTAAATGTTTTACTCACCTCGGCTGCAGTGAAGGAGAGCCCGCAGGTTTTGGTAGGGGGCCGTGTCAGTGGCACTGTATTGTCCTCAAAGCGGGCAAAAAAGTTGTTTAGCCTGTCTGGGAGCAAGACATCCTGGTCCTCGACGGGGCTGGTTTTCTTTTTGTAATCCGTGATTGACTGTAGACCCTGCCACATACCTCTTGCGTCTGAGCTGTTGAATTTCGACTCGATTTTGTCTCTGTACTGAGACTTGGCCTGTTTGATTGCCTTGCGGAGAGAATAGCTACACTGTTTGTATTCGGTCATGCTTCCGGTCACCTTGCCCTGGTTAAAAGCAGTGGTTCGCGCTTTCAGTTTCACGCGAATGCTGCCGTCAATCCACGGTTTCTGGTTTGGGAATGTTTTTATCGTTGCTGTGGGTACGACATCGTCAATGCACTTCCTAATGAACTCGCTCACCGAATCAGCATATTCGTCAATATTGTTGTTGGACGCGATGCGGAACATATTCCAATCTGCGTGATCGAAGCAGTCTTGAAGCGTGGATTCAGATTGGTCGGACCAGCGTTGAACAGACCTGAGCGCGGGAGCTTGTTGTTTGAGTTTTTGTTTGTAGGCTGGAATCAACAAAATGGAGTCGTGGTCAGCTTTTCCGAAAGGGGGGCGGGGGAGGGCCTTATAAGCGTCGCGGAAATTAGTGTAACAATGGTCTAGTGTTTTTCCAGCCCTGGTAGCACAATCGATATGCTGATAGAATTTAGGGAGTTTTGTTTTTAGATTAGCCTTGTTAAAATCCCCAGCTACGATGAATGCAGCCTCAGGGTGTGTGGTTTCCAGTTTACAAAGAGTCAGATAAAGTTCGTTCAGGGCCATCGATGTGTCTGCTTGGGGGGGAATGTATACGGCTGTGATTATGATTGACGAGAATTCCCTTGGTAGATAATGCGGTCGACATTTGATTGTGAGGAGTTCTAGATCAGGTGAACAGAACGACTTGAGTTCTTGTGTGTTGTTATGATGATCACACCACTTCTCGTTAATCATAAGGCATACCCCCCCGCCCCTCTTCTTACCGGAAAGATGTTTGTTTCTGTCGGCGCGATGCATGGAGAAACCAGCTGGCTGCACCGACTCCGTTAGCGTCCCTTGAGTTAGCCATGTTTCCGTGAAGCAGAGCACGTTGCAATCCCTGATGTCTCTCTGGAATGCTACCCGTGCTCGGATTTCATCAACCTTATTGTCAAGAGACTGGACATTGGCGAGTAGTATGCTAGGGAGTGGAGCGCGATGTGCCCGTCTCCGAAGCCTGACCACGAGACCGCCACGTTTTCCCCTTTTTCGGCGTCGCACAGGGTCGCCGGCTGGGATCAGATCCATTGTATTGTGTGGAAGGCAAGACACTGGATCCGTTTCGGGAAAGTCATATTCCTGGTAGGAACGATGATGAGTTGACGTTAATCGTATATTCAGTAGTTCCTCCCGACTGTATGTAATGAAACCTAAGATTACCCGGGGTACCGATGTAAGAAATAACACGTAAAAAAACAAAATACTGCATATTTTCCAAGGAACGCGAAGCGAGGCAGCCATCTCTTTCCGGCGCCGGAAGTACGGAGGAGATAGATACTTCACTAAAGTTTACTAGGGCCAGGTGTTTGTTTATATTATTATATAGGTCTAGCACAACACACTGACTAATTCTAGCAATGAGATTAACCTTCCAGCCTGCATGAAAAATTTGACAGTGTTCACTGCAAGCACAGACAGGTAGGCTGCGGCTCACGCAAAATATTTGAGGCTATTGGGTTCGACTTGTGTGAACAATGCCGCATTCAAAACAATTGGGAACTCTGAAAAATACGAGGTCTAATCATGACATCGTGATCTTCAGGTCGGAAAGTCAGACCTCTAGAAAGAGGCCGAGTTTGAATTCCGAGTTGGATGATCGAGTTCCCAGTTGTTTTGAACGGACTGAAGTCGTAAGTGGGAGATTTCCGAGTTCCCAGTTGTTTTGAACGCGGCATAAGTGGTGGCATTATAGGGTCTTAGCTGACAGCGCCAAACAAAGACAGTCAAACTGGCCACACAGCGCTCAAAGGGGCCACTTGTTCCGCACAGTGATCCAAAACTATTGTTGTTGGGATTTACACTGAAATTACACTTATTTTCCACAACCCATTTAGGCCCATCACTTGAGATGAACCAAAGTTATCTGAAGTGAGGCTTGCACTGACTGAACCTGGTGTTTTGTTTTTTAAAGGGACTGGGGACATTTGTGTGTTTTCTGTATAATAAAAAAAAACTTACTTGAGAAAGTACTTCTGTCCAGTTGACGTGTAGGCCATCTCCCATCCAGGAGGCAGGGGCAACTCTTCGGCAACATCGAAAGACTGGTGCCGGATGTGCGAGTGATGTACTGGGCTTGGAGTTGGATTGGCTCCCAATCCAAGCTGTAAGGACGCGGGCGAGGAATGTGACCGTACGTGTTGTACGGTGAGCCTGGGCGGGTGGCTGCCCGAATCAGTGCTCGATTGTCGGGAGTGAGATCCAGAATCTGGCTCCTTGAAAAAAGACTCGGGTAACATTTTTTTCCTCCATGAACTGGGTTTCGGGTTCATAACCGAATCAAAAAGCGCCTCAAGATCCGTATCAGGGTCCTGAGCGACATGGATAACTTGTTGTCCTGGCATTGGCTGCAGTGGGTTGCTCATTTTGGCTTAGTAGAAAAGATACAACGCAATACAGAAAATATACAACGAAAACGTTTCGAGGCGAAGAGAGATATCAAACCTTGAGCTCTCTTGAAACGTTCATAAACCCTCCTCTGTGTGGACAAAAATAGTTATCACCTTGCTGCCGTCAAACTCGCGTTAAAACAATTCTGAAAGAGTTAGATAAAAAAAAACACTAAAATGTATCCTTACATTAGAAAAGTAATAAGAACTGTACTTTCTCTTTGCCTCGGCCAGTTCGATAGCTCTTGTTGGTGCTGCCCGAACTTCACTCCCGTCCCAAAGTTTAACTCAACTTTTTTACGACGCCTGTGTCAGCAGTTGTTCATGAATTATTCATGAGCTCCTGCGCGAGAGGGGTTTAGGACAGTTTCGTGATTACAAAACAATCTCTCAAACGACTGAAACTATTGATGGCAGGGTGTAACAATTATGAAAATGTTTAAATAGTTACAACTCAACGCCACAAAGTTGCGGAATAGAGTTGAGAGTTTGTTTTAGCAATAAATCACGGCTGCTTCATTCTGTTACATTTGGAGATAATTTGGGGACTGTCTATAGGCCTAGAGACTATGAACTTAAACGATGTTAAGAATAGTTCCAGTTAGTTGAAAACTGTCCACAGAGCCTATCTGTCGATTGGACAAGTGAAATCATTTTGAATGTAAGGTAGTGAAAAAATTACCCATCTGTTGAATAATAACTTGAAACTTGTGAAGTTCTGAGATGTTTTGTCATTAATTTGCCCATATATAGTAACATGAAAGATGTAGGCTACCCTACTTTCTCCCTCCATAGTGCATTTTCACTCCCACTTATTCAACAGAGGCCAATTCTGTATAGTGTGTCCAGAGGCCTACATTAGAAAAAATGACAAAAACACTGTGCTTGCTATCATTTCATTACTATGTCAACATAAGTTAGACTACTCATGGTGGATTTTATCCAAAGTTTCTTTTTTTAATCTAAAATATCCACTAATGAGTTATTCCTCGCAAAACCCAGACAAAAATAAAGACCATGATTTTGGAAAATTTCACGAAATTTAAACTATTGAATAGTCTTTTTGGCAAAGGATTGTCGATATATATTTGAGATTTGTATCTAAAAACATATGAGAAATAATTGATCAAAGTTGGCATATTTATTACATTTTGTCCTCACCCAGGCCTCCTTTAAGACTCCATAGAGCTTCATCTATAGGTGCTAAAAAGTAAATATTGGTGTCATAAGAAGCTTTACCGCTTGCTCTGTACAATGAGTAGTATTTAGATTTCTTTTAAAGTTTTTTTTAAGTTTTACATTCATTTATGAATATAGAAAAATCAACATTTAGAAAAAGTAATTTTTTTAAATATATTGTTTAACATAATATACTCTGAGCATATCAAAGTTCAAGGGTGAGATCTCTGCTACTTTTATAGCTATGATCCCATTTGTAAGCATAACCAACAGTGTGAATGTGAAAATGGAGTCACCCTCTGCTGGTTATTTGCAGGATGCTATGTTCAAATATATACAGTGCATTCGAAAATTATTCAGACCCCTTGTTACTTTACAGCCTTATTCTAAAATTGATTAAATTGTTTTTCCACTCATCAATCTACACAAAATACCAAATAATGACAAAGCAAAAACAGGTTTTTAATTATTTTGCCAATTTATTCAACAACAAAAAAACTGAAATATCAAATTTACATAAGTATTCAGAGCCTTTCCTCAGTACTTTTCAGTACTTTGTTGAAGTACCTTTGGCATTGACTACAGCCTTGAGTCTTCTTGGATATGACGCTACAAGCTTAGCACACCTGTATTTGGGGAGTTTCTCCCATTCTCTGCGGATCAACTCAAGCTCTGTCAGGTTGGATGGGGAGCGTTGCTGCACAGCTATTTCCAGGTCTCTCCAGAGATGTTCGATCGGCTTCAAGTTCGGGCTCTGGCTGGGCTACTCAAGGACATTCAGAGACTTGTCGCGAAGCCACTCCTGCGTTGTCTTGGCTGTGTGCTTAGGGTCGTTGTCCTATTGGAAGGTGAACCTTCGCCCCAGTCTGAGGTCCTGAGCGCTCTGGGGCAGGTATTCAACAAGGATCTCTCTGTACTTTGCCCTGTTCATCTTTCCCTCGATCCTGACTAGTCTCCCAGTCCCTGCCACTGAATAACATCACCACAGCATGATGCTGCCACCACCATGCTTTACCGTAGGGATGGTGACAGGTTTCCTCCAGACATGACGGTTGGCATTCAGGCCAAAGGGTTCAACCAAAGGGTTTCATCAGACCAGTTAATCTTATTTCTCTGAGTGTCTAGGTGCCTTTTGGCAGACTCCAAGCGGGCTGTCATGAGCCTTTTACTGAGGAGTGGCTTCCGTCCTGCCACTCTACTCTACCAGGCCTGATTGGTGGAGTGCTGCAGAGATGGTTGTCCTATTGGAAGGTTCTCACATCTCCTCAGAGGAACTCTGGAGCTCTGTCAGAGTGACAATCGTGTTCTTGGTCACCTCCCTGAGCAAGGCCCTTTTCCCCCGATTGCTCAGTTTGGCTGGGCGGCAAGCTCTAGGAAGAATCTTGGTGGTTCCTAACTTCTTCAATTTGAGCATGATGGAGGCCACTGTGTTCTTGGGGACCTTCAATGCTGCAGAACATTTTTGTACCCTTCCCTAGATCTGTGCCTCGACACAATCCTGTCTCGGGAGCTCTACGGACACTTCCTTCGACCTCATGACTTGATTTTTGCTATGACATGGACTGTCAACTGCGGGACCTTTATATAAACAGGTGTGTACCTTTCCAAATCATGTCCAATCAATTGAATTTACCACAGGTGGTCTCCAATCAAGTTGTAGAAACATCTTAAGGATGGTCAATGGAAACAGGATGCACCTGAGCTCAATTTTTATTCTCATAGCAAAGGGTCTGAATACTTATGTACAGTAAATACAATTTCTAAAAACATGTTTTTACTGTCATTATGGGGTGTGTGTAGATTAAATACAAATGTCATCAATCTATTTTTAAATAATGCTGTAATGTAACAAAATGTGGAAAAAGTCAAGGGGTCTAAATACTTTCCGAATTCACACATATACAGTACCAGTCAAATGTTTGGACACACCTATCATTACATGATACCGTGTAGAATAATAGTGAAAACATCGAAACTATGAAATAACACATATGGAATCATGTTGTAACCCAAAAAGTTTTAAACAAATCCAAATATATTTTATATTTGACATTCTTCAAAGTAGCCACCCTTTGCATTGATGACAGCTTTGCACACTCTTGGCAATATTTATATTATTTGGCCTGCAATCCGAGATGCAGGTAACTCTAATGAACTTATCCTCTGCAGCAAAGGTAACTCTGGGTCTTCCTTTCCTGTGGCGGTCCTCATGAGAGCCAGTTTCATCACAGCGCTTGATGGTTTTTGCGACTGCACTTGAAGAAACTTTCAAAGTTCTTGAAATTTTCCTGATTGACTGACCCTCATGTCTTAAAGTAATGATGGACTTTCGTTTCTATGCTTATTTGAGCTGTTCTTGCCATAATATGTACTTGGTCTTTTACTAAATAGGGCTATCTTCTGTATACCACCCCTACCCTGTCACAACACAACTGATTGGCTCAAATGCATTAAGAAGCAAAGAAAATCCATAAATCAACTGTTTATTAACAGGTGTGCCTTGTTGAAATGTATTCCAGGTGACTACCTCATGAAGCTGGTTGAGAGAATGCCAAAAGTGTCCAAAGCTGTCATCAAGGCAAAGGGTGGCTACTTTGGAGAATCTCAAATATAAAATATATTTGGATTTGTTTCACATGTTTTTGGTTACTACATGATTCCATATGTGTTATTTCATAGTGTTGATGTCTTCACTATTATTCTACAATGTATAAAATAGTAAAAATAAAAAATAAACTGGAATGAGTCGGTGTGTCCAAACTTTTGACTGATACTGTATATATACAGTGCATTTGGAAAGTATTCAGACCCCTTGACTTTTTCCACATTTTGTTATGTTACAATGTTACAGCCTTATTCTAAAATGGATTAAATAAATGTTTTTCCTCATCAATTTACACACAATACCCCATAATGACAAAGGGAAAGCAGGTTTGTTAAAATGTTTTGCAAATATATTAAAAATAAAAAACAGATACCTTATTTACAGAAGCATTCAGACCCTTTGCTATGAGACTCAAAATGTAGCTCAGGTGCATTCTGCTTCCATTGATCATCCTTGAGATGTTTATACAACTTCATTGGAGTCTACCTGTGGTAAATTCAATTGATTGGACATGATTTGGAAAGGCACGCACCTGTCTATATAAGGTCCCACAGTTGACTGTGCATGTCAGAGCAAAAACCAAACCATGAGGTCAAAGGAATTGTCAGTAGAGCTCAGAGACAGGATTGTGCCGAGACACAGATCTGGGGAAGGGTACCAAAACAGTTCTGCAGCATTGAAGGTCCCCAAGAACACAGTGGCCTCCATCATCCTGAAATGGAAGAAGTTTGGAACCACCAAGACTCTTCCTAGAGCTGGCCGTCCGACCAAACGGAGCGGAAACCCAAATTGGTCTACACGGACAAGTTCTGGCCTGGTTTAGATCTTATCTGTCGGAAAGACAGAATCCTCTGTGAATGGTTTGTCCTCTGACAAATCAACCGTAAATTTCGGTGTTCCTCAAGGTTCCGTTTTAGGACCACTATTGTTTTCACTATATATTTTACCTCTTGGGGATGTCATTCGAAAACATAATGTTAACTTTCACTGCTATGCGGATGACACACAGCTGTACATTTCAATGAAACAAGGTGAAGCCCCAAAATTGCCCTCGCTAGAAGCCTATGTTTCAGACATAAGAAAGTGGATGGCTGCAAACTTTCTACTTTTAAACTCGGACAAAACAGAGATGCTTGTTCAAGGTCCCAAGAAACAAAGAGATCTTCTGTTGAATCTGACAATTAATCTTGATGGTTGTACAGTCCATGTACAGTCCATCTACGTAACATTGCAAAAATCAGAAACTTTGTACAAAAATGATGCAGAAAAATTAATCCATGCTTTTGTTACTTCTAGGTTAGATTACTGCAATGCTCTACTTTCCGGCTACCCGGATAAAGCATTAAATAAACTTCAGTTAGTGCTAAATACGGCTGCTAGACTCCTGACTAGAACCCAAAAATTTGATCATATTACTCCAGTGCTAGCCTCCCTACACTGGCTTCCTGTTAAAGCAAGGGCTGATTTCAAGGTTTTACTGCTAACCTACAAAGCATTACATGGGCTTGCTCCTACCTATCTTTCCGATTTGGTCCTGCCGTACATACCTACACGTACGCTACGGTCACAAGACGCAGGCCTCTAAGCAAACAGCTGGAGGCAGGGCTTTCTCTTATAGAGCTCCATTTTTATGGAATGGTCTGCCTACCCATGTGAGAGACGCAGACTCGGTCTCAACCTTTAAGTCTTTACTGAAGACTCATCTCTTCAGTAGGTCATATGATTGAGTGTAGTCTGGCCCAGGAGTGTGAAGGTGAACGGAAAGGCTCTGGAGCAACGAACCGCACTTGCTGCCTCTGCCTGGCCGGTTCCCCTCTCTCCACTGGGATTCTCTGCCTCTAACCCTATTACAGGGGCTGAGTCACTGGCTTACTGGTGCTAATCCATGCCGTCCCTAGGAGGGGTGTGTCACTTGAGTGGGTTGAGTCACTGACGTGATCTTCCTGTCTGGGTTGGCGCCCCCCCCCCTTGGGTTGTGCCGTGGCGGAGATCTTTGTGGGCTATACTCGGCCTTGTCTCAGGATGGTAAGTTGGTGGTTGAAGGTATCCCTCTAGTGGTGTGGGGGCTGTGCTTTGGCAAAGTGAGTGGGGTTATATCCTGCCTGTTTGGCCCTGTCCGGGGGTATCATCGGATGGGGCCACAGTGTCTCCTGACCCCTCCTGTCTCAGCCTCCAGTATTTATGCTGCAGTAGTTTATGTGTCGTGGGCTAGGGTCAGTCTGTTATATCTGGAGTACTTCTCCTGTCTTATCCGGTGTCCTGTGTGAATTTAAGTATGCTCTCTCTAATTCTCTCTTTCTTTCTCTCTCTCGGAGGACCTGAGCCCTAGGACCATGCCTCAGGACTACCTGGCATGATGACTCCTTGCTGTCCCCAGTCCACCTGGTCATGCTGCTGCTCTAGTTTCAACTGTTCTGCCTGCGGCTATGGAACCCTGACCTGTTCACCAGACGTGCTACCTGTCCCAGAACTGCTGTTTTCAACTCTCTAGAGACAGCAGGAGGGGTAGAGATACTCTTAATGATCGGCTATGAAAAGCCAACTGACATTTACTCCTGAGGTGCTGACTTGTTGCACCCTCGACAACTACTGTGATTATTATTATTTGACCATGCTGGTCATTTATGAACATTTGAACATCTTGGCCATGTTCTGTTATAATCTCCACCCGGCACAGCCAGAAGAGGACTGGCCACCCCTCATAGCCTGGTTCCTCTCTAGGTTTCTTCCTAGGTTTTGGCCTTTCTAGGGAGTTTTTCCTAGCCACCGTGTATCTACACCTGCATTGCTTGCTGTTTGGGGTTTTAGGCTGGGTTTCTGTACAGCACTTTGAGATATCAGCTGATGTAAGAAGGGCTATATAAATACATTTGATTTGATTGATTTGATTTGAGAAGGGCCTTTTTCAGGGAGGTGACCAGGAACCCAATGGTCACTCTGACAGAGCTCTAGATTTCCTCTGTGGAGATGGGAGAACCTTCCAGAAGGACAACCATCTTTGCAGCACTTCACCAATCAGGCCTTTATGGTAGGGTGGCCAAATGGAAGCCACTCCTCAGTATAAAGCACACAATAGCCCGCTTTGAGTTTTCCAAAAGGCACCTAAAGACTCTCAGACCATGAGAAACAATATTCTCTGGTCTGATGAAACCAAGATTTAACTTTTGTCCTGAATGCATGAAGCATGGCGGTGAAGCATGGTGGCAGCATCATGCTGCGGGGATGTTTTTCAGCGGCAGGGACTGGGAGACTAGTCAGGGTCGAGGCAAAGATGAACGGAGCAATGTACAGAGAGATCCTTGATGAAAATCTGTTCTAGAGCGCTCTGGACCTCAGTCTGGGATAAAGATTCCCCTTCCAACAGAACAATGACCCTAAGCACACAGCCAAGACAATGCAGGAGTGGCTTCGGGACAAGTCTCTGAATGTCCTTAACCCAGCCAGAGCTCGAACTTGAACCCAATCTAACATCTCTGGAGAGACCTGAAAATAGCTGTGCAGCAACCCTCCCCATCCAACCTGACAGAGCCTGAGAGGAGCTGCAGAGAAGAACGGGAGAAACTCCCCAAATACAGATGTGCCAAGCTTGTAGTGTCATACCCAAGAAGGCTCGAGTCTGTAACTGCTGCCAAAGGTGCTTCAACAAAGTACTGAGTAAAGGGTCTGAATAATTATGTAAATGTGGTATTTTAATTTCTAATAAATTAGCAAAACATTTAAAAAACAGTTTTTTCTTTGTATTATGGGGTATTGTGTGTTGATTAATGAGTGGGGAAAAAACAATTTAATACATTTTATAATAAGGCTGTAACCTAACAAAATGTGGAAAAAGTCAAGGGGTCTGAATACTTTCCAAAAGGCACTGTATATAATATTCAACAATATATATAGAATAATTAGTCAAACATTTTATATTTCAATATTCATCAATGAATGTAAAAATATGTAATTGAAATCCAAAATACTATTTATATTACAGAGCAAGGAGTAAAGCTTCTTGACACCAATATTTGCACCTATAGATGAAGCTCTATGGAGTCTTAAAGGAGGCCGGGGCAAGATCAAAATGTCATAAATATGCCAACTTTGATTAATTATTTCTCAATTCAGATTTTAGATACAAATGTGAAATATATGTCAACAATCCTTCCACCAAAGGATTATTCTACGTATTAAATTTCATGGAAATGACCCAAATTATGGTATTTTTTTGTCTGTTTTGTGAGTAATCACTAATGTTATCTATGTTTTCTTTATTATTTTGGTTAGGTCAGGGTGTGACGAGAGTGGGTATGCTTGTTTTGTATTGTCTAGGGTTTTTTGTATGTCTAGGGGTTTTGATAAATCTAGGTATATGTAAGTCTATGGTGACCTGAATTGGTTCCCAATCAGAGGCAGCTGTTTATCGTTGTCTTTGATTGGGGATCATATTTAGGTTGCCATTTTCCCTTTTGGTTTTGTGGGTTCTTATTCTATGTTTAGTTGCCTGTCTGCACTATCCATATTAGCTTCACGGTTCGTTTTGTTGTTTTGTTCAGTGTTCGTTCTTTAAATAAAGAGGAATGTACGCTTACAACGCTGCGCCTTGGTCTCCTCCCTGCGACGGCCGTGACATATGCACAGCGTAAATATGCCTTTGGCTCACTCAGTTGATGAAAATATCAACATTAGGCTATCGGAATGCAGCAGGTTAAATCTCTATTTAGTGGGCTGAATTATGCTCCATGTTCATGAATGGTTAAGAGATTTCTTAAATTTTTTAAATAAATTAATAGAATTATGCTACCCAGGCGGTGGCACTTCAAGGTTGTAACCACAGTGTGAAACTGTAACACAGCCCATAATAAAAGCAACCAGAAGTCCCTTGTACTCCACAGAGGGTGCAGCTGTCCTTTGTAATGTCAAAATCTGAGATGGCATCCATTAGACCAATTCCTTTGGACAATTACTCTGTCCTCAACAATGTACCAACCAAGCAGCCAATCCCCTCTTCAGTCTGGCTGGCCTTGCCTGTGTTCCTGTGGTGGGTCTTGTATGGTCTGGCCTGTGTTCACTGGTCCATGTCCAGCCTCAGACCGCCAACCCCATAATGTAGCATCTTCTCCAAGACCAGAAAGTAAACACTTTCCTCTGGATTGGAAGTTTTTTGGTCAAGAGGTAGACTATGTATGGGTGCAGAACGTTGATGTAACACAAAATAAATAATATGTATATTTGTATTGCCACAGCCTGACTAGTACAGTACAGCCACAACCTACGAGTCATCCTGATGTAACATTTGGGTAACACTGCATGCCCAAGCCCAGCCCGAACCCAAAGCTGTCTGGCATGCCAGGGAAAGCCCCGATCAGATAGTGAACAGGGATTGTATTCAACCACATAACATTGACTACATCTACAGTGGAGACAGCATCTGAATTGAAGGTCAATATAGAATAAAAATGATTATGCAAGAATCAGTTTCTCATTAAAGGATTAGGATGAATCCACTTGTTCACATTGCTCATTCTCATTTTTTAGCTGTGCCTGAGATTCTGATTCACACACACAGCGCTAAGTGTAGCCGAGGTAGGCTCTCTGGCGATGTGCACCTGTCTCTGAGAACAGTTGACTTTGGGAGAAGTTCAGCTGATGTCTGACACAGAACCCCCTGCCCCCTCCATACACCCCATACCCTGAGAAACCCACCTGTCACTAGAGCTACCCTGACCTCTACACCAGTCTCATCACCCTTCAATAGTCTGGGGTAGAGGCAGACCTACGGAATACAGTCAGTAAAGGTTTACGTACGCGGATATTTCAGTAGAGCAATTTTAGTTTTTTTGTGTGTTGTGTTTAAGTTGTTTGTGTCATGCCTCTAATTAGCACTACATGTTATGCTCTTTCATCATGTTCTATAACAATGATCATACGTTGATTACAAGCTTGTAATTGTATCATTTTAGCGTTGTTACATTGTTTTAAATACCGGTATGTAATATGTTATTTTTAAAGGCTTTATGAATGACTATATTCGACTGACCTAGAAACATTCTTATACACATCCGTTTTCTTTTAACGCGCTGATCCAGTAACTTTTAGTATTCAACCACAAATAGCCATTAAAGTGTAGATGGTTCCAGGAAGTGCAGTAAGTTGATGTACAGGAAGCACCTGTGTAATATCCTCTGCTGATCTGTCACAATGACTTCACACCAGCAAGACTCCCACCTGGGTGACCTCTAACCTTATTCGAGGACTTTAAAGTTTAGAAGTTTTCCGATAGACAATGGTTGAATTCCTCCCCCACTACATTGCAGACGTATGCCAGATCTTACAAAGCCTGGATAGGTATTTAATACATCACATCAGCTAACTGTTATGATATGGGGGGGAAGGTTAGCGTTAGGACATAAACAAGCACTTCCACACCTCATCCCCAGGTGGCAGCACCAACCATTAAGGGCAGTGCTCTGCCAGGAAGGCTTGATAAGCACATCAGGTGGAGGCAAATAAGGTGATCGTCAGTCAGTGTCTCAGCTTGCAGAGTCGTGAGGCTGCTGGTTTGTTTGGTGGCCATGAGGCCTTTTGCTTGGTTTTGAGTCTTTCATTTGGGCATGCCTGTTTGTAGTTTTCTGTTTTGTATGCTTATTTTCGTCACCATCTGAACAAAGGGACTTCTGAAAATCACGGATTATAAAGGGGAAACCAGCCACTATCCCACCTGGACAAAAATAATACCCATGTTAGAACGCTGTTAATTGATTACAGCTCTGCTTTCAACACCATTGTTGCTGAGGTCTAAAGCCCTGTTCACTGCAGGCCTTAATGCTCAAATCAGCTTTGTTTTTCAAATCTGTTTTTTTATTACCTTTATTTAACTAGGCAAGTCAGTTAAGAACAAATTCTTATTTTCAACGACGTCCTAGGAACAGTGGGTTAACTGCCTGTTCAGGGGCAGAACGACAGATTTGTACCTTGTCAGCTCGGGGATTTGAACTTCCAACCTTTTGGTTACTAGTCTAACGCTCTAACCACTAGGCTACCCTGCCACCACACAGCCTGGAATACAGGCTGTCCAAACATCATGTTACAAGTGACCAAATCAGATTTGTGTGTGTTCAGACAGCAGTCATTTGCTGATATACCTACGCTAGTCGCTGTAGTAACGACGGGTGTGTGCACAGTGGTCTAGGCTGATTGGTGGTGGTACTCGTGCTTCCTACAAGCTAAGGTGACAACAGTGCCTGCCATGGACATTTCCCAGTTGTTTTGAATGTTTAAAATTATAAGTGTAAGAAATTTTAGGCCTCAAAGGATAAGATGATCCAACTTTCAAAATGAATTCTAACTAGCTAGCTATGTATACTGTAGTTGTTTAGCTTTTTAACACATTCACTAATTTGTTTGTAAACAATTAACAAGCTAGTTAGCCATCATGGGGCCATACTTGTGAACATAAGCAACCATTCAAATCTAAATGGGTTCTCCAGCACAAAATGCATATCAGCCAATGAAAAGCGTCTATTTACTTGTATGTGACAAAACACCAAATTGTAGCTGGTCCCATCAGATCAAATCAAATTATACTTGTCACATGCCCGGAATACAACAGGTGTAGACCTTACTGTGAAATTCTTACTTACAAGCCCTTAACCAACAATGCAGTTCAAGAAATAAAGTTTAGTTTATTCAGTAAATATTTTCAGTAAAAAATTAAAAGTAACACAATTAAAATAGCAATACCGAGGCTATATACAGGGGGTACCGGTACCGAGTCAATGTGCAGGGGTACAGGTTAGTCGAGGTAATTTGTACATGTAGATAGGGGTAAAGTGACTATGCATTGATAATAAATAGTGAGGAGCAGCAGTGTAAAAAAAAAAGGGGGAGTGTCAATGTAAATACTCCGGGTGGCCACATGGCACACATTAGCCCTTTGCTAACCTCAACAGGTGGTACTGATTATATCCTGGCACAACTTCTTTATCAGCCTATGAAAGATCTTAGACTTTATATCCACCAACCAATGGCATTTCTTAAAATGGTTCAACCCTGGTTACTAGAGGGATATTGTAAACCTACAAAATCAAGTTTTTTTTGTTCTGTTGGTCTGTAACAAAACGTAGTGTGCCAATATTGCAGTGATGCATCCTTGACTAGGCTACTAGCTACTATTTACGTTAAAGACAACATTTGCACGTTTTCGCATATGGCAAAATCCCATGTTTCTGGTGATCAGTTTCACACACATCCATGTGCTTTTATTGGAAAAAGATAAGAGGTCCTTACATGTAACCTTATAGTACATCATAAAAAATAACGATAGGCCTTATGGGTTTGTCAAATAGTAGTCATGTAGGCCAGTGGTTCCCAACCTTTTTTGGTTACTGTACCACCAACTGAATTTTGCTCTGCCCCGGAATACCCCTGAAGTACCCCCCTCATGTGCATTTTACCAGTAGGCCTATGGTTTCGAGTTTTCTGAAGTCCTAGTACCCCTGGTTTGGAACCAATGATGTTGGCTATGATTGCCATCGCTTCACACTGGCACACACTGCTAAAGCTGATGACTTGCAATCAATAGTGCACTTTAACTGTGGATTCGAGCCCCCCTCACAGCAAGCTTTTTTGTTGAGGAAAAAACTGTTCACTGCCGGTCCTTATGCTCGATTCAAAACTCGTGATTAAGTGGATGATTATAATAATGCATAGCAGTTAGCCAGCATGTAAGTGTAGCCTACATAAGAATATATTAATGAAAGCCAACCGTCTTCCTACATTAAGACCGAGTGGCGCAGTGGTTTAAAGGCACTGCATCACAGCCCGGGCTGTGCCACAACCAGCCGTGGCCTGAGTCCCATAGGACGGCGCACAATTGGCCCAGCGTCGTCCGGGTTAGGGGAGGGTTTGGCCGGTGGAGCTTTACTTGGCTCATCGCGCTCTCGCGACTCCTTGTGGCGGGCCGGGTGCCTGCAGGCTGACCCCGGTCACCAGTTGAATGATGTTTCCTCCGACACATTGGTGCGACTGGCTTCAGGGTTAAACTGGCGGGTGTTAAGGTAGCGGGGTTAGGTGGGTCATGTTTCGGAGGATGCATGACTCCACCTTCGCCTCTCCCGAGCGCGTTGGGGAGTTGCAGTGATGAGACAAAATTTTGAGTCTTGCAGATTCACAATAAACGTATTAAATTCATGACCTTCATTTTTTAAGCTATTCGCTGTAGGTGTCCCTTTTCAACACTAACAGTGCTTGGACTTGGGCAGAAGCTCACCGGAACTGAAAACTGGCACCTAAAATGTTCTACTGCTTGAGTTCCTGCATATTTTCAAAAGTATTAGCTCAAAAGTATTGTGCAGTTCCTGAACCTAAATATAAACAGTACCGTCACCCAAAATGAATTCCGGCACCTATAGTGCTTTCAGAAAGTTTTTATATACCTCCTTGGCTTATTCCACATTTTGTTGTTACAGCCCAAATTCCAAATTAATTAAATGTATAGATTTTTCCCCACCCATCTGCACACTATAGCCCATAATGACAGTGAAAACATGTTTAGAATTTGTTGCAAATGTATTGAAAATGAAATACAGATCTCATTTACATAAGTATTCACACCGCTGTGTCAATACTTTGTAGAAGCACCTTTGGCAGCGATTAGTTTTGAGTCGTCTGGGGTATGTCTGTATCAGCTTTGCACATCTGGATTTGGGTATTTTCTCCCGTTCTTCCTTGCAGATTTTCTCAAGCTTAAGCTTAAATTAGATGGGGAGTGGCAACGAACAGAAATCTTCAAGTCTTTCCACAGATTTTCAAATGGGATTCAAGTCTGGGCTTTGGCTGGGCCACTCAAGGACTTTCACATTGTTGTTCTAAAGCCATTCCATTGTTGCTTTGGCTGTCATTGTCCTGTTGGAAGGTAAATCTTCACCCCACTCTAAGGTCATTTGCACTCTGAAGCAAGTTCTCATCAAGGATTTGCCTGTATTTGGCTCCATTCATTGTTTCCTCTATTCTTACCAGTCCCTGCTGCTGCCCCATAGCATGATGCTGCCACCACCATGCTTCACGGTAGGGATGGTGTTAGATGGGTGATCAGCTGTGCCTCCAGACATAGTGCTTTACATGCAGGGCAAAGAATACAATTTTTGCCTCATCAGACAACAGAATATTTTGCCTAATGCTCAGTCTATCATGTGCCTTTTTGCCAACTCCAGGTGTGCTGTCATGTGCCTATTTCACAGGAGTGGCTTCAGTCTGGACACCCATAAAGCCAATATTGGTGAAGTGCTATAGGGACTTGTCCATCTGGCAGGTTCTCCCATCTCAGCCATGGAAATGTAGTTCTGTCAGAGTGATCAATGGGTTCTTGGTCACCTCCCTGACCAAGGTCCTTCTTGCCCGGTTACTCAGTTTGGTCGGACAGCCACCTCTAGGCAGTCTGGGTAGTTCCATATTTGTTCAATTTCCCAATGACGAAGACCACTGTGCTCTTGGAAACCTTCAACACTAGAAATATTTTTTTTTACCCTTACCTTAATATGCCTCATCACAATCCTATGTCGGAGACTTGAGGACAGTTCCTTGGACTTCATGGTATAGTTTCTGCTCTGACATGTGTAGCGGGTTGAGAATCCTTGAGTTGGAACTAAAAGTAAAGGGAATACTTTTTTTCTGCTGGACTAAGTATATCCATTCCTATGCAGTCAGACATTTACTATGCAGTAGATGATGCAATTAAAGTCAGGACACAAGAGGGCGCTCTAACTTACTGGTGTAACCCGCTGCCCGGTGGGGAATCGGCAGAATTGCTCCAGCAAGGTATCGAACGCCTGGTCATGGCGTTTTGTCAGGGTATGGAGTCCATCCATAAGATCTTGAAGTAACTCCTTGTGTCTTCCAAGGGTGGTTCCTTGCAGGGAGACAGCATTGTGGAGCTGGTCTGAGTCTGTTGGGTCAGTCATGGCCAATTCGTACTATCAGGTTTCAGGTATAACCCAGATGCAGACAGTGTCGAAGAAACAAAAGTTTATTTCTAGGACAGGGGCAGACAAACGACAGGTCAAAGGCAGGCAGAGGTCAGGAATCCAGAGAGGGTGCAAAAGGTCCAGAACGGCAGGCAGTCTCAGGGTCAGGGCAGGCAGGGGTCAATAATCCAGTGAGGTGGGGCAAGGTATAGAATGGTAGGCAAGCTCAGGGTCAGGGCAGGCAGAACCCGGGAAGGACTGGAAAACAGGAGCAAGAACAGACGGGAGCAGGGGAACATATGCTGGTAGGTTTCACAAAACAAAATGAACTGGCAACAGACAAACAGAGAACACAGGTATAAATACACAGGGGATAATGGGGAAGATGGGCGACACCTAGAGGGGGGGTGGAGACAAGCACAAAGACAGGTGAAACAGATCAGGGTGTGACAAAAACGGTTGATCCAGCTCAAAGAAGAGCAGTTATACAAACTGGCAGCTGTCCTGAGTGAGAAAATGTTTGTAGAGGCTCCCACTGTCACAGGGGCTAATGAAGCAGAAATGTATGACTACATTGTGAGATACATGAACAGTAAACAGCTGAGTCAGGTGGAAGATAAGAGCGGTCGGTCAGCTGTCTTTTCTCCAGGATCTTGTCACCCAGCTGCTGGGGAACACCCTCGACTACACAACTGCCAGAGAGAAGAAACGAACAAGGACAACGGGAGTCAACAGACAACAAACTCTCAGACACACCAACGTGCAGTGGCCATGTGCAGGTTCCTGAGGACGTCAGCAATCCAGGGACCTTACACATGCCTCCTAGAGGACCCCAGCAATCCAGGGACCTTACACATGCCTCATAGAGTGTCAGACATGGCAGCCCTTCTGCCACAATGTGAGTTTAAGGTCTTTGATGGTCAAATAACCGATTCAGGTGCTGATATGAGTTACAGTAGCATTTGTAAGCAAATTGATGAGGGACCAAGAGCAAACATTTCTGAATCTGAGATGGTTAGAGCTGTCCTCAAGGTTATCAAACTAGGCACATTCAAAGAGATGTTCGTTTACTATGAGGGGCTCACAGTTGCTGAATTGAAATGTTTTCAAATCACGCATGAAAGGTAAAGACATTAGTGAGCTGTTTCAGTAAAGTAGTAGGCTTATTGGGTTGAAACAGTGCATACAGTGCTGGCCATGAGGGTGCAGACTCACTAACATGACAAACCATTGGCCAAGTGTGTGTTCCTTCGCACTGTATATCAAGGGTTCAGTGTCAAACATGCAAACATCAGAAGTGATTTCAAAGCATATGTATCTGATCTTAAGGCTAAAGATGATTTCCTACTAGATCTAATCACTAAGTCAGCAAGGGAGGATGCAGAAATTCAAAAGCACATTTGAGGGACTTACAGACAACGCTCAGTAGCTGCAAATGTATCACACCAAAGTAATGGGGATGAAAGTGCGACAGAACAAAACCCTAACCGAGGTCACATACAAGGAGATCTGCGGGCAAACAGAGTACCCATCCAAGAGTTACCTAGTCAAGTCCCAGCCATTGCAAAAAACCTGGAAAAATTATCAGACCAAAAAGTGAGAGTGGACGGTATGCTGACTATGGTAGAAAACACGGCAGTGTCTATGAAGGATACTAAGGGTACATGTAACAACTGTGTGAAACAAGGTTGCTTGCATCAAGATCATGTCGAGGCAGAATTGAGTCAGTAGTTGATAGTCCCTGTGCACGTTTACCTTACCTCTCAGGGAGACCAGAAGGCTACACTCTTTACCATGCAGACAGAACCAGCAGCAAGTGATGGCACCAATGACAAATCCAACAGACCCCAAATGCAACGTGTGAAATGGCATCCCCCAGTGAACTTAAGTAATCTAGATTCAAGACAGGAGGAAATAGTGAGACAAATGTTGGAGGAATCAGATGTGTTTTCTGAGAATGATGGAGATATAGGTTGTGTGCCAGAGTTAAAACTTGAAAGTGAACCTACGTGATGATATACCTGTACAGAAATCATACAACTCCATTCCAAAACCATTGTACAGGGAAGTGAAGGAGTATTTTCACGCACTACTTGAAAGAGGGTGGATAAGAAAGTCAAAGTCGTCAAACTCATCACCTGTTGCGTCTCAGGATGTGCATTGATTTCAGAGGACTGAACAAGAAAACAATTCCCGACATACACCCACTGCCAAGAATTCAAGACTTGCTGGATAACTTGGGAGGTTTCTCATGGTTCTCTGTTTTTGACCAAGACTCTGCATATCATCAAGGACTTGTTGCAGAAGAGTCAAGACACCTCACAGCATTTAGTACACCATGGGTATGAATGGGTCAGGATCCCATTAGGCTTGATGAATGCCCCAGCGGCATTTCAGAGGTGCATGGAAGAGAAACTTCAGGGAATTAGAAATGAATGCTGCTCACACTATCTGGATGATGTGTTGTGTTAGTCCAAATAATTTGAAGAGCATGTGGAAGACCTAAGAGAAGTCCTCAAACAGATGCGTGAACATGGAATCAAGCTTAGGCCTACTAAGTGTGAGCTCTTCAAAAAGGAAGGGAGACACATTGGCCACATGGTTTCCAGTGAGGGAGTATGTATCGATCCAAAGGACCTGGAGGCAGTGCAGGTGTTTAAAGAAATATCACCCAGTACAGTGGGAGAGGTGTGGCCTCTTCTCGGATTTCTAGTTTATTATAGGTCCTTCATACAAGATTTCTAGAGACTCGCAAAACCGTTGTATGACCTGCTCCAGACCGACAGAGAAAATACAGAGGTAAGCAAAATGTCCAAAAGAATATCAAAATCCAGAAGATAGCTTAAAACAAAATATTCAGGTCAATTGCGATCAAAGATGCTAATTAGAATGGACAGAAGCCTACCAGGCCATTGTAGACAGGTTAGTGGATGTAGTTACCCAATCCTATCCGTTCACCCTACATACAGACACCTCCAAAAATGGTTTGGTGCAGTACTCTACCAGAGGCAGCAGGGAATGCTATGAATTATAGTGTCGTGGAAATTCTACACAGAGACACTCAATAAACAATGATTCATGAAGATTGACTTTAACAGTTTACTGGAGAGGTTCCAACAAACTTGATGCACCATAGTACACCTCTATCAGGAGCTCTTCCTGGGCAGTCCAGTTAGATCTCTTATATACACGTTACATAGGCATAGTTCATAGGGTTGGTTCTGGCATGTGTCTGGCACCGTCTCCTATCTTAACTTCTAGAACATATTCTGGGCGTTCTGCCAGAACAACAAACAACAAACAGACATAGAAAAAAGGCAACTGTGTGTGAGAGCCAAACACTTATGCATTTGTGGACAAAACTGCAGACTGAGGATGGAATCATTTACAGAAGGGTTGGTGACAGGAAGCAGTTAGTCATCCCTTTAAAAAAAACAACACTGTTTTTAAACACCTACATAATGACAATGGGGGATGTGGGTGCAGAAAAAAGTCACTCACCTGGTGAGAGAGCGATTTTGCTCTCCATTTATATAACAAGAAGTTGAGGACTATGTCACAAAGAAATGTAGTTGCATCAAGCAGAAAATACCAAATGTGCCACAGAAAGCTCCAATGGGCAAGCTCACAGCAAGTGCTCCCTTTGAGTTGGTCTCAGTGGACTTTTTGCACTTATAACCCCCCTACTAGTTTCTGAGTACATCTTAGTATTAGTCGATCATTTCACCAGGTTTACACAGGCCTACGCCACCCGCAACAAGTCTGCAGACAGCAGCAGAGAAATTCTTCATACCCATCTTCGGATATCCTCAGAGGCTCCACCACGATCAAGGCCGTAAATTTGAAAACAAACTCTTTGGAGCCTTCAGGAGCTGGCAGGAGCTGGCACAACACCATATCATCCCCAGGGGAACCAAGTGAAATGGATGAATTGCACCCTTCCTGAAGAAAATAAATCACAATGGAAAGCACTTACCTCATATCGTACATGCATACAACTGCACTCGTCACGAAGCAACAGACTTCTCACCACACTTCCTTCTCATTGGCCAGCCACCCTTCCTGCCCATTGACCGGTTGTTTGGCCTCAATCAGAGTGATGAACAGGTGTCACACCCTGTCTACGCTCAGAACTGGGCCATCAAAATGCAGGAAGCTTACCAAGTTGCATCTGAAAACATTAGAAAGTCCTCAGCTAAAGGCAAAAGACACTACGATCATGGTGCAAAGGCAGTGGCCCTCCAACCTGGAGACAGAGTGAAGAATATGTCAGAGAGAGGAGGGCCGGGCAAGTTGCGGGCCTACTGGAAGGCTGCCATACATTGGGTGGTAAAATAAGATTGGGGAAGGACCTGTCTACAAGGTGAAAAGGGAGAATGGTGCTAAGGGCATCAGAGCGATCAATCGCAACATGATGATGTTAGTGAACAACTTAACTGTAGAACATGAGACCTTGGACGAGAGGAAACAGCCTGCTAGAAAAAGAAGATCAAACACAGAACATGGAGGAGATGGGGATGACACTTCAGCAGACTCTGATGAGGAGGAAGACTTCTGGACTCCAGGAGTTAATCCAGTTGCAAGCGCAGAAGAACCAAGACCTAAGACAAAATCACTGACATAACAGGCCTATGCATTTCATCCATATATTCAGGATACAGAAAGTAATCAGGATGAGAACATGGAGCAGGAATCAGAGATCTTAAAAGAACCAAACAATGTGGATGGGGACAATGCCGAAGAGAGAGGACCATGTTGAAAGGAGAAATGACGCTCCCGAAACTGAAGTTGGGCCCAATCCAGACAATGGTTCCTCATGTATGAATGACCTCACTGATTCAATTCAGCAGTGCGTAGAGGAAGGGATGGATGTCAGAAGATCCCAACGGATCCAAAAACCAAGGGGCATGCTAACCTATGACACACTTGGGTGGCCAACCAACCAGGTGTGGAAACCTAACGTCCATGCCTCATACCAAACTCTACCACCCACTCTGCCAGTATGTATGCCTACTTACCAATGTCAGCAGTGTGGCCAATATCAATACCAGTACCGAAACCTATACAGAACACCAGACATACCCGCTCAGTTACAGACTTAATGAGTAATAGCAGGAGCCACTATTTAAAGAGCAGGAGACTGTAGCGGATTGACACTCCTTGAGTTAGAACTAAAAGGGGATACTTTTTATTTTATTTTGCTGGACTGAGTCTATCCATTTCTATGCAGTAGTAGATGCAATTACATTCAAGACACAAGAGGGAGCTCTAACTTTGGTGTTGAACTAGGAATCAAGGGAGTTCTGAGCTGGCTTCATTATTAAAACGAGTAACTTGAAAAAAGTTGAAACATTCTCATGCACTTTTTCCCCGCATCTCAGATTACTATCCTACTGCTCTCAGATCTCCATCTTAGGATAGTAACACATGCAGTGTAAACTGTGGGACCTTGTAAAAACAGGTGTGTTTATTTCTAAATAATGTCCAAGTGTAACCGATGTGAAATGGCTAGCTAGTTAGCGGTGGTACGCGCTAATAGCGTTTCAATCAGTGACGTCACTCGCTCTGAGACCTGAAGTAGTTGTTCCCCTTGCTCTGCAAGTGCACCAGCTTTTATGGCGCGATGGGTAACGATGCTTCGTGGGTGTCAGTTGTTGATGTGTGCAGAGGGTCCCTGGTTCGAGCCCGGCGAGGGGACCGACGAAAGTTATACTGTTACACAAGCAATTGAACTGGCCACAGGTAGAATCCAATCAAGTTGTAGGGACGTCTCAAGGATGATCAAGGTAAACTGAATGCATTATGTAAATTTGATGTCTGTATTTCATTTTCAATAATGTCTAAAATGTCTAAAAACATGCTTTCACTTTGTCATCCATCCATAAACAAGCGTTGGAATACGTCCAACTACTTCGACGATTTTAATTGGCTAATGCACTTGTGCCAGGATATAATCAGTGCCACCTGTTGTAGTTAGCATTGGGCTAACATATGCCATGTTATCTGATGGGACAAGGTACAATTTCCAATTTAGCGCTCTGTCACGTGCAAGTAAATTGCCAATTTTAATTGGTTGACATGCATTTTGAGCTGGAGAACCCATTTAACGAAATGGCTGACTTATGTTCGCAAGTATGGCCCCAGTATGTTCTTGTCAAACTGTCAACAGAGCAAGCAACAAGATATGCCAAATAACCACTGAGGGCAAATACATCAGATTTGGTCGTTCAGACAAGTCGCATGGCCAGGAATCAGATTTGTATCTGATTTCAAACCACCTACAAAGGTGGTTTGAAATGTGGCTTGAAATATCCTATTCCATCTGTTTGTCTGTTTAGACTGCAGGGAAAAGAACCGATTTGAATCGGATATGCAAAAAGTAATTTGAGTCAATTGCCAGTGTGAACAAAGCTTTAGTCGCAACATTTTACATACAACTAAGATGTTTAGTGCAGTATTTCTCAAATGAAAAAATGTGCATGAAACTAGTCTGTCGTTGAATGACAACAAACACTTAATTGAAGAATCCCTGCTGTTGACCAATCACTGACGAAGGGGCGTAGACTTTGGCTACCGAATTTCGGCATGCCTCAAGAAAAAGTGTGCTCGAACAGACAAAAAAACCTGCCGAACACCAAAACGAACATAAACGTCACAAAATTGTCATAATATATGCGCACATTGTTTTGACTGGGAAGCATACGGTAAAGCTTTAGACAACACAAACTTCTACAGAAGTTCTGTCGGGCTGCATCACTGCCTGGTATGGCAACTGCACCGCCCTCAACCGTAGGACATTTACAGCACTCAGTGTCAAGAGGATCATTAAAGACATCAGGCTTCCAAGCCACGGTCTGTTCACTCTGCTACCATCTAGCAGACAGAGACGGTACTGGTGCATAAGAGCCGGGACAGAGAGACTGAGAAACAGCTTCTACCACCAGGCCATCAGACTGTTGACCAGCCATCACTAGCCGGCTACCTGCCCAGCACTCAGCCTTGCACCTTCAGACTAATGCCCCATATATATAGTCATTGAGTACGGTTACATGCACACAACAATACGATTGTGTGGCTAGTCAGATTAATATAATTGTTTGATTAAAACGTTTACATGCTTTGCAAGAAGAATGATTTCTCTAATAATTCTGTTTACACATCTGAAATCAGGCTACCTGATGGGACTTTGATAAATGCAGACAATTGCCAATCAAAATAAACGTTGTAACACAATGAATTTGCCAATCTTGGTGTTCTCTGGCAAATGCCAAACGTCCTGCACGGTGTTGGGCTGTAAGCACAACCCCCACCTGTGGATGTCGGGCCCTCATACCACCCTCATGGAGTCTGTTTCTGACCGTTTGAGCAGACACATGCACATTTGTGGCCTGCTGGAGGTGATTTTGCAGGGCTCTGGCAGTGCTCCTCCTTGCACAAAGGCGGAGGTAGCGGTACTGCTGCTGGGTTGTTGCCCTCCTACGGCCTCCTCCACGTCTCCTGATGTACTGGCCTGTCTCCTGGTAGCGCCTCCATGCTCTGGACACTACGCTGACAGACACAGCAAACCTTCTTGCCACAGTTCGCATTGATGTGCCATCCTGGATGAGCTGCACTACCTGAGCCACTTGTGTGGGTTGTAGACTCCGTCTCATGCTACCACTAGAGTGAAAGCACCGCCAGCATTCAAAAGTGACCAAAACATCAGCCAGGAAGCATAGGAACTGAGAAGTGGTCTGTGGTCACCACCTGCAGAACCACTCCTTTATTGGGGGTGTCTTGCTAATTGCCTATAATTTCCACCTGTTGTCTATTCCATTTGCACAACAGCATGTGAAATGTATTGTCAATCAGTGTTGCTTCCTAAGTGGACATTTTGATTTCACAGAAGTGTGATTGACTTGGAGTTACATTGTGTTGTTTAAGTGTTCCCTTTATTTTTTTGAGCAGTGTACATAAAATCGAAAAGATGCCATTTAAAGCGATACAAATCGATCACTAATTCACCGTTTGTCACAGAAACATCAAACTAGATATGACTTATTCTATAAATGTCTAACATAGATTTACAACCTTTGTTTTGAGGAAAGATTCCAGTTTTAATTTTATAGAAATACATCAAATCTATAAAATGCCATTTAAAGCAATATAAATCAATAACTAATTCACCATTTGTCACAGAAACGTCTAAAGTCTAGCATAGTTTTACAACCTTTGTTTTGAGGAATAATTCCAGTTTTGATTTTATAGAGGGCATGTAGTCCGTCTAGAGGGCGTGTGGTCAAAGTTCTAACGAGTCTGTTATACCCTATTAGAAGGATCCTGGCAGAAAACTTTGCATCTTCAGTCATATTAAATTAGATATCAGGAAAAAAACTACGGGATGAAGGGGTCAGGCCTGACTAACAAAGAAGACAGGTGGATGGATTAAGAGGACCAAGATATCCAAGAGGATCAACATGGACATTCCACAGTGGCGATAAGGAAAACTAAGAGTGAACCATAGCATACGTATATACATGTATATATTAGCATGGGTATTGAAAGATACCAGAGGGTGGATAACAGAAAAAGCACTAATATAAGAAGTAGACGGTACATGTTTGGTTTTTGGGCTAAATATATACATTATGATTTGCCTCTGAACTGTATGTGAACACCTCTGCAATCTACTGGCACTAACCATTAAATACTAGGACTTCAACCAGGCTGTCCCTATGCTATTTGCTCTCTTTCTCTCTTAAACTGCTAGCACAAAGCCTAAGTGAACATGTGTTTTTTCACAAAACATAATGAAAAAAAATAACTGGCCCAAATCAGGTCTACATAATTCAGCACACGTTATACCCATTATATCAGTGTAGAAATTACGTAACCTACATAGGTATTACCATATCCCGTTCAATTCACATTCCTTGCAGAAAGAACTATTTGCAAACCTTTTAAAACATCCAGAAAGACTGGTCTTAGAAGGGTATTTATACTTTAAAATACACATTTTATGTGAATGGATTTGAATGAAAGAATTCTGCCAGTGTTTTAATGTCCTAGTTTCATATTTTCTTCTTTACCTCCAACTCTATATATCCAAGTGAGCCTATCAGGACCTTGGGGATCAGATTTACCATTATACCCATTGATCAAATGTATAACAGACAGACACTGCTCAAAATAAGTTATTTGTGATATCTACACTCAGTTTCCACTTTATTCGGTTCACCACCCTATTCACGAAAATAAATTGCTCCTACATACACCAAGTCCAGTGGTCTTGGCTTGCTAGACACTAAAGCATGCAAATAAGTATTCAGGTATTCTGTTACTGTTTGTTTGAACTTTAGAATGTGCAAAATGACAGCACAGTCTGTGATGGTCTTTTGTAACTCAGAAAAGTTCCAAAACTGTTTTTTAATAATTCCAACACTCAGCTTGTACTGACTGTAATAAACTCCAACTGCACTTACCTTGAACAGTCTATCTCCTTTCCCAGTTTCATCAACAGTTTTGAATTCACGCTGTTCCAGTATGCAAAGGGGGTTGCACCTAATAAAGTGACCACTGTATCTATAGACTTTCCAGAATGTGTTCTTGGAATACCCGAGGTATTAAACATTTGGCTGTAAGTGATGAACAGTTGAATCTATTACCTCAGGAAAAAAGCCTGAAAAAGGAAATACTTATACTAGGAAATACATTTTGGGAGGTTTAGTGTACTTTGACGTAGGTTTAATGTACCTACTGTAGTTATTGTAATTCATGTTACATATATTTCAAAATCCCACATGGTGATCTCATGGAACCTTGCTGTTTTTGTCTTGGCCACTAGGGAGAGGTGTTATTTTTTATTCTACAGTACATTAGACTAACAGCAAATACAGAAAGAAAGGAGGGACTCTTCTCAGATTTAATAGTAGTTTACAACAAGGTTGACTAGGTGTGTTCGAGGTAAACTTTTGCAGAAAGCAGAAGGACAATCTTTGGGGAATCCTTTGCTATAGGGTGTGGGAAGGGGGCAAAGCACAGACAGTGAGAGAACAATGTATTATGCAACTGTGAGGGACATATTTAGTCTTTGAAGCACAACCTTGAGAACTATGGGTTCCAGAAAGCATATTTAAATGTGTCAACAATGCAGAAAAACGTGGTCCTCCTTTTTCCAGATCATCCAGAGAAAATTATGATCTGATAAACTGCGCTTGTCTTTTTGTAATATAACAGTAGGCTATGAAAACTCATGTAGTTTCATCCTTCAAGACATTTAGAATTAAGAAACTTTGTCTTGAAACTTTATCAGGGTTATCCTTGTGTTATTTTTGCTCTAATGTTCTATTATCATTACTCTATTTTATTATTCTACTATGAGAGATACTAGATGCATACTATGACAGCAATTCACTGTAATAGGTACACACGTTGTATCTGGCACAAGTGACAATAAAACTGATTTGGATTTCAAAGACTGCCGTTATTGTAATGTTTGATAGTACAACATTGATGTGTGATACCTTTTTTATTAACGCATTAATTTTTTGCAAATGTATGCCTTTATTACGATATGATTTATATTGCCTGAATACTCAACGATGATTAACACCTCAGTTGTGTGCTTCTATCAGGGTTGTGGTCAAATGCATGTCATTTAAAGTCAATTTAGCCATTGAATAAAAATCCAATTCAATTTGAAAATGTTCCTAATTGCAAAAGCATGTAACATAATTTGGGTATTCCAGAACTGTAATTTACATGTAAATAAACATAACCCTGTTTTATGTTTTTAATACTGCAGATAGAATGCTCTGTGTACCAGAGATGGTACCATTCAGCTTGTCTGGGGATGACAAAGGACTTCAACAAAGCTAAAATGATTGGAAGGGGCCACTTTGCTGTTAAATTAGAGACGTATAAATAAATGACTGTTGTGCCTTGTGTGGAAGGACCACCAGAGGGCAGGCTGGACTCACGGATAATAGCCCAACTAGGCATGTGAGTCAAGGGGCCCTGAGGCAATTAAGCACAGCTGAAGGTACTAATGACCTATTATCTTTTCCCTACAAGAAAGAAGAGGGAACGGACCAGCAAGACGAAGGAAAAACCTTTCTTTGGAAGATGGCTACCATGAAAAACCAACCATGAAAAACCAACCATGAAAAACCAACCATGAAAAACCAACCATGAAAAACCAACCATGAAAAACCAACCATGAAAAACCATTAAGACGGTGACAAACCCTTGACTTTTGTTGTAGTTTACAGATAATCGTATTGTGTTCCTGTTTCATCTGGAGAAGATATATATAAGAGATTTTCATTGATATGTTGGAGTGTTTGTATTGACCAAAATCCCTCAATAGAGAACTGTGTTCAATCAAGAAACCGACTCGTTTATTCCACCTTTCCGCTTTAGAGTGACGCCAAATTACTTGGTCCGCTCACACTTGTAACTACTTTAAAATGTGGCACTGTTGCACTAAAAATGCAAACATTGATTTGGCATACAATTGAATATTGTAAACATTATACAACTTTATGTAAACATTGTCTAACTTCATGTAGAACAAATTGCACTTGAAATTAACATTTCTTTCAAGATATGGCAAATAAATGCATATTTTCACTTTCTGAGAGAATCACTGAATTAGATTTCTTCATCAAGGCACATTTTTGCATTTAGCTGTTATGGACCCAAGACGAAATTGTTAACCGTTTAATTTTACAGTTACTTTCCAGACATATTGTCCTAGTTCAATTTTGGCCATCATTGAATGGACTGGATTGGATATATAGCAAAAGGTATTTTATTCTGGTGACATGATGATCGATGCTTGGCTGCCGTTTGACAAATAAAAATCTTGCTCTTTTGTCTATAATAATCTCATCATGTAGTAGACTATACCCGCACTGTTTCTGCAAGCTATTTGCTAGAGCACACATGCTAAAACCATGGGAATTTAAGTTATTTTTATGTGCACTACATCATGCACAGCCTTTTTCTGCAACAATTCAATTTGATGGAAAAATCTTTGGTTGGAAAATGCACATATGGTTATGTAGATTTTAGAACATTTGACTGAAATTCTGTTGCCAATTGGAAGGAAACCTAGCTAGTGAAGTGGTTTGATCACAGAATTTTGGGAAAAAATGTATAGATGGCAATATCTAAAAATCCTGTAAACACTAACATTGCTTTATAACATTCTGAGTAACATTCAGCCACTCAAAATAATGCAAAGTCATCAAACAATGCAAAGTCATGGAATACATTAGTCAGGCATGCATAAGTCTAAAAACATGGACAATCTACATCCATAATGGCTAATTTTAAGTCTACCTTTGATCTGAATCTTTCTGAAGTACCAATGTAAACCGTTTGATGTAAAACAGACAATGCCCACATTCGGAATCCTCTACATAAAAGTGCATGGTTCTCTCACCCACTACTCATCTTCCTCTACAATTGATCTGTCAAGAGAATCAAGGCTATCCAAACGATGTCAGTACAATTTGAAGGTGCACAAATTAAATGATCAAAGATGATGAATGCAACAGCACTGCATGATTACAACTGAGTGCTTTTGCCAAGTACTGTTTCTACAAGGTTAGAAAAGATGCACTAGTAAACTCTGTCCATACTACATAAATGTCCAAAATGCCCTCCCTCCCACCTAATTCTGATATGGTTATTGTGATAGCTTTATTACTTGACAATATTAGAATAGCAGTGCCTATCAGTGTCTACATCTCAACACCCTAGTGCAGCCTCCTTGTCCATTTCCCTGATCAGAATAAAACTGCACAGGGCCCAGATTTTCCAAACATTTAATCCCGATCCCCCATTGAGTTCCCAATTCATTTTAGAAAGACAATATTTCACCACCAAATGTCATGGGATCATATAAAATGATATTTATTGTGGCATATGATGTGGTATGTAAGAGATGTGATTGAGTTTTCTCTTGCATCCAAAAGCAAGGAGGGGCCACATCTGAAGGGGGAGCAGAATTTAACACAGGATCATTTCAATCAAACTGTGCCCAAGTGATAGCATTCTCTAGTTGACCTGTGCCATTTTTCTTTCACTTATCCGGATTTCCCACCCAGATCCAAGCAGTTACAGTAAGCTCAAAGTATTGGGACAGTGACAAATATTTTGTTTTGGCTCTGTACTCCAGCACTTTGGATTTCAAATGATACAATGACTATGAGGATAAAGTGAAGACTATCAGATTTAATTTGAGGGTATTTTCATCCATATCGGGTGAACCGTTTAGAAATTACAGCAATTTGTTAGTCCTCCCCATTTTAGGGGACCAAAAGTATTGGGACAAATTCATGTGTATTAATGTAGTCAAAAGTTTAGTATTTGGTCCCATATTCCTGGCACACAATGATTACATCAAACATAGATTTCAGATAATTTTGTGCCCTATAGAAATGAATGGTAAATATTGTATTGTCATTTTGTAGTCACTTTTATTGTAGATTTTTTATAAATTATAGAATTGAATGTTTAACACTTCTACATTAATATGGATGCTACCATGATTACGGAAAATCCTGAATGATTCATGAATAATGATGAGTGCGAAAGTTAGACGCACATATCATACCACCCAAAAAAATGCTAACCTCCCATGTTATTTTAATGGTGAGAGTTTAGCAAGTCTTGGGGGTATGATATTTGTGCGTCTAACTTTCTCACTCGTCATTATTTACAATTCATTCAGGACTATCCAAAATCATGGTAGTATCCACATGAATGTAGAAGTGTTTAGAAACATTCTATTCTTATTTACAATAAAAGTGACAATGCATTATTTAACATTCATCACCTGATATGGATGAAAATACCTAAAATTAAAGCTGACAGTCTGCACTTTAACTTCATAGTCATTGTATAATTTCAAATCCAAAGTGCTGGAGTACAGATCCAAAACAGCAACAAAAATGTACTGTCCCAATACTTTTGGAGCTCACTGTATATGGAAGGAGATGAGAGGTAACCACTTTAGACAACAGAGTTGTATCCTATGTGACATATGCCCATCTCCTATCCCTAATGCAGTGTAAGCTATAACACCCTCTGCTGGCAGGGCTCAATTCAATGTTGACAAAAAAAACTACGTCAGGTTGGACCCTATTTGCTGTTACACAGAGTTCCAAGCAGGGAATAGAAGCCTGTTTGATGTTGCACAGGGATCTGTGTAAGAGGGACTATTTGATGTTGAATGCTTTCAGATCAGTGAAGTCCCAGTTCAATAATGTACACAGTTGTGACAGTGGGGGAACTCTATTTTTAGGGCATTCCTCTGACACCGCCTGGTATAGAGGTCCTGGATGGCAGGAAGCTTGTCCCCAGTGATGTACTGGGCCGTAGGCACTACCCTCTGTAGTGCCTTGCGGTCAGAGGCCGAGCAGTTGACACACCAGGCAGAGATGCAACCAGTCAGGATGCTCGATGGTGCAACTGTAGAACTTTGAGGATTTGAGGACCAATGCAAAATCTTCAGTCTCCTGAGGGGAAATAGGTGTTGTCGTGTCCTCTTCACGACTTTCTTGGCGTGCTTGGACAATGTTAGTGTGGCAGTGATTTAGTCAGTTCACTGAGAATGTGTCAGATCTCCTTCCTTCGGTCCAAGTAGAGCTGCGGCAGCTGGTTCGGCTACCCTGTGAAGGCCAGCACCGAGTCCTGAAAGTCCACCTCAGGGATCTACAACACATACACACACGGTTCAGGGTAGGCTTCATGCTAATGTTCATTCCAAACTCAAAAGGAACAGTTTCCCGGACTCATCCGAGAGCTGCCTCAAAATGAGTGTGCTATGTAGAGTAAAGTCGGTGAGTGTGCTAGCTGTAAGAAAGGGGATAGGGCTCTCTGTAGTCACTCACAATGAGTTTGGAGCTCTCGGTGAGCAGGTAAAATGAGTCCCTCCACACCATGCTGTAAGGTTTCTGCGTCAACACTCAGCTTCCCTGGAGAACACGTTTATAGGAGGGGAAACTAGTTGGCTACAACAGTCTACAATGTAAAAATTGTTGGACAATGAAACAGAATGACAGCATTGCATGGATAAGATGTTATGTAGGAAGGTTTATGAAAGCTTGGAAACTGATACTTACTGGCAGCCCCCTCATAGATCTTAGCATTTGTTCCCTTTCGCAGGAACTCTACCTTTATTCGCTCAAATTCACCAACCACTGATGTGGAAAAAACAGCTATGCTAGCTAGCTCTCAAAATAGTGGCAATGCAATGGTCCTGTGACTCCTGTCCAGAGAGAACCCCAAACACCTACCCCACCTAGGCATAGATATGCACACTCCCTTGTCTATGGAATTTTCACCATTTGCTATACCAACTGTCATTTCAGATCCACTCAAAGGTCTATAGCTGGGCTAGGTTGCTATTGGACAGTAACAGTACAGTTTACAGGCAGAAGTAGCTAGGTAACTAGCCTAACAAAGACAGACTGTCCTGGCTGTCTGTTGCCCATCAAGCTAGGTTTTTATTTAGACTCATAATATAGCACTGTATTTGCTTGAAAACACTACCGAATCTAGTGTTTATTTAGCTAGTCACATGACGACAGCTGGTAACTAGCTAGCTAGCTGTAATGCTACTAGTCAAAATATTATTTACCCGCAGAGGACACACTTTTCATGCCACTTCGATCGTGATTTTTGTAGCAGGTAAGGAGGACATTTTCGCTGATTGAAGTCTTTTCCTAAAATTAATCTCAGTTTCCTAACCTGCTTCGAAAACGCATACCCACTGAGTCCACCTCTGGCAGAAACCCCAAGTGCTCCTTATGTTTGTCACATAACACCAACAGCATCATTAAAAGTTATACAGTCCAACTCTTATTGTGCTAAGTCGACATATGTACCAAGCTACAAAACAATGAAAAATTGACTGCTATCATTTAGCTAGCTAGCTTGGCTAATCAAAGTCACATGACCAGGATAAAATTCCATCACCCATAAAATGAGAAAGAAACAAAAACCCAGTGGAAAAAGGTTCTGCATCACTGCCTGGTGAAAATACAGGACATTCTAATGTCATGGCTGTTGAAATTATCACTATTCATCACAATAGGCCACACTATCACCAGGCACTTGAGGGGCTTAATATTAGACAAAGTCTCTAATCTTAAAGAGTGATAACAACCTAGGCATTCTAACATTGATGTCTGGAAGCTGAGGAAAACACACCTTTCAAGATGCCTAAGCTACATACACATCTCCACTCCACTTCTACAAGTAGTAGAGGTATGTTTTTCTTTACTGAACTAAAATAAACACAACATCCAACCATTTCAAATATTTTACTGAGTTACAGTTCATAAGGAAATTAGTAAATTTAAATAAATTCATTAGGCACTAATCTATGGATTTCACGACTGGTAATATATATACACAGTGCATTCAGAAAGTATTCAGACCCCTTCCCTTTTTCCACATTTTGTTACGTTACAGCCTTATTCTAAAATGTATTAAATCATTGTTTTCCCCTCAATCTACACACAATACCCCATAATGAAAAAGCAAAAACAGGTTTTTAAAAATGTTCGCAAATTTATTCAGACCCTTTGCTATGAGACCTGAGAGCTCAGGTCCATCCTGTTTCCATTGATCATCCTTGAGATGTTTCTACAACTTGATTGGAGCCCACCTGTAAATTCAATTGATTGGACATGATTTGGAAAGGCAGACACACCTGTCTATATTTACATTTACATTTAAGTCATTTAGCAGACGCTCTTATCCAGAGCGACTTACAAATTGGTGCATTCACCTTATGATATCCAGTGGAACAACCACTTTACAATAGTGCATCTAACTCTTTTAAGGGGGGGGGTTAGAAGGATTACTTTATCCTATCCTAGGTATTCCTTAAAGAGGTGGGGTTTCAGGTGTCTCCGGAAGGTGGTGATTGACTCCGCTGACCTGGCGTCGTGAGGGAGTTTGTTCCACCATTGGGGTGCCAGAGCAGCGAACAGTTTTGACTGGGCTGAGCGGGAACTGTACTTCCTCAGAGGTAGGGAGGCGAGCAGGCCAGAGGTGGATGAACGCAGTGCCCTTGTTTGGGTGTAGGGCCTGATCAGAGCCTGAAGGTACGGAGGTGCCGTTCCCCTCACAGCTCCGTAGGCAAGCACCATGGTCTTGTAGCGGATGCGAGCTTCAACTGGAAGCCAGTGGAGAGAGCGGAGGAGCGGGGTGACGTGAGAGAACTTGGGAAAGTTGAACACCAGACGGGCTGCGGCGTTCTGGATGAGTTGTAGGGGTTTAATGGCACAGGCAGGGAGCCCAGCCAACAGCGAGTTGCAGTAATCCAGACGGGAGATGACAAGTGCCTGGATTAGGACCTGCGCCGCTTCCTGCGTGAGGCAGGGTCGTACTCTGCGAATGTTGTAGAGCATGAACCTACAGGAACGGGTCACCGCCTTGATGTTAGTTGAGAACGACAGGGTGTTGTCCAGGATCACGCCAAGGTTCTTAGCACTCTGGGAGGAGGACACAATGGAGTTGTCAACCGTGATGGCGAGATCATGGAACGGGCAGTCCTTCCCCGGGAGGAAGAGCAGCTCCGTCTTGCCGAGGTTCAGCTTGAGGTGGTGATCCGTCATCCACACTGATATGTCTGCCAGACATGCAGAGATGCGATTCACCACCTGGTTATCAGAGGGGGGAAAGGAGAAGATTAATTGTGTGTCGTCTGCATAGCAATGATAGGAGAGACCATGTGAGGATATGACAGAGCCAAGTGACTTGGTGTATAGCGAGAATAGGAGAGGGCCTAGAACAGAGCCCTGGGGGACACCAGTGGTGAGAGCACGTGGTGCGGAGACAGATTCTCGCCACGCCACCTGGTAGGAGCGACCTGTCAGGTAGGACGCAATCCAAGCGTGGGCCGCGCCGGAGATGCCCAGCTCGGAGAGGGTGGAGAGGAGGATCTGATGGTTCACAGTATCAAAGGCAGCCGATAGGTCTAGAAGGATGAGAGCAGAGGAGAGAGAGTTAGCTTTAGCAGTGCGGAGCGCCTCCGTGACACAGAGAAGAGCAGTCTCAGTTGAATGACTAGTCTTGAAACCTGACTGATTTGAGAGATAGCAGTCATTCTGAGAGAGATAGCAGGAGAGCTGGCCAAGGACGGCACGTTCAAGAGTTTTGGAGAGAAAAGAAAGAAGGGATACTGGTCTGTAGTTGTTGACATCGGAGGGATCGAGTGTAGGTTTTTTCAGAAGGGGTGCAACTCTCGCTCTCTTGAAGACGGAAGGGACGTAGCCAGCGGTCAAGGATGAGTTGATGAGCGAGGTGAGGTAAGGGAGAAGGTCTCCGGAAATGGTCTGGAGAAGAGAGGAGGGGATAGGGTCAAGCGGGCAGGTTGTTGGGCGGCCGGCCGTCACAAGACGCGAGATTTCATCTGGAGAGAGAGGGGAGAAAGAGGTCAAAGCACAGGGTAGGGCAGTGTGAGCAGAACCAGCGGTGTCGTTTGACTTAGCAAACGAGGATCGGATGTCGTCGACCTTCTTTTCAAAATGGTTGACGAAGTCATCAGCAGAGAGGGAGGAGGGGGGAGGAGGGGGAGGAGGATTCAGGAGGGAGGAGAAGGTGGCAAAGAGCTTCCTAGGGTTAGAGGCAGATGCTTGGAATTTAGAGTGGTAGAAATTGGCTTTAGCAGCAGAGACAGAAGAGGAGAATGTAGAGAGGAGGGAGTGAAAGGATGCCAGGTCCGCAGGGAGGCGAGTTTTCCTCCATTTCCGCTCGGCTGCCCGGAGCCCTGTTCTGTGAGCTCGCAATGAGTCGTCGAGCCACGGAGCAGGAGGGGAGGACCGAGCCGGCCTGGAGGATAGGGGACATAGAGAGTCAAAGGATGCAGAAAGGGAGGAGAGGAGGGTTGAGGAGGCAGAATCAGGAGATAGGTTGGAGAAGGTTTGAGCAGAGGGAAGAGATGATAGGATGGAAGAGGAGAGAGTAGCGGGGGAGAGAGAGCGAAGGTTGGGACGGCGCGATACCATCCGAGTAGGGGCAGTGTGGGAAGTGTTGGATGAGAGCGAGAGGGAAAAGGATACAAGGTAGTGGTCGGAGACTTGGAGGGGAGTTGCAATGAGATTAGTGGAAGAACAGCATCTAGTAAAGATGAGGTCAAGCGTATTGCCTGCCTTGTGAGTAGGGGGGGAAGGTGAGAGGGTGAGGTCAAAAGAGGAGAGGAGTGGAAAGAAGGAGGCAGAGAGGAATGAGTCAAAGGTAGACGTGGGGAGGTTAAAGTCACCCAGAACTGTGAGAGGTGAGCCATCCTCAGGAAAGGAACTTATCAGGGCGTCAAGCTCATTGATGAACTCTCCAAGGGAACCTGGAGGGCGATAAATTATAAGGATGTTAAGCTTGAAAGGGCTGGTAACTGTGACAGCATGGAATTCAAAGGAGGCGATAGACAGATGGGTCAGGGGAGAAAGAGAGAATGTCCACTTGGGAGAGATGAGGATCCCAGTGCCACCACCCCGCTGACCAGAAGCTCTCGGGGTGTGCGAGAACACGTGGGCAGACGAGGAGAGAGCAGTAGGAGTAGCAGTGTTATCAGTGGTAATCCATGTTTCCGTCAGTGCCAAGAAGTCGAGGGACTGGAGGGAAGCATAGGCTGAGATGAACTCTGCCTTGTTGGCCGCAGATCGGCAGTTCCAGAGGCTGCCTGAGACCTGGAACTCCACGTGGGTCGTGCGCGCTGGGACCACCAGGTTAGAGTAGCAGCGGCCACGCGGTGTGAAGCGTTTGTATGGTCTGTGCAGAGAGGAGAGAACAGGGATAGACAGACACATAGTTGACAGGCTACAGAAGAGGCTACGCTAATGCAAAGGAGATTGGAATGACAAGTGGACTACACGTCTCGAATGTTCAGAAAGTTAAGCTTACGTTGCAAAAAATCTTATTGACTAAAATGATATAGTACTGCTGGCTGGTGAAATAGGCTAGCTAGCAGTGGCTGCGTTGTTGACTTTGTTTGAAAGTGTAGCTGGCTAGGTAACCTCTAACTGGCTAGGTAACCTCGACAATTACTCTAGACTACACAATTATCTTGGATACAAAGACGGCTATGTAGCCAGCTAAGATCAAACAAATCAAACTGTTGTACTGTAATGAAATGAAATGTAATACTACCTGTAATACTACCTGTGGAGCAAAGCGGAATGCAACTACTCGCTCCAAACCAAACCGGAAGTGCGTATCGTAGAGGGAGAGGCAATAGAAGTGTTGTTTCTTGTATTATTGTCTTTTGTGTCTTTAGAGGACTGCTTCACCTTAATGTCCCCTTTCCCTTTTCTTCTGTCCTTATTTTGTCCCACTTTGTCCCTTCTTTGTCCCTTCTTCTCTTCTGCCAACTAGACACTCCTTGTTAGCTAGCTAGCTTCTTTCAGGAATGTCCCTAGCAACTGCCTAGCAACAGGTAAACAACTTAGCTAGCTAAGAAAACGGTATAATTTTATGAAAAATTGTTACTTTTTCAAAAGCCTTTCTTCTTTGTTTGCTGCTTGTTTGGTCTCCTATTCAGTTTGCAGTTTTCTTTTGATTTTTTTTCGATGTACTTTACTCTAAAAAAACATTTAAATTTCAATATTTGTAGGAGCTCATCTTTTCAGCTGCTGCTGCTTAATTCGGAACATATAAGACACACCTGTCTATTTCTGCAGAATTGTGTCCCCAAGAACACAATGACCTCCATCATTCGTAAATGGAAGCAGTTTGGAACCACCAAAGGGTAGAGCTATAAAATTCAAACCCCTTGGGTGCTGCCATAGTTACATTAGAAGTGCCCATCCAAGAAGGCGCAAGGTCATTGGTCACAGATAAAATGACGTCAAATCACGTTATATGTACAGTAGCTTTGATTGGACTTTCAAAATCTTAGCTAGCAGTCATCATTATGAATCAAGTCGACAATCTACTGGCAAATCCTTTCTAATCCTTGTCATATGAAGAGAAATAATGAAGAGAAATTATAGATAAAACGTATCAGTGCTCATCGGCCATTGGGCATAAACATTACACAGCAAGTTGGAGATCGTGACAGTGGCTAACTGCAAGCATTGCAAAGCAATCACTAGCCTGATATTCAGTGGAGTGGCTGTGTGGTCCCAAATCTGGGATTAAGGGGCTTTTTTCCAAGTTTAAAATGATAAACATTCAACATTGGCTATGCTGTCAATGAAGCTTGATTTGTGCCACGCTCAAAACAACTGCTAACTCAGAACTGCGAAAACTTGACAACTGGGAAGTCGGGAATAAACAAACGAGCTTCGACTGGGAAAATATGTTGTGAACGGTCATCCAACTCAGAATTGTTAATCTGGCCTCTTCTAGAGCTATGACCTGAAGATCAATGAAGTCATCATGATTCGACCTTGTTTTCTTCCAAGTTCCTAGTTGTTTTGAAAGCACCTCCTGTTCAAGTGAGCACAGCACAACAAGGTGAGTCCAAAAATGTATTGTATGCTGCTGCATAAATGTAATATGCCAGGGAGATACAGTTGAAGTCGGAAGTTTACATGCACTTAGATTGGAGTCATTAAAACTAGTTTTTCAACCACTCCCCAAAATTCTTATTAACAAAACTACAGGTTTGGCAAGTCGGTTAGGACATCTACTTTGTGCATGACACAAGTAATTTTTCCAATAATTGTTTACAGACAGATTATTTCACTTACAAATCCAGTGGGTCAGAAGTTTTACACTAAATTGATGTCATGACTTTAGAAGCATCTGATAGGCTAATTGACATAATTTGAGTCAATTGGAGGGGTACCTGTGGATGTATTTCAAGGACTACCTTCAAACTCAGTCCTTCTTTGCTTGACATCATGGGAAAATAAAAAGAAATCAGCCAAGATTTAAGAAAAAAATTGTAGACCACAAGTCTGGTTCATCCTTGGGAGCAATTTCCAAACGCCTGAAGGTACCACGTTCATCTGTACAAACAATAGTACGCAAGTATAAACACAATGGGACCATGCAGCCGTCATACCACTCAGGAAGGAGACACGTTCTGTCTACTTGGTGCGAAAAGTGCAAATCAATCCAAGAACAACAGCAAAGGACCTTGAAGATGCTGGAGGAAACAGGTACAAAAGTATCTATATCCACAGTAAAACGAGTCCTATATCGACATAACCTAAAAGGACACTCAGCAAGGAAGAAGCCACTGCTCCAAAACCGCCATAAAAAAGCCATACTACGGTTTGCAACTGCACATGGGGACAAAGATTGTACTTTTTGGAGAAATATCCTCTGGTCTGATGAAACAAAAATAGAACTGTTTGGTCATAATGACCATTGTTATGTTTGGAGGAAAAAGGGGGAGGCTTGCAAGCCGAAGAACACCATCCCAACTGTGAAGCACGGAGGTGGCAGCATAATGTCGTGGGGGTGCTTTGCTGCAGGAGGAACTGGTGCACTTCACAAAATAGATGGCATCATGAAGAGGGAAATTAAGTGGATATATTGAAGCAACATCTTAAGACATCAGTCAGGAAGTTAAAGCTTGGTCGCAAATGGGGCTTCCAAATGGACAATGACCCCAAGCATACTTCCAAAGTTGTGGCAAAATGGCTTAAGGACAACAAAGTCAAGGTATTGGAGTGGCCATCACAAAGCCCTGACCTCAATCCTATAGAAAATTTGTGGGCAGAACTGAAAAGCGTGTGCGTGCAAGGAGGCCTACAAACCTGACTCAGTTACACCAGCTCTGTCAGGAGGAATGGGCCAAAATTCAACCAACTTATTGTGGGAAGCTTGTTGAAGGCTACCTGAAACGTTTGACCCAAGTTAAACAATTTAAAGGTGTTGGGGTTCGTTCCTTGTTAATCATTGGCCCATTGGTGAAATCAGCAATTAGACTATATCTTTATCAATCAAACCTTTATTAATGCAATCGCAGACAGAAGTTGACAACGGGAACATAGCATGCATGTTTCCGAGTAAGTTCTGCAAAATAGGAAAGGTTCCGAGTTGTTTTATTATGCTTGCAGTCAACCCTTAGTGATGTAACTGCCCACGTCAACACCCTCTACTCATGAGACCAGGCCCATGCACACACAGCTATAGAAACAATAGTTTCATTGTTATCTAAAGCCTCAGCAGTAATTGTCCACTCCCCAAGTTGATTTAAAGTGGTATGTCTGACTAGTCTCTTACCTCTTTCACACCCCTTCAGGGTTCTGTGTCTATGAATCTCTTTTTGCCTTGAGGCGCTTTCTCACAGACACCCTGTTTTGACTGCAATATCTCACACATCTCTCAGACCATTTCTTTATAAGAGGCAGAGACTGTAAAAGAATAGTGGAACAATTCTAAACCTTATAATGAATGTATATTGTTCATCTGTATTCTAGGACCCTATAAATGTAGTGGGGGAAGGGTCTTATAGCCCTTCCTCTTCTATTAATACAAAATAAGCGTAATCAATTATTATAATACATCAACCATTTGGTGCAGCCCCTATCATGAACCCAAGGTGAACCCCATCAAAGGCAATGCTACCAAATACTAATTGAGTGTATGTAAACTTCTGTCCCACTGGGAATGTGATGAAAGAAATAAAAGCTGAAATGAATCATTCTCTCTACTATTATTCTGACATTTCACATTCTTAAAATGAAGTGGTGATCCTAACTGATCTAAAACAGGGCATTTTTACTAGGATTGAATGTCAGGAATTGTGAAAAACTGAGTTTAAATGTATTTAGCTAAGGTGTATGTAAAACTTCCGACTTCAACTGTACTTCTCTGCAGCTGCCACCACAACATCTATTTTCTGTGGCTTACAGTTGATAACCATTGCTATGAACGCTAAGAAGCCAACATTATTGAAACATATATCACTCATTTGGCTATCCTTCTGTTCTGGCACAGCTCTACTATTCACAGGGATCCTCTCAGAATCACTCACCCTTGATCCACCCTCCTGTACTTTCTTCACTGCCTCAGCATACGACACCTTCTGCACTACTCTGACCGTGGCCACTTCAACCTGCCTCTCTCGCACCGGACACCTCCAATCCCCAGCTACATGGGCACCCCTACAGTTGGCACACAACTTTCAACCGAAACTACACATTCCTCTGTCCCATGTCCTCCTGCACACTTCCCACGTGTGCAACTTCCTCCTACACAGTGCTGCGACATGCCCATAAACATGACACCACAGTGGATTTGGCAGAAAAGCTCTAACAGCATAATTCATATATCCTAACATTACTTTGTCAGGTAAAGACTAAATCAAAGCTCAAACGAACACTTCTGTTTCACCAAGCTCTCCGCCGGGTCTGCATCGCACCAAACAGTGGGCTCAAACACCTGGAATTTTCAACTTCAATTGCTCCACCTCCACAGTTAACTCTACCCCAGAAATCACTCCCTTCAATGGTGCCCTGTGCCTAAGCGTAAAGCAAGATACAGGTCTTTCCCCAAGTTGCGCCTGCTCCCTCTGATCTTAAGAAACACAAACAAACATTAGAAGTCCACTTTGGGTTACCTTCACCGACTCAACAGCACCCACCATATTCCACCCAACCTGAAACGACCCATGGATCAGCCAAAAGGCGTGGATCCACCCTCTTCAAAAATATATTTTCCACTGGACCAAACATTTCTATCATAACCTTGTCCATCGATGCAAGGCTTGGGCTCCAAGCTCCTCATCATACCTTCCACCTCTTCCATTTCACCTCGAACTGGTGTCTGGCTCACTCTGTTTGAACTTGACACCAATCTTCCTCGACATACCCTCTCCCTTGTTATTGCCATCTTCAACGGATTCACACCCATCCTTTGCCTACCTCAGTCTTTTTAACCTCATCTCTTTCTCTCTAATCCTCCTCCCTTAACCAATTACCCGACTCCTGAAAATAATTTCCACTTTTCCTTGTCATAATCTCTTTCTTGCTTCCTTGAGGGCCATGCTAAGCCCTGTACTCGACCTACAGTCATCCACTATCTGCCGGTCCTTTCAGCCATTCCTTGTGCTTGAGTTTTGCCTCTGATCTAGCTGGTAGTTGTAGTCCAGAGTTGCAAAATTACTGGTTGGATAGAAGTTTCTCTGTAAAATACAAATAAACACAAGAAATAAATGGTTGTGATCATTTACCCAATGATTTTCTTTATTCAAATATAAAAGTGTTAATGAGGATATCTAGAGTGAGTGTGTCGAAAGCTTCAAGTCCCTCGGTGTCCACATCACTAAGGATCTATCATGGTCCACACACACCAACACAATCATGAAAAGGGGCATGAAAAGGGGCACCTCTTCCCCCTCAGGAGGCAGAAAGGATTTGGCATGGGCCTGTAGATTCTCAAAAAGTTCTACAGCTGCACCATTGAGAGCATCTTGACTGGCTGCATCACTGCTTGGTATGGCAAATGCTTGGCATCCGACCGCAAGGTGCTATAGAGTGTACCAGCTGTTGTCAGAGGAAGGCCCTAAAAATTGTCAAAGACTCCAGTCACCCAGGTCATAGACTGTTCTCTCTGCTACCGCACGACAAGCGGGACAAGTAGGACCCTGAACAGCATCTACCCCAAGCCATAAGATTGCTAAATAGTTAACTTAAATAGTTAACCAAATAGCTATCTGGACTATATGCATTGACCCTTTTTGCACTCATTGTGTATTTATTATTACGTGTTAAACTTTTTAATTATTTCTCTATTTTCTTTCTCTCTGCACTGTTAGTCTACACAAGTTGTTTTCAAAGCATTTGACGAATAAAATTTGATTTAATTTTGTTCATACTGCTGAGGTCTAAATTATTCTCGTTTGGATTATATAGCTAGCTATAAAGTTTTTCGTTGAAAAACTACTGTCTGAGTGGTCCGCACCTTCATGTGGCGCTAGAAAGATTTTCCTGATGTTTTACATTTTATTAAAAACCCTCATGACCCAGCATCCACCGCTAAGCGTTCTTTCCGGTTTGTCCGCCATTAAAGAAAGTAGGTAAGATTTTTTTTGAAGAATTACTATCAGCTGAAATCTTTACAAAATCAATGTCATCCTTCGTTTATCACCAATTATTATAGAACCAACATAAGGTTTAGTTGTTACCAAAAGCATGGCGCCAATATTGTGGTGATAAATATATAATTTAGCTGTAACGTCACCGGAAATTTGTTGCGCTGACATGACTTTCCCCTACATATGAGAATCGTATCATATCGCCTTGTTGCTGGATTTTCGTAACGCGCCGTAATGACTGCAGTCAGATGACATGTATGTCCTTGTCTAATATAACTTAGTCGGACTCCAGTCATTTCCCTCGACAGAAGTAAGCAACTACTAGATAGCTACGTTAGTTGGCTATCTAGCTAACATTGGTAGTATTATGTCTGTTATAACAGCCATATTTGGTTAACGTTAGTTAACTTACTTGCTTAATCAAGAGACATATGCCTCAATACGTTAGACTGCTTGTTGAGCTAGCTTCTTCTGCGCCACTTAATATTTGGGTAACTATGAAGTATTTAGTGATGACCATAATGTAATGTTATGATTTCATGTCTACTATTAACTAGTTACCACAAACAGTCATAAACCCCGCCCATATATACAATGTATCTTAAGGAGTGTTCTTAAATTCACTCTGGAGTGCCAGTGCGCGCTGTGGTCGTTCGATTGTCCGTTTCTAAATTAAGAGCGTTTCAAGCGCACACTGGACGCTCTGTCCGAGGAGTAGGGTCGATCCGAGGGCAGTCAAGCACCCAAACTAACGTTGGCTAGCTACTTCCAGACACAAACGAGAGAATCTCACTCTGACCAATTTACTCACCCTAGCAGAGCTGGGTTGGATGTTATCAAGTATGTTATTGCCCGTAACTGCTGCTGGCAACAATTTAATTATGCTTTATGCACACGTTTAATGACACATGCCATATTTAATAGTTGAGTGTTTTAAGTTCATCAGGTATTCTGCTCTCTGTCACACTCAGATGAGAGTGCTCTGAAATCGGAGTAGATATCCAGCTGTCTGTAGTTTTCTGATTATACCTGTTTTATTTAGTTCTGGTTGTCTTAGTCTAATAGATGGTCAAGAACCTGTAGAATGATATTTATAGTTAGCTCACTCTGTATTTGTCTGTTTTTCATGGCTCAAACTCCCATGATTCCATTTGGCAAAACCACTCCCACATCACTTATTTATTTGAATCCCCATTAGCTTTTGCAGAAGCAGCAGCTACAAGTAACACCACTGATAGACAATGACAGTCACACAAATTTGAAATACAACAATATACGAACAATACAACAGTAAAAGTAATATGAACAATACACAAAAATTGTGCTGAAGTTGCAGCTCTGGCAACCATTGCGCCCTTTCCAAATAGACTGTTTTCGTAGTGAATTACTGTATTGGCTGTTATTATTTTTTTAAATGCTTTCAGATGCAGCAGGTTTATGAAGCCAGGCTATTGATTTTATAGTCTAAAATTAAAGTATGTTTCCTCGCTCCTCAATTTTCTTAGAAATTTAGGCTATGGTAAGGGCTGTTTCCTCGTCTCTGCTGCTGCTGCCTCTGTCGTATTCTACTCAATCCCAACATGCTGGTTAACTTTGCTATTATGGACACAGCAACATAGGGAAAGGCACCAATTCTAGATTGTTTCAGAACCGTGGACAGCGACCATATCCAACGAAAGCTCATTTGTTATAAAATAATATTAGATTATTAGTTTTTCACCATTTATTTTTACACAATGTAACCATATACAATTTCAGTATCACATGTCTTAGCGTGATGGACTGTGCTATCCACATGGCCTCACATGGCTATCCACAGGTGTCTTGTGCACCATGGAATCTTTTTCATTGCGACTGCTCGACTAAAGAAATCTTGGTCGACCAACAGCCTATCAACTAAATAGGGTCAGTCCTATGTATATTTTATTGGTGGCATAAAGACCGATATAAATATTTATGTGAAATGCTATTGGTCGGGCTCTATTAATGACAGTATCGATTTTAGGTATCAAGGTGACTGTTTCGGCTAGAAGCATTTGATTTTGCAACCGCATACAGTTTGGGGGATTTGTATGCCCATTAACTGTTTTCATCCTGTAACAAAAGGAGATATGAAGTGTTGCCTAGTTACACTGCCTTTTCTGAGAACTCTATACAAAAATTGTTCGACAGCTAGATCCAAGATTCTTACAGGGTTCAATGTCAATATCTACTTTAACAGATCAATTCTTAATATACACAATAGTATGTAGACACCTGCTCATTGAACATCTCATTCCAAAATCATGGGCATTAATATAGAGTTGGTCCCCTCTTTGCAGCTATAACAGCCTCCGCTCTTCTGGGAAGGCTTTCCACTAGATGTTGGAACATTGCTGTGAGGACTTGCTTCTATTCAGCCATAAGAACATTAGTGAGGTCGGGCACAGATGTTGGGCGATTAGGCCTGGTTCGCAGTCAGCGTTCCAATTCATCCCAAAGGCATTAAATGGAGTTGAGATCAGGGCTCTGTGCAGGCCAGTCAAGTTCTTCCATACCGATCTCAACAAACCATTTCTGTATGGACCTCGCTTTGTGCACGGTGGCATTGTCATGCTGAAACAGGAAAGGGCCTTCCCCAAACTGTTGGAACCACAGAATTGTCTAGAATGTTATTGTATGCTGTAGTGTTAAGATTTCCCTTCACTGGAACAAAGGGGCCTAGCCCGAACCATGAAAAACAGCCCCAGACCATTATTCCTCCACTAAGCTTTAGTTGACACAATGCATTGGAGCCGGTAGCGTTCTCCTGGCATCCGCCAAATCCAGATTTGTCCGTCGGACTGCTAGATGGTGAAGTGTGATTCATCACTCCAGAAAACACATTTCCACTGCTCCCAGTGTTCAATGGAGGCAAGCTTTACACCACTCCAGACGATGCTTAGCATTGCACATGGTGTTCTTAGGCTTGTGTGCGGCTGCAAGGCCATGGAAACCCATTTCATTAAGTTCCCGACTAACAGTTTGGAACTTGGTAGTGAGTGTTACAACCAAGGATAGACGCTTCAGCACTCACCGGTCCCGTTCGATGAGCTTGTTTGGCCTACCACTTCGCGGCTGATTCTGTTGCTCCTGGACTTTTCCACTTCACAATAACAGCACTTTCAGTTGACCGGGGCAGCTTTAGCAGGGCAGAATTTTGACCAACTGACTTGTTGGAAAGGTGGCCTCCTATGAAGGTGCCATGTTAAGTCACTGAGCTCTTCAGTACGGGCCATTCTACTGCCAATGTTTGTCTATGTAGATTGCATGGCTCTGCTCGATTTTTATACACCTGTCAGAAACTGAATCCACTCATTGAAGGCGTGTCCGATATAACGACAACTTATAGTGCCATAAATGCAAGGACATAAATAAATCTTATGTCAAACAATTTGACAAATGTCACCAAACTATGAGAAGGGGTTGAACAGGTTTTTTCAACTCGTGAATTTGATTGAATATAGCTATGTTCACCCCTTATATATTAAATGTAATGACATTAAGAAAAAAATTGCAGATTACTATCAATGACTTAACAGCAGTAGGAAATCCTCACTTGTACCCTAGTTTATAGAAAGACACAAAGTATTCACACCCCTTGACTTTCTACACATTTTCTTACAGCTGAAAATTGATTACATTTTGTGTTTCACTGGCATACACGCAATCCCCATAATGTCGAAGTGGAGTTCTATATATTTTTTAATTAATTAAAAATGAAAAGCTGAAATGTCTTATGTATGCTTGCCATAAAGGGGTTGAATACTTAAGTTCAGGAGTAACACTGTGCTTAACAAGTCGCATAATACGTTGCATGGACTCGCTGTGTGCAAGTAGTGTTTAACATGATTTTTGAATGACTACCTCATCTCTGTAACCCACACATACAATTATCAGTCAAGCAGTGAATTTCAAACAAAGACCAGGGAGGTTTTCCAATAGCTTGCAAAAAATGGAAGCTATTGGTAGATGGGTTGTTAAAATAAAAAAGCAGACATTGAATATCCCTTAAAGCATGGAGAAGTTATTAATTACACTTTGGATGGTGTCTCACCCAGTCACTACAAAGATACATGCGTCCTACCTAACTCAGTTACTGGAGAGGAAGGAAACCGCTCAGGGTATATCACCATAAGGCCAAAGATGACTTTAAAACAGTTTTAATGGCTGTGATGGGAGAACTAGGATGGATCAACATTGTAGTTACTCCACAATACTAACCTAAATGACATTGTGAGAAGGAAGCCTGTACAGAATACAAATATTCCAAAACATGCATCCTGTTTATAATAAGGCACTAAAGTAAAACTGCAAAAAATGTCAAATTAACGCTTGGTATTCAGGACAAATCAAATACAACACATCACTGAGTACCACTCTTCATATTTTGAAGCATGGTGGTGGCAGCATCATGTTATGGGTATGCTTGTCATCAGCAAGGACTAGGGAGTTTTTTTATGATAAAAATAAACGGGATAGAGCAAAACAGACACATTCACCTTTCAACAACCTAAAACAACGGCAAATACACACTGGAGTTGCTTACCATGCAACTTATCACTGGAGGGCTCCCGAGTGGCACAGCGGTCTAAGGCACTGCATCTCAGTGCAAGAGGCGTCACTACAGTCCCTGGTTCAAATCCAAACTATCACATTTGGCCGTTATTGGGAGTCCCATAGGGCGGCGCACAATTGGCCCAGCGTCGTCTGGGTTTGGCCGGGGTAGGCAGTCATTGTAAATAAGAATTTGTTCTTAACTGACTTGCCTAGTTAAATGTTCCTGAGTGGCCTAGTAAGTTTTGACTTAAATGGCTGTGTAGCAAAAACATTTTTAAGAATATTGTACAGTCCAGTGTGCAAAGCTCTTAGACTCACAGCTGTAATTGCTGCCAAAGGTGCTTCACAGAAGTATTTACTCTGGGTTGAATACTTATCTATTTTGTGTAGACCATTGACAATTTAAAAAAGTTAAATCCACTTTAACACAACAAAATGTGGAAAGAGTTAAGGGGGTGTGAATAGTGGCGTAATTGTCCTTTAAATGTTCGTTGCAGTTGACAATACTGTGATGGCATTGTAGGAAAACATTATTCTGGTAAGGCCAGACAAGGGATTGTATCCACAAAGCATCTTAGAAAAGGTCCTAGGAATCTTGTAAACCTGTTTAAGACACACACAAAAAACTCCGTAGGTTGTCGGATGATGTTAAGACACTGCCTAGACAAACTTTGAACCAGGAGTAAAATCAACTCGTAAGTTTCTCAGCTAGTAATCACGTCAGTTTGAGGTACTGCAAAGGAAAGGTTGAAGCTCATTGGTTATTCCAATCATTTGCAACGTCAATCATGAGGCATCATCAAGCTGTGAACTCCAATAGCATGCTTCAGACAACCGCCGTGAATGTGGCTGTACATCAAATGTTGCAATGGTGAAACATTTGATATAATTTGCCTGAATCACTTTGCCTACTCTTAATTATTAGCTAATATGTTGGCATGAATAACTTTATTAAATTCTGATGGTTAAAGCGGCATTTTAACAAAATTACCGTTATATCAACACACTCGTTGTCACTCCCGTTTAACAACTAAATCTCTTTGGCACAATAGGCATCAAGTCTCTTGCCGATAATGTTGCATACAGTTTTTTCAAACACAATCAAAGTTAACATAAGCCTTAGATGCCTTATATTTCCCAACTTATAGGCATCTCCAATTTAGGCATATTTTTTATCAACGTGACGTTGCGTTCCAAAGGGATAACATGATGTAGGTAATTCAATTATTTAGGCCTCGAGAAATGTGAAGATATAGATTATTTATTGATCAGACATTTATTTTAACTCCACGTGGTGCAGGCACCACTGACTCACTGTTCTTTCTTTCCACAGACATGGCTATCAGGTATCCTATGGCCGTGGGCCTTAGTAAAGGCCACCCAGTAACCAAGAATGTGACAGCACCGAAACATGCTCGTAGGCGAGGGGTGAGTTCATCTGAATGGATAGAAACATGACAACCACAAATAGTGTCATATTGATAGAGTCTATCAGGTCACTATGTCCTCTGGTAAAGGGTCTGGACCCTTTGCCACAGGTTGTTTGCTTGTCCTAGAACTGCTGGGTGCTGGTTCAAGTTTGTGTTCTAATCCCATTGCTGCCACCAGTGTAGTGATTGAGGGCCGGGGTTCAGGATTCACTTCGGCTGTCTCCTCTACATTAGCGACATGTATATGTTCTGAAACAAAGTAAATGACCACAAATGTTTGAACCTGTTATTATGAGATAATGGGTCCAGTAGTCCACAATATGGCTGAAACATAGGCCACAGTTACTGTTAGTTCTAACTCAGTGTCTCTTCGCTGATTTTGTATTTCAGCGTCTGACCAAGCACAGCAAGTTCGTGCGTGACATGATCCGTGAGGTGTGCGGCTTCGCCCCCTACGAGAGACGCGCCATGGAGTTGCTGAAAGTTTCCAAGGACAAGCGTGCCCTCAAGTTCATCAAGAAGAGGGTATGTATGATTCCCCTGCTACTAACATGGCTGGGTGTATTCGTGTTGATATTGGCAGTATGGATGCATTTGTCGTGTCAGCTTTCTGCAGCTGCTCTTGTGACAGTTTCAGAACAAATAAGTACATTTTTCAAACCAAACAGATTTTGTATTTGACATCTGTTTGGGAATGTCTAGCATTTTGTGCAGCTGTCAAGTGGGCAGCTTTCTGAAATGTGATGGACTGTTTCCTTTGTGGAGTAGTTATTGGTAAGATGAATCAACTATTGGATCAGTAGAATTATTCTCCTATAGTTTGTACAATCATTTCTGTATTATTGAACTGCTAGCCCCATATTTGTTGATTACTGAATTTGTCGCTGACATAACTGTCCCAGAAACATGCTTCAGTGTTAATTTCATCCTGAGCATGGTAGTTAACCTGCTCTGAAAGTTGCAGATGCATTTGTTGGGTTTTTCCTGTTGCACATTCTAATGTGCGTTTGCTCCACAGATTGGAACTCACATCCGCGCCAAGAGAAAGAGGGAAGAGCTCAGCAATGTTCTGGCTGCCATGAGGAAAGCCGCTGCCAAGAAGGATTAAGCGGTTCTTGCAAATAAATATTTGTATTTAAAAAATGGAGAGTTGTCAGCTCCTTCCTTGTTTCTCATTTTAGAATGACTAAGTGGTACTATGCTTAGCAATGGACTTGAACTACTTATCTCAATTTATCGTTGAGCATATATATGCCTTGTAGGCTGCATGTCTTTTCAAGTTTACTAGGGTGAGATGCCTGCAGACGATTGGCAACGAAATTGGCAACGATATGTTATGAAACCACTGTGGGCACAAAGGATTGTGTTCAAAATGACTACTCAAGTTTGTGTTTCAACCTACATCTTTGGTAAATAAAAAACACCTAAGTCTCGGCTGCGTAGCAGCGACATGACCAACTGTGGTAGTTTGGGTATCTTCATATTACTGTCGTAAAGCTGGCAGCCCAACGCGTCCCCTTCTGAGGCCAAATGTACTTCAACACATCAGGGGATTGAACATTGCTGATAGAAATGCAACTTAGAGCGGAACCTTGCCTATTCTATATGAGACAATCGTACCTGTTCTACACCATACATTACTATCAAACGCTCTTTGTTTTACCCTCCTGAACAGACCCCCTGCTCCCTGTCTGGTCCAACTGATCAGCTGTAGGGCTTTAAACAGCAAGTGAATGTACTTAACAAATCACTCATCAGAAAATCTGGTTTCGGGGTGCCCTAAAGTCCATTACTGTGAATGTAGACAGACCATTATCCATCCCTTGGAGCCGCTCAGGCGCCAGTCTCAGCTTAATATGATTCGGTGTTCATTGTTGTGGAAAGACAGTGCGGTACATCTTGGTGTAATGATCCACAAAGTGAACCTCCAGGCCCTCTGTGATTAACTCTGGCAGGTCAGAGCAGTCCTTGTTCTCAGCTGGCAAAATCATGCAGGTCACACCTGGCCTGGTGAGAGAAGGGAGGAATGTTTAAACGGATTCATTACGACACTAATAGAAAAACTTTCAGAACAAACTGCCATACAGTGCTTTCGGAAAGTATTCAGACCCCTTGACTTTTTTGCCATTATGTTACAGCCTTATTCTAAAAGTTATTAAATAGTTTTCCCCCCAATCAATCTATACACCATAACAAAGCAAAAACTAGTTTTTAGAATTGTTTGAAAATGTATTAAATAAATCAAATTTTATGTCACATGAGCCAAATACAACAGGTGTAGTAGACCTTACCCAAATAGTTAAAGTATTTACGAAATAAACTAAAGTTTAAAAAATCAAATCAATCAAAAAGTAACAAGAAATGTACATAACAATAACGAGGGTATATACAGGGGGTACCGGTTAGTCAAGTGACTATGCATAGATAAAACAGCGAGTAGCAGCAGTGTAAAAACAAATTGGGGGGTGGGTCAATGTGGGTGGCCATTTGATTAGTTGTTCAGCAGTCTTATGGCTTGGGTAGAAGCTGTTAAGGAGCCTTTAGGTCCTAGACTTGGCGGTCTGGTGCCGCTTGCCGTGCGGTAGCAGAGAGAACAGTCTATGACTTGGGTAACTGGAGTCTTTGACAATGTTTTGGGCCTTCCCCTGACACCGCCTAGTATATAGGTCCTGGATGTCAGGAAGCTTGGCCCCAGTGGTGTACTGGGTCGTACGCACTACCCTCTAGCGCCTAACGGTCAAATGCCGAGCAGCTGTAGAACTTTTTGAGGATCTGGGGACCATTGACAAATCTTTTTGTCTCCTGAGGGGGAAAAGGTGTTGTCATGCCCTCTTCACAACTGTCTTGGTGTGTTTGGACCATGATAGTTTGTTGGTGATGTGGACACCAAGGAACTTGAAAGCAAACCATGAGGAGTGGCTTTCTTCTGGCCACTACCATAAAGGCCTGTTTGGTGGAGTGCTGCAGAGATGGTTGTCCTTCTGGAAGGTTCTCACATCTCCACAGTGGAGCTCTGCCAGAGTGACCATCGGGTTCTTGGTCACCTCCCTGACCAAGGCCCTTCTCACCTGATTGCTCAGTTTGGCCAAGCGGCCAGCTCTAGGAAGAGTCTTGGTGGTTCCAAACTTCTTACATATAAGAATAGAGGCCACTGTGTTCTTAAGGTACTGGCCGATCTTAGCACTCTCCATCACATCTCCAAGCTGCCCTGTGATCTCCAGGGACCCATCCCTGGGGGCATCCTTATCCATACCCCCCGTGTCCCGTGGCCGTCTTAGGGACGTCTCTATAAACAGCGTAGTGCCACCTGGAGATGAGTGATGAAGGGGGGGGACTTTAAGATCAGAACTGTGTTGTTTGGTATTGTTCTCTATGGATAATGTTTGTAAAACACATCTCTTCCACACTGAAAAAAATATTAACGCAACATGTAAAGTGTTGGTCCCATGTTTCATGAGCTGAAATAAAATATGTTTCATATGCACAAAAAGCTTATTTCTCTAAAATGTTGTGCTCAAATTTGTTTACATCCCTGTTAGTGAACATTTCTCATTTGCCAAAATAATGCATTCACCTGACAGGTGTGGCATATCAAGAAGCTGATAAAACAGCATGATCATTACACAGGTGCACCTTGTGCTGGGGACAAAAGGCCACTAAAATGTGCAGTTTTGTCACACAACACAATGCCACAAATGTCTCAAATTGAGGGAGTGTGAAATTGGCATGCTGACTGAGTATATCCATCAGAGCTATTGCCAGAGAATTTAATTTCTCTACCATAAGCCGCCTCTAACGTAGTTTTAGAGAATTTGGTAGCATGTCCAACCGGCCTCTCAACTACAGATCATGTGTAACCACGCTAGACCAGGACCTCCACATCTGGCTTCTTCACCTGCAGGATGGTCTGAGATGAGCCACCCAGACAGCTGATGAAACTGTGGGTTTGTACACCTGAAGAGTTTCTGCACAAACTGTCAGAAACAGTCTCAGGGAAGCTCATCTGCTCGTCGTCCTCACCAGGGTCTTGACCTGACTGTAGTTTGGCGTTGTAACCGACTTCAGTGGGCAAATGCTCACTTTTGATGGCCACTGGCATCCAAGGTGAGAAATGTGAAACAAAAAGGTTTTGATTATGTTTTACTGGTAATGGGGACATACGTAAATGACAACAAAATAACTTTTTAGTCAGTGTGGTGTGTGTGTAACCTTTATTTAACTAGGCAAGTCAGTTAAGAACAAATTCTTATTTACAATGACGGCCTACTCCAGCCAAACCCGGACGACGCTGGGCCAATTGTACGCTGCACTATGGTACTCCCTATCACGGCCGGATGTGATTCAGCCTGGATTCGAACCAGGGACTGTAGTGATGCCTCTTGCACTGAGATACAGTGCCTTAGACCGCTGCATCCATGTGTGTGTGTTAACTATTTAACTGTATTTGAATGCTTAAAAGGCCGCTAAAATTTGCAGTTTTGTCACACAACACAATGCCACAGATGTCACGGTCGCCAGGTGTACAGTGTTTTCCTTTGACACATTGGTGCAGCTGGCTTCCATGTTAAGTGTGAATTGTGTCAAGAAGCAGTGCGGCTTGGCGGGGTTGTGTTTTGGAGGACGCACAGCTCTCGACCTTCGCCTCTCCAAGTCCGTACGGGAGTTGCAGCGATGGGACAAGACTAACTACCAATTGAATAATGACAAAACTGTGGAGAAAAAGGGGTAAACATTTTTTTTTAAATAATCTAATCTCGTAACACATTACCTCAGCGATGGCTAGTTTCTCCTGGGCCACGTATCCATACATGTTGATCATCTCCATGCGGTCTCTCAGGGGCTCTGTGATGGTGTCAGTCACATTGACAGTGCAGATAAACAGAACCTGGAAAGAACACAAGGACACAAACTGTTAGATTCAAGACCATAACCCATTCATTATTAGTGTTGGGCTGTAACTAAAGCCTGCACACACTGAATCCTAATGGGGGTTTGTGTGTGTGTCCACCTACATTGGACAGGACCACAGGCACATCTAGGTAGTGATCCAGAAAGTTGAAATTCTGTTCCGGGTCCAGGAACTCCAGTAGAGCTGAGGACGGGTCGCCTTGGTAACCACGACCTATCTTATCAACCTGGAAGAATAAACACAGAACGAACGGTCAATCACCTCCTTCACCAAGAATACAGTGATACAAACAATACACAACACAATGAATGTCAATCAAATAAGAGCTGACTATATAGCAAAAGATCTTTGAAAATAAAGTTATTTTTCACCTCATCAATAAGGACCAGTGGGTTTTCTGTATTGTATAGTACTTCAAATGGTGACAGAATTGTTTTATTGAGCAATGAACAATAGCTAAACCTAGGAAGAAACCTAGAGAGGAACCAGGCTATGAGGGGTGGCCAGTCCTCTTCTGGCTGTGCCGGGTGGAAATTATAAAAGAACATGGCCAAGATGTTCAAATGTTCATAAATGACCAGCGTGGTCAAATAATACAGAAACACAGAATCTTTCCCTGTGGTGAGCCTCTCAGCTGGGTCACTGCAATAATCTCCTGCGGGAGGAAAGAGGAAGATGGTGAGGTAAAGGGAAAAATGTATTTTCTTGATGAGGAAATATTTGTTACAGATTATTATAGATTTTTTACATCCATTATCGGACTGTCAATCACTGTCAGATTGTAACCATGGTGATCCCACATTGCAATTCTCTCACCAGAATGCGTTTCTTGACGTTGTCTCCTCCACCTGAGACACAGAATAATACAGATACAATATCATAATTATATCAAATATTGTGATCTATTTAATTCTGTCCAGAGTTGTCATATTGGATTGGTGCATGGCCCATTTTTTCCAATCATTTAAGACATTTTTGAGTAAAATGTGTTATTTACTTTTGTAAAGAGGTGATGAAAAAATGGTTTTGAAGAGGTACTGTACATCTCAAAATTGGCTAAGGAGTTAGACGTCACTTACTTCCCTGCCAAGGCGCTGCTGCAACTCATATTGTTTCTTCAGCAGCAATAAAGCCTTGTACAGACGTTTGGGAATCTGAGGAGAATGTTAAAGTTAATGAAAAAGTATTGTCTTGACGAAGTACTGAGAATTTTATGTTATGTCGATATAATAGAATATTAATATAATATTTGCCATTTAGCAGATGCTTTTCTCCAAAGCGGCTTACAGTCATGCATGCATACATTTTAAGTATGGGTGGTCCTGGGAATCGAACCCACTACCCTGGCGTTACAAACACCACACTGGTGGTCCCATTCATTCCCCATTCATTCTGTCCTTTACACGGATCAGTCGTCCTGGTCCCTTTGCAGAAAAACAGCCCCAAAGCATGATGTTTCCACCCCCATGCTTCACAGTAGGTATGGTGTTCTTTGGATGCAACTCAGCATTCTTTGTCCTCCAAACACGACGAGTTGAGTTTTTACCAAAAGGTTCTATTTTGGTTTCATCTGACGATATGACATTCTCCCAATCTTCTTCTGTATCATCCAAATGCTCTCTAGCAAACTTCAGACGGGCCTGGACATGTACTGGCTTAAGCAGGGGGACACGTCTGGCACTGCAGGATTTGAGTCCCTGGCGGCGTAGTGTGTTACTGATGGTAGGCGTTTGTTACTTTGGTCCCAGCTCTCTGCAGGTCATTCACTAGGTCCCCCCGTGTGGTTCTGGGATTTTTGCTCACCGTTCTTGTGATCATTTTGACCCCACGGGGTGAGATCTTGCGTGGAGCCCCAGATCAAGGGAGATTATCAGTGGTCTTGTATGTCTTCCATTTCCTAATAATTGCTCCCACAGTTGATTTCTTCAAACCAAGCTGCTTACCTATTGCAGATTCAGTCTTCCCAGCCTGGTGCAGGTCTACAATTTTGTTTCTGGTGTCCTTTGACAGCTCTTTGGTCTTGGCCATAGTGGAGTTTGGAGTGTAACTGTTTGAGGTTGTGGACAGGTGTCTTTTATACTGATAACAAGTTCAAACAGGTGCCATTAATACAGGTAACGAGTGGAGGACAGAGGAGCCTCTTAAAGAAGAAGTTACAGGTCTGTGAGAGCCAGAAATCTTGCTTGTTTGTAGGTGACCAAATACTTATTTTCCACCATAATTTGCAAATAAATTCATTAAAAGTCCTACAATGTGATTTTCTGGATTTTTTTTCTCATTTTGTCTGTCATAGTTGAAGTGTACCTATGATGAAAATTACAGGCCTCTCTCATCTTTTTAAGTGGGAGAACTTGCACAATTGGTGGCTGACTAAATACTGTTTTGCCCCACTGTATGTGGTGTCAAACTGAAGCTGTATAGAAAGTGATCTCTGAGTCTGGGACCGGCAGTTGCTCCATGGACCAGCTCGGCTTGTTACTTTGTAATAAAGTCTATATTGAATTCACAAGCTCCGGTGTTTAAGAGATATTTTTAAGAAGTATTTCCACGATCAATGACGGCGAATGAATGGCACAACAATGGGCCTCAGGATCTCATCACGGTATCTCTGTGCATTCAAATTGCCATAGATAAAATGCAATTGTGTGCGATGTCCGTAGCTTATGCCTGCCCATAACATAACCCCAATGCCACCATGGGGGTACTCTGTTCACAACGTTGACATCAGCAAACCGCTCGCCCACACAACGCCATACACCATCTGCCCGGTACAGTTGAAACTGTGGTTCATCCGTGAAGAGTACACTTCTCCAGCATGGGAGTAGCCATTGAAGTTGAGCATTTGCCCACTGAAGACAGTTACAATGGCAAACTGCAGTCAGGTCAAGACCCTGGTGAAGACGACGAGCATGCAGATGAGCTTCCCTAAGACAGTTTCTGACAGTTTGTGCAGAAATACATCAGATGTCCGGATGGCTGGTGTCAGACCATCCCACAGGTGAAGAAACTGGATGTGCAAGTCCTGGGCTGGCGTGGTTACACATGGTCTGCGGTTCTGAGGCCAGTTGAACGTACTGCCAAATTCTCTAAAATTACGTTGGAGGCGGCTTATGGTAGAGAAATTAACATAAAATGATCTGGCAACAGCTCTGGTGGAGATTCCTGTAGTCAGCATGCCAATTGCACACACCCTCAAAACTTGATGATTCTGTGGTACTGTGTTGTGCGACAACTGCACATTTTAGAGTGGCCTTGTAATGTCCCAAACACACAGGTGCACCTGTGTAATGATCATGCTGTGATATGCCACACCTGTCAGGTGGATGGATTATCTTGGTAAAGGAGAAATGCTCACTAACAGGGATGTGAACAAATTTGTGCACAACATTTTAGAGAAATAAGCTTTTGTGAGTATGTAACATTTCTGGGATCTTTTATTTCAGCTCATGAAACATGGAACACTTAACATGTTACATTTATATTTTTGTTCAGTGTACATAGACCGGCACAGTGGACGCGTCATAATACTCATGAAACCTAGCGGTAAAACCTCAGCAAAACCTCAGCAGAGAAGATCTCAGCAAGTCTACAAATTCCTGCAGGAAATTCCTGCACGTCATCTTCAGCCGACACTGTCAGCTACCGTTCACCAGAGTTATCAGAGACCTTAGTGCCCAGAGAACTTCTGTGCCCAATCCATTAATTTGCGTCCCCTTTCTCTTTCTTAGCTAGCCACGACTACACTTTAGCGAGATAATTAGCAGAACAGTAGATACAAAAAATCACTTTGTTTACTTAGCCTAGATTTGTTTGTACCATATGTCGACATTGGTGTCTATTTTAGACCTTATGATATTTTTCAAGGATGAGCCTAAGAGCATTAAAAGGGAAGAAGACCACTTCTGGCCATGTGGAGAAGCGCAGCTATAGTGAGGGGCGATTTACCGGTTTGGTCGGGCCAGCATGAGGGATAAAGTTTATCCTGTGTAGCTATAAAGTTAAGTTTGAGCATGTTAAGTTTGAGCATGTTATGTTTCACTATATTGGATCACTCCAATAAATTGTTATCACTCCGCGGCGGAGGGATACATCCGAGGAGAGGATTTACAGATTTACTCTTGTGTACAGCCACACGCATCTTCTTTCATTTTCTAAGCGGACGTCCGTATGGTTTGAGGTACAAACTTTCTGAAGTTCGCTTGGTAAGTCACTGGTAAGTGTAATATCTTGCGTAGAAGTATACTCACTGGCTGTTTGCAGCCTGGAGCAGCTGGCCACATGGCCAGCCCCTCCTATTGAGTGCTCCACTCGCTGTGCACGGTTGATCTGTATCTTCCGCCCGTGGTTTGTCGTACTTGTGTTTCCTTAGCGTTACACTACGACTCCGTGTGCATCCATTAGTATGGTGGCTCTTGCTGCCACACACTGTAATTTACCTTACACAACTTGCCGACTGGCATGTGTGTGTTGTGAATTGCTTAAACATTCTCTGCTAATTACCATGCAGGTTTGTTTTCTTCTTGTTCTTTCCCCTGCAGAGTGTAAGAGTATAGTGGTGGGCTTTCCACGACGTTGAGACATTAACTTTGGAGTTCCTTAATTAACGGAGTTACTCATATGGTAACTCATATGGTGCTATTTTTACTTCTTGGACATTCAACCGGCTAGGTAATATTGCAGTTGCCGTAAAACAAAAATAAATACATTTAATCCATTACCTGGTTGCTGTTTTATTTTGTCTGCCTGCTTTTCCCACACAGTCTTCCCTGTTTTTTTGCAGAGGTACTGGGTAATTTATTACTCACCGGGTTCCTATTCCTCCAAGTGGGTCACAACATAAGCTTTCCCAGGGTGCCGGACCCCTGCTTCGTGGCCTTGTTGGCTTGGCTGAGCTTATGGCTTCCCTTTGTGACAGGTGTGATGGTGGCATCCCCCTGGGGATCCGCATACCTCGTGTATGCATTGGCTGGGTTTGAGCCAACCTGAGAGGGCGGTGGAGCACCCTACTGGATGCCTGTTTTGTGTGGTGTTCTCAGAACGCTTGCGCCTGGCGGGATTGGAGGCCATGCGCGAGTGGGTCAGCCAGGCTCAGGTTGGCAACGAGCTCCCTCCCTCAGGAATGGTGCATCAGCGAGCTGTTAGTCCCTCTATTGGGCCCAGTACCGCTCCCAGGAAGCGTGGTCGGAGCCACCGCAGGCAGAGCCCATCTGCTGCCAGTCCTGGACGGGGGCAGGAGTCGGACCGCTGGGACTACCTTGAACGGAGGGCGCAGTACTTGAAGGTACTGAGGTTCCACATGCTGTCCCCAGCCGGTGTGTTGCAGGCTGTGTCCAGGGACCAGTGGTTTGTTACGCTGGACATGAAGGATGCATACTTCCATGTTCCTGTTCACCCAGCTCATTGGCAGTACCTCAGATTCGCTTTCGAAGGGATGGCTTACGAATTCATGATTCTTCCTTTCGGCTTCTCCTTGGCAGCCCTCACTTTCACAAAGTGCATGGACGCTGTCCTGGCACCTCTCACGTCCCGAGGATTGTTGATCCTCAATTAACTGGACAATTGGCTGATTTGTGCCCTGACCAGGACCCAGGTCCTGTCAGACAGAGACATGCTCCTGACCCATATTGGCGGGCTGGGCATTACTGTAAACGACAAGAAGAGTTGTCTAACACCCACCCAGAGGGTGAGAGCACGCCTGCCCACCAGATCTTATCTTGCTTCGACCACTTTCAGCAAGGGCTGGTGGTATCCGACCTGACCTGCCAACGCCTGTTGGGCTTGCTGACAGCGGCCTCGTTGCTGATTCCCCTGGGCCTCCTCCATCTCCGGCCACTTCAACGGTGGTTCAATTCCCACCAGCTGCACCTGAAGCGCCACCATCACCGCCAGCTTCCGGTGACCGCACAGTGCCTCAGGGCATTGTTGAGGTGGCACTGGCGCTCCTTTCTCTCAGGTGGGGTGGAGATGCTGAGGATGTGCTACCGGGAGCTGGTCAGCACAGTTGCCTCCCAGATCGGCTGGGGGGGGGGTGTGACCAAGGGCACGTCGGCCAGCGACTTTTGGCTAACCCCTTGGAGCGGCAGGCACATCAATACACTAGAGCTCCAAGCTGTATTGCTGGCCCTGCTGTCTTTCCTTCCACATCTGAAGGGAAGACATGTCCTGGTGAGAACGGACAACACCACAGTGGTGGCTTACATCAACCATCAGGGTGGACTGAGGTCCCACCATCTCCATCTTATAGCACGGGAGCTCCTTCTCTGGGCATGGTTGCCAAGAAAGCGATTAGTTTTACTAGATTCTTAAAATGTGACGCAGCATTTGTGTGTTGGAGTAAATTGTATTTCTTAATTGACCTACCGTTTCGATCATAAGCCACTGTAATCAATGGGTGCTCAGGGCGGTACCATTCTGCTCATCTGATGAAGGTGCAAATAGATCAGATTCAAACTTTGAAGACCGAGATCGAGTCATTGAAGGCAGACCAGCAAAAAGAGAAACATTATCTGAGGGCAGAGATACGGGTGACAGCTGATGCTTTGGTCCAGAGCCAGGCGGCATTGGCGGAGAGTAAGGCGGAGAATGACGCTTTGAAGAGGGCGAGGAACAAGATGGAGTCACAATCCATGCCAGTCACACCTGTGAGCTCTGGAACTCCACCTCTGACAGGCAGAGTCAACATACCTGGTTGGTTCATCAGGTCGTCGGTTCACCCAGACATTTCCATTCCTCTTCTGACAACAGAACCTGACCAACTGCTCAACAGGCACAGCAAGGGCCGTCCGGACCATTATGCTGTTCTGCTATAGCCAAATGCAGGTGGCTTACAACTGGTGCCTGGCATCTACTACCATACCCCGTTCAAAGGCACTTAAATCTTTTGTCTTGCCCTTTCACCCTCTGAATGGCACACACTAACTAGCATTAATGGTAACAGTCGTAGACACTTGAATAATGTGCCATAGAATTCTGCGGCACTATGCAAGCTGTCCTGCAGTACACTGCAACTTTTAAAGGACAAACCACTGTAAGAATGCTGCTCATTACTATAGCTCAGCATTCAACACCATAGTACCCTCCAAGCTCAATATTAAGCTCAAGGCCCTGGGTCTGAACCCCGCCCTGTGCAACTGGGTCCTTCCTGACGGGCCGCTTCCAGGTGATTAAGGTAGGAAACAACACCTCCACTTCGCTAATCCTCAACACTGGGGTCCCACAAGGATGCGTGCTCAGCCCCCTCCTGTACTCCCTGTTCACCCATGACTGCGTGGCAACGCACGTCTCCAACTCAATTATCAAGTTTGGAGACGACACAATAGCAGTAGGCCTGATTACCAACAATGACAAGACAGACTACAGGGAGGAGGAGGGTGAGGGACCAGGAAGTGTGGTGCCTGGAAAATAACCTCTCACACAATGTCAACAAAGAGCTGATCGTGGACTTCAGGAAACAGCAGAGGGAGCCGAGCCCCCCCCCCCCCTCCCTATCCACATCGATGGGACCGCAGTGGAGAAGGTGGAAAGCTTCACGTTCCTCTGCGTACACATCACTGATGAACTGAAATGGTCCACCGACACAGATAGTGTGGTGAAGAAGGCGCAACAGCGCCTTTTCAACCTCAGGAGGCTGAGAAATTTGGCTTGGCACCTAAAACCATCACAAACTTTACAGATTCACAATTGAGAGCATCCTTTCGGGCTGTATCACTGCCTGGTATGGCAACTGTACCGCCCGCAACCGCAAGGTTCTACAGGGGTGGTGCGGTCTGCCCAACGCATCACCGGGGGCAAACTACCTGCCCAAACTACCTACACATACAGCACCCGATGTCACAGGAAGTCCAAAAAGATCATCAAGGACAACAACCACCCAAGCCACTGCCTGTTCACCCCGCTATCATCCAGAAGGCAAGGTCAGTACAGGCGCATCAAAGCTGGGACAGAGAGACTGAAAAACAGCGTCTAACTCAAGGTCATCAGACTGTTAAAAAGCCATCACTAGCACATTAGAGGCTGCCCTTTATACATAGACTTGAAATCACTGGCCACTTTAATAATGTATACATATTTTGCATTACTCATCTCATCTACTGTATTCTATCCTATTCTACTGTATCTTATTCTACTTAGTTTATGACTAAGATACATTGCTCGTCCAAATATTTATATATTCTTAATTCCTTTACTTTAGATTTGTGTGTATTGTTGTGAAATTGTTAGATATTACTTGTTAGATATTACTGCACTGTTGGAGCTAGAAACACAAGCATTTCGTTACACCCGCAATAACATCTGCTAAACACGTGTATGTGACAAATACATTTGATTTGATCCAGTCGTGTAAGACACACTGGAACTCGGTCTGTGGCATGTTTGAGAGGTTGGTGGTGCAGTGGTGGGCAGTGACAGACGTGCTGTCCAACCGGACCGTCACCAAGCTGCATGAAACCAGGACTCTCGAGCTCCCAAAAAACCACTGGCAAATAATGACAGAGATCAAGTATGTCTTGGCAACCCTAAAATGAGCAACCACCACCATGTCATCTGAAAGGTGTCCATCTTCAACATATACCCCATCACATTCAGGCTCCTGCAAACACATCTCCTCTGCGGAAAAGATGACAGTTCCTCGGAAAACACATGCAGGTATTAATGTATATTAAAATTAGGCTATATTGTATGTAGGTTAATACAGTGTTGTTAAAATTAGCATATATTGTAGGATAATAGTAGCCAAATGTTGTTCCTGTCATTGTCTTATTGAGAGTATTAGAATAAACAAAACCATTAATTCTTTGCATATTTATGAAAAATCTTTTTGAAGAATAGGATATGCAAAATTGTATAATATTTCTTTCAAAAATCCTTTAATAGCGAACTGAAATAGCAAATGTTTTAATTTAGAAAATGAAATGAAAGGTTTTACAATTGGCTGCTTCTCAATGAAAATGTCTGTTCTTCGTACGCATGCAATTCACACAGGAGTAGGTTATCAGGGGAACCATTATTTTATTTAGTCAAGTTAATCTGCGAGGGTTCTAAAAAGGAGTAATAATGTGCATTTCAATTTACGAAATGTCTGATCAATTTTATTCAAATCGTCAAAGACAATTGTCTCTCAATACAACAAAATTCTATGTTGATAAATCAAATGCATCAAAGGGAATCAAAACCATAGCCTTAATAATATGTAGGCCCAATTGAAGCCTCTAAATATAGGTTATCACTTCACAAAGCCGTTTCGAATGCCAACATCAGCGAATGCAATGCCGAACCTGGGCCGGGATTCATCACCTTGGAATCGACAGCGCCTCAAATGCAGCGCCAAAGATAATCCGAAACAGGTATAGTCAGCGGAGCTCCGTGGTGAATGGAATGAACAGAAAGCGCCTCCATCTTTCATTTTCTATAGGTCATGTCATTTTACTCTGTGGAAAAAAAGAAACAGTTAATGAGGGTCGGTTAGTCGGCAGCAAAATTGACAGAAATTTGCATCCCTATTGTCTCATCTTTCAATGTAAACTGTAAATGTTGTTTAATAAATTGCGTGTCGAACCCCAGGAAGACTAAAATCAAATCATATTTGTCACATGCGCCAAATACAATTGATGTAGACCTTACTGCTTACTTACAAGCCCTTAACCAACAATGCAGTTAAGAAAATATTTATTAAATAAACTAAAGTAAAACATATATATTTTTAAATAACATTAAAATAACAATAATGAGGCTATATACAGGGGGTACTGATACCAAGTCAAGGCCTTCCTCTGACACCGCCTAGTATATAGGTCCTGGATGGAAGGAATCTTCACGCCTGTGATGTACTGGGCTATAAAGCACTACCCTCTGTAGCGCCTTACGGTCGGATGCCGAGCAGTTGCAATACCAGGCAGTGATGCAACCGGTCAACTTTTTGAGGATCTGGGGACCCATTCCAAATCTTTTCAGTCTCCTGATGGGTAAAGGGAGTTGTACTGCCCTTTTCATGACTTTATTGGTGTGTTTGGACCATGATAGTTTGTTGGTGATGTGGACACCAAGGAATTTGAAACTTTCGATCTGCTCCACTACAGCCCCATCGATGTGAATGGTGGCGTGTTCGGCCCTCCTTTTCCTGTAGTTCACAATCATCTCATTTGTCTTGCTCATTTTGAGTGAGAGGTTGTTGTCCTGGCACCACACTGCCAGGTCTCTCTGACCTCCTCCCTTTAGGCTGTCTCATCGTTGTCGGTGATCAGGCCTACCACCGTTGTATCGTCAGCAAACTTAATAGTGTTGGATTCGTGCCTGGCCATGCAATCGTGGGTGAACAGAGAGTACAGGAGGGGACTGAGCACACACCCCTGAGGGGCCCCGTGTTGAGGATCAGCGTGGCAGATGTGTTGTTGCCTACCACCTGGTCGATGAATACGGCTGCACAGTAATGTCTCTTATCGATGGCGGTTATGATATCGTTTAGGACCTTGAGCGTGGCAAAGGTGCACCCATGACCAGCTCTGAAACCAGATTGCATAGCGGAGAAGGTACGGTGCGGTTCAAAATGGTCAGTAATCTGTTTATTAACTTGGCTTTCAAAGACTTTAGAAAGGCAGGGTAAGATAGATATAGGTCTGTAGCAGTTTGGGTCTAGAGTGTCTCCCCCTTTGAAGAGGGGGATAACCGCGGCAGCTTTCCAATCTTTGGGAATCTCAGATGATACAAAAGAGGTTGAACAGGCTAGTAATAGGGGTTGCAACAATTTTGGCAGATCATTTTAGAAAGAGAGGATCCAGATTGCCTGGCTGATTTGTAGGGGTCCATATTTTGCAGCTCTTTCAGAACATCAGCTATCTGGATTTGGGTGAAGGAGAAATGGGGGAGGCTTGGGCGAGTTGCTGTGGGGGGTGCAGGGCAGTTGACCGGGGTAGGGGTAGCAAAGCATGGCCAGCCATAGAAAAATGCTTATTGAAATTCTCAATTATAGTGGATTTATTGGTGGTGACAGTGTTTCCTAGCCTCAGTGCAGTGGGCAGCTGGGAGGAGGTCCTCTTATTCTCCATGGACTTTACAGTGTCCCAGAACTTTTTTGAGTTTGTGCTACAGGATGCAAATTTCTGTTTGAAAAAGCTAGCCTTAGCTTTCCTAACTGTCTGTGTATATTGGTTCCTAACTTCCCTGAAAAGTTTCATATCACGGGGACTATTCGATGCTAATGCAGTACGCCACAGGATGTTTTTGTGCTGGTCAAGGGCAGTCAAGTCTGGAGTGAACCAAGGGCTATATCTGTTCCTGGTTCTAAATGTATTAGATGGTGAGGAAGGCACTTTTAAAGAATAACCAGGCATCCTCTACTGACGGGATGAGGTCAATATCCTTCCAGGATAACCGGGCCAGGTCAATTAGAAAGGACATGCTCTGAGTACACGTCCTGGTAATCTGTCTGGCCCTGCGGCCTTGTGAATGTTGACCTGTTTAAAGGTCTTGCTCACATTGGATATGGAGAGCGTGATCACAAAGTCGTCCGGAACAGCTGGTGCTCTCATGCATGCTTCAGTGTTGCTTGCCTCGAAGCGATCATAAAAGGCATTTAGCCCGTCTGGTAGGCTTACGCCACTGGGCAGCTCGCGGCTGGGTTTCCCCTTTGTAGTCCGTAATAGTTTGCAATATTTTCCAGCCACATCCGACGAGTGTCAGAGCCGGTGTGGTAGGATTCAATCTTAGCCCTGTATTGACGCTTTGCCTGATGGTTTGTCTGAGGGCATAGCGGGATTTCTTATAAGCGTTCTTATAGTGTCCCGCTCCTTGAAACGGCAACTCTAACCTTTAGCTCAGAGCGGATGTTGCCTGTAATCCATGGCTTCTGGTTGGGATATGTACGGTCACTGTGGGGACGATGACATCGATGCACTTACTGATGAAGCAGGTGACTGAGGTGATATACTCCTCAATGCCATTGTATGAATCCCAGAATATATTTCAGTCTGTACTAGCAAAACAGTCCTGTAGCGTAGCATCCGCGTCATCTGACCACTTCCGTATTGAGCAAGTCACTGGTACTTCCTGCTTTATTTTTACAATTTATTTTTATTTTTTATTTAACCGTTTATTTAACCAGGAAGGGCAGACAGACAATTTAACAGACATAAGCCCATCAAATTGAGTGCACTGAGTTCTATCAGACAGATAGTTAGCAAACCATGCAACTGCATGCTCTGAAAGACATACACTCGACAATCTCTGCCTTAGTATAGCATGATCAACTGTATCAAAAGCCTTAGAGAGATCAATAAAAAGTGAGACACAGTGCTGTTTTTTGTCAAGGGCTTCAGTGATATCATTGAAAACTTTCATGGCTGCTGTAATTGTGCTAGGGGTTCAAGTATTTTCACCAGGGGTGACAGCTTTGAGATTGGCCTATAATTATTTAAAAGAGTTGGATCTCCCCCTTTTAAAAGTGGTAGCAAAAATGCTGATTTCCAGATTTTTGGAATTTCATTACATTCCAGGGTTAGATTGAACAGATATGTAAGTGGTTCAGCTATGAAATCAGCTGCCAGATTTAAAAAGCGGGGATCCAAAAGATCAGGACCTTCAGGCTTTCTCTGATCTAAGGATTTCAGGGCTTTATGTACCACCTGCACTGAGAATGGCAAAAAGCTAAAAGTTTGACCAGCTCTCACTGGTTCATCCACACAGGGTTGTACAGAGACAGAGGACACTGAATCAAACAGCCTACCAGATGATACAAAGTGCTCATTGAAACAATTCAGCATTTCAGTTTTGTCATATACAGCAACAGAGTCCTTCAAAACACATGACGGTAATTCATTAACATAATTTAGTTTTTGCTTGTAAGCAGGAATCAGGAGGATAGAATTATGGTCAGATTATCCAACTGGATTGGTGTAGAGTTTTTTCCCCTCTGGTTGTGACATGCTGGTAGAAATGAGGTAAAACGGATTTAAGTTTGCCTGCATTAAAGTCCACGGCCACTAGGAGTGCCGCTTCTGGATGAGCATTTACTTGTTTGATTTTGGTCTTACACAGCTCGTTGAGTGTGGTCTTAGTGCCAGCATCGGTTTGTGGTGGTAAATATATGGTAAATATATGGCTATAAAAATATAGATGAAAACTCTCTTGGTAGATAGTGTTGCCTACAGCTTTTTATTTTATTTATTTAACTAGGTAAGTCAGTTAAGTACAAATTCTTATTTACAATGACTGCCTACCAAAAGGCAAAAGGCCTCCTGCGGGGACGGGGGATTAAAAATACAAATAAATAAAAATCTAGGACAAAACACACATCACGACAAGAGAGACAACACAACACTACATAAAGAGAGAACTAAGACAACAACATAGCATGGCAGCAACACATAACACAGCATGGTAGCAACACAACATTACAACAGCATGGTAGCAACATAACATGGCAGCAGCACAACATGGTAGATGGTAACTTGGTTGCTTATCATGAGTTACTCTACCTCAAGCGAGCAATACCTCTAGAATACCTTAATATTAGACATCGCGCACCAGCTGTTGTTTACAAATAGACACACCCCTACCCCTCGTCTTACCGGACGTAGCTGTTCTGTCCAGCCGATGCACAGAAAACCCAGCCAACTGTATATTATCCGTGAAACGTGAAGCGTAAGATATTACAGTTTTTAATGTCCCGTTGGTAGGATAGTCTCGAACAAAGCTCATCCAGTTTATTCTCCAGTGATTGCACGTTGGCCAATAGAACGGATGGTAGAGGCGGGTTACCTACTCGCCCACGAATTCTCACAAGGCACCCTGATCTCCGCCCCCTGTATTATCCTTATTTTCTTCATGCGAATGACGGGGATTTGGGCCTTGTCTGGAAGCATTATTATATCCTTCGCGTCAGACTCATTATAGAAAAAAATCTTCTTCCAGTTCGAGGTGAGTAATTGCTGTTCTGATATCCAGAAGCTCTTTCGGTCATAAGAGACGGTAGCATCAACATTATGTACAAAATAAGTTACAAACAATGCGAAAAAACACACAAAAATAGCAGAATTGGTTAGGAGCCGTAAAACACCAGCCATCCCCTCCGGCGCCATTCCTACCTAGCTGTCATCATGGCATCAGCTAATGGGGGATCCTAATAAAATAAAATAAATAAATCACTTTAGACTGCTGTCTATCTGGTGGTTCAGAACATTACAGAGCCAGTATGGTGTCCAATCAAATACGCATCTTTCGATGTCAATTGTGTAGATAATCCTCGAAGAAAACCAATGGTCCAAACCTCTTATCATAATCCGTTCAAAAGTTGTGAGTTTTTACCCTTGTAGGATGGCCAGAATTAGAGTGACTAAATCAATAGAGGCCAGAAGAAAAAAAAGTGTTCAAAACAAATTCTGAAAATTGCATCACATCAGCTAGGCTGGATTCTGTGAAAGAATGAAAGCTACTGGTTACCTGACACACTCACTTTCCACTTGAACTCATATTTCTTCTCGAATCCGCAGGACATAAAACAATATAGAGGTAAGATGGATATCGATTTTGAGACATGACATGTAGTATTTTCAGATTTTAGTATACACTTTTCATATTCATTCGAAATTCATGTTGTTTTTTTTCAAATATAAAAAAAAGCATATTTCTGTTAAATGTCAACGGAGCACTGAGCGTATACCAAGCTTTTATTTTAATTTTAAATGCCTTTTAGATTTAATTCAGCTCATATCATGCTAATTTAGCTTTTTGCAATCAGTCGGGGTGACAAGTGTTCAGTCAAAAAAGACGGACACGCCTCTATAGGTCAATTAGAAAATGGACACACATCTGTTGACCAATAAGGAGCGGCAAACAGCAAAGTGGCACTGAAGACCTCAGACAGAGACAACCTCAATCAGTATTGACTGGGTCATCGTATGTGTGCAGCTTATTCATCAGGTATTTATGTAGTCAACTCAGTTGTACTTCCCCTCAGTAGAAGCAACCTCTGAAGACTATCTAAAAACATACCTTGTTGCTGAACGGAGGGAAGCACTAGAAAACCATTGAACCCAGTCTTGGGTATCATAGCTTTCACACAGACATATCTACTAACACTATAACTGAAATTACAGCACAGCTTCCTGAAGTTTCTTCTTCCCTGAAACTCACACACAATACAACGCATTGGGTTTAACAGTAAAAGAGAAATTGAGAAGGAAAGAGAGAAGGAAGGAGAGAGAAAGACTGCTTTGCCTGTGTGGGTCGCTTCCTGGGTGACTGGGTAGAACTGTGTTGAGATATCAGGTTGTGTGTGTGTGTGTTTCCCCTTAGCTGGGCTGCTGCTATTGTTTTCACACTGCCTATCAGTAAACAGGCTCAGGGAGGTGGCATGGGTGTGTGTGTGTCTGGGGGGGGGGGGGGGCAGACAGACCCAAGTCCTTTCTCCTGCACAGTAACACATATTGTTCAGAGGCTGATGATCAGGGCTGATGATTTTTCATATCATCTTTAGCTGATGCCAGGAAGGTGAGGGAGGGAGGGCAGGGAAGGTAGGGAAGGTACAAGGGGGGTGAGGGATAAAGGCCAGGGAGGGCAGAGAGGGAGGGAGGGGGATGAGGGAAGGAGGGCCGGGAGAGAGGGAGGAGGGTGAGGGAGGGCAGAGAGAGGCAGGGGTTAAAGCAACAAAAATAATACCATGACTGAAATTTAAGTCGATCTCAGATTGATTGTCTGCGGGGCCAAGTTAACCTCCCCTTTCATGTAAAAAAAGTAATGACCATAATGCTTTTTGGCAAAGATGATAATTGTTATTATGTTTCAATAAAAAATAATTAAAAATGTACCCCGTTTTCTCCCCAATTTCGTGGTATCCAATTGGTAGTTACAGTCTTGTCTCATCGCTGCAACTCCCATACGGACTCGGGAGAGGCGAAGGTCGAGAGCCGTGCATCCTCCAAAACACAACCCAACCAAGCCACACTGCTTCCTGACACAATGCCCATTTAACCCGGAAGCCAGCGGCACCAATGTGTCAGAAGAAGAACAGTTCACCTGGCAACCGTACACTGCGCCCGGCCCACTACAGGAGTCGCTAGTGCGGGGAGAAGGACATCACTGCCGGCCAAACCCTCCTCTAACACGGACGACGCTGGGCCAATTGTGCGCCGCCCCATGGGTCTCCCGGTCGCGGCAGGCTGCGACAGAGCCTGGACTCAAACCCAGAACCTCTAGTGGCACAGCTAGCACTGTGATACAGTGCCTTAGACCACTTCGCCACTCGGGAGGCCAGAGGATAATTTTGTACATGTATTAAACTGAGTTTGACCAATTCCAGTCCTCTTGCGTAGGGGTTCCGGGGTCCTCGCCAGGATAATTTCTATGTAGAAGGACTTTTTGAAAGGACATTCTACTCCAAATTGTATGAAAATAAAATTATGCTGACATAATTTCCACCTCCAGAAATGAGTCCAATAACATATGGGTAAAAATGATGTTATTTTAACATATTGGACCATGCATATAACCTATGCATGGTCTATATCAGGAACTCAGTTGGGGTGTCAACTTACTGCTGAGTTAGAATAGCAGAATATACAAGGTGCAATTTCAAAATGTGGTTGTGCATCAGCAGTTTGCCTCTTGTTATGTCAGTCACTGACAGCCCATGTCAGCAAAAATGTTTTAGATTGGTAAGTTATTTTTTATTTATCCCTTATTTTACCAGGTAAGTTGACTAAGAACACACACATTTACAACAACGACCTGGGGAATAGTTACAGAGTAGCGGAGGCGGGATGAATGAGTCAATTGGAAGCTGGAGATGATTAGGTGGCCATGAAGGTTTGAGGGCCAGACTGGGAATTTACCCAAGACACAGGGGTTAACACCCCTCCTCTTATGATAAGTGCCATGGGATCTTTAGTGACTACAGAGAGTCAGGACACCCGTTTAACGTCCCAAACCGAAAGAAGGCACCATACACAGGGCAATGTCCCCAATCACTGCCCTGGGGCATTGGGATATTTTTTTGACCAGAGAAAAAAACACCTCCTACAGGCCTTCCATCACCACTTCCAGCAGCATCTGGTCTCCCATCCAGGGACCGACCAGGACCAATCCTGCTTAGCTTCAAAGGCAAGACAGCACTGGGATGCCGGGTGGTATGCTGCTATCTGAACTTGCAGTAATCATGGTCGAATTACCAACCGGGGGGCCCCCATTGACTTTGTTAGTCACTCTCACTCTGATATCATATTAAAAACTGGAAAAAAATTCTACACCCTATGGCAAAATGTGTATAATTGCCAGTAAAACTGCTAATTATTCTCTTCGACCCAGAGCAAAATGAGTAGAATTGCATGAAATTAGTTATGAAATTGCTAAATCTTCGATCCACCCCATGGCAAAATGTGTCGAATTGCAGCAAACTTCCTTTAAAACTGCAACATTTATGGACGATGACACAATTCGACTTACGGTGATTCTGATTCTTTGTAGCCCCCATCCCCATCAATGTTGCCTATACTATCAGATCCTGGAAGTGAGGGAGGAGACGGAGGGAGGCCAGGAAGGAGGTGAGGGAGGAGACGGAGGGAGGGCCAGGGGATGAGGGCAGGGAGGGAGGGAGTCAGGGAAGGCAGGGGTGTGAGGGAGGGAAGGAGGAGCATGGTAATGGCTGAAGCTCCTTAACCTGTCCCTCTCGTACCACAGCAGTCTGGACATGCCTTATCTTGCCCAGGCATGAAATACACATTCACAACCACAATATCTGTGTGCCCTGTTCTGCTGTTGGTAAAGTGAACACTGAAACACAGAAGAAGTGTTTTCTTTGCTGGATGGGGTAAGAGGTGAGGGGGAAGAGAGAATCGGGAGTGTGAACTTCCAAAATGGCAGATCAGGGCCAACCACTCTTTTTAGGTTATGGCTTGATGAATTTGGTTTTGTTCACTTGGTAGGTCACCAGACAACTCCAAAAGTTTTCATTGGGAACCACCATTGAGTTGTAGGGTTGGGCCATGTAAGCCATGTGCAGGTATGGATAGCACAACGATTCACATGGATCTAGGGTATAAGTGTGTGTATGCGTGTGATTGCGTGTGTGTATACGTGTGATTGTGTGTGTATGTTTTAGGGGCGGCAAGTGAGAGCATTGGGCCAGTAACCAAAAGGTTGCTGGATCGAATCCCCAAGCTGACAAGGTAAAAATCTGTCGTTCTGCCCCTGAACAAGGCAGTTAACCCACTGTTCTCCGGTAGGCTGGCATTGTAAATAAGAATTCTTAACTGACTTGCCAGGTTAAATAAAATAAAAACATCGTCACCCACCTCGATTGTCTTGCTCCAGGTGTTCCTTCTTCACGTTGCGGGTCGACTCCCTCAGTCTCTCCAGATCCTCTTGGTACATCTCCCTCTGTCTCTCCAGCTCCTCTCTCTTCTCCTCCAGCCTCCTGCACTCCTCCTCTCTCTGCCTCAGCCTGTCCTCTGCGGCCTCTGCCTGCAACCGGTGGCTTTCCCGCTCCCTCTCCCAACGAGCCTGGGTAGAAACAAGATTCAACTTGACTAAATGCAGACTGGAATAATACTGCATTAAGTAAAAGTCATAGGGTGAGTTTGAGGTCGTCTTGTTTTATCGGGAATTATCATGATCGTATTAATGTGGTTCCCTTTTACTAGTATTATGAGATTTAATGATCTACATAGTGCAATTGTAATGAAGACGACCTGGAGGGCGACCATAAATCTAATTTCGACTGTGTCCCACCTGCTCCTGTCGGTGCAGTAATTGCAACTTGTGGAAGCTGGCCAGCTCCTCCCTCTGCAGGGCCAGCGTCCTCTGTTTCTCCTGCTTCAGGAGCACATTGCCGCGGTGGCGGCCGGGGAAGGAGGAACGCTCAGTGAGGGAGGTGCGCTGCAGCTTGATGTAGCTGTCTTGCTGTGTGATGATGGCCTAAAGGGGGAGGGGAGACCGGTGGAGAGGAGGAGATACGTGGGTCAAATTCTGGAAAGCATGAGGCTTGTGGTCACGGACCATAAGCAACCAAAAGGCTAGTCTAGTAGTCTCCATATGATGTCATTTTATCATTTTCATTGACATGCAGACAGACGGGGTCTGGCGTCTCGCATTGGTAAGTGTGGAAGACCGCAGTCCGATTGATTGTTCATGGCCCAGTCACGCACAGACACACAAAGGGTTGGAGCAGAGCCACATGCTGGAATGAGCATGGAAGTGGATGTGGAGAGGTTGTTACTGAGGGTATCTAGGGAAACGCGAGTGAGCAGTGTTGTTTTGTTCACCTGCAGGCTGTAGAGTCTCTGAGACAGCATCAACACCAGGTCAAAGAACTAGGGAGACCGAGACAGGAACGGAAAGAGAAGATCAAAATACAACTCTAGGTTTGGACACTATGGGATTGTACACCTGTGAGAGTATGCAGGTCATGGAAGAACTGGGACTTTTCCAGCTTCCAGGAATTGTGTACAGATCCTTGCGACATGGGGCCGTGCATTATCAAGCTGAAACATGAGGTGAAGGCAGCGGTGAATGGCACGACAATGGGAGGGCCAGGGGATCTCGTCACAGTATCTCTGTGCATTCAAATTGCCATCGATAAAATGCAATTGTGTTTGTTGTCCGTAGCTTATGCCTGCTTATACCATAACCCCACCATGACATCAGCAAACCACTCGCCCACAGGACGCCATACACGCTGTCTGCCATCTGCCCGTACAGTTTAAACCGGGATTCTGCCGTTAAGAGCACACTTCTCCAGCGTGCCAGTGGCCACCAACGCCAAACTGCAGTCAGGTAAAGACCCTGGTGAGGACGCCGAGCACACACGCCGAGCACGCTAAACGTTTTCTGACAGTTTGTGCAGAAATTATTTGGTTGTGCAAACCCACAGTTTCATCAGCTGTCCGGGTGGCTGGTCTCAGATGATCCCGCAGCCGGATGTGGAGATCCTGGGCTAAGGTGGTTACAAATGGTCTGCGGTTGTGAGGCTGGTTGGACTTACTGCCAAATTCTCTAAAATGACGTTGGATGCAGGTTATGGTGAGAAATTAACATTTAATTTACTGGCAACAGCTCTGCTGGACATTCCTGGAGTCAGTATGCCAATTGCACGCTCCCCCAAAACTTGAGACATCTGTGGCATTGTGTTGTGTGACCAAACTGCACATTTTAGAGTGGTATTTTATTGTCCCCAGCACAAGGTGCACCTGTGTAATGATCATGCTGTTTAATCAGCTTCTTGATATGCCACACATGTCAGCTGGATGGATTACTCTTTCATTACTAAGTAATGACAGCGTAAAGTAGCTTTTGTTCTGTCCCCATTCGGAATACTGGGTCATCTAATCTATTTATCTGGAAATACTGGTACAGTTCGCTACCTAACTAACAGTTCAGGTTGAGAGTAGCCCTGAAGAACATTTCTGAACGACCTGGTGTGATGCTCTTATCACTGTTTACTCAATATAAGCTACACTGCTGGCCCTGTTGTGGGGACAGGGAGTGTGTTGCCCTGGTCACCCTGGAACTTAAGTTGTGGCTCAGTCTGTCCTTTCAAGACATTTTCTCATCCATTTTTTGCTGTGTTTGTTAACGTGAGTGAGTGTGTGTGTGTGTGTGACCCACCGGTGGCTGCTCCAGGGCCTGGCTGGCCTGAATCTCCTTAAGCTGGGTGTCAGAGCGGGCTCTCTGGCTCCTGTCTCTGGCCTTGTCACCTCCACTGTAGTTCTTCTTCACACTGCCTTCTAACAAACACACACACACACACACACACACACACACACACACACACACACACACGTTTGAATACACTATGGGAATTAGGGCTGGGACGATACCAGTATTGCAATACTCGTTAGTATCGTGCCTAGGAAACAAAACACAAAGCGGACTCAACTTCTTTAGGAAAACAGCCCTAATGTTGGAAACAAACATCCTTATTTTTATTTATTTTTTTATTTTACCTTTATTTAACTAGGCAAGTCAGTTAAGAACAAATTCTTATTTTCAATGACGGCCTAGGAACAGTGGGTTAACTGCCTGTTCAGGGGCAGAACGACAGATTTGTACCTTGTCAGCTCGGGGATTTGAACTTGCAACCTTTCGGTTACTAGTCCAACGCTCTAACCACTAGGCTACCCTGCCGCCCCTTATGATGACATCCCAAGTCACATTTAAGCTATAGCACACAATGTTTTCTGGTATTGCATCAGCCCTAATGGGAATACAATGGTGATAGAGCACATGTAGACCAGGGCAGGCAGGTGGAGGGGACTTACTCTTGTTGAGGATGGTGGGGCTGCTGTCGTAGCCCTCGAAGGTGTCTGCCCTCCTGGGCATAGCCCCGGACCCTAACCCCTCCTCTGGACGTGGCGCTAGCTCTGTCACACCAGACAACAGGTTCTGAAGGTTCTCCACTGGAGAGCGCGAGGGAGATGAAGGCAGGTAGAAAGAAAGAAATATTAATAATAAGAAAGAAAGAACAAGAGTAGTGAGGACGGAGCTAACCTTACTATTTTTACAGTTGGGTAAAGTTGTAGTTTTTTTTGGGGGGGGGGAGGGTGATGCCTGTTTTGCATGTTATTTTGGCATTAATACGTGTCACATATCAGTTTGCAAACAACGTACATTTTGAGGGGGGGGGTTAATAAAGCTGCACAAATGCTCCAAAATGCAGGTGTTTCAGCCTAGCTCAGTGCTTTCTGTGGTGATGGGGCAAGCCAGCGGAAAATACGTAGCGTAGAGGTTGGTAATGTTCTCTAGTTACACTGTGATTGGCTCCGTGTTCTGTTACTCATGGGGACACTACGTCACCAACAAATCTAAGGGTAGAGCTCGAAAATTCAAGCACCTTGGGTGCTGCCATAGAGTTACATTAGAAGTGGCCAACCACGAAGGCTCAAGGTCATTGGCCACACATAAAATGATGTCAAATCACATATCTACAGCAGCTTTGACTGGGCTGATCATGTCAACAACATATTTCAAAATCTTAGCTAGCAAGCTAGCAGTCATCATGAATCAGGTCGACAATCTACTGGCAAATCCTTTTTAATCCTTATCATATGAAGAGAAATAATGAAGAGAAATTATAGATAAAACGTATCGGTACTCATCGGACACTGGACAAACATTACACAACAAGTTGGAAATTGCAAATTCAACAATGATTGGTTTGGAAGGAATCAGTGGCTAACTGCAAGCATTGCAAAGCAATCACTAGCCTGCTATTCAGTGGAGTGGGTGTGTGGTCCCAAGTCTTGGTTTAAGGGTCTCTTTTCCAAGCTTATAAGGATAAACATTCAACATTGGCCATGGTGTCAATCCAGCATGACTTCTGTCGGGCTCAAAAGAAATGGAAACTCAGAACTGGAAAATCTGATTTCAGTGAGTTCAAGACAACTGGGAACTCGGAAAAAACGGGCTCCGACTGGGAAAATACGTTTTGAACGGTCATCCAACTTGGAATTGCAAGTCAGGAACTAGGGCCTCTTTCTAGAGCTCCGACCTGAAGATCACTGACGTCATTCATGATTCAACCTTGTTTTTTTCCCAGAGTTCCCAGTTGTCTTGAACGCACCATAAATCCAGAGACTGGCAGACTTTGATAACAAAGTTTGAGGACAAAATTTGCCCACGTAGGACTGCCGCGCCACCTTCCTGAGTCCAAAAATGTCTTGTATGCTGCTGCATAAATTATGTAATATGCCAGGGATATATGTATACTGTAGCTAAGAAAGTAATACTAAGTGTATGTTGTGTAGTAAGCTGTTAGTAGCCCATGTGCCCCACCCTAATAATTTGGTCCAGTTTCCCCTCCTAATTTCACCTACTGTTTTGACTTGGTGGTGCACATGTAGCCTATAGCCTGTTTTAGAGAAATGTAATCATTGAATATTGTAAGAGCTTTCATTGTCTGCTTATATGCCCCCTTTATTTATTATACGGTTCTGGCTTGGTGTACAGGGAGAATACTGTAAGAACGGCCCATGTTCTTGAATTCTGTTGCTGTACATTTCAAAAGTGCTGAACAAATAGTTATATTGACTACATCCATCCTAGCTTGCTCATTAATGTCTTAATCGAAATTACGGATTGCCTCTTATCTGCTCGTCGTACCCTTAAGCCATAGTTTGTAAATCTCAATTGTCAGTAGAAACCACATTTCTTTAAGCAGGTCAGCCATATCAGCAGTTTTTTTAAAGGCAGTAAATGAGGCTGAATTAACTGTTTTGCTGCCAGACAAGGCTCTGCTGACAGCCAGGTGTAGCAGTGGTAAGGTGTTGGGACAGCTTTACTTAGGTCCTAACAGTGTGTGGCCACCGTTTGTCACCGTTATAGTGTAATTAATGTATTGTTTAGCGTTGTGTTTTGTAGTGGGTTTGCGGGCATGCATCTCAAAAGTTTATATTTTTTTGTTTGCCCCACCATGTTTTACATGCTAAAATCGCCCCTGGTTGAGTGTCTGTCTGTATGTAACACAAACTAATCTAATCAGTCTGATTGTGAATTACATTAATAATTTGTTGCCTTGTGTTGGATCAAAAACCTATACACTATAACAAAAGCCAGTGTATTGTATTCTGTACTGCACGTGTTGTGTCTGTTGTACCTTCAGTGATGGCTCCCTTGAGCAGCGTCTCCCCCTGGTGGAGGTCTGAGGCATCACCACGCAGCAGCAGATGGGCGCGTGAGGCCATATCCTCAAGACCAGCCACGGACTCTGCCATGTCTGCAAACAGCTGCAGCTTCTCTGTCAGACCTGCCACGTTCTGGCCATCCTTCTGGCTCAGACTATCTGGGAGAGGAGAGAGGGACAGAAGAATAGAGTTCTCAATGATCAGATTCTCCTAAATAAATGGAATACAAGGAAGAGAAACATTGAGCAAATGTAATTGTTGTTGACTGGTGCATGAGCAAACCCTTATGGCCTAGCATCGACATTACACTACTTTACAAAGATAGGTGGTCTGTCTGACTGTCTGTCGTTCCGTCTTTAGTTACCTTGGAGCTCTTTGAATTTGCCGGCTCGAGCGTCCTCCTCCTCACCGAAGAGCCTCTCTGTGTGTTGACAACTAAGAGAGAGAGAGAAGAGAGAGGAGAGCGAAGAAAGGAGAATAGAGAGAGGAAAGGAGAGTTAGCAAAAGAAAGAGCGAGTAAGAGTGAGAGCAAGAGGGAGCGAGAGAGAATGAAAAAGAGAGCAAGACACAGACATACACTGAGAGTAAAAAACATTAGGAACACCTTCCTAATATTGAGTATCCCTTTGCCCACAGAACAGCCTCAATTCACAGGGGCATGGACTACTAAGTGATGAAAGTGTTCAACATGGATGATGGCCCATGGTGACTCTAATGCCTCCCACAGTTGTGTCAAGTTAGCTGGATGTCCTTTGAGTGGGGGACCATTCTTGATACTCACAGGAAAATGTTGAGTGTGAAAAACCCGGCAGCGTTGCAGTTCTTGACACAAACCGGTGTGCCTGGCACCTACTACCATACAACGTTCAAAGGCATTTACAGTTGAAGTCGGAAGTTCACATACACCTTAGCCAAATACATTTAAACTCAGTTTCACAGTTCCTGACATTTAATCCTAGTAAAAATTCCCTGTCTTAGGTCAGTTAGGATCACCACTTTATTTTAAGAATGTAAAATGTCACAATAATATTAGAGAGAATGATTTATTTCAGCTTTATTTCTATCGTCACATTCCCAGTGGGTCAGAAGTTCACACACTCAATTAGTATTTGGTAGCATTGCCTTTAAATTGTTTAACTTGGGTCAAACGTTTTGGGTAGCTTCCCACAATAAGTTGGTTGAATTTTGGCCCATTCCTCCTGACAGAGCTGGTGTAACTGAGTCAGGTTTGTAGGACTCCTTGCTCGCACACACTTTTTCAGTTCTGCCCACAAATTTTCTATAGGATTGAGGTCAAGGCTTTGTGATGGCCATTCCAATGCCTTGACTTTGTTGTCCTTAAGCCATTTTGCCCCAACTTTGGAAGTATGCTTGGGGTCGTTGTCCATTTGGAAGACCCATTTGCGACCAAGCTTTAACTTCCTGACTGATGTCTTGAGATGCTGCTTCAATATATCCACATACTTTTCCTCCCTCATGATGCCATCTATTTTGTGAAGTGCACCAGTCCCTCATGCAGCAAAGCACCCCCACAACATGATGTTGCCATCCCGGTGCCTCACGGTTGGTATGGTGTTCTTAGGCTTGCAAGCCTCCCCCTTTTTCCTCCAAACATAATGATGGTCATTATGGCCAAACAGTTCAATTTTTCTTTCATCAGACCAGAGGACAATTCTCCAAAAAGTACGATCTTTGTCCCCATGTGCAGTTGCAAACCGTAGTCTGGCTTTTTTTATGGCCGTTTTGGAGCAGTGGCTTCTTCCTTGCTGAGCGGCCTTTCAAGTTATGTCGATATGGGACTCATTTTACTGTGGATATAGATACTTTTGTACCTGTTTCCTCCAGCATTTTCACAAGGTCCTTTGCTGTTGTTCCAGGCTTGATTTGCACTTTTCGCACCAAAGAACGTTCATCTCTAGGAGACAGAACGCGTATGACGGCTGCGTGGTCCCATGGTGTTCATACTTGCATACTATTGTTTGTACAAATGAACGTGGTACCTTCATGCGTTTGGAAGTTGCTCCCAAGGATGAAACAGACTTGTGGAGGTCTACAATTTTCTTTCTGAGGTTTTGGCTCATGTATTTAGATTTTCCCATGATGTCAAGCAAAGAGGCACTGAGTTTGAAGGTAGGCCTTGAAATACATCCACAGGTACACCTCTAATTGACTCAAATTATGCCAATTAGCCATTCAGAAGCATCTAAAGCCATGACATAATTTTCTGGAATTTTCCAAGCTGTTTAAAGGCACAGTCAACTTAGTGTATGTAAACTTCTGACCCACTGGAATTGTGATACAGTGAATTATAAGTGAAATAATCTGTCTGTAAACAATTGTTGGAAAAATTACTTGTGTCATGCACAAAGTAGATGTCCTAACTGACTTGCCAAAACTATAGTTTGTTAACAAGAAATTTGTGGAGTGGTTGAAAAACAAGTTTTAATGACTCCACCCTAAGTGTATGTAAACTTCCGACTTCAACTGTACATGTTTCAAGCAGACCACCATCCCTGTGCCCAGGAAAGCGAAGGGGACCTGCCTAAATGGCTACTGCCCCGTAGCACTCATATCGTTGGCCATGAAGTGCTTTGAAAGGCTGGTCATGGCTCACATCAACACCATAATCCCGCACACCCTAGGCCCACTCCAATTTGCATACCACCCCAACAGCTACACAGATGACGCAATCTGAATCGTACTCCACACTGCTTTTTCCCACTTGGACAAAAGGAACACCGATGTGAGAATTCTGTTCATTGACTACAGCTCAGTATTCAACGCCATAGTGCCCACAAATCTCGTCACTAAGCTAAGGACCCTGCGACTAAACACTGCCCTCTGCAACTGTATCCTGGACTTCCTGACAGGCTGACTCCAGGTGGTAAAGGTAGGCAACAACACTTCTGCCACGCTGATCCTCAACACGGGGGCCCATCAATGGTGTGTGCTTAGTCCCCTCCTGTACTCCCCGTTTACCCACGACTGCGTAGCCAAGCACTACTCCAACACCGTCATTAAGTTTTTTGATGACACAACAGTGGTAGGCCTGATTACCGACAACGATGAGATAGCCTATAGGGAGGAGGTCAGAGAATTGGCAGTGTGGTGTCAGGACAACAATCTCTCCCTCGACGTAAGCAAGACAATGGAGCTGCATTGTTGGTTAAGGGCTTGTAAAGTAAGCATTTCATTATAAGGTCTAAAGCTGTTTTATTCGGTGCAAGTGACAAAATTTGATCCCGATGTCAATGGCCACTGACACGCTGGAGAAGTGTGCTCTTAACCAGCTGAATCCCTGTTTAAACTGTACTGGGAAGACGGCAGACAGTATGGCGTCGTATTCGAACGGTTTGCTGATGTCAAAGGTGGGGTTATGGTATGGGCAGACATAAGCTACGGACAACAAACACAATTGCATTTTATCGATGGCAATTTGAATGCACAGAGATACTGTGACGAGATCCCGAGGCCCATTATCGTGCCATTCATCCGCTGCCATCACCTCATGTTTCAGCTTAATAACACACAGCCCAATGTCACAAGGATCTGTACACAATTTTTGGCAGCTGAAAATGTCCCAGTTCTTCCATGGCCTGCATACTCACCAGAAATGTCACCCATTGAGCATGTTTGAGATGCTCTGGATTGACGTGTTTGACAGCGTTTTTCAATTCCCGCCAACATCCAGCAACTTCGCACAGCCATTGAAGAGGAGTGGGACAACATTCCACAGACCACAATCAACAGCCTGATCAACTCTATGCAAAGGAGATGTGTCTCGCTGCATAAGGCAGAAATAGTGGTCACACCAGATACTGGTTTTCTGATCTGTGACCAACAGATGCATATCTGTATTCCCAGTCATGTGAAATCCATAGATTAGGTTCCGATGAATTTATTTCAATTGGCTGATTTCCTTTTATGAACTGTAACTGAGTAAAACCTTTGAAATTGTTGCATGTTGCGTTTATATTTCTGTTCAGTATAATACCCTTTCCACACAACTCTGCCAACCTGATCCAAACCGTACTGACTGAGATATTATATTTTTTTTACACATTGTGCTTTTCAGCACAGTTCTAGCCACTGTGGTGGATGCGTAACAGTCCAGCTCAGTACAGCTTGGCTCAGCTTGGTTACTCTCAGCAGTGAGAAAAGCCCTTTGAGTGTTTAACACTGCAGAGAAACAGTGAAGGAGAAGGACGAAAGGAGACAGTAAATTATACAGTGTGTGTAAGACAAAGACATTATGAGTGATACCGTGTGTGTGTGACCCGTGTTCTGAAGGATGATGCCGCTAATGTCAGAAGTGACTTTTCGCCGCAGATAAAGAGAATTAACATAGCAGGTTAGGAAAAATTCTCCCCAACAGGACTCGAATATGCAAGTTTTGACATCACAGTGACATTAAGTGCATTCCTTCTAGACATGACCCATCTCACCAACCATCCAATAACACTGTGGACACATCCCCTCTCCTGCCAACTCACCACACCTGAACTCATTCTACTAATCACCCTTCCTCTCCCATTTCTCTGTCCAGCTTGTTTTACCTCTGTGTTTGTGGTGGGAAGGGGCAGCACAATTCCTTTGCCTTTTGTTGGGAGTGAGATGACTAAAGTAAGTACATAATATTGTGTAGCAGTAATTGTACTGTAGAACCGATGTATATTTATGTTGTTTGCAAACTCATAGTTTGACCTAATGTCTGCACTGGCCTAGTATGTTTTCTGTAGCATAGCAAGTAATAGCCTTTGTTAATCCTAACTTGAGTATTGGTGTATTGCTGGTGTAGCCTACTTTATATACTAATGTTATTAGTATATAATAACACATAGCACTGGTCAGTCACTTATGGTAATGTAGTCTCCCCTTTCGTATTAATTTCAGACCTACCACTTGTATCACCCATTCCGTAGCTCTATCCTACCCCCCCACGCTCCTGTGTCCTTGTGCTGTGCCTTGTTAGTCTAGTAATAAAAGAACCATAACCGGGAAACCTTACCTTTGACCGTCATTCCTGCATTATTATAGATGCACCATAGTGCCAATATCACTCCTCAACCTAGCTTAAGATACAGTCCACCCTAGTCCTTTTCTTTAACCTGTGTGTGTGTACCTCTCCACTGCCTGGCGGAGGTGTGTCATCCAGGTTTTGCGCTCCTCCTTGGAGGCGGTGTGGATCTCGTACATCTCAGGCTCATTGGGGGAGGCACAGATTAGGAACATGGCCTTCTCTTCGTGGGCCACCTCCCTCACAATCAACTTCTGGAGGGAGATCACTGACGGCTTGTTGTCCTGGGGGAGATACGGAAGGCAGCTAGAAGTCAAATTGAAAGAAAATGACACCAGAAAGTGATAAGGGAATTTATATGCTTAAAGGTAATGATTAAAGAATTCCACCCTGAAACGTAACTATTAGTGATTATTAGTTTATGTAGCATGTATAATGAATAATTAAAGTACTAAACGTAAGTCCAATAAGGTTCAGTAGAGACATGTGAGGGAGAGAAATGTGTGTGTGTGTGTGTGTGTGTCTAAGAAAATACCGAGAACAATTCAACTGTGTTTGACCCGACCTGGCTAGAACTCTGAGAAACTTACGATAGGACAGGGAGTCCTTTCAAGGTTCCTCTAATCCCGGGGGAATGGAACTGTCGGCTTGGTAGTGATAAACAGTGGATGCAATTCACCTACTGTACGTGTGTATGTATGTGCGTAGGATATCTACTGTTTGTGTGAAGGTATGTGCGTGAATAGGGAGTGAGTTATAAAATGGATGTCTTTGTATTATGGACTTCAGAGCACTCTCGTGAATAAACTGTACAAACCTTTTGCATAAGCTGAGTCTTTGCCTAATTATTATTAAACCCAGGGTCTTACAAACCTCGGGGATTGGTCAAAGCTTATTGATTGTTAGTTATTATCATTGGGATCGAAAATTCTCATGACAGAAAGCAAAATGGAGACACTATTCATAGTTCTAGACCAGGGATGGGTATCTCCAGTCCTCGGGGGACTGATTTGGTATCACACTTTTGACCCAGCTAAGGGAAAGGGGGATACCTAGTCTACCTAGTAATGCCTTCAACTGAAATGTGTCTATGCATTTAACCCCTCAATCAGAGAGGTGCGGAGGGCTGCCTTAATCGACATCCACGTCTTCGGGGAACAATGGGTTAACTGCCTTGCTCAGGGGCAGAACAACAGATTTTTACCTTGTCAGCTTGGGGATTTGATCCAAACACACCTGACTCCAATAATAAACAAATCATGATCTTCAGTTTAGAATGCAATTAGTTTAATCAGCTGTGTTTGCTAGGGATGGGGGGGGGGAGTATGACACCACTCTGGCCTGCGAAGACTGGAGTTGCCCATCCCTCTTTCTAGACAGATATGCAGACGACTGCTGTATCTATACTGAACAAAAGTATAAACGCAACATGTAAAGTGTTGATCCCATGTTTCATGAGCTGATATAAAAATATCCTAGTAATGTTTCATATGCACAAAAAGCTTATTTATTTAAAAGAAATTGCACATTTGTTTACATCCATGTTAGTGAGCATTTCTCCTTTGCCAAGATAATCCATCCACCTGACATTTGTGGCATATCAAGAAGCTGACTAAACAGCATGATCATTACACAGGTGCAGCTTGTGCTGGGGACAATAGAAGGCCACTCTAAAATGTGCAGTTTTGTCATACAACACAATGCCACAGATGTCTCAAGTTGAGGGAGCGTGCAATCAGCATGCTGACTGCAGGAATGTCCACCAGAGCTGTTGCCAGAGATTGAACTTATTAAGGCTAGGCGTCCCGCTAACGGGACAACTTCCGGGGGAAACTGGAGGGCGTGCAATTCAAATAAATTATGGATATTAAACATTTAGGTACATACAAGTGTCTTATCGGTTGAAAGCTTAAATTCTTGTTAATAATCTACCTGCACTGTCCGATTTGCAGTAGTCTTTACAGCGAAAGCTGTTTACATCAAAATATTTTTCCACCGGCACAGGTTTCATAAATTCACAATTAGCGATTAAATATTCATTTACTTTTTGAAAATCTTCCTCTGATTTGTCATCCAAAGGGTCCCAGCTATAACATGTAGTGTCGTTTTGTTAGGTAAAATCCTTCTTCATATCCCAAAAAGTCTGTTTAGTTGGCGCCATCGATTTTGAGTAATCCACTCATTCAACATGCCAAGATAGGAATCTGAAAATCTACCCCTAAACTTTGTTTCAACAAGTCAAAATATGTTTCTAATCAATCCTCAGATACCCTAAAATGTAATTAAACTATAATATTTCATATGGAAAGAAGTACGCTCAATAGGAAAATGGTATTAGCAGGTGCGTGTCCTCTTCATCGTGCACACACATACACAAATTTCCAAGTCTGTGTTCCTTTAGTAAAACTCATTATTCTTACTCGTTTTGGAAGAAACAAGCCTGAAACATTGACCAAATACTACTGACACCCAGTGGAAGCCATAGGAATTGCATACTGGGAGATAGATCTAATAATTTCCCTATACGTTCAAATCAAATCAAATCAAATCAAATTTTATTAGTCACATACACATGGTTAGCAGATGTTAATGCGAGTGTAGCGAAATGCTTGTGCTTCTAGTTCCGACAATGCAGTAATAACCAACAGTAATCTAACCTAACAATTCCACAACTACTACCTTACACACACACACAAGTGTAAAGGGATAAAGAATATGTACATAAAGATATATGAATGAGTGGTGGTACAGAACGGCATGGCAGATGCAGTAGATGGTATAGAGTACGGTATATACATATGAGATGAGTACTGTAGGGTATGTAAACATAAAGTGGCATAGTTTAAAGTGGCTAGTGGTACATGTATTACATAAAGATGGCAAGATGCAGTAGATGATATAGAGTACAGTATATACATATGAGATGGGTAATGTAGGGTATGTAAACATTGTAAGAGCATGGGCTCTCAAAAAAATGAAAATTCTGGTTGGTTTTTCTTTGGATTTTCTCTTCCCATATCTATTGTGTTATAGTCTCCTACATTATTTTAACATTTCTACAAACTTCAAAGTGTTTTCCAATGGTACCAATTATATGCATATCCTGGCTTCAGGGCCTGAGCAACAGGCGGTTTACTTTGGGCACGTCAGTCAGGTGGACATTGAGAGAAAAAAAGGACCCTAGCCTGAAGAAGTTCTCTACCATAACCAGCCTCCGTCATTTTAGAGAATTTGGCAGTACGTCCAACTGGCCTCAGAACCGCAGACCACATGTAACCACGCCAGCCCAGGACCTCCACATTCGGCTTCTTCACCTGCGGGATCGTTTGAGACCAGCCACCCGGACTGCTAATGAAACTGTAGGTTTGCACAACCAAAGAAATTCTGCACAAACTGTCTTGGGGAAGCTCATCTGCGTGCTCGTCGTCCTCACCAGAGTCTTGACCTGACTGCAGTTTGGTATCGTAACCGACTTCAGTGAGCAAATGCTCACCTTCGATGGCCACTGGCACGCTGGAGAAGTGTGCTCTTCCAGGTTTCAACTGTACCGGGCAGATGACAGTTATGTGGGTGAGCGGTTTTCTGATGTCAACGCTGTGAACAGAGTGCCCCATGGTGGCAGTAGGGACAAGGAACACAGTTGCATTTTACCAATGGCAATTTGAATGCACAGAGAAACCATGACGAGATCCTGAGTTCCTGCTCTGGATTGATGTATACGTCAGCGTGTTCCAGTTCTAGCCAATATCCAGCAACTTCGCACAGCCATTGAAGAAGAGTGGAACGACCTTCCACAGACCACAATCAACAGCCTGATCAGCTCTATGCGAAGGAGATGTGTCGCAATGCATGAGACAAATGGTGGTCATACCAGATACTGACTGGTTTTCTGATCTGTGACCAACAGATGCATATCTGTATATCCATAGATTAGGGCCTGATGAATTTACTTCAATTGACTGATTTCCTTATATGAATTGTAACTCAGTAAAACCTTTGAAATTGTTGCGTTTATTTTTGTTCAGTATAACTTTCTGTTGAGTTAGTATGCCAGATTTGTCAGTGTTTTCCAGAGTGGCAAAGCTCAAGTTAGTTATGTTACATGGTGGAATTAACTGACAAAAATGATTGACTCACCACAGTAGAGAAGACATATCTCTGGTCTTTCTCTTGGAGTAACAACAGGACATCTGACAGCAGCACAGCGAGAATATCTGAAATGAAAGGAGTTTCATTTTTAGACCTGTGTGAGATCAATGCAGACAGAAGAGAGAAGAGGTCACTTCAGACTATGGAGATGCAGCCTGAGGAGAGGTAATCCTGTTACCTTTGAGTCTGCCAGAGGCAGCCTTGTGGTTGACGGTCCCATCGTGCAGCAGCCTGCGTCTGCCCAGGGCCAGGTCCTCTCCGCGGAACACATGGCCATCTTTGATCTTGCCCAGAGACTTGGGCTCTATCTTGTGGGCGATGTCTCGGAGACGCGAGGCCTTCTGATGGAGGTTGACCTGGGCATCAACCTGGACGATGCAGTCTTTGATCAGACCCAGAGACCTCGTCAGCTCCTCATGCTCCTCTGTGCCCACTGGAGGGAGGAAAGAAAAGACCCAGGTCAACTTCAGACACACTGGGTCGATTGCAAAGAACGGGCAAAACTTAACATGGTTGAGGCTGTTCTGAGGGCAGAAGGCGGTGCAACTCAATAATAGGAAGGTGCTCCTAATGTTTTTTTTACTGTCAGTGTGTGTGTGTCTTGCTCGCTCTTCTCTTCTCTCCGCTCTCTCTCTCTCTCTTCTCTATACTCTTTCTCTGTTTTCCATACACAGGCTCTTTGGTGGGTGGGGGGCGCGTGGAGCAACTGTATTAGGAAGGTGTTCCTAATGTTCGGTATACTCAGTGCTAAAAATCATCTCCTCATGAACCATGCGTCAGATTCACTCCAGATTTTGTATTTTGACTTATGATTGCACATAAAGGAAGATACTGTAGTTCCTAAGTGCTTGCTTTGTTATCCAACTGATATTGTGTCCTGTCATCCTGTGATCCCCGTTCATTGCTGCTCGCAGCTATATTTGTATTACTTATTGTTAATACTGTCTTTGGTGTGATTATCAATGCCCAAGCACCTTTTAACCCACTCCTATCCGCGGAGGATCTGCAGAGGAGGAAGTGGAGGACCATCCTCCTCAGTGAATCTCAGAAATGAAAAGTCAAACGTTTCAAAAGTTCTCCTTTTTAGGAAAAAACTATACTAAATATATTCACGTCACCAAATAATTGATTAAAATGCACTGTTTTGCAAGGAAGGTCTAGAGTAGCCTTACCAGCACTCTGTAGGGAAGCACCATGGTATAGCCGCAGGACAGCTAGTTTCCGTCCTCCTCTTGGTACACTGCCTTCAATACAAAACCTAAGAGGCTCGTGGTTCTCAGCCCCTTCTATAGACTTACAAAGTAATTATCCTCTTCAGGATCGGACCCGTGTTTTCAATTTTAGCCTAAAATTACATACCCAAATCTAAGGCCCTGAAGCAAGGATATGCATATTCTTGGTACCATTTGAAAGGAAACACTTTGAAGTTTGTGGAAATGTGAAAGGAATGTAGGAGAACACAATAGACCTGGTAAAAGATAATACAAGAAAAAACAACCGTTCGTTTTTTTGTTTTTTTTCTACCATCTTTGAAATGCAAGAGGAAGTCCATGTATTTTTTCCAGTGCAGCTGCAATTTAGATTTTGGCCACTAGATGGAGGCAGTGTATGTGTAAAGTTTTAGACTGAACCATTGCATTTCTGTTCAAAATGTTGTATCAAGACTGCCCAAATGTGCCTAATATGTTTATTAATAACTTTTCATGTTCAAAACTGTGCACTCTCCTCAAACAATAGCATGGTATTATTTCACTGTAATAGCTACTGTAAATGGGACAGTGCAGTTAGATTAACAAGAATTTAAGCTTTCTGCCAATATCAGATATGTCTGTCCTGGGACATTTTCTTGTTACCTACAAGCTCATGCTAATCGCATTAGCCTACGTTAGCTCAACGTCCCCTGGGGACCCACCCATTCTGAAGAAGTTATGACAGGTTGGAGGATGTCCTCCAACCTATCAGAGCTTTTGCAGCATGAACTGACATGTTGTCCACCCAATTAAAGGATCAGAACGAATCTAGTATTGACAGCATAAGCTGCAGCTATCTAGTACTCAGAGAGTGAAAGACAATAGTTGAACAGTTTTGAACAAATTAATTTCTTCAAAAATGAAGAAGTAAGATAGAGAGAGAGAGAAATATAGCTATTTTTTTTCACTTACTTAGCTAGCGAACGCAGTTAGCTAGTTTAGTCTACTCAAACACCCGGTTCAAACAGAGATGGATGGATGCTATGTGGATGCTATGGATGCTATGTTAGCTAGCTGGCTATGGCCATCCAGCACTGGAACTTTTCCAAGTTAATGTAAGCTTTAAGGTTTTAAAAATGTATTGCCACCAGGGCCCGCCGGTGTAACTACTTGCTGACTGTACTGCATGATTATAGCGGGTTTACTAACGCGTTAGTTCTAGTAGATATGTTGACTATGACATTATATGGTGACAACCGCTACACACAGCCTACATCGTTATGATATGAATTTTTTATTTTTTGCCTGGCCAGACAGCTGCTCTGTTGTGCACTGAAGTCCACAAGCGAAGGGAAATGGTGAGAGGAGGAGTGCGAAGATGCTAGAAGGAATTCTACAACGATCAAAGGGATCGTGCTGTATGTTTGTGGCAGCTATGAAAGTTAACTGTGTTTGCATGTGATCAGGGGTGTATTCAGTCCACCGATTCTGTTGAAAAGTTTCTTAAACGGAAGCAAATGGAACGAAACTGGGATAAACATACCTGAATTTGTCCAATAGAAGCTCTCGTTTGCAACTGTTGGACTAATGGTATTGAATGTGTCAATGTCTGTCACCTTGATTACTAACATTTTTCTCTACCTGTGTACCTACATTGTAAACTTTAATTCATAGGCTAGGTTGTAGCAACCTCATGTGGGTAAATTTGAGTATCATGTAGTAGCCTAAACCTATCAATGCTACATTGAGCTGTGTGAATGGAATATGAATAACAATCATCCAATATGTTGTAATGGAAATAAGGCCATGCTCATAAAAAAAAAAATTGCATCCTCCCTCATCTTAAACGGCACCGACCGCCACTGACTATCGATAAAACAATTGTATTAAGTCATATAAAAGTTTTAGTGTGTGTAAAGGTTTCAAATGCATCCTGTCATTACTGTGATAGTTTTTTTTGTATATTAAATACCTTTAATTAATAAAATATTGAATCAGTCTTCCTCAAATGATGACGCAATCTTTATGAGGGAGGGATTCTGACTTCATTGGTCCTCAACTCACAGATCAGACACTTAATTCAGGATAAATTGAGTTATCCCTGAGTTAGCCTGCCCAGGAGCAGGTTAGTTCTTGAGGATTTGTTGCCATATAAATGTACCTGGCTAAATGGTGAGCCACTTTCATGGTACCGATTTATCCAGAGTTGAACTCAGAGTTGGCCAGTTACCTCGCTAACTCCTCTAACAACTTAAGTTGTATAGGGTTCAGGTCTAAAAGAACCTCGACATCCACTTTAACCCTCTAGAGTCTGTCGGGGAAGAGGGTCCTAAGCTAACATATGGACATTTTATTTTTTAAAGATGGTCATACCAGGAACCATTTAGCTATTTGATATTTTAAGACCCCTTAAGTTATCAAAAAATGTATTAAATTATTGGATGAAACATTGAATTTGGCATCATGCTATTAGTCAATAGAAACGCATTGAATAACAGATTCACTACATGGAACAACAGTCCCATATCTGAGAGCTATAGTTATTTTTTGTACATGTATTTATCCCCTTATTTTGGGCACTAAACTATCTCCATATACTTCCATTCATTTAAAAACATTTTTTTTTTTACTGGTACCGGGGACCTTCAGACGAGGCTTGTGGGCGTCCTAGAGCAAAACGGAGAACGCCATCCTGTACTTTATAGGCCAAACCGTTTGGACACTACAGGCGTTTTTGTGAGAAGACCAGATTTTTGGGATGTCTCATGGTCTGACAAACACCGCTCTAGCACTACCATCGGCAGATGCGGTGGATTGAGACGCAACTCATATAAAAAAACGTAGTTTAAATGGATGGATTTAAAAAATAAAAAATAAAGTTTATTAAATTCACACTGGGGTATGGAAATCGTAGTCTAAGAGTTATGGAGTGGAAAATCAGTGGCCCGTGATGGTTGCAACTGAGATCAGCTGTGCGGGTGATATTTTTTTTTAAATTGAAGGTTTAATGAGAGATTACCTTACTAGTACGCTGGCCAATGTTCATTGCAATAGGCCATCTCTGAATGTTAGGGAGAAATAATGTTATTCTTTCTATTCCAACAGTCTTTCAAGTTCCTGTCACAAAGTCCTGAACAAAAAGTTGGGCCTCAACCTTCAAGAGCTAGCAGAGGGGAAAGACATGGGGCTCCGATTCCCGACCCGAGTCAAGCGCACGGAAAATAAACTTTATGCACTTTTCTCTCTATGACCTTGAACTTAAGCATGAGAATAGCATGCTTATTCACCTGCTATTCGTTTTGGGTAGAGATCGAATGAAGGTGTGGCGGTGGTGTCTATAGATATGCCGTATTCTGACCGTGACTTCATTCCACCACCTTTACAAGTGAAGAAACCAAGAAGAAGGTTCAGCGAACCTACCAGTTCTTATTTTTTCCCCAATAGAAATTACAGCATTCGCCATGCACTGTAATTTATAAATGGAGAAGAGCTATTGATAGGCGCTAGGTAAATGAGTAATACATTTGGAGAAGGATAGTAAATACTGTACACATAGGAATTGTTTTAGATGAGTTTTCCTTATGATCCCTGGAGATGAATGTGAAACAAGTCATATGGAAGCAAACTGAAAATCATATCAACATGACATGTATTATGGCCCATTTTCCACAGTGAAATAGGCTATAAAAAGCTGTGCTGTTATTACACATTTTTATTGAGAGCCCTCCTAATTTAGGCTTCTGTATTGAGAGCCCATATAGGCTTCTGTATGGGCTTTAGAATGTTCAATTAAAGTCTATGCCTGGGCTTTTCTCCATTTTATTTTACAATTTGTATCATGTTAAATATTAGCCAACGTCAGTAATATCCACATACATTTATCACTGTCACTTTAGTGTTCATTTTCTTCAATTTGAAGCTTAGATTTTTGCATAATTCCATGCCGTTTACCTTTCATTCCTCTGTCACATCCGTGTAAGTTGTTCCTGAGGGTCGCTAGCATTAGTGGATCATATTAGGCTAATGAAACGTTGTGCAATAATTGGAACTGGAACTGAGACCACACGTAGCAGGTCAAACCTGGAGCATGGTTCACAACGACTGTACCGTTGTCATACAGTTCCATGATAAGTGAGAGTTAGGTTAGATTTATAGGACTATTGTTCAACCCCTAATGTACACTTTCCCCCCCACCTTCCAATATTTTAATGGATTGACCTTAAAATTGACAACTTTTAGGTTGAATCAAACCACTCTTTTTTTATTTATTAATATTTTGTGTGTAAAGGCTCTAAACCTATTTTATGATTCATACATACAGTTGAAGTCGTACGTTTATATACACCTTAGCCAAATACATTTAGACTCAGTTTTCACAATTCCTGACATTTAATCCTAGTAAATGTTCCCTGTCTTAGGTCAGTTAGGATCACCACTTTATTTTAAGAATGTGAAATGTCACAATAATAGTAGAGAGAATGATTTATTTCAGCTTTATTTCTTTCATCACATTCCTAGTGAGTCAGAAGTTTACATACACTCATTAAGCATTTGGCAGCATTGCCTTTAAATTGTTTGACTTGGGTCAAACGTTTCGAGTAGCCTTCCACAAGTTTCCCACAATAAGTTGGGTGAATTTTGGCCCATTCCTCCTGACAGAGCTGGTGTAACTGAGTCAGGTTTGTAGGCCTCGTTGCTCACACACGCTTTTTCAGTTCTGCCCACAAATTTTCTATAGGATTGAGGTCAGGGCTTTGTGATGGCCACTCCAATACCTTGACTTTGTTGTCCTTAAGCCATTTTGCCACAACTTTTGAAGTATGCTTGGGGTCATCGTCCATTTGGAAGACCAATTTGCGACCAAGCTTTACCTTCCTGACTGATGTCTTGAGATGTTGCTTCAATATATCCACATAATTTCCCCCCCTCATGATGCCATCTATTTTGTGAAGTTCACCAGTCCCTCCTGCAGCAAAGCACCCCCACAACATGATGCTGCTTGTTTGAAGGTAGGCCTTGAAATACATCCACAGGTACACCTCCAATTGACTCAAATTATGTCAATTAGCCTATCAGAAGCTTCTAAAGCCATGACATCATTTTCTGGAATTTTCCAAGCTGTTTAAAGGCACAGTCAATTTAGTGTATGTAAACTTCTGACCCACTGGAATTGTGATACACTGAAATAATCTGTCTGTAAACAATTGTTCGAAAAATTACTTGCCATGCACAAAGTAGATGTCCTAACTGACTTGCCAAAACTATAGTTTGTTAACAATACATTTGTGGAGTGGTTGAAAAACAAGTTTTAATGACTCCAACCTAAGTGTATGTAAACTTCCGACTTCAACTGTACTTTCCTTAACCCTAAAATATGCCTAAATAATATAAGATCAGAGTATTATATTTATTTTATTTAAATATACAAGCTGGTGCTGAAACGGAGACGAAGAGATGGCATTCTTTCATTGACCCATATATTCTTAACTAGTTCTCTCGTTGTATTCTATTGAGTCTGTCACAAAATTCTAATTCAAGCTACACCATATTTAAAGGGATGGCTTAAGACAAATGTACTGAAAACCACAAGAAAATCTGTTGGCCAGCAAGTGGGAGGGGGGGTTCAGAGGTTGAATTAAATGTATTCAGAGCGCAAGGTAGCCACACCTGCAGAGCAGGTTACGCGACTGAATAAGGTAAGTCTGAATACCAAATACTGAGAAGTGGGTAGGAAAGACATAAATTCCTAAATCAGGATCGGGTCTCCTTACCTTCTGTGTTCTGCACAATGCGTTCCACCAGCACTGGGTACTTCGTGATGCGCTGTGTCACCAGGAGAATACACTCTGTCACTCCTAATCTTCTCACAATTGACAAATTGTTGATTTTCTGGAAGAAAAAGCTACATATTTTATACACAGTTCATAGACCATGTAGTGTAATCTATAAATATTTCTGGTTACACACAATAGCCGAATGTGGAAAAAGTATCATATCTTCTTAAATGGCCCACTGTCATTAATGTTCCTTTAAGTTAGCACATGGTGGATTGGACAGGATTTGTCAATGTCTCTATTATTGTAGAACCAAAAACTTACCCGTATGAGGTTTTGGAACTTCTTGTTGTGCAGCTGCTCCTTGTAGTAGCTGACAGCCTCTGTGTGGCGGCTACAGAAATCACCATAGCTCTCCTTCATCCGCTCCCCTATCGCACCTGAAAACTGGAGAGGAGACAAGGATGAGAACAGTCTCAGTATTGTTGGTCTTCCAGGGCTCCTCTGATAACTTTTCACTGCCAAGTTTTTAATTGTAGGGATTTTTTATAGAGAGGGAGACAGATAGTAGGGGCATAGACTGAGTGGCTGAGACGGGGCTCGAACCCCCATCGCCAGGGGAGCAAATGCGATCCGGAGTTGGCATCTCAGGCTTTGCTTACACATGCAGCCAATTCTGATATTTTGCCACCAATTGGTCTTTGACAAATGATCAGACAACTTGCACATAATTGGGAAAAAGATCAGAATTGGGTACCTGTGTCAACATAGCCTTTGACCACTACACCAGACTCCGGCACTTTCTGACAGGTTCACTGAGTGCACAAAACATTAGGAACACCTTCCTAATATTAAATTGCACCCCCTTTTTCCCTTAGAACAGCCTCAATTTGTCGGGGCATAGACTAGAGGTGTTGAAAGCGTTCCACAGGGATTGTGGCCCATGTTGACTCCAATGCTTCCCACAGTTGTGTGAAGTTGACTGGATGTCCTTAGGGCGGTGGACTATTATTGATACACACAGGTAACTGTGCATGAAAAACACAGCATTGTTGCAGTTCTTGATACCCTCAAACTGGTGCGCCTGGCACCTACTACCATAACCCATTCAAAGGCACTTAATTCTATTGTGTTGCCCATTCACCCTCTAAAATGGCACACATACACAATCCATGTCTCAATTGTCCCAAGGCTTAAAAATCCTTCTTTAACCTGTCTCCCCCCCTTCATCTACACTGACTGAAGTGGATTTATCAAGTGATATCAATAAGGGATCATAGCTTTAACCTGGATTCACCTGGTCAGTCTGTCATTTAAAGAGCAGGTGTTTTTAATGTTTTGTATACTCAGTGTATATCTTATTTTCACTTATAAAAGGGAAGGGGGCAGAGAGCGGAAGACAGTTATGTGGGAAAATTACAAACTTTGTTCTGCACATACGCTGTATGAGCCTTAAACCTGCACATTTCCACTGTCTGTTTCTCATATTAGAAGAAGCCAGAGTTTTTCCTCTTGTTTCTGAGTAACTTAGTCACGCAGCCAAAGACAGTGCTATGTGAGAGTGACCCGTTTTTGGTCCATCCTGTTCCTTTCGTATCTTTCAAGGGCACAGCTGTGTGGAGATATTAAGAGAACAGAGGCTAGCTTGAGAAGCAGCGACAATTCTATCAGCAGAAAGGAGTAACAAAACTGGCGTTATGACTTGTTTGTAGGCTCTCTCACACCTGCTAAACTTCCACGTAGACAAAGGTTATAGAAGTTGAGACCCAACTCTTGTTCGTTGGGCTCTTAACGCTGCACTGTTGAGTGGACTGTTATCTGCTCCAGATTTGCAAATAGTATTATAAAAAGTTGTTATTTTGAAGAATCTGCAGTCTCTTCCTTTCTGGTTAGAATTTCCACGACAATTCTTGATGACAAGGATGGGATGGCTAACTCCGCTTGCTGATCGTTCCCGGAGACACAGAGGTTAACTGTGCATAGGGGCTACGTTAGGTGTGGCTCAGGGAGCTCACACTCCACTCAAAGGAGCAGAAGGGACCCCGCCTCGGACCCGGCAGAGAGCGTCAGTGGATGGATACGCCATCCAGAACAGACAAAATACATTTAAGGGTAAGACAGATTTTCTTTCAAACATCATAGAAAATCCTGTTCTGGGAACAGGTTGTGCACATGAGGTCTTTGTTGGAGCAAAGACACCCCTAGCTGTAAACTTTGTTGTAGAGTTATTTCTGATAGGGGAAGTCCTAGAATATTTAATTAGGAACTCTGTTGGAACAGATATCATTAATTAAAGGAGAAATTCTGGGACGAGTTGCCCTGTTGGAGCAGGGACATCTCTGACTAGGATCCTTGTAGGAGCAGGGATAACCTGGTCAGAGATGGGTGAGTTTTCACTGTGTGTGAAGAAGACCTTGTCTTAGTGACAAGGATGGCTCTACTGTGTGTGGAGAAAGCCCTGTTTTATAAGAGGTATTCCTGGGTAAATGAGCATTAGTTGGCAAAGTACTTAATTAATATTAATTGATATGCCATGGTTTGCAATCATCAGATGTAAATGCATGAGTTATGTGGTTCCAGGACAGGAAAAGTAGCCACCCTTTGCCTTGATGACAGCTTTGCACACTCTTGGCATTCTCTCAACCATCTTCACTGGGAATGCTTTTCCAACAGTCTTGAAGGAGATCCCACATATGCTGAGCACTTGTTGGCTGCTTTTCCTTCACTCTGTGGTCCGACTCATCCCAAACCATCTCAATTTGGTTGAGGTCGGGATTGTGGAGGCCAGGTCATCTGATGCAGCACTCCATCACTCTCCTCCTTGGTAAATAGCCCTTTACACAGCCTGGAGGTGTGTTGGGTCATTGTCCTGTTGAAAAACAAATGATAGTCTCACAAAGACACAGCGGTTGGAACCAAAAATCTCAAATTTGGAGATAATGTCCATTGCCAGTTTAATGTCTTGGCCCAAGTAAGTCTCTTCTTCTTATTGGTGTCCTTTGGTAGTGGTTTCTTTGCAGCAATTTGACCATGAAGGCCTGATTCACACAGTCTCCTCTGAACAGTTGATGTTGAGATGTGTCTGTTACTTGAACTCTGAATAATTTATTTGGGCTGCAATTTCTGAGGATGGTAACTCCAATGAACTTATCCTCTGCAGCAGAGGTAACTCTGGGTCTTTCATTCCTGTGGCGATCCTTATGAGAGCCTGTTTCATCATAGCACTGAATGGTTTTTGCGACTGGATTGATTGGCCTTCGTGTCTTAAAGTAGTGATGGACTGTTGTTTCTCTTTGCTTATTTGAGATGTTCTTGCCATAATATGAACTTAGCCGTATTTGGCAAAAGACCATCTTCTGTATACCCCCACCTACCTTGTCACAACACAACTGATTGGCTCAAACGCATTAAGAAATAAAGTAATTCCACAAATTAACTTTTAAGAAGGCACACCTGTTAATTGAATTGCATTCCAGGTGACTACCTCATGAAACTGGTTGAGAGAATACCAAGAGTGTGCAAAGCTGTCATCAAGGCAAAGGGTGACTACTTGGAAGAATCTCAAATATAAACAAATCAAAATACATTTGAACACTTCTGTTACTACATGATTCCATATGTGTTTTTTCATAGTTTTGATGTTTTCACTATTATTCTACAATGCAGAAAATAGTAAACATAAAGAAAAACCCTTTAATGAGTAGGTGTTCTAAAACTTTTGACCGGTAGTGTACTTGGGGAAATAATTGCTTATGTGCATAAAACACATACACCATTTTGTATAGGGGGAAATACTATATGGGTACAGAATTCTAAATGACATAAAGACATAAACAAATATTTTGATGGCGAAGAAATGCCCCCTTTTGAGTTAACCCATAATATATTTTAAGAAAGGAAGAAGTTCCTAACTAAATATGATTTGTTTTGTGTTTGTATAGACAGAGTTTCACAATGGGAGCCAAGAGCAGCAGGGGAGAAACTTGTCTGCCTGACCCGCTGACCGGACCGGTGAAGGTAATGGTGGTAAGTGGGGCAGGGACATTCTGGAACAGGTACCGCTCTGGCACAAGCTAGCAGGCTTTCCCTTGAAAGGTACATTTAGTGAAGTTTTGCAAGCACAATGTAGAAAGAAGTTACAGGACTTAGAAGAAACCAAGAAAGGCAAGGCAAGTAGAATAGACTGGGTAGATTTTAGGAAATGGGAAAGAGAAGCAGAGAAAGGCAGATGAGAAAATTAAAGGAATAATGTGAATGATAAAAGGAGAAACAAGGACTTTCCACCTCCCTGTTATACCTCTGTATCCACTGCACCAGCACCCGCCCTGGTTGTCCAACAGCAGCCTGCTTAGCCGCCTCCCCCACCGCAGCTCTACCCCGAAACAAGACCTGATACAACTGAAGGACTGTCAGACCCCTACGAGGCAGCCCCAGAGCAGTAGGAACCTGTTCTGCACACCACCTACAATGACTCCCATTTCACTAGAGGACTACAGGCATAGATTGGAGAACTGTTTCCGCAAACACAGTGGCATCAGAACAGCAACCGATGACTACAACAGCCTCTTGAAGGCAGCCCTAATGAATGGACTTTTGCTAGCCCTTGGTGAACAGGATAAGACGACCTGCATTGGCTGGGAAACTACAACCCTACAGACGGTCATTGAACACTGTAAACACGCTGAGAGGCAGCAACTGTCTCAAGAAGATAAGACGATACAGAGAATGGAAAAGGAGGAGTGCACAGCTGGCGTTCTCAAAAATAGGGACAACAGGCTCAGGGACAACCTCCAAAAAGATTGACAGAGAGGAAAAGGAAGAGGTAGAAGAGGAGGGGGAGACGGTGCGGACTGGCTGGACGACAGCAACCATAATGCTATAATTGTGGAAAGAGTGGACATTTTGCAAAAGACTGCAAGAACGGATTGGGAGGGGGAGGTAACTGGAGAACAGGACCGCCACCGAAAACGACCCTTTTACAACCCACACAGAGACTGACGCGAGGATGAGACAGTTGACTAGAGGTCGACCGATTCTGATTTTTCAACGCTGACACCGATTTATTGGCGCACCAAAAAAGACGATACCGATTTTTGATAATAATGACAATTACAACAATACTGAATTAACTTTTATTTTAACTTAATATAATACATAAATAAAATCAATTTAGTCTCAAATAAATAATGAAACCTGTTCAATTTGGTTTAAATAATGCAAAAACACAGTGTTGGAGAAGAAAGTAAAAGTGCAATATGTGCCATGTAAAAGAAAGCTAACGTTTAAGTTCCTTGCTCAGAACATGAGAACATATGAAAGCTGGTGGTTCCTTTTAACATGAGTCTTCAATATTCCCAGTTAAGAAGTTTTAGGTTGTAGTTATTATAGGAATTATAGGACTATTTCTCTCTATACCATTTGTATTTCATATACCTTTTGACTATTGGATGTTCTCGTAGGCACTATAGTATTGCCAGCCTAATCTCGGAAGTTCATAGGCTTGAAGTCATAAACAGCGCTGAGCTTCAAGCATTGCAAAGAGCTGCTGGCAAACGCAGGAAAGTGCTGTTTGAATGAATGCTTATGAGCCTGCTGCTGCCTACCACCGCTCAGTCAGACTGCTCTATCAAATCATAGACTTAATTATAGTACAAAACACACAGAAATACGAGCATTAGGTCATTAATATGGTCAAATCCGGAAACTATCATTTCGAAAACAAAACATTTATTCTTCCAGTGACAGACGGAACCGTTCTGTATTTTATCTAATGGGTGGCATCCCTAAGTTTAAGTATTGCTGTTACATTGCACAACCTTCAATGTTATGTCATAATTATGTAAAATTCCGTCAAATTAATTACGGTCCTTGTTAGGAAGAATTGGTCTTCATACAGTTTACAACGAGCCAGGCGGCCCAAACTGCTGCATATACCCTGACTCTGCTTGCACAGAACGCAGAACGCATGTTAGCAGGCAATATTAACTAAATATGCAGGTTCCAAAAAATATACTTGTGTATTGATTTTAAGAAAGGCATTGATGTTCATGGTTAGGTACACATTGCTTTTTTTCCCGCGAATGCGCTTGTTAAATCATCACCCGTTTGGCGAAGTAGGCTGTGATTCGATGATAAATTAACAGGCACCGCATTGATTATATGCAACGCAAGCTAGATAACTACACTTGGTTGATGATATTACTAGTTTAACTAGTGATTATATTAAGATTGTTTTTATAAGTTTAATGCTAGCTAGCCACTTACCTTGGCTCCTTGCTGCACTCGCGTAACAGGTGGTCAGCCTGCCATGCAGTCTCCTCGTGGAGTGCAATGTAATCGGTGTCCAAAAATACCGATTGTTATGAAAACTTGAAATCGGCCCTAATTAAATCGGCCATGCCAATTAATCGGTCGACCTCTACAGTTGACACCCCTGGACAGCATTTAAAGATTATTTCAAGCCCCCGTAAGGAGCCAATGGTTCGTCTCTTCGTCAATGGTGAGTCAATTGAATTTCTAGTAGAAACTGGTGCTGCAATGTCTGTCTTAAATTCTAAAACTATGTCCAATCCTCCCATGTCAAATGAATCACTCTTGTTTCTGAGTAACTTGGTCATGCGGCCAAAGACAAAGGGCCATCTGAGAGTGACCAGTTCTTGGTCCATCCTGTTCTTTTCGTATCTTTCAAGGGCACAGCTGTGTGGAGATATTAAGAGAACAGAGGCTAGCTTGAGCAGCAGCACCTAGATATCAGCTAGAAAGGAGTAACAAAACTGCGCGTAATGTTCTCATCACGCTCTCAAACACCTGCTAAACTGCCACGTAGACAAACGTTATAAAAGCTGAGACCCAACTCTTGTTCGTTGGGCTTTTAACGCTGCAACATTGGGTGGATTGTTAATTGCTCCAGATGAGCAAATCTTGTAATAAAGTTGTTGTTTGAATAATCTAGTCTTTCTCTTCCTTTTGATTAGAATTTCCAGTCAAGGTAATTGGGATACAGCATCTACATTTATTTTTCTTTACCTGCAAATACGGGAAAAATACAAGTCATTGTGTATGTAAGAGAGACTGAATTAGAGAAAGTGTGTGTAACACTGTGTGTGTGGTGTCTCTCTACCTGTGCGGTGAGGATGTCAGCGAGTCTCTGTATGTTGTAGTTCTTGTCGCTGCCGGGCTGCGTGGCGTCTCGGCGCCGCTCTTTGAGGTGGGACAGGAAGTGTGTGTGTAGCTCCAGTAGGCTCTCCAGGCGCGGGAACAGACAGTCCAGACACCGCTCATCCATCTGCAGGTGCTCTTTCAGCTCCCTCACGTACACACGCAACATGATCTTCAGGGTCCGTACGTGATGCATCTCTGTCTGCATCAACTCTGTTGGGATAAATAGACAGAATGACTGACAGAACCTGAAAGAGGGGGTTCAACATCTAATTAGCCTTTTACAGTAATTTGCTTTCCTCCACCGGACTCCTTTATTGATTGTAGAGCCAGACAGAGATAGATGGAACAATTGACATTCAAAAAGAGTTGAGCTTCTCATAATTCACCTTCTAATCCTCAACTTAACCACAGATATAACTAGAAAATCACATTGAAAGCCTACATAAAACACGACAAATATAACAAGATGTATAAGACATCAAAAGACAACAAAGATAGTGTATGACAAACTGACCGTAGATGACGTCCTGTCTCTTGACCATCTCCTTGGTGTGTTTCTTCAGGTACTGTTGGTCCACAGCCAGGCTCCATGACTCCACATCCAAGTCCTGGGCATCTGACTCCAGATCAGCTTGAACCGCAGAGTAGTATGCGTCTGGGGGAGGGGAGGGGCAGGGAACAGGTTGAGGCTGGCTGCAGCAGTGTGACTGTATGCTTGTGTAGCACAACTCCAATGTATTTCTAATGCATTCAATAGGTGATGTTCGTTAAAGTCACATCACATGATTTAGCAATATGTGCAACTAAATGCTAAAATAATAATCCTACGCTATGACCACTAACACATACTGATCTCCCGTAGTCGGGGTGGATGACTGTTTCTGTCTTGCTACTGTAGCAGCACTAGCTACATCACTGCTAGACAACCTGGGATAATCATGCAGTCTCTTCCACACACTCCAGCTTAATGAAACTGGGTGAGGTCCCATCTCTCTCCCAACAGCCCATGCTCTCTATATGCCAGCCACATAACCCGTCTCATAACCTAGGATAACAAATAGGGTTGCACAACCTTCCTCCTGGAGAGCTACCCTCCTGAAGGCTTTCTCTCCAACCCTAATCTAGCACACATGATTCTACTAATTGGCTGCTCAATAGAACTTTGATTAGCTGAATCGTGTTAGTTACAACAGGGTTGGAGCAAAAGCCTGCACACTCAGTAGTGGTTGTCCACTGCGGCTGTACGGTACTCGCTCTCATGTATCTAAGCTCTAAAGAGCAGCTCCCTCTCTAACCCACTCACCCTCTACGATGATGGAGTCAGTGGTGGAAGGGGTCAGGGACACCGCATACTCGTTGAAGCGCTTGATCCCGAAGCGGAGGCTGTCCATCTCGTCCATGTCCCCTGGGAGGGATCTGAAAGAGGAGCGCCACAGGTCCAGAGTGGCATACATACTGAGAGACTACAAGACTACTATACACTAACACTACAGACACAGCTACAATACAGACGTCCTGAATGACATGCTGGACTGAGATGTTACAACTACAACAAGACACACTAACACCAACACCCCCCTGGCATAGGAGAAAGATACAGCTACACTACACTAAAATGACATACATACTGTACATGCTGAGATACTACACAGACACTACTCAACCACAGTAGACAAAGACACAGCTACACTACAGCTAGACTGTCATATATGCTGAGAGAGACTATACTACCACAGATGGCAAAGACACAGCTACACACCTCCCGCAACCTGCCTGCCTGCAAGATGCCCTGTCTACGACAGCACTATGATAGCACTGGCTGTTTTAAGCTCTGTCTCAACTCAAATCAAAGAACTGCAAAATTCACTTGACAGTTAGCTGCAGCATGTCACCTATTAATAACACATCACAGACATGTAGAAAAAGTTAAAGCCCAAACCAGCTTTTTAGCTGGAAGGAAATAATGTATAAATAGCCTAGATTTACATGCACCACAACCACCAGAAAGGTCAAATTAATTTGCTTAAAAACTAACATTAAATTCACAAATTAAATTATATAGAGCAGTGGTATAGAGTCTATACAGACGATATAGGGCAGTGGTATAGTCTATAACTACAGTCTATTATGACAATGGTATAGCCTACATAGTGGCGGTCAATACACTGCTATTGACCAGCGGCTAGCTTATGTAGCCTGCTGACTGATTGGTCAGGTGGCTAGCTGTTGTTAGTACTAACCCAGAGCTGCTGTTGTGGCTGTGGTTGAGGTTGAGGCTGGCTGCAGCAGTGTGACTGTTGCTGGAGGAAGAGCTGCTGGAGGCAGCAGGCTGAGCACTGGGTCTCCGTGGGCTGAGGGTCATGTCTGGGACTTGCGGCGAGCCGGAGGGGCCCTCAGGAGCCAGCGAGGACTTGTCCCGCTCCCTCAGGGCTGGGAAAAGACGAGAGAAGGATGAGAGATGGCAAAAACGCTGCTTGCCCCAGTAACGCTGCAGCCAGAAGCGAGGCAGAGAACCCTGCAGGAAGTGACAGGTGAGGTGGTCTCTGTGCATCAGCACTCGGACCCCCAGACGGCCAGACAGACCCCAGGAGGGCCCCCAGACATTGACCCTACTCCGGGCAGGTCTGGCCCGACCAACCCCCTTGTTAACCTCTAGCTCCATAGTGTCGGTCTGTCTCGCAGGAGTAGAGGTGATGCTGCTGCTCGCACTATAGTCACGGAGACCGAAACACACATGGCTTTATATGCCCACCCGACTCTTGATTAAGTACATTCTAGAGAGCACACATGCCCGTTTCCTTTTCTCTCTCTCGTTTTTTCTACATCTCTCTCGCTCTCTCTTCTCTTCCCATCCCCTCTCCCTCCTCCACCTCTGTTTCCAGCGGGGGCAGGGCTGGGGTGGGCTGTGTGATAATAGGCAGAGATCAACAAGTAGGAGGGGAGATGAGAACACAGGCGTCTGTCAGTCAGAGTCCTGCTGCTCTTCAGATGACTACCGCTACTGAGGATGAGCAACGTAGACTCAACCCTCACCTGCTAGACTGCTGCTACTGAGGATGAGCAGTGTAGCTTCAGCCATCACCCACCAGACTGCTGCTACTGAGGATGGGCAGTGTAGCTTCAGCACTTATCCACCAGGCTGCTACTAATGAGGTTGAGCAGTGTAGCTTCGGCACTTATCCACCAGGCTGCTACTAATGAGGATGAGCAGTATAGCTTCAGCCCTCATCCACCAGACTGCTGCGACTGAGGATGAGCAGTTTAACATCTGGGTGATTCTCATGAAACTGGCATTTGACAAAAAATAAACATTTTCCACCATAATTCCTCTTGGATCACTAAGATTAGGATCTGCATGTATCTATTTCATAATTATTATGTAGTATATTAATCAGATATTATGCATTTGACCAACATTTCTACAACTACCAATGCAAAAAATATAATTACCACAGTTTTTGAAGTCCAAAAAAGTTAGAAACAAATAATGTATACATTTTTTTTTAAACATTGCTCACCTAATGAAAAGGGCTGAGTTACACATAACACTGAAACAAATAAATACTGAACCAAAATATAAATGCAACATGAAACAATTTCAAAGATTTCACTGAGTTACAGTTAATAAAAAGACATCAGTTAATTGACATAAATTAATTAGGCCCTAATCTATGGATTTCACATGACTTGAAATGCAGAAATTAATCTGTTGGTCACATATACCTTTAGAAAAAAGTAGGAGCGTGGATCAGAAAACCACTCAGTATCTGGTGTGATCCCCATTTGCCTAGCGCGACTCATCTCCTTCACATAGAATTGAACAGCCTGTTGATTGTGGCCTGTGGAATGTTGATTGTGGCCCACTCTCCTTCAATGGCTGTGCAAAGTTCCTGGATATCCAGAGCATTCCAAACATGCTCAATGGTTGGCGTGGTTACACGTGGTCTGTGGTTGTGAGGCCAGTTGGAAATACTGCCAAATTCTCTAAAATGACGTAGAGAAATTAACATTAAATTCTGGCAACATCTCTGGTGGACATTCCTGCAGTCAGCATGCCAATTGCATGCTCCTTCAACTTGAGGCATCTGAGGCATTGTGTTGTGTGACAAAACTGCACATTTTAGAGTGGCCTTTTATTGCCCCCAGCACAAGGTGCACCTGTGTAATGATCATGCTGTTAGATGGATGGATTATCTTGGCAAAGGAGAAATACTCACGAACAAGGATGTAAAACTTGCTAAATAAGCTTTTTGTGCATCCTCATTCTGAAGGCATACAGTGCATTCGGAAAGAATTCAGACCACCTTCCTGATCAACGTTCTTCTCCCCAGATCGCTCTGTTTGGCCGGGCGGCCATCTCTAGGAGAGTTTTGATGGTTCCAAACTTCTTCCATTTAAGAATGATGGAGGTCACTGTGTTCTTGGGGACCTTCAATGCTGCATAAATGTTTTGGTACCATTCCCTAGCTCTGTGCCTCAACACAATCCTCTCGGAGCTCTACGGGACATTCTTTCGACCTCCTGGCTTGGTTTTTGCTCTGACATGCACTGTCAACTGTGGTATCTTATGTAGACAGGTGTGCCTTTCCAAATCATGTCCAATCAACTGAATTTACCACAAGTGGACCCTAGAAATATCTCAAGGATGATCAATGGAAACAGGATGTACCTGAGCTCAATTTCTAATCTAATAGCGAAGGGTCTGAATACTCATGTAAATAAGGTATCTGTTTTTTTTCTTCTTTTTTTTCTCTTCTAAAAAACTGTTTTCGCTTTGTCATTATGGAGTATTGTGTGTGTAGATTGATGAGGAAAACATTTATTTAATACATTTTAGCATAAGGATATAACGTAACAAATTGTGGAAAAAGGGAAGGGGTCTGAATACTTTCCGAATGCACTGAATATGTGAAGAAATTATATTAACTTGTGCTCATCTAAGGACTTCTCTCGGTGTTGCATCATGAGTAGGCTTGCACATTTTGGGGAATATTCAGAGGTGGAAACTTTTCGTGGGAATTAACGGAAATATATGGGAATATATGGGAATTAACGGAAATATATGCAAAGTAATAATACCATTCAAATGTAGATGTTTTTTGCATTGGATATATTTACCAAATCATATGGAGACAGAAACATAAACCTTTTACTTTATCATAAGTAGACATAATTGTAAATTATTAAATCCTTCCAATAGAAATAAAAATAAAAATGTAGTTACGAATTGAACTTTAAATAAATGAGTTGACTCTTCACATGGGATGATTTCTCTGAACAACAAAAGAAAGGAAATATTGAATGATCCCAATGATCCATCGCATCTCCCAAAAACGTTTTCAACATACATCTGTAAAATGATAGTCTAGAAACTAAAGCTTTGGTTTTCTTCCTCTCAGGCTTCCATGTCTTCACCCTGGACCTCCTCAATGTTCACCTCTTGAACATCAGACTCTGAGGCCTCATCTTCAGTGTCACTTTCCAATCTTGTTGAGGATGGCTCGTTGTCAGGCTCAAAAAGCCTCAGATTTGCCCGGATTGCCACCAATTTTTCAACCCTTGTGTTGGTCAGCCTGTTGCATGCTTTGATGTGTGTGTTCCCAAGTTGTGCTCTGAGGCAGCTGATGTTGGTGGGATTTGGAGGATGATGGAGGCAACAGGTGAAAGAGCATCAGATCCACAAAGTCTCTTCCACCAGGTGGCTGATGAGATATGTTGTCACAACTGCCATATTGAATCTCCATCCCAAAGCCCTTGCTTGGAAGTGTACTTCGCCAGACTGCTAAGAACCTTGCCCTCATCCAGGCTAAGGTGGCGAGACACGGTAGTGATGACACCATAGGCCTTGTTGATCTCTGCACCAGACAGGATGCTCTTGCCAGCATAATTGGGGTCCAACATGTACGCTGCGGCGTGTATGGGCTTCAGGTAAAAGTACTAACGCTTTTTGATGTATTCAGAACTGCAGTTTTCTCTGCTTGCACCAATAGTGAAGTGGGCAGGGCAGTACGGATTTCTTCTCTTACATCTGCAAGCAGAGTCTGAACATCAGACAGGATGGCATTGACTCCCTCAATCCGTGCAATGGCTACTGCTATAGGTTTCAGGAGTTTCAGGCTGCTTACCACTCTCTCCCAAAATACATCATCCAGGAGGATCCTCTTGATGGGGCTGTCCATATCGGCAGACTGTGATATGGACATTTATTGGAGAGACTCCTTCCCCTCCAGGAGACTGTCAAACATGATGACAACACCACCCCGATGGGTGTTGCTGGGCAGCTTCAATGTGGTGCTCTTATTCTTCTCACTTTGCTTGGTGAGGTAGATTGCTGCTATAACTTGATGACCATTCACATACCTAACCATTGCCTTGGCTCGCTTGTCGTGTATCCATTGTTTTCAGTGCCATGATGTCCTTGATGAGCAGATTCAATGCATGAGCAGCACAGCCAATGGATGTGATGTGAGGGTAGGACTCCTCCACTTTAGACAAAGCAGCCTTCAAGTTCGCAGCATTGTCTGTCACCAGTGCAAATACCTTCTGTGGTCCAAGGTCATTGACGACCGCCTTCAGCTCATCTGCAATGTAGAGACCGGTGTGTCTGTTGTACCTTGTGTCTGTGCTCTTGTAGAATACTGGTTGAGGGGTGGAGATGATGTAGTTAATTATTCCTTTCCCACAAACATTCGACCACCCATCAGAGATGATTGCAACACAGTCTGCTTTCTCTATGATTTGCTTGACCTTCATTTGAACTCTGTTGAACTCTGCATCCAGAAAATTAGTAGATAAAGCATGTCAGGTTGGAGGGGTGTATGCTGGGCGAAGAACATTCAGAAATCTCTTCCAATACACATTGCCTGTGAGCATCAGAGGTGAACCAGTTGCATACACAGCTCGAGTAAGACAATCAGCATTTCTCTGACTACGTTCCTCCTCCATTGAGTGAAAAAAGCTTCTGATTCCAGGAGGACCATGAGCTGTTGCTATCAATAAGGTGAATTATTCATCATTTTCACCTCAAATAGAAGTAGAGGGACTTTTGTCAGAGGTTGCTTGTTGTGAGCGCTGAGGGAACTTTATGCACTTGGCCAGATAATTCTGCATCTTTGTTGCATTCTTCACATATGATTTGGCACAGTATTTTTAAATGTACACAGCTTTTCCTTCTACATTAGCTGCAGTGAAATGTCTCCATACATCAGATAGTGCCCGTGACATTTTTCTGTAAAGATTAGAAAAAATGAGTAAAAAAACTAGCAAATACAATTCCATGTACAGATAAATAGTCAAACAGTTAGATTAAACAACTCCTTTGTAAAATAAATGTTTTAAAATGAAACATGTATGGAAACAAGTGATTAACACTCTTCAGTTAGCAGGCTCAAGCAAGCTAAAACCCACATGGTAGCACAAACTAACTATGAGAAATTGTTAACAAGTTCGAAATTATTTAAACACACTTTGCTGTAGGCTACTATTTACTAGTTAACAAAAAAACATGCATGTCATAGAAAATATATTCACCCCACCCAGTATTGTAATCAAAACTTACCAGAAAGCACGTAGTCCTTGGCTCAGACATTGTAGTAGTGTGGGCTCAATAGCATCTCATTAGTGTGCAAGATCTTGTGAATCAGCTGTACATGTGATGGAAGAGTGCACTGCACATGTGATGGAAGAATGCACTGTGCATGCAGAGGGTTGCAATTCCATTGAATTGGGGATAGTTTAACCAAAATATGCCACAATACCTAGAATTGCCTTATGCGTATCCCACAAAAAAAGGTTCACTGTTATAAGCTAACTTTTTTGATGAATTTAAGCTAAATTAACTTCCCATAGAACATTTCTGGAAAAATGACGGAAATTTACCGGAAAGTTTCCGACCCTTTGCAACCCTAATCATGAGTGAATAAAAGTATTTAAACATTTTTTTTTACAGCAACTTTAAAAAAAAAGTGTGGCGGTAATGAGAAACATGTCCACAGACACTGTGCTTTTAAGTAATAAATATTATAGTTTAATGTAAACTTCAACTAAAATTACATTTTTATGATTTATGGACAAACTACAGCAACATATTTTGTGTATTATTCAAATAAGTTAAGTTTTTCGAAAGTAAAATAATATAAATCTGGACGCATTTTGGTAATGAGAATTTGGCAATTTTTTAAAATGTATTTAAAATTAAACACTGCGCCATAAACTATGCATCTTAGTCATCAGAATGATCGTGATTGTTGCAGATGCATCATGGTTTTCTAACTCAATTTGCTACTGCCAATGTTAAAATTGGTTTGATGAGAATCACCCATCTACCAGACTGCTGCTACTGAGGATGAGCAGTGTAGCTTCAACCCTCATCCACCAGGGAACAAGTCTGAGTGACGAGATTTGTCTACATATTTTTCCATATCCACATAAAAACAAAACAGAAATCGGAAATGGGAATGTAAAGTATGGAGCTTTTTTTCTGTTGGGGAGTTAAAGGATAACTTTACTTTTGATAATTAGTCCACTGTTAATATGGTCTCAGAAAGTTGTGCATGTCAGCAGCAACATTTAAAGGGCCAATCTGCAGTTGCTACATCCATTTATGGTCTTATAAATGAATGATATGTACCCATTGATTCTTGGGGAATATAATTTATGCCTCATGAGTGTAGTTCAAATGTCTCAACCCATCAAGTACCCAAAATATAAGCTTGTTTTACGGCAATGTTTGTACACAAAGTAAATCTAAAAAAACACTGTATAGCCTCAAAACATGCTTAAAACTATAATTTTTATATCATGGATGGACAGTCCTTGCATCCATAGCTCTGTCTATGAGTTTGAGAATGGTTAAATTTCTCCAGTTCCTTCCCTCACCTTTTTACCAAAGCAGTGGTGTAGAGTTGGCTTTGTTAATGTCTCTACTGCTGATTGCCCCTTTAAGATAAAGCACTTTCAGTAAAAAGATAAAAAGTGTGATGCAAAACACATCATCACACTTGTGCTCCATCTTGAAAATGTAACTGCTGACATGCACACTTTTAAGGACCATATCAACCGAGGCCAAATACTAATAAAGAAAACAACAAAACAAAAAAAATATATGGTCTTTAATATCATTTGGTTTCTCAAATGACTGCCTCACCTGGTTTACCAACTACTTCTCTGATAGAGTTCAGTGTGTCAAATCGGAGGGCCTGTTGTCCGGACCTCTGGCAGTCTCTATGGGGGTGCCACAGGGTTCAATCCTCGTGCCGACTCTCTTCTCTATATACATCAATGATGTTGCTCTTGCTCCTGGTGGTTCTCTGATATACCTCTACGCAGACGACACCATTCTGTATACTTCTGGCCCCTCCTTGGACACTGTGTTAACTAACCTCCAGACGAGCTTCAATGCCATACAACTCTCCTTCCGTGGCCTCCAACTGCTCTTAAATGCAAGTAAAACTAAATGCATGCTATTCAACCGATCACTGCCCGCACCTGCTCGCCCGTCCAGCATCACTACTCTGGACGGCTCTGACTTAGAATACGTGGACAACTACAAATACCTAGGTGTCTGGTTAGACTGTAAACTCTCCTTCCAGACTCACATTAAGCATCTCCAATGCAAAATTAAATCTAGAATCGGCTTCCTATATCGCAACAAAGCATCCTTCACTCATGCTGCCAAACATACCCTCGTAAAACTAACCATCCTACCGATCCTCGACTTCGGTGATGTCATCTATAAAATTGCCTCCAACACTCTACTCTAACTGGATGCAGTCTATCACAGTGCCATCCGTTTTGTCACCAAAGCCCCATACACTACCCACCATTGCGACCTGTACGCTCTCGTTGGTTGGCTCTCGCTTCATACTCGTCGCCAAACCCACTGGCTACAGGTTATCTACAAGTCTCTGCTAGGTAAAGCCCCGCCTTATCTCAGCTCACTGGTCACCATAGCAGCACCCACTCGTAGCACGCGCTCCAGCAGGTATATCTCACTGGTCACCCCCAAAGCCAATTCCTCCTTTGGTCGTCTTTCCTTCCAGTTCTCTGCTGCCAATGACTGGAACGAACTGCAAAAATCTCTGAAGCTGGAGACTCTTATCTCCCTCACTAGCTTTAAGCACCAGCTGTCAGAGCTGCTCACAGATCACTGCACCTGCACATAGCCCATCTGTAAACAGCCCATCTATCTACCTACCTCATCCCCATAATGTATTTATTTATTTATCTTGCTCCTTTGCACCCCAGTATCTCTACTTGCACATTCATCTTCTGCACATCTACCATTCCAGTGTTTAATTGCTATATTGTAATTACTTCGCCACCATGGCTTATTTATTGCCTTAACTCCCTTATCTTACCTCATTTGCACTCACTGTATATAGACTTTTTGTTTTCTTTCGTTCTACTGTATTATTGACTGTATGTTTTGTTTATTCCATGTGTAACTCTGTGTTGTTGTATGTGTCGAATTGCTATGCTTTATCTTGGCCAGGTTGCAGTTGCAAATGAGAACTTGTTCTCAACTAGCCTACCTGGTTAAATAAAGGTTAAATAAATAAAAAATTTAATAAATAAATAATAAAGTGATCCTTTAAGGGACAAAAAAAGAAAACATTTCAACTCATCAACTAAACATGATGACTAAACGTGTAACTGTCATGCAATATTTCATGGGAGGTCCTTCCAAACAAAAAGGAGTAAACAACAACACTAGCGCTGTGGCAACTAGAAGGTTCCAGGTTTAATGGGAATGGTCTAATATACTGTAGATGCCTGGTTCCCTGGAGACGCGATCTTCACTTCCTTATCACCTCTAGAGACTGTCGGCTTGCTTGCTTGCTCATTGGTCACACACACACCTTCTCTATCTCACTCTCACAAACTGTGGGTTGTATTTTCCTCACTTTGCAGGTAGAAAAGAAAACTGACTCATTAGCTAGGTTTCCATCCAATTGGCGACAGATTTTCATTCAATATAAAAAAATCTGCACAAAAGCAATATGCGCATTTTCACACCTGAGATGTCTTTCCATCAAATTGATTTATTGCGGATAAAAGTTGTGCGTGATAAAAGTTGTGCACATAAACATAATTTTGCGATAAAATTCCCATGCACCGAATACAAAATACAAGTTAAATCGGTTTCTATCGCATTCAACTCTACTGATTGTTTTGTCACAAAAAATGTTAACTTTATACAGCGAATGTGCCCATTCTCAAATTGACACGTGGGCTCCAGCCAACAGCTCGCAGATACAGTGCGGATATAGACTACATGATGAGATTATTTTGGTCAAAAGAGCAAGTATTTTTTACTTGTCAAACGGCAGCCAAGCATCGATCATCATTTCACCATAAATAAGACCCTCGATATTTATTGGAAAGGAGTATCAAGCTCATTACTTTGTACTTTCGCCACCCTGTGAAGTTCATGATAACATATTTCATCTCTAGCCTAATAAACTGCATGCTTTCCCGAGTCGTAGTGCGAGGACCACACAACATAGTTTGGTTTGATAATTAATTTTAAAGACAAAAAGATCTGACCTTGTCTAGCGTATTTTGTTTTGTCAACATTTGATAAGTTTACAGACAAATTAGCTGTTTCCATCAGGCCTGTCGTGACATGTACTTTACTCGCACAAAAAGGTTGGATGGAAAGCTGGTTTGAGTCCCAATTACCTTGACCATCTTCCTCTTCCTCCTTCCGGGGTTTTAAAAAGGATAGTGCGGGCATTGAAGAAAACACCAGAGCCTTCCACTGCAAAGAGAGAAGATTTATAAAAGTGCTAATATGATCTAGACCTATTAATAAATGTTACCTTTATTTTACCAACAATAATTGACAGCGGTAACTTGCCTATGTAGTCTGAACGTTTAACCTAATGACTCCAGAACCAATACAATTTAATCAGAATTCCTTCTGGGGTTTAGTGATTTACTGTTTCCCCCCATTTCTTTAAAAGTTTCTGTTTTAAGTTTTTCTTCTGACAAGGATTCAAGAACTCCCACTTTTGTAATCTCGAATATGAAGGAAAACTTGAAGCTTTATTAACTTTTACTTCAGTGAAAAAAGCCCCTGCCTGGCTGCCTGTCATTAGCGGTCACCATAACAACCTTGGCACTCCACTAATCCACCTCCCACTGGAGCCTGGATGAGGAGCTGCAGGACACCTTTAATTTGACTCTCAGGGACCAGTAACATCCTTATCCACTCCTTCTTTACTCCATCTCTTTTCCTTCTTCCTTGTCCATCTCCTCTCTTCCCTCTTACTCTCTTTTCCTCCTTGTTGTTGTCACCCCTGATTCCTCCTTCATCACTTACTACCCTGTCCCTTCCCTCCTCCTCCTCTCCCTGGCATCCATAGACAAAAACAGGGATCGGCTCGACTGACCAATCACAGGGCAGCATGGTGAAGGTAAGCAAACAGAGACTAACAGTCTGCATCCGAACCAGTATAAGACATGTCCTGGAGACCACACATTTGCCATGTCGAGGAGGAGAGATAATGGGGAGATGGGGAAGAGGGTATGGGGGCTGAAGGCTTTGATGTCCCATTTAGATGACACTTGACAGGCTATATAAGGACTGAAGTAAAGATAGAGACAGTGGAGGGTATGGAATAAGACCATGAGATAGAGATCATGTTGATGGGTTTCTCTGTCTATTAAAGATGGAACATCTACATTATGTGTGTGATCATTCCAGTGTTTCACCTGTGAAGGTCAAAGTGTGTGTGTGTGTCAATTTTGCTCACCTAGGTTATGTGATGCTGTTGCAGAGGTCCAATGCAGACAATCTTTCTATGAGGAGAAAAACATGGGATTATCTAACAGTGGAAAAAACTGACCAGGATAAATTGGAGAGAGAGTGAGAACATTTTTACTGATTGCAAAGCACATGATATTGGCCAAATCAGTTCAATAATTGTCTCTAGTCTAGACACATTGGTTTATTGGTTAGAAGTGCTCTGTGACTCTGTAGGGTGAGCATACATGCGGGCAGAGATCATTAGAACACATACCGTGGGGAATAGCACAAGGACGCTGTCATTGGCGCCCGTTCAAAAAACCTTGTTTAAGAAAGTGGATATTTGTCTAATCGGTCATAATTTATGTGTTCTAACAAGCCCACAATGTGGTTACTAAAATCTGAATTTTATAGATTGGCCTGTTTTTGCTGCATAATATTTAGAAGTGGTCCTTTTTCGGGTTTAGATTTTCTTTTTGTTAACCCGCTAACTCCCATTCAGTTAAGATGGTAGCATAGCTAGCCTGAAATTGGTGTTGGAAGTTAGGTGTAAACCAGTTGATTGGTGAAGATGACATGAACATGTATTGGGGATGACATCCATATAAGCATTATACTCTGTTTTTTTATCCCAACATAGTGTAAAATACCCTGGCTACACTGCTCGCTCCACGTGCACTTCGCGTTGCAAAATAAATTAAAAAATCTATGTTATTAAATTATTGCACCCACAATGCTTGCACGCATCACTGAGCGTCTGCGATGCCAAGGGCTAAAATAGAACTCCTTTCTATTTCTGACGCAGATCGTGCTGCAAGTCCTGCCTCTCCCATCTCCTCATTGGTTTATAGAAGCAGGTACCCACGTGCCATCTCCTCATTGGTTATACCCACGTGGGTGATTGAAAGACGAACTGTGTTGCCGGTTGTCGTGTTAATACTATGAAAGGTTAGATGCCAATCACAATATAAATTCAAAGATGAAAAAGCCTGGAAGGAGAGATGACTAGAAACGATTGACTGTTTTATGTGTGGATTAATTGTCGGAGTAGAGGACCTTGTGCATTTCAGGTAAAATATCAACCTACTGTTTATATCCCAGGACAAATTAACTAGCAACAGCAAGCTAGCTAAATAGGACACGCGACGTGTCCGGTCTGGTCAGCATGTTACTTATGTCTACGTGACGCCTGCATCGGGTGTTAATGAAAGTCATAATGAGCATAGTTTATATTTATATTCATTAAATCTCAACCATAAATGTTAGAAACGTACAACTTTTTCAGTGCAAGCAGACATTCCGATATAGCCACCTTGAGCTATAGCGTAGCCTACGGCTTGTATATTTCCTTTTATCGAAAATGGCCAAGAAAAGATGATGCCCAATCTATAGATAATCTGTCTTTCCCTCAACACCTCATGGCATGGTATGTGTCACGACTTCCACCGAAGTCGGCTCCTCTCCTTGTTCGGGCGGCATTCGACGTCACCGGCCTTCTAGCCATCACCGCTCCATTTTTCATTGTTCCATTTGTTTTGTCTTGTTCCCCGCACACCTGGTTTAAATTTCCTAATCACATTGTATTAATATATTCCTCTGTTCCCCCCCATGTCCTTGTGTGGAATTGTTTTAGTTACATGTTCAATGTGCCGCGCCAGGCTGGTTATTTCCCCCCATGGGTATTCTTGTGTAACCCATGGGAGGTTGGATTATTACGTTGTTTTGTGACGCTATTTTGCGCATTTCTCTTTTGCTTTTTGGCTGGAGGTTTGACGCTGTTGCGTCCGTTTGTTGTGCTTCTGCCCAAATAAAGAGTGCGCCTGATCACAACTCTCTGCTCTCCTGCACCTGTATACAGATCTAAATGTTGTTAGCCAATCACAGACTGTGTTGTTACCAGTTCCACACCAGACAACCAATAAGAGTTGTGTCCACGGCTTTCAGAGGAGTTCATAGGTGCCATTCGGAATCCTTGGGATGTCCCTACCTCTATCAAGTATACATGTAAATTGGTTAAATGTTGTGTTAGTTTAGGGTTTAGGGTAAGGACGTCACAAGGAACCCGGATTGCAGTGACCGTTCATAGAGTGAGAGACTGGCACGATATTTGAGAGCTCGGCCGACACAGACATTCACAGACATTCATCCCCAGTTTTAGCGCAAATTTGCAAGCAGGCAAAGGAACCTATGTGTGCTGAGGCATGTGTGATCACTCAACATTGACAGGACCAACACAAAAGACATGCTTGGTACTCCCAGAGTGGCGCAGCGGTCTAAGGCACTGCATTTCAGTGGTAGAGGCATCACTACAGACCCTGGTTCGTTTCCAGGTGGTAGCACAACTGGCCGTGATTGGGAGTCCCATAGCGCAGCGCACAATTGGCCCAGCGTCGTCCAGGTTAGGGTTTGGCCGGGGTACGTCGTCATTGTAAATAAGAATTTGTTCTTAACTGACTTGCCTAGTTAATAAAAGTTAAATAAAAAAAGCATGCAAACAAAAGATGACGTGTCTAACTTGCAATTATTAGGAGACTAGATACACTGCTGCTATTGCTGCTACATTGACCCCCCTATTTGTTTTGTACACTGCTGCTACTCGCTGTTTATCTATGCATAGTCACTTCACCTCTACTTACATGGACAAATTACCTCAACTAAACTGTACCCCGCCACACTGACTCGGTACCGGTACCCCCTGTATATAGCCTCGTTATTGTTATTGTGTTACTTTTTATTGTTATTATTATTAGTTTTTACTTTAGTTTATTTGGTAAATATTTTCTTAAACTCTTCTTGAACTGCACTGTTGGTTAAGGGCTTGTAAGTAAGCATTTCACAGTAATACTTGTTGTATTCGGCGCGTGTGACAAATAAAGTTTGATTTGATTTGAAATAGCTAATCCTGGCTACCAATGTTCTAGTATTAATTTATTGAGGCAAGCAGATCAGAGATGTCAAGGTGGTATTCAAGCATATGCCATGTGTATGTGACACACATATGTATGGTCATATTTTTTATGTTATATTTTGCCTCCCAGGTATTTGCATTTAATGTATATATATAATTATTGCCGCTAGGGGAGCTGTGCCGTCAATGAAGTGAGTTAGTGAGGTATTTAACATTTCTTATTCATTATGGAGAATGACTAGTAATGAAAACTAACGTTTCTCCGTCTCATCATTTTACCCTATTAATTCAGGTATGTAACGTGCAAAAATGCAATATGACTCAAAATATTGAGGCAACATGGTTAATTACATAGGCCATGAGTTTGGAGATGTTTGAAGCCAGTTTTAACTGAGTGAAAAACTGGTTGGTATTTTCCCCATTGTAGCTAAATTGATGGAGTTAGCCTAGATTGCTAATGGTTTACATGAACGAGAAGGGATTAACATGGCGTCCAAACTTTCTGTACTTTTTTTTCAACGTTTTAGATTCAATTGGTTTTATTTTCCATGAACAAAGGCTCAGTTTACTTTAGGTAATATATGTAAATATGTGACGTCACAAAACAATGTGTTAGTGTTAATATTTGTACAAAAATAGCGTTTAACAGTTCGCTAGCTATAGCAGTTAGCTCTAGCCTAGTTGGTTTTAGTCAATGTCAGCTTAATGTAACGTAAACTCGTACATCGCCTTGGTCCGTACAATTGCCCTTATTTTAGCGCCCCAAAAACGTAATACTTCCAGATCAACTGTAATGTCAATACCATTGTAAAGCACAATTTCTCCCCTTTCCAACATTATCAATTACATGACCTAAACGCTGCCCGTTTCTGCATAATTCAAGCAGGTAATGAGCCCCGTCGGGTCTTTTTAAAAATGGCGGGTGGGGAAGCGAAACTAATCCGTGATAGTGAGAAGGAGAGAGGTTGTGTGGGGAAATAGCTTTTTTTCACTCGATCTATCCAACTTATCACCTTATCGCCTCTAAAATGTAAATAAAACACTATAAAGAGTTTATATAATGTGTCATTACATACCTATTTGAAGGTTTGTGTCGAATTTGAATCGGGTTTTTAGGGCGGTGCTAAAGTGATCTTAGAAGTAAACAGCGGCTTTGAGAATGCTGATCGCATGCAATGCTGATGCAAAAAATGACTAGGTATCCCCCTTACCCCCTCACTGTCCATTTCTTGTTTTTAAACGATGAGAGAAGTGCTACACCTGGTGGAGAGAGATTGTAAGACAGAAATAGTTGCTTTATGCGTGCTGTACGTTACGACATGACACGTCACGATGTAACGGAGGGTCCGTTTTTTCAACTTATCTCCAATACTATAGAGCCATTACCATGTCGATCAACGCTTGAATAGAAACCTAGTTCACACCCCCGATTTTGAAGTCAACACACAGTCCCATTAGTTTTCTTTGTAGCCTCGTTTGAATGTTGCGGTTACACACATTTCTACGGAATGGGGTGAGTTTACGTTACATACTATGGAACGCCATTTGGGTCTTTGCGTGTCAAAAAAGATACAGTAGCACTGTCAAAGCTGTACAAAAGGCTGCAAACAAGCAAACACCAGCTACGAACGGCTATGTGTTTACAATACTGCGTTGGTAATAAAGCATAATTTGTTCGACCCCAACTTCTGGGGTAGCTAGCTTTAGCTTGGTACCTAGCTAGTACCAATACAACCAGCCTGAAAACAATGACCAGTAGAAACGTTGGTTATTTTCATTTTTCTTAGCAATTATTCATATTCTGTGAGTAATTATTAGCTAGGTTGCCACTTGTTGTTCGCCTATTGAAATTGAACATCAGTTCATGAAAATAAATAGCTAGCCAGCTACGTAACCCTGTTGCCCAAAGCTAACGCTATAAGCAGCTAGCTAGCTTCCTCTGGCTAGTGAGGCTCGACCGGACCTGGTTATGTGTTGTGAAGCTAGCCACAATAAAGATTAGGCACAATAGTGGAATTTGCAGTTTGCCTTCAAAATAAAAGTATGTCATTGACAGTGATGCAAATGAATACAAATAGTAGAACTATGCCATACTTTTATTTTGAAGGCTAACCACAAAGTCCACTTTTGTGGCTAATCCTTATTGTGGCTAGCGTCACATAGATGGTTCTGACCAGTATAAGAACTGTCTTATAAATGGGTTATTTTAGGGTTATTTTAGATGACACTAACTATAGCTACTGAAACAGATTATGTTGTGTTATTTGACCCTTCAAATAGTGTTATTTGACGTGTATCTTTGTTGACACTCAAAGACCCAAACGGCGTTCCATAGAAATCCTGGTTGAGAATGAAATGACTGAACAAATGAACAATGAAACAGCACAGCAAGTAAGTGAAAGAAATAGGTTTGGATGATGTTTTGCTGGTAATGGGGATATACATAAATGCCAACAAAATAACTTTTTGGTCAATGTGGTGTGTGTGTGTTTGTGTGTAACCTTTATTTAACTAGGCAAGTCAGTTAAGAACAAATTCTTATTTACAATGACAGTCCGGACGACGCTGGGCCAATTGTGTGCCGCTCTATGAGACTCCCAATCACGGCCGGATGTGATACAGCCTGGATTCGAACCAGGGACTGTAGTGACGCCTCTTGCCCTGAGATGCAGTGCCTAAGACCGCTGCGTCTGTGTGTGTGTTTTAACTATTTAACTGTACTAGAATGTTAAAAGGCCACAAAAAATGTCGATATCGGTTATCGGTATCGGTGTTTTGGCAAGGAAAATATTGGATATCGGTATCGGCCAGAAATGTCATATCGGTGCATCACTTCTTGTAACTATAATGTACCTACTCAGGAGCAAGCTATTTAAATCCGTGGGAGTCTATTGATACACCTGTGTGTCAATCTAAGTTACATAATAAAAAAATCCACATCAAAAGTTGTACATTTAAGCATCCGCCTATGTCGGCCTTCGCATCTGCGGTGGAAGGTGGTCGAGGTACAGCAGTGTTTGTCAGACCATCAGACGTCCCGAAAATCGGTCTTCTCACGAGAACGTCTTAGCATCTGAATGGTTTGGCCTATACAGTTGTGTCCTCCGTTTGGCTCTACGACCCCCACAAGTGTCATGGGACTCGTCTGAAGGTAACCCACACAGATGAATGGAAGTACTGTATGGAGGTAGTTTTGTGCTAACAAAAATCAGGGGTTAAATATGTGTCCTGAGCTTGCTTATATCTCCTAGATATATGACAGACACTTAAAAACCTTATTCCTTGTGATTCATTTTTTTACTGTCTTATTTGCCATTTATGAAAATATTACTCAATGCGTTTCTATGGACGATAGTAGTAAAGGCCAAATTCTATATTTTATCAAATAATGTTTTAATTTTTTATATATATACCTAAAGGGTTCTTAAAATTCTAAATCAAATAGCTAAATGATCCATTATCACGCCCTGACCTTAGAGATCCTTTTTATGTCTCTATTGTGGTTGGTTAGGGCGTGAGTTTGGGTGGGCATTCTATGTCTGTTGTTCTATGTTGTCCTTGTTTTGTATTTCTATGTGTTTGGCATGGTATGGTTCCCATTCAGAGGCAGCTGTCTATCGTTGTCTCTGATTGATAACCATACTTAGGTAGCCTTTTCCCACCTGTGTTTGTGGGTAGTTGTTTTCTGTCTCTGCACCAGACAGAACTGTTTCCTGTTGGTCTATGTTTGTTATTTTGTTTTAGTGTTCTGAGTTAAAATACATTTTGGTCCACTCCTTCTTCCACCAACAGCCGTTACATCCATGGTATGACCAGCTTAAAACAATTCCATATGTTAGCTTAGAAGAACCCACAACCGCTTAGACTGAGGTTTTTAATGCCAACCAGTCGGCATTACTAGTCGATCACCAAACATTTCTGTAAAAAACCCAACGAATTATGCCTTGTGTTCCTATTTTTTAGTCTCGGGCAGTTGACAGTAGGTGCATCCAATTCAGCTGCCTTGCGCGCCGGGTAGGCAAACTGTTGCCATTTTGAACCATTTAATTTGTCTGAATGTACAACGTCTGCCTTCCAGGTGGGCCCAGAGAGCAAATCAATTACACCTCTGGCCAATCGGATGGCTCAGATTACGGTGTCTGCAGTAATGTAGCAAGCATTGAAGAAAGCTACAGCAAAATTGGTACTGTGATATTTTCCCATTTTTAAAACCATGACTAGAGAGAGACTGTCAACGAATACAGCAAAGAGCATATTTAAGTTCTTACTCAGCACTGTCAACACTTTGTATTCAACACTTTTATAAGCCCTAAAATTCTTGCATTATTACTATTTCCACTCAACGCTACAACAAGCAGTGCTGCAGTAATGAATGAGTAGGAAAGTGTATCTTATAAGCTTGCTTTGTTGTTATTATTAGCGGCTGTAAGGGTGCGTGCTGGTGGCAGGGAAGTCAGGCGCAGGAGATCGAACTTGGTATAAAACGGAGCAGCTTAATAAATGCTCAAAAACTCAGAAAAACAAAATAATACAAGTGGGTACAAAACCCGTCGCACACCAGAACATATCTTGCACACAGCTTACAAACAATCACCGACAAGGACAATGAGGGGGAACAGAGGGTTAAATACACAACATGTAATGAATGGATTTGGAACCAGGTGTGTTACAAGACAAGACAAAACCAAAGAAAAATGAAAAGAGGATCAGCGATGGCTAGAAGGTCGGAGACTTCGAACGCCGCCCGAACAAGGAGAGGGACCAACTTCGGCGGAAGTCGTGACAGCGGCTTGGATCTTTTTTAATTTAGAGGAATATTTCACTTTCTCCATAGGAGTAACAACATGAATTTGTGGATGAGGCAGAAATAATGCGGTGCGACTCAAGTTTCCAAAATCAACTGGAAAACGGTGTCCTTTTTTGGTCAATGTCAGTGGCGGAAAGGGAGAGAGTAGGGATGTTGAGAGGCGGACCCCCAGTCTGCTGCCTCCTCCCTCCGCTGAGACTGACCATCAGATGCAGGCACCATCAGCCCAGAAAAATAAAATAAAAAGTGAATTATTTAAATGTATGCTCATTCAGCTGTGCCTCACAAATGTTGAAATATAATTTTTTGAAATGGCCCGAACAACAATGCATTGGCAGGGCATTTCAAGCAAAGCCAATACGCAGTGATAATATATTGGGCCTTTAGCTTACTACACAAACCTCATTGCTACAGTACTGTTTTTAATTGGTTAATGTTGCATAGGCTTGCATTTTTTTATGTAAAAAAGTGATCTTGACTCAGAATGTGTAGAGTTTTTCCTGTTAACACAATCAACGTTTCCTTCTACTGTGGCAATTGTGAACACAATATTAGCCACTTTCAATGCAACATACCGAAACAAAACGAACTTTGTTGTAGGCAGAACGCATCGAAGTAGGATTCTATTGCATTTGTGCCATTTACTTTGAACTGGACTGTATTTACAGCATGAGCGATCGTAAGTAGATGCGTTTGTTTTGAGATCAAAGCGAGAGCTGCATGTAGCCACGTGCACATTTTGTTCATATCCTTTGCTAGTTAGTGAGTTATTAGCCCAGTTAAAGATCATGTGTAGTCAGCAATAGGGGAGTGATTGCTTCCTACAAGAGCACAAAATGTGTACATTTCTAGGCATCTTTGAATAGCGAGTCAGGTAAAGAGTTTTTGTTGTCTTAAAGGGGCAGTGTTTTTTGAGACAGGCTTGAATAAGCTAAGAAGACAATAGGCAGAGGGTAGCATAATTGTCTGATTCTCTGCAATAAATGGTATGTGAATAATAATGCATTTTATTTTGTATAATGTTTTTTTGCATCAAACAACGCAACAACATTTTCAGCCACCTCCTTGTCTGAAGGAGGTTAATGTCAAGCCCTGTATGTTTTTTTTCAAAAGTATCATGGAATGTAGGCCTACATTGAACACCACACACTGGCTGCTACTGTAGGCTGAATGATCGAAAAACTATTTCCATGTTAAAATTATACAGAACATTGTAGTTCCATAACATTTGATTCAATATACACTCTTTGGGCCGGGTTATAACATGTAAATAAACTACTGAAAACAACCTGTAGTTAATAGCAAGGTGTGCCTTGTTACAATTGTTGTTACCAGATCCTAGCCTATTTACATAATTAGATTGAGATGGTATCAACCCTGGGATTACCTGTGGATTTGACGGTAGTGGTACCATGCAGTTACATGTAACAAGGTCACATCTTGCTTCCCGTTATTAATGTGGTAATTCACAGGTGACTTTCAAACATAATTAAGTTATAGTGGAACAACAAAATGTAATAACATGAGTAATTACACATGTGGAATAAACTTCAGAAAATTGATGTATAATTTCCGTCCTTATTCCAAATGTGTAATAACTGATACTACTAAACCCTATTACCATGTAATTACAGTAATGCCTGTTACTACAGTTATTACTGTGTAGTTACATAGTAATAGGGGAAACTTAATGTAAAGTGTTACCAAACAATCTAAAAAGAAAATTGAACATCTACTGGACAGCACTGGAGTAACACTGAAGTAACCTATGGGCAGTCTTGGGGACAAAAGACACCATGCCGACCAGTGGTTAAAAGCAGAGGGTGGCCGTCCTATATATCATACTGAAAGTGCCCTCTGGGCACAGTGGAAAGCGTGCTTCCAAAACGGAACCTTGGCCCCCTGATTGAGACAGGTAACCAAACCAACCATGTTAATCTTGGCATTCTCTTCACTTAAAAGTTCCTTTTATAAAGCTAGCAAGCCCACCTAAACAAGTAGGCTGGAAATCAAATTAACAACTAAGGCAGACTTGGCTGGGCCCCTGATCTATCGTTTTTAAATAACCCTTCATTATGGCGAACCCCATGGGTTTAGACCAAATACAAGGGTTCACATTTTGGAGCCTAGGCTTATGGATAGGGAAAAAAACAAGACTCATCACCTGATGTCGATCTAAGCAGCCGATTGGAGAGGAAGGCTGGTGGTGAATAAACAAGATTAATAAAGAGAGTGATTAGAGAAGAGAGAGGCCTAGATAGATAGAGGTAAACAACCAAGCTTAATGCAGCCATTAGTGAGGCACAGGCTTTGTCTGCACCCTGTGGGAGCTCTCAACACTAGTGAGCTCTTCCTGTGCATTAGACTAGGTAGCAAATGTGCGTGTGTGTTACGCACTATATATTAAGCAGCACGCAGCACACACCAAATGGTTGTTTGCGTTAGTCTTCAGGTTAGTGGACGTGCTCACAGAAAGTAGGGTTTATGTTCATGTTGACATGCTGCAAACACCTGGCGTGCATTCAGCATGCTATGTAGAACGAACATGCCTCTCTGACATTTAGAATAAGGAATCACGTCAGGTTTATTTCAGCCATTTCTATCTACAACGCTCAACATCGTTTGGCTACTGAACTTGGCCCAGTCATGCTCAAGTGCACAGGTTTTACATGACTACATGACCACACCAGGAAAACTCTGGGCCCTACTCATGCTGCAGTTTCATTCATGTTCACATCATATATGCTGCTATTTGACTATAACACCAGTGTATACACCCTTATGTTATACTAGGGAAATTGTGTTTCCATAGCTAGAGGTGACAGGGAGGACTTGTGAAGAGCAGAATCTGCATAATCAAAACAGTCACTTTGTGAGGTGTAAAGGTTCATATTTAGCCATTGTTATGTAAATGCAGGCTGGCTTTGGCCCCAAGTGAGAGCAGGTCAGCCAGTGCCATGGCCCTGTGAGACACTGGTGCCGGCCCGCATAGAGTAGCTCTCTCTCTGCCTAGCCCAGGACAGGAGAGGAGGTGGAAGAAGACAAGATAAACGAAGGAAAATAAAACTGGCTCCTAAGCCTAGTGAAATAACCTTCACACAATACTTTGTCACCCTAGGCCAGGCCTCGTCGGTCGTCACACAAAAATGTGTCCAAATGTCACCCTCCAAGCTCATCACCAAGCTCAGGACCCTGGGACTGACACCTCCCTCTGCAACTGGATCCTGCACTTCCTGACGGGCCACCCCCAGGTGGTGAGGGTAGGCACATCAGCCACACTGACCCTCAACACGGGGGCCCCTCAGAGATGCATGCTTAGTCCCCTCCCTTTCACCCACGACTCTGTGGCCGTGTTCAACTACAACACCATCATTAAGTTTGCTGACGACGGTAGTAGGCCTGATCACCGACGAGGAGACCGCCTATAGGGAGGTCAGTGGCCTTGCAGTGTGGTGCCAGGGCAACAACGTTTCCCTCAACGTCAGCAAGAAAGGAGCTGATCGTGGAGTACAGGAAACGGAGGGCCGAGCACGCTCCCATCCACATCTGTAGTGGAGCGGGTTGAGAGTTTCAAGTTCGTCAGTGTCCACATCACTAAGGAATTAACATGATGAACACACATCAACACAGTTGTGAATAATGCACGACAATGCCTCTTCCCCCTTCAGGAGGCTGAAAGGATTTGGCATAGCCCCTCAGATCCTCAACAAGTTATACAGCTGCACCTTTGAGAGCATCTTGACTGGATGCATCACTGCTTGGTATGGCAACTGCTTGGAATCCGACCACAAGGTGCTACCGAAAGTAGTGCGTACGGCCCATTACATCACTGGAGCCGAGCTCCCTGTCATCCAGGACGTCTATAGGCGGTGTCAGGCGGTGTCAGAGGAAGGCCCTAACAATTGTCAAAGACTCCAGCCACCCAAGTCATAGACTGTTCTCTCTGCTACCGCACAGCAAGTGGTAGCAATGTACCAAGTATGGAACCAACAGGACCCTGAACAGCTTCTACCCCCAAGCCATAAGACTGTTAAATATACTGAACAAAAATATAAAACGCCACATGCAACAATTTCAATGAGTTACAGTTCATATAAGGAAATCAGTCAATTAAAATAAATTAATTGGGCCCTAATCTATAGATTTCACATGATTGGGCAGGCATGCAGTCATGGAATTCGTTTTTTCCCCCAGAAAAGGGCTTTATTACAGACAGAAATACTCCTCAGTTTCATCAGCTGTCAGGGTGGATGTCTCTGACGATTCCGCAGGTGAAGAAGCTGGATGTGGATTTCCTGGGCTGGCGTGGTGATCTGCGGTTGGGAGGCTGGTTGGACGTACTGCCAAATTCTCCAAAACGACGTTGGAGGCGCCGTATGGTAGAGAAATTAACATTCAATTAACTGGCTCTGGTGGACATTCCTGCAGTCAGCATGTCAATTGCACACTCCTTCAAAACTTGAGACATCTGTGGAATTGTGTTGTGTGACAAAACTGCACATTTTAGAGTGGCCTTTTATTGCCCCCAGCACAAGGTGCACCTGTGTAATGATCATGCTGTTTAATCAGCTTCTTGATATGCCACACCTGACAGGTGGATGAATTATCTTACAACAGAGAAATGCTCACTAACAGGGATGTAAACAAATCTCTACACAACATATTTAAGAAATTTGCTTTTTGTCCTTATGGAAAATCTCTGGGATCTTTTATTTCATCTCATGAAACATAAAACCAACACTTTACATTTTGCATTGATATTTTTGTTCAGTGTAATTTAAATCAAGGCATGTTTTACCTAGCTTCAAAGTAACCTAGCCAAAATTCCATATGCCATTCAAACCAGGAGCCTATTTCCATCATGTTCTATTGGTTTTCAAATCAACTGTCTTTCAGGTTGTGTGTGTGTGTGTGTGTGTGTGTGTGCGTGCGTGCGTTGAGAGAGCACCACAACTATTTGCTGAGTCACATTAATTACTTGTTACTTTTATCTCTTATTCTTATCCATCTTTTTTAAAACTGCACTGTTGGTTAGGGGCTCGTAAGTAAACATTTCACTGTAAGGTCTACATCTGTTGTATTCAGCGCACGTGACTAATACATTTGATTTGATCAGTCATGATGCATCATATGCAGAGGCCGTGGAACAACAGTGCGGACTGATATAGCTTACATGGATGTATCTGTAGTAAGTGGACCTACTGTTGGGGCTGGTGCTTCTGATGGTCCTGGCATGGTTTCAATAACTGTTAAGAAATCTTGTGCTCGTGAAAGTGTGGTGTTAAAGGACACTTTGATAATTAATAAAGTTGACTTCATAGCTTTTATTGGTAAGGTTATCAATATGACTCGGGTTGTGGAAAGCAGAAATGCCAGGTTGAAGGTTATTGTGGAGATGGCAAAATAAATATTGGGGGTAACAGATGTTACTGTTGAAGTGGTTGCTGAACAATCCAATCCTAAGGGTGGAGTGTTTCAGCATGATATTGGGCGCCTTCGTAAATTCACTCTGGACGCTCTGCTCAGAAATGCGAGCGCTCTGGTTCGAGCATCTAGAGCTTGATAAGGACGGATTTACGAACGATGAAAGGTTCCCAAATAAAGATTGCTGAAAACAGAGAACGCGTGACTGCTCTCTTTTGGGTAATAAACAATGTAGTTTCATCTATTTTTTAGACTGTCTTCATCACTGTCGCTGTCAACCAATGTAAGATCAACACATTGGCCTTGCAACTTGCATTTGGCGTGACCGTCTGTCACTAACCTTGTTTAGCTACAGTAACATCAAGCTAACTAACTAGCCAGCTAGCTAACGTTAGCAAGTGCAATCAGCTGATTGTCAGCTGGAATGGCAATAGCTAGAGTAGTATAACGGAACTTACTTAACTATTAACATAGCAGGCTATTCTAGACAGATACAGTAACTATCTTGCTACAGTAGTCTCATGGTTTTTTAAAGAGTATGACAATGCCAACACTGACATGAATATTAACATGTTAACACCCAATCCGAAATGTACACGCACACGGATTCCAGACTATGGCGAAAAAAAGTGTACCTATTCGATTGATGACTTCAAAATGCACTTCAGACTGAAAAGGAGCATCTTCCAAACCCTCTGGGAGTAAACAGCTACCCATATAACCAATCAGGCAGTCGGCCGGCCATCCATTCTAACAGACTAACAGCTCATGATTGTTCTGTGGTTACTAGGAAATCAGGGGTCATTCAGGTGAATATTGTTGTGCAATTATAAACTAATCATGATCATGGATGTGATCAGGTACAGAACTTGACACAATTATGTCCAGATCTACAGTACCACACACAACGTCATAACTAGCCAACTCCATCACAGTAATAAGTTGTCATAATGTTCAGACAACGGGTAATCACGGCCACAAGACTGTTACTCGCGCATTTCAAAATATATAATAAAATGAACGGCAAGCCATCTGCAATAAAACTCACCAGAAATCCATCCTGCTAAATGGTCAATCGGTTTTGTTTACATGATATTGACATGACCTTTCAACTGTCATAAAGCGCTGCATTAAAAGGCACATGGTAGCGCTGACGCCTTTATTTGGTTTAGCATTTTATTTTAATGGTAGTACAGAATTTGGCAGATCATGATTGATATAACATTCCAGCACAGTAGGTGGCGGCATGCACTTTAAAGGTTTGTTTGTGGACCGCCACGATAGCATAGAAGAAGAAGAAGGTTCTTTCTTTCAGGCGTCGTGAGGCCAGCTAGCGATTAGCCATGGATACAAAAATTCCTGGGAAGAGTTTTCGCGTGAGCGACGGAGACTGGATTTGCCCTGATAAGAAGTAAGATAACGAACAAGCTACATTTTGAACAGACATGTTGTTGGAGAAGCATTCAAATAAAATGTTAGGCTTGCTGTGTCTAGCTTTCACCACATGTTAGCGAAACGTGAATTAGCTAGCTAACGTTACAAAGGACAAGGCCCAATACTATTTTTGCTATTTTAGCTACCTTGATACTAAAACATATCTAAAATTACTAACGGTAGTTATAGCTAGCAACAATTATATTTGCTAACGTATCTCGTTTGCTGTATTGTTAACCATAACTCACTAGTTAGCCAACTAACGTTACGTGTGTGCAGCCAGTGCATATAAAATCGTTTGCGAGTCTAACTCCCCTTGATGTGTGGTGCAGCTTGTTGGGCAACTAACCCCGATGTTCAATGAAAGAGGGATGGCTTGCTAGCACACATCCTAGTGTTGGCTAGTTAGTTATGTCAAAACTGGTTTAATTTTAGCCAATGATAAGTGGGGGTTTAACGTTAGATGGTGGCTCGCTATTTTTGGTCATGTATTTGTCCTCTCGACACAATTTACAGTTATACTTTAGTCATTTAGCAGACGCTTTTATCCAGTGACTTACAGTAGTGAGTGCATACATTTTCATACTGGTTCCCCGTGAGAATCGAACCCACAACCTTGGCGTTGCAAGGGACATTCTCTACTAAGTGGGCCACACTGTACGATAACCTTTTCAATATCACTAATTCAAGTGGTGCAAGCTAGCTAGCTAACCAATTCGTATTTAAATAAGAATTCATAGGCCCCGGGGCTTAACTCTTTCCCAACACACAATTTTCTATTAACAAATCAGGGTACCAACATTTGACCGACCGCCTTGATTCGGTCTTATGTAGCAAAATTCGAAATTGTGTGTTTACATTGGAGCAGAGAGACAGAGCTACAAAATTGTATATCACATACAATTGAGTAACAATGGGAGAAAAAAATTCTGCTTTGAAAGTTGATAAACTTGTAACCTCACTTCTGAAAAAAATGGCCTTTGAATGTTTTGGGTACCTACTGAAGAGCTCTTCATTGTGTACACCCATTCAGCATTGTTCAAAACCTCTTAAGCTTTAGCCCTCATACAAACTGACCATTTTACTCGCCCTAATAGAACTCGTTTGGCTGTTTTCGTGTTATCCATAGTGTTGGTGACTAACTGCTGCTGGCAAAAATTTAAGTTTTTTTGCCAACATTTACTGACACCTGACATATTCAACGGGTGTTGAGTGTTAGTAAATTACACAGTTATTCTGCGTTCTGGCACACTCAGGTGAGAGAGCTCAGAAATAGGCGTAGATGGCCAAACTGAGTTTATGAACGCACCCGAAATGGTTACATGCATAGTGGAGTCTTTTGTTAGCTAGTTAAACAATGAACCATAATCCCAACTCATGACGTTACTACCCTGCATGAATCTGCAGGTCGCTAACCAACCAGGTTCAATGTTAGCTAGCTAACATTAGGCTATAACTAGCCAAGCAAATGGCTCTGAGATACGAATAATAAGATCATACATGTAACGTTAGCTAGTGAGACAGCCAGCTAACGTTAGCCAGCTAACTGTACACTTGAAATTAAACCACTTTCTGTCAGTTAGAAACGTGTAATATCTGCATGTAGACTCTTACCCGTATACATCATGGATGGACGCATCTCCTGTCGGATTCCATGGTTGCCCTTAGTTTCAAGATGTAATCCGGAGATGGAGAAAACGCCTATCATAATCGAATTCCACTGGTTTCAAAACTTGGTCCTCGAGAAAGTGGAGAGCAACACTTATGCAGTTTTACTACGCAATTATTCTTTTTTTTAAATGCCGCATTAGACAGGATTACCTAGACATACTGACCAGCTCAAATAGAGGCGTGCTATATGGCAGACCAATCCAAACTCATCTCTCGGCATGTCCAGCCCACTCATTATCTCAGCCAATCATGGCTAGTGGGAACGTTGCTGTCTTTTTCTGTGGCTAAAACAACTAGGCTCGTAATTTAACAATTGTATTCGTATTCACAGATGGCATACAAGTTTGTTATTAAGGCATATGAAATTTCACTTTTGAGAAGGCATTTCTGCCAAAAACCGCTTTTTGATAATAAGTTTAAGTTCCTGTGTAAAAATAAGTGTTTTTGTTTTTTGGGCATAGGGCTTGGGCTCAACTCACACATAACCAGTCACATTTATTTATTATTCAATGGATTATTTTTATTAATCAGTTATCCAATCAAGGCAGGGCCCCCCACTTACCCACGTGCGGGCCCCCTACCTCATCTCCTCATCTGACGATTAGCAGAGCGGCAGCAGGCTGTCTACACTCTTTGAGAGCAGGCTCCTGAATCCTCCTGTGGTTGGCGGTTGCTATGTATGTATGTATATATATGTGTGTGTATATAGATATTTATAGATATACAGTGGGGAGAACAAGTATTTGATACACTGCCGATTTTGCAGGTTTTCCTACTTACAAAGCATGTAGAGGTCTGTAATTTTTATCATAGGTACACTTCAACTATGAGAGACGGAATCTAAAACAAAAATCCAGAAAATCACATTGTATGATTTTTAAATAATTAATTTGCATTTTATTGCATGACATAAGTATTTGATCACCTACCAACCAGTAAGAATTCCGGCTCTCACAGACCTGTTAGTTTTTCTTTAAGAAGCCCTCCTGTTCTCCACTCATTACCTGTATTAACTGCACCTGTTTGAACTCGTTACCTGTATAAAAGACACCTGTCCACATGATTTTTAAGTAATTAATTTGCATTTTATTGCATGACATAAGTATTTGATACATCAGAAAAGCAGAACTTAATATTTGGTACAGAAACCTTTGTTTGCAATTACAGAGATCATACGTTTCCTGTAGTTCTTGACTAGGTTTGCACACACTGCAGCAGGGATTTTGGCCCACTCCTCCCTACAGATCTTCTCCAGATCCTTCAGGTTTCGGGGCTGTCGCTGGGCAATACGGACTTTCAGCTCCCTCCAAAGATTTTCTATTGGGTTCAGGTCTGGAGACTGGCTAGGCCACTCCAGGACCTTGAGATGCTTCTTACGGAGCCACTCCTTAGTTGCCATGGCTGTGTGCTTCGTGTCGTTGTCATGCTGGAAGACCCAGCCACGACCCATCTTCAATGCTCTTACTGAGGGAAGGAGGTTGTTGGCCAAGATCTCGCGATACATGGCCCCATCCATCCTCCCCTCAATACGGTGCAGTCGTCCTGTCCCCTTTGCAGAAAAGCATCCCCAAAGAATGATGTTTCCACCTCCATGCTTCACGGTTGGGATGGTGTTCTTGGGGTTGTACTCATACTTCTTCTTCCTCCAAACACGGCGAGTGGAGTTAGGCCAAAAAGCTCTATTTTTGTCTCATCAGACCACATGACCTTCTCCCATTCCTCCTCTGGATCATCCAGATGGTCATTGGCAAACTTCAGACAGGCCTGGACATGCACTGGCTTAAGCAGGGGGACCTTGCGTGCGCTGCAGGATTTTAATCCATGACGGCGTAGTGTGTTACTAATGGTTTTCTTTGAGACTGTGGTCCCAGCTCTCTTCAGGTCATTGACCAGGTCCTGCCGTGTAGTTCTGGGCTGATCCCTCACCTTCCTCATGATCATTGATGACCCACGAGGTGAAATCTTGCATGGAGCCCCAGACCGAGGGTGATTGACCGTCATCTTGAACTTCTTCCATTTTCTAATAATTGCGCCAACAGTTGTTTCCTTCTCACCAAGCTGCTTGCCTATTGTCCTGTAGCCCATCCCAGCCTTGTGCAGGTCTACAATTTTATCCCTGATGTCCTTACACAGCTCTCTGGTCTTGGCCATTGTGGAGAGGTTGGAATCTGTTTGATTGAGTGTGTGGACAGGTGTCTTTTATACAGGTAACGAGTTCAAACAGGTGCAGTTAATACAGGTAATGAGTGGAGAACAGGAGGGCTTCTTAAAGAAAAACTAACAGGTCTGTGAGAGCCGGAATTCTTACTGGTTGGTAGGTGATCAAATACTTATGTCATGCAATAAAATGCAAATTAATTATTTAAAAATCATACAATGTGATTTTCTGGATTTTTGTTTTAGATTCCGTCTCTCACAGTTGAAGTGTACCTATGATAAAAATTACAGACATCTACATGCTTTGTAAGTAGGAAAACCTGCAAAATCGGCAGTGTATCAAATACTTGTTCTCCCCACTGTACATGCAAATATGTTTGTGTATATATCACACAGTGCATTCGGAAAGTATTCAGACCCCTTCACATTTGTCTCTTTTCAGGAAACTAGGATTATGTCGAGGGTCACTACTTCACAGGAGAGCAGTTTGAACCCAAAATGTGTTTTTTGGCAGAAATGCCTTCTAGAACATGTGAACTTTCATGTGCCATAATAACAAAAGTGTATGCCATCTGTAAATACGAATACAATTGTTAAATTACGAGCATAGTTGGTTAAGCCAAAGAAAAAGCCAGCAACCTTCCCGCTAGCTATAATTGTCTGAGATAATGGGTGGGTTGGACATGCCGAGAGATGAGGTCGGATTGGTCTGCCATATGGCACGCTTCTGTATATTTGAGCTGGTCAGTATATGTAGGTAATCCTGTCTAACGTGGCTTTTTAATAATTTACGAACACTCAACACCCATTGAATATGGCCAGTGTCAGTAAACGTTGGCAAAAAAGTGTCAATTGTTGCCTGCAGCACAGTTGCCGTCACCAACGCTCTGGATAACATAAAAATAGCCTAACCAGCTCTGCTAGGGTGAGTAAAATGGTCAGTGAGCTGTTTTCATGTGTCTGGAAGTATCTAGCAAGCTAGCCAACGTTAGCTTGGGTGCTTGACAGAATGTTTGGATCAACCCTTAAAGAGATGGGTGGGGCTAAAGCTTAAGACGGTGTGAACAATGCTGAATGAGTGTAGACAAAAGGGGTCTCCAATAGTATTACCAAAACATTCAAAGGCAGTTTTCTCAAAAGTGAGGTTACAAGTTTATAAACTTTCAATGCAGAATTACTTTCCCGTTGTTCCTCAACTGTGTGTGTGTGTGTGTGTGTGTGTGTGTGTGTAAAAGGGTCTATTCACACATACATATATCTGCTTTCATCCAATGTTTTAAAAAAGATAACGCTTTCAAATTTTGCTACATAAGACTCAAGGCGGTCGGTCACATTTTGTTACGTTACTGCCTTATTCTAAAATGGATTCAATAGATTTTTTTTCCTCAATCTACACACTAACCCATAATGACACATTTTTGCAGTTGTATAAAATTAACTGAAATATCATATTTACATTAGTATTCAGACCCTTTTACTCAGTACTTTGTTGAAGCACCTTTGGCAGCAACTACAGCCTCGAGTCTTCTTGGGTATGACACTGTAAGCTTGCCAGACCTGTATTTGGGGAGTTTCTCCCATTCTTCTCTGCTGATCCTCTCAAGCTCTGTCAGTGTGGTTGGGGAGCGTCGCTGCACAGCTATTTTCAGGTCTCTCCAGAGATGTTAGGTCGCATTCAAGTCTGGGCTCTGGCTGGGCCACTCAAGGACATTCAGACTTGTCCCGAAGCCACTCTTGCGTTGTATTAGCTGTGTGCTTAGGGTCATTGTCCTGTTAGAAGGTGAAGCTTCTCCGAGGGTCCTGAGGATCAAGGATCTCTCTGTACTTTGCTCTGTTCATCTTTCCCTCAATCATGACTTGTCTCCCAGTCCCTGCTGCTGAAAAAATTCCAGACAGCATGATGCTACCACCACCATGCTCCACCGTAGGGATGGTGCCAGGTTTCTTCGACTTGACTCTTGGCATTCAGGCCAAAGAATTCAAACTAGGTTTCATCAGACCAGAGAATCTTGTTTCTCATGGTCTGAGAGTCTTTAGGTGCCTTTTTGCATACTCATGTCATGTGCCTTCTACTGAGGAGTGGCTTCCGTCTTGCCACTCTACCATAAAGGCCTGACTGGTGGATTTCTGCAGAGATGGTTGTCCTTCTGGAAGGTTCTCCCATCTCCACAGAGGAACTCTGGAGTCCTGTCAGTGACCTCCCCAGATTGCTCAGTTTGGCCGGGCGGCCAGCTCTAGGAAGAGTCTTGGTGGTTCAAAACTTCTTCCATTTAAGAATGATGGAGGCCAATATGTTTTTGGAGACCTTCAATGCTGCAGATTTTGTGTACCCTTCCCCAGATCAGTGCCTTGACACAATCCTGTCTCGGAGCTTTACGGACAATTCCTTCAACCTCGTGGCTTGGTTTTTGCTCAGACATTCACGGTCAACTGTGGGACCTTTTTATATAAACAGGTGTGTGCCTTTCCAAATCATGTCCAATCAATTACATTTACCACAGGTGGACTCCAGTCAAATTGTAGAAACATCTCAAGGAGGATCAATGGAAACAGGATGCACCTAGCTCAATTTCGAGTCTCATAGCAAAGAGTCTGAATACTCATGTAAAGAAGTTATTTCATTAAAAAAATATATATTTTAGAATAAGGCTGTAATGTAACAAGATTAAAGAAAATACTCAAGGGGTCTGAATACTTTCCGAATGCATTGTGTACACAGTACCAGTCAAGTTTACACCTACTCATTCAAGGGTTTTCCTTTATTTTATTTTACTATTTTCTACTTTGTGGAATAATAGTGAAGACATCACAACTGTGGAATAACACATGGAATCATGTAGTAACCAAAAAAGTGTGAATACATTTTACATCAAAATACATTTTAAGATTCTTCAAAGTAGCTACCCTTTGCTTTGACACCTTTGCACACTCTTGACATTCTCTCAACCAACTTCATGAGGAATGCTTTTCCAACACTCCTGAAGAAGTTCCCACATGCTGAGCACTTTTTGCCTGCTTTTACGCCGCTCTGCAGTCCAACTCGTCTCAATTGGGTTGAGGTCAGGTGATTGTGGAGGCCAGGTCAGGTGATGCAGCACAACATCACGCTGCTTATTGGTCAAATAGCCCTTACACAGCCTGGAAGTGTGTTTTCGGTCATTGTCCTGTTGAAAGATAAATGATAGTCCCACTAAGCGCAAAGCTGATGGGATGGTGTATCTCTGCAAAATGCTGTGGTAGCCATGCTGGTTAAGTGTACCTTTTTAATCAAAATAAATCACTGACAGTGTCACCAGCAAAGCATCATCACACTTCCTCCTCCATGCTTCACGGTGGGAACCGCACATGCGGAGATCAACCGTTCATCTACTCTGCATCACAGACACAGAGGTTGGAACCAAAAATCTCAAATTTGGACTCATCAGACCAAAGGACAGATTTCCATTGCTCGTGTTTCTTGGCCCAAGCAAGTCTCTTATTGGTGTTGAGGTCGGCTGTGCGAATTCTGGTTGAGAGAATGCCAAGAGTGTGCAAAGGTGTCATCAAGGTGTCTTTATTGGTGTCCTTCAGCAGTGGTTTCTTTACAGCAATTCAACCATGAAGGCCTGATTCACGCAGTCTTCTGAACAGTTGATGTTGAGATGTCTGTTACTTGAACCCTGAAGAATTTATTTGGGCTGCAATTCCTGAAGCTGGTAACTAAAAGGAACTTGTCCTCTGCAGCATAGTTAACTATAGGTCTTTCCTATAGCGGTCCTCATGAGAGACAGTTTCATCATAGCGCTGGATGGTTTTTACGACTGTGCTAAAACTTTTTAAAGTTCTTGAAAATTTCCGAATTGACTGACCTTCATGTCAAAGTTAAAGCTTGGTCGCAAATGGGTCTTCCAAATGGACAATGACCCCAAGCATACTTCCAAAGTTGAGGCAAAATGGCTTAAGGACAACAAAGTTAAGGTATTGGAGTGGCCATCACAAAGCCCTTTACTGTCGATATAGATACTTTTGTATCTGTTTCCTCCAGCATCTTCACAAGGTCCTTTGCTGGTGTTCTGGGATTCATTTGCACTTTTCGCACCAAAGAACGTTCATCTCTAGGAGACAGAACGCGTCTCCTTCCTGAGCAGTATCACGGCTGCGTGGTCCCATGGTGTTTATACTTGCATACTATTGTTTGTACAGATAAACGTGGTACTTCAGGCGTTTGGAAATTGCTCCCAAGGATGAACCAGACTTATGGAGGTCTACAAATGTTTTTCTTTGGTCTTGGCTGATTTTCTTTTGCTTTTCCCATGATGTCAAGGCACTGAGTTTGAAGGTAGGCCTTGAAATACATCCACAGGTACACCTCCAATTGAATCAAATTATGTCAATTAACCTATCAGAAGCTTCTAAAGCCATGACATCATTTTCTGGAATTTTCCAAGCTGTTTAAACGCACAGTCAACATAGTGTATGTTAACTTCTGACCCACTGGAATTGTGATACAGTGAAATAATCTGTCTGTAAACAATTGTTGGAAAAAGTACTTGTGTCGAGCACAAAGTAGATGTCCTAACCGACTTGCCAAAACTATAGTTTGTTAACAAGAAATTTGTGGAGTGGTTGAAAAATGAGTTTTAATGACTACAACCTCAGTGTATGTTAACTTCTGACTTCAACTGTATATAGGGCATCAGCCTGTAATGTGCTAGTGATGTGTATTTAATTCTGATGGCCTTGAGCTTGAAGCTGTTTTTCAGTCTCTCGGTCCCAGCTTTGATGCACCTATACTGACCTTACAGGTGACAACCTCATGAAGCTGGTTGAGATAATTCCAAGAGTGTGCAATGTTTTTATCAAGGCAAAGGTTGGCTACTTTGAAGACTCAAATTTAACAACTATCTAGATTTGTTGAACCCTTTTTTTGTGGGGGTTTACTACATGATTCCATATGTGTAATTTCAGAGTCTTGATGTCTTCACTGTTATTATACAATGTAGTAAAAATAAAACCCCTTGAATGAGGTGTCCAAATTTGACTGGTACTGCGGTGTGTTTGTGTGCACACTACTGTTCAAAAGTTTGGGGTCACTTAGAAATGTCCTTGTTTTTGGTCCATTAAAATAGCATCAAATTGATAAGAAATACAGTGTAGATGTTGTAAACAACTATTGTAGCTGGAAACTACTGATAAAAAAAAAAATAAAAAATGGAATATCTACATAGGCGTACTGAGGCCCATTATCAGCAACCATCACTCCTGTGTTCTAATGGCACGTTGTTAGCTAATCCAAGTTTATCATTTTAAAAGGCTATTTGATCATTAGAAAATTATTTTGCAATTATGTTAGCACAGCTGAACTAAAGCTAATTAAAGAAGCAATAAAACTGGCCTTCTGTAGACTAGTTGAGTATCTGGATCATCAGCGTCTGTGGGTTTGATTACAGGCTCAAAATTGCCAGAAACGAAGACCTTTCTTCTGAAACTCGTCACTCTATTCTTGTTCTGAGAAATGAAGGCTATTCCATGCGAGAAACTGAAGATCTCGTACAACGCTGTGTACTACTACCTTAACATAACAGCGCAAACTGGCTCTAACCAGAATAGAAAGAATGGGAGGAGCACCGGTGTCTAGTTGGAGAAACGGATGCCTCACAAGTCCTCAACTGGCAGCTTCATTAAATAGTACCCGCAAAACACCAGTCTCAACGTCAACACTGAAGAGGCGACTCCGGGATGCTGGCTTCTAGGCAGGGGTTTGGTATGATCAAATAGCTAATCCAAGGCTTTCATTTGAAAAGGCTAACACAACGTGCCATTGGAACACAGGAGTGATTGTTGCTGATAATGGGCCTCTGTACGCCTTTGTAGATGTTGCATAAAAAATTTGCCGTTTCCAGCTACAATAGTCATTAACAATATCTACACTTTCTAATCAATTTGATTATATTTTAATGAACAAAAAAATGTGCTTCTTTCAAAAACAAGGACATTTATAAGTGAGTTCTCCCAGGCTTCAGACCCAGTAAACCCCAGCATTACTATGGCCATGGCCTCAAGGAGTTTTTTGATTGACATTCTGTGTTTCAAAATGCAGAAGTATCGATCCAAAATAAAAAATAAATGGCTTCACTGTCCTAATGATGAGCTGTCTCTGTACAGTAAAATAATTGTTGGATTGTGCTTTATGTAGGGTGTCCAAAAACGCAGGAACATTTTACCCATTGTTCAAAAGAGTTGTTTTTGATTGGACATATGCTCATTTTGACACATTGTTATTTTCCTCTAGGTGTGGAAATGTGAACTTTGCAAGAAGAACAAGCTGTAATAGATGTGGCAGTGGTAAGTTATATGTCTCTATGACCCAGTACTACACTTACTACCCTGTCATGACTCTTTACACTTGTCAAGATTAATCGCTCCACAAATTTACAATCGTTTGGTTGGAGGAATAGAGATTCAGTTTGATGAGACTTACAGTTGTAAACTCTGGTTCTCTTGATGTCAGTCAGTCTGTAAAGAAGTCTGAGTCCATCAGAAAAGTAACCACTGACAATTCATGTGTTAGGCGGTATCAAGGAATAACATGACCAGGATTTGTTTCACTGACTTCGGAGTCAAAGGATTGTCACACCAATGTGAATCCCTATCTATCCAAAACAGAAAAGACAACGGAGGCAAAGATGATGAAAGCAGGAGGGACAGAGATTGGCAAGACCCTGGCTGAGAAGAGTCGGGGCCTCTTTAGTGCAAACGATTGGCAGTGTAAAACGTAAGTGACTAGCTAGCTCTTCATTAAACTTTGACTCGTGCATGGTGGATCTTGACACAGGTTATGCTTTGACTGTGTCTGATAAGCACATTATGGTATGCCTTTTTAATATATAGCTGCGGCAATGTGAACTGGGCCAGGAGGTCTGAGTGCAACATGTGTAACACACCTAAATATGCCAAGCTCGAGGAGAGAACAGGTACATAACACAACACTGCCCTAGACTTTTTTTGTCGTGTTTTGAAATGCATTGCCTCATTGGATATTCCTAGTTAATTCTTAATTCCATTGCCCTTTCCTGTTATCAGGATATGGTGGAGGGTTCAATGAGAGGGAGAATGTGGAGTACATTGACCGAGAGGAATCTGATGGAGAATACGACGAGGTGAATCTCTTAAGAAACCACACTATGGGCTTATAACTGTCAAGTCATACTGGTTTATGATTTGGTATATTTTAGACAACAATGTATGTTGCCATTCCATTTACACTAATACTTTTGGATTTCAATATCTGCCAGTTTGGGAGAAAAAAAAAAAAGTACCGTGGGAAACCTGGTAGCAGGTCTTCCTCGAAGGAGAGTGAAAAGAAGGCGGAACCAGTAAAACCAGAAGAGGAGGAGGAGGAGGATGACGACGAAGAGGAAGGAGACCTTTCAAAATACAAACTAGATGTGAGGACAAGGTCCCTGAGATTGGGAAATAAAATGCAACCTGTGCTCCGCATTAACGGAACAGGTTTGGGGACAATATGGCTCTTTTCCATAGCTTAACGTTCTTGTCCAATATCAGTATGTAGCACAATGTGGAGAACCCACATTGCATCAGAAAGCTCGCCACACGAGTTGTTAATAGGCCATATTGCAGTAAAATATTTTGCAGCGTTGAAGGAAAAATTGCTTTTTATTGGTCACTTTCAGAGAGGACCTCAGTTACGAACAGGGATGGAAGTGTCCATAACCTTAAAGTTAAAAATATAATTTGTACCTAATTAGCACCACACCGCTATATTTTGAAACCGTAATTTCTGGGTCCCCAGGACGATGATGACGACGACGATGATGATGCGGATTTGTCAAAGTACGATCTGGATGCCAGTGGTGATGAGGGGGAGAAGGACAAGCCAGTTGCAATAAAGGATAGCACCCCGGGGTCTTCCCAATCCTCCTCGGGCTCCTCCAGCTCTCGGTCCAGGTCCAGGTAAAAGGGTACAGGTCAAGGGTAACTCCAGGCAAAATGTCAGTATCAGCTCAATATTCCTTATAACCTATTGATCCTCATGAATTATGTACTTTTGTGCTACTTTTTTTTCTCCTGTTTTGTCTTAAGTGATTCAGTATGTGTGTGGGTTTATCACCTAATCGTAATGTGAAAAAGGGTACCTGTGTTTATTTGTACACTGAACAAAAATCTAAACGCAACAATTTCTAAGATTTCACTGAGTTACAGTTCATATAAGGAAATGTCGATTTAAATAAATTCATTAGTCCCAAATCTATGGATTTCACATGACTGGGAATACAGACACCTTTAATTTATATTAAAAAAAATAAAAAAAAGAATAGGTTGGGCGTTGATCAGAAAACCATTCGGCATCTAGTGTGACCACCATTTGCCTCATGCAGCGCGATACATCTCCTTCGCATAGAGTTGATCAGGCTGTTGATTGTGGCCTGTGGAATGTTGTCTCACTTCTCTTCAATGGCTGTGCGAAGTTGCTGGATATTGGTGGGAACTGGAACACGCTGTTGATCCAGAACATGCTGAACATGCCAAACATGCTCAATGGGCCACATGTCTAGTGAGTATGCAGGCCATGGAAGAACTGGTATGTTTCCAGGAGTTGTATACAGATCCTTGCGTCATGGGGCTGTGTGTTATCATGCTGAAACATGGGGTGATGGCGGCGGATGAATGGCACGACAATGGGCTTCATGATCTCGTCACGGTATCTCTGTGCATTCAAATTGCCATTGATAAAATGCAATTGTTTGTTGTCCATATCTTATGTCTGCCCATACATGACCCCACCGCCACCATGGGGCATTCTGTTAACGACGTTGAAATCGGCAAACTGCTCAACCTACACCACACACACTGTTTGCCATCTGCCCGGTACAGTTGAAACTGGGATTCATCCGAGAAGAATACACTTCTCAAATGCATAGCCATCGAATGAGCATTTGCCCACTGAAGTTGGTTACGACGCCGAACTGCAGTCGGGTCAAGACCCTGGTGAGGATGACAAGATGAACTTCTCTGAGTTGGTTTCTGACAGTTTGTGCAGAAATTCTTCGTTATGCAAACTCTTTCTTCAGCCGTCGGCTGACTTGTCTCAGACAATCCCGCAGGTGAAGCCGGAAGTGGAGGTCCTGGGCTGGCCTGGTTATACGTGGTCTGCGGTTGAGGCCGGTTGAACGTACTGCCAAATTCTCTAAAATGGTAGAGAAATTAACAAATTATTTGGCAACAGCTCTGGTGGAAATTCCTGCGGTCAGCATGCCAATTGCACGCTCCCTCAACTTCTGTGGCATGTTGTGACACAACTGCACATTTTAGTAACCTTTTAATGTCCCCAGCACAAGGTGCACCTGTGTAAGATCATGCTGTTTTATTCAGTCTTGATATGCCACACCTGTCAGGTGGATGGACTATCTTGACAAAGGAGAAATGCTCACTAACAGGGATGTTAAAAAAATAAAAGTGTAAGAAAATTTTAAACTTTTTGTGTGTATGGAACATTTCTGGAATATTTTTCAGCTCATGAAACATGGGACCAACACTACATGTTGCGTTTATATTTTTTATTAAGTATCTGTTTTTTGTCTTGTTTCAACTAATGTTTTCAGATATGTTATTGATTTCTGTATTGCTGTCAATTGGTTACAAAGTGAAGGTTACTGCCTTGACTTAAGAGTGGACACAACAATGTAAGATGGCGTATGACATCAAAAGGCGCGGGGGGGGGGGGGGGGACTGGGCATATTCACAAGTGTGCATCTTTTCATGGTTAATGCTTGCCAGTTTAATACTTGGTTTATTGTTGATTGACCTTTTTATGTTAGCTTGAATCAGATACTTAAAAAAAAGTTGAATCCCTTGTATTGTCAGTTTTAGATGTTTTTAAGTTGATTTGTCACATTGGTCCAAAGTAGCCAGTGATCAGGTTTATGTTCACATTAAGGTGTGCAACATTGATCTCTTTTGCCATTGACGGACTGTTACACAATGTATGATAGATGTAACTTCTTTGTTTTCATCCATGTGCATGCCCCTTGTTTTTCACTCGTTAGAAAATATTGTTACATTTCTTGTTTTCTGTTTTTCAGATCCCAATCTAGAAGCTCATCCAGTTCCAGATCTCGCTCCAGTTCCCAAGAGCGAGGCCGGTCTCGCAGGTCCAACTCCAGGTGAATGAGGTGACATGCACTCCCCTTAGGAGAGAGTGTATGTGACTGGGCAGAATGTTCCAGAAACCATAGTGCCCTATTTAAAGTGTAGAAGAGGCTGTGCATTGATGACCTCAAATCCTGCAGTTTCTCCATATACGGTTCCTTCCTTGGATGTCCCCAATTTAATTATGGAACGTGTCACATTATTATGGAAAGTTTGTCCCTGTTTCTTAATTTATTGTCATGTTAAATCAACTATTTCTATGTCCGTTGGTCTTTTTCATATCCATTTTAAGGCTGTGTACGCTTGTTTCACTTGCTGTGCATTCGGAAAGTATTCAGACCCCTTAACTTTTTCCACAGTTTGTTACGCTACAGCCTTATTCTAAAATGGATTAAATAGTTTTTTCCTCAATCTACACTCAATACCCCATAATGACACAGCAAAGGTTGTTAGAAAATGTACAAAAAATAAACTGAAATATCACATTTACATAAGTATACAGACCCTTTACTAAGTACTTTGTTGAAGCACCTTTTGGCAGCGATTACAGCCTAGATTCTTCTTGGGTATGACGCTTGGCACACCTGTATTTGGGGAGGTTCTCCCATTCTTCTCTGCTGATCCTCTCAAGCTCTGTCAGGGTGGATGGGGAGTGTCGATGCACAGCTATTTTCAGGTCTCTCCAGAGATGTTAGTTCGGCTTCAAGTCCGGGTTCTGGCTGGACCATTCAAGGACATTGAGACTTGTCCCGAAGCCATTCCTGCGTTGTCTTGGCTGTGTGCTTAGGCTTGTTGTCCTGTTGGAAGGTTAACCTTCCAACACATCCTGATTGCTCTGGAGCAGGTTTTCATCAAGGATGTCTTTATTTTTCAATTATACACATTTAACCTTTAACTAGGCAAGTCAGTTAAGAACAAATTCTTATTTACAATGACGGCCTACACTGACCAATTGTGCGCCGCCCTATGGGAATCACGGTCGGTTGTGTTACCCTGGTTTGAATCCAGGCTGTGTCTGAAGTGACGCCTCTAGCACTGAGATATGCAGTGCCTTAGACCGCTGTGCCACTCGGGAGCTCTACTTTGCTCTGTTCATATTTCCCTCCGTCCTGACTAGTCTCCCAGTCTCTGCTGCCACCACCATGCTTCACCGTCTTGGTGGTTCAAAACTTATTCCGTTTTAAGAATGATGGAGGCCACTGTGTTCTTGGGGCCCTTCAATGCGGCAGAATTTTTTTTGGTACCCTTCCCCAGATCTGTGCCTCGACACAATCCTGTCTCGGAACTCTACGGACAATTTCTTCGACATCATGGTTTGGTTTTTGCTTTGACATGCACTGTCAACTCTGGGACCTTATACAGACAGGTGTGTGTGCCTTTTCCAAATCATGTCCAATCAATTGAATTTACCACAGGTGGACTCCAGTCAAGTTGTAGAAAAGTCTCAAGGATGATCAATGGAAACAGGATGCACCTGAGCTCAATTTAGTCTCATAGCAAAGAGTCTGAATACTTATGTAAATAAGGATATTTCTGTTTTATAAATTTGCAAACATAAAAAAAAAACTGTTCGCCTTGTCGTTGTGGGTTATTGAGTATAGATTGATAATTTATTTAATCAATTTTAGAATAAGGATGTAACGTAACAAAATGTGGATAAAGTTAAGGGGTCTGAATACTTTCCATATGCACTGTACCTGGTTCATTATTGTTTTTGCCTCACTGATTGCTTGATTTATCTCTACAAAAGATCCAGCTCCAGGTCTGGAAAGGCCTCTTCTCCCAGGAAGAGGACTCGCTCGCCCTCCTCCTCGCCAGAGAGGGAAAAGAAGCGTAGTCGCTCCAGGTCCTCATCTGGAGAGAGGAAAAAAAGGCGCTCTAGATCACGATCGTCCGAAAGGTTTGGGTTTCTGTGGAATACCGCAAATGGTGTACTGAATATTAGCCTTGCCATCTACTACCCTTTTCACTACGCGAGTCAAGATTTTGATGTGACTTACTACAGTTACAGTACCTTATCTTAATGCTGTAATATCAGGTGCATGTGCTGAATTTAAGCCTTAGAGGGTCGTGCCTGTCCACCCTACTCACCTCTCTGGTATTTTGTTTCGTTTCAGGCGCCGTGGCCAGTCCTCTGGATCTTCCCATTCTGGCTCAAGTTCAAAACAGAAATAAGTTTAAAGCAGCCCGTAAAACGGGAAAAATGAATCTTAATGCCAGTGAATGATGTTTAAAAAGAGAGAAAAAAGAAAAGAAACAGGACAGATCCGTTCATTATGCTGTTCATTTTACCAGAGCTTTGCAGTACACAACAAATATTTTCCTTAAAAAAGAAAATGGTGACATGTCTCTTTTTACCATTCATTACATGCTGCCTTTTTAGAGCTCACTAAGCTCCCTGTCTGTATCAAGTGTGTAACTTTAGGTGTTCAATAGGCTTATGGTGTCTGGTCCTTTTTTGTTGTTGAGAAACAGAATAATATTGTGAAGAGGCAACATCCAATTTTAATCCAAACTGCACAATATCATGGCAGGATACATTTTAATCCAGTCAGTTAGGTTTTGAGAAATGAAAATAGCATAGAATGAACTTTCATTTTTTTACCAAGGATGTTTTACAGATGTTGGTCTTAACCCCTGATTTCCAGTGATTCAGGAACATTCTTGTGTGTGAAATTGTATAAGTGAGGCAAAAATGACCAACTCAGGTCTGTAAAACCATCATCTTGAAATATCTATTGTGTTCACCAATAAGCTTGCTAAACTAATTTGATGTACTGTTAAGTCTTTTCTATGTTTTGAGGTAAAGTGAAGGTAAGTATTTTTCTTTACTTTCTGATATTTCTTGTTTTAAATAAGTGCAAGGTATTCCAATGGTGTTTTAGGCTTAGGAAATAACCCTAAATGATTTGGCGCTGACAGTTGTTAGGCCACCAATGACAGTTGAGGTAAAACTAAGTATATCTTACAGTAATTTATGTTTAGGGCCTATAAAATCACTACTCAACTTTGGTAAGTGTGTATGTGAAACTCATAACAGGTTTTCATGAAATTACTTTTTCTATTGTGAAAGCTAAAATCTTTTTGCTTTGTTTCTCTGCTCTGTTGTATACTCAAACAGTTCATGATTACTGTGCAGTAAGGATTCGTTTAAAAACATATATTTTTTCTCTTCAAAATGACAGTATCAATAGAATGTTAAGATCTCGATCTCTAAAAATAAACTGAAATGTAAGCAGCATGAATAAAATCCTGTCAATCATTGCTGTGCTATTTTTAAATGCAAAACTCACGAGGTGTTAATGTCAGGAGACCATTTTTAATTGACAGTGTGACAGCTCGATCTATGCCTGTGTAAACGTAATACGGTGGGAAATGTATCTCTGGTTGGCGCAATAGTCACCTACCACAGGTGACTGACTGAGCGTGTGTAACAGTCTAGGTTTCAGAGCAAGTGACGTAACTGATTGAAATGCTAGTAGCGCGTACCCGCTAACTAGCTAGCCATTTCACATCCGTTACACGTGCCACGTGATCCATGATGCACGCCAATGCATCCTCGTGGGGAAAGTATGCAAATTATTGGAGCTTAAGACAACCGGGAACTCGTAAAAAATTGTTCAAATCACGACGTCAGTGATCTTCAGGTCGGAAAGTCAGCGCTCTAGAAAGATGCCCGAGTTTCCGAGTTTCCGAGTTGGATGACTTCAAAAGTCTGAGATGTCCCGGTTTGAACCCCAACTGTACAGGAATTTCAAATGCTACCTTCTACTGACCTTGAGGTCACTACTAAAATCAAAGCACATCATGTTATGGATTAATCCTATTTTATTGATGTTCAGTCTTGTCTTTAGGTGGCACTTAAAATACTAGCAGACTAAATTGTGGAGCCCACTGTTAATTTTCAGACCAAGTAATATCGTCCAGGAGGCTATGTAGAAACGCACTTCAGGGTTAGGAATCTAGGTTTACAGGAAATGTGTTGAATATGGCGATTCTACTTTAAATCCAGGAAGCAGCCTTTCTACTTGCCATTCACCAGCTTTTCATTAATTATATCAAAATAGATTCGGTACTTACCGAAGAGTTTTGCTTAGCAACTATTGTCATTACTGCTGTTACGGCTGGGATGTACTTAGAACAATTCTAAATAAAAAGTTCCATGCAACTGAAAAAATGCCTTGTCTGGAAAGAATATTGTTTTTGACCAAGTGCGTGTGCGTATGCGCCAAATCCATATATTCCTCACCTACAATATTAAGAATTGAATTAGAATACACAAAATAAAGCTTATCTGGAAATATACAATCACTGTAAAAACGTACTCTATATTGTCTACTTAATCTACTTGCATGAAATATTGCATTACGTGTAGCATGGATGAAACAACAGATTGATGTTGCGTTTATATACTGTTGTAGGTGATAAAATCAATTACCTTTCCTACTGCTAAATCAGCTGACCTGTGCGTGGCAGTAATGAGGGATTTTATTGGAGGTGCAGAAGCGGTGGAGTTGGCAGAGCACATTTGGTCAAAAACGATACGTCTTTCCCGACAACACTTTTTTTTTTTGCATGCAACTTGTATTTATACCTTTTTTGGAAGTAAGTAACGGCAGTAATGATAGTTGCTCAGTGAAACTCCATTCTTTGATTAATACAGAACATATTTTGACATTAAGCTTGAAAAGCTGGTGCATGGCATGTTGAATGGCTCTTTCCTGGGCTTAAAGGAGAATTGCCATATTCAACATCTCCTCTAAACCCAGATTCGGGTTCATTTCCAGGGCAGAAAATGGCATTAAAACTGCACTGTGAAGGATATAGGTTGCTTAATTTTCTTAAATGCAACAATTAGGCCTAGGCTTGCCCATGGCTCTGAAGTATGCTAGGTCAGTGATTTTCAACCATTGGACCAACCATTGACCTTAAAAAAAAAAAGAAATCAGCAGCAAGGCCAAAATGTCTCATTTAATGCAAGAACTGACTGGCATAGTGTAATTTCATATTTTGTGTGAACAATTGGCACACATTTTGCTGAGGTGTCCTGGACTATTTGAAAGTTTTTCAGATTTACATTTACATTTAAGTCATTTAGCAGACGCTCTTATCCAGAGCGACTTACAGATAAACCCGGAAGGGATCAGAACACTTAGGCCCATGGTGATCTCACCTGGACTATCAAAGCCGTTGATAGCCTATATTATATTTAAGGCATAGCTGCCTACTAGCATATGCAACAATTTTTTGTGTGTCTAATTTCAGCTGAAAAGTGAACATGAATTAAAATAATGTATTTAATTAATTGACCCTTGTCCAGCTGCCAAAATTGTCCTACTGGAGTCATAAGTGTTGAAAGATAGGCTCGCCTCTTGTGCTTTTATGCACAGTCGCTTTGCAGATAAGTCTTGGTGATGCCAGCAGTGTCGGGGAAGCTACTCTGAAAATATAGTTTAACAATTACTTCACACTGGAAGAAGTTCATCTTAAGCTACCCTTAAGAAAATAAAGATTATTAAGTGGCTCACTATCTAAATGACTGATAAATTATATCTAAATCTGAAATGTCATAATACCAATTGCAAGAACAAATCCAATCACTCTGGAATCAGTTAACCAAATGTGTAATTTAGCATAGTAGGCTCAAACTATATTTCAAGTGAGAATTGGGCAGGTCTGATGCTGAAAATGAAAATAATTCTTACCCACTTCACACATTTTCTTTTCGCAACAAAGGTAGTGCGTTTACAGTAGGCCTATTTACATACACAACTACATAGACAAATTAATGTTAATCGTTTATTTACAAATTCTCTCCTAGTTTTGGTGCTGGTCCTGCGCTAAAGCAAGACGGATTGTGCAGTATGGCTGCATTTGCGCTGTATTCCATCCGAACAATCACTCCATCTGATTTGGCTGTGATTTAAGTTCAGTAGAACCTCCTCCACAGGACACTGCGTTAGACTATATTGTAAATCAAAACCTAAACAAAACGCGTGTCCCTGTCTTTTCCCCCCCAGTAATGATAGTTTCTTGACTCACGTTTAAATTTCCAGAACAATTTTTTTATTTTTTATTATTTTTATTTTTTTATTCTTCTGGGTAATTAGTTGCTGGGTAATTTGATATGCATCAATCTGTTCCTTTGTACGTAGGCATCGAATTGAGCGTATGCTGAGCAGGTTCACTGGTTTGCAAACCAAATGGATGGGTCTAGCTCATTGATTTGTAGATCTGACGCAGTTGCTACCTCAGATTATGAGCCCAGCTAGTGTTGCAAATGAGGTATGTAGTCCCCCAGATGGCCACGGGGAGGAGCAACAGCCAAAACCCATACAGTTTTTGGCTGAATAAACCCTAAACCTAACCCTAGGTGTAATCAAATCCAATTTTATTGGTCACATACACATTTAGCAAATGTTATTGCGGGTGTAGGAACACAAGCATTTCACTTTCTCAAACAGTGCAGTAATATCTAACAATTCACAACAATACACACATCTAAAGTAAAAGAATGGAGTTAAGAAATTTATAAATATTAGGATGAGCAATGTCAGTGGCATTGACTAAAATAGGGTAGAATACAGTACATATGAAATTTACAAGGCATTATTATAAACATTATTAAAGTGACTAGTGTTCCATGTCTATGTATATAGGTCAGCAGCCTCTAAGGTGCAGGGTTGAGTAGTGGGGTGGTAGCTGGCTAGTGATTGCTATTTAACAGTCTAATGGCCTTTTTTCAAAATCGAATGTGAACGACCGATTCAAATCGATCTTATGTAGCAAAATTTGACCCAGAGACTCTTGACCATTTATTTTGGAACTGTTCTTATGTCAGAACATTTTAGAGTGAGTTAGTAGTTTCTTTTAAAATAAGATCTTCTATTAATGTTAATTTGAAAGACTGATTTATTTTGATCCAAATTATATGGACCCTGATTTAACTTTCATTGTTAATTTGTTTATTTTTCATGGCAGATTCTTTATCCATGAAATGAAGTGGGGGAAGAACAAATCCCTCTCCACATTGTTTAAGACATCATTTAAATATTATTTTGAAATGATCAGTAAGTGTAAAAACAATACTTTCCATAAAACTTTGACAAATTGAAAACATATCTTGATATGTAATACCCCTGTTAGGTGTATGCACTTTTGTTTGTAGATTTCAGTTTTTGTATTTATTTTGTTCATATTTTTTAAAGCACTCAAGCACCCAAGGTAACTTTCTAGCTACTCTAGACACAAATGAGAGAACAGCTCACTGAACATTACTTGACCCAGCAGAGCTGGTTAGGCTGTTATTTTCTCCAGAGTGTTTGTGACTGCAACTTTGCTGTCAGATTGTCCGTCTGTAAATTCAGAGTGTTTTGCTCTCGGAGCATTCAGAGCGCACACTGGACGCTCTGGCTAATGAGTAGGGTTGATCCAAACGTTTTAACCGTTTTAACCTCAGTCAAGCACCCAAGCTAACTTGCTAACATTGGCTAGCTTGCTAGTTACTTCCAGACACATGATGAGAGAACACCCCACTCTGACCATTTTTCTCGACCTAGGCTGTTTTCATGTTATCCAGAGTGTTGGTGACTGCAACTGTGCTGCTGGCAACAATTTAATTACGCTTTTTTGCCGATGTTTACTGACACCGGCCCTATTCAATGGGTATTGAGCGTTCATAAATTCAGTTATTCTGCGCTCTGGCACACTCAGACGAGAGTTTTTTGTTAAGACATTTAGCTAGGTAAACAATAAAATCCAACTCATGACGTTACTACCCTGCATGAATCTGCAGGTAGCTAACCAACCAGGTTCAATGTTAGGTTGCTAACATTAGGCTATAACTAGTCAAGCAAATGGCTCTGAGATATGAATAAAAAGATCATACATGTAATGTTAGCTAGCCAGCTAACGTTAGCTAGCTAGCTAACAGTACACTAACTTGAAATGAAAAGACTGTCAAAATTAGAAATGTGTAATATCTGTAAATGTAGCTAGCTAGACTATCTTATACATCATGGATGGACGCATCTCCTGTCGGATGTCAGGGTTGCCCTTAGTTTGAAGATGTAATCCAGAGACAGGCGTTTTCTCCATCTCCTTAGCTATCATACTCGAATTCCACTCATTTCAAAACTCGGTCTTCCAGAAAGTGGAGAGCATATACGAAACGTTAGCTAGCGAGCCAGCCCAAAAAAACGTGTTTTGATTTAAAAAATTGTTTAGGTTCAAACGGCTCTCCTGTGAAGTAGTGACCCGCGACATACGCCTAGTTTCCTGAAACAGATCACAAATAACTACTGTTAAAGGGATGAGAAGATAAAGAAAACATTCAGAAGAGGTCATTATGTCTATATTTTAATGCATTTTATTTGTTTTTGACTAACTTGAATAATTCACAAAACTTATGACACACATACTGAAAAAGCTGAATCTTTATTAAAAGTAAATACTTAATAGGACATATCATGTCGTGTGTGTGTACTACCCTCATCCTCCATCTGCTAACAATGAAGAGAGATTTTGATAGAAAACAGAAGTGCAAACTGGTGAGCACTAAGTTAATAAGGTATCTGAGAAACTGTTAAGTAATGTGAGAATGCTCAGTCATTAGGTAAAAATACAACAGAAGTAAGATTCTCGGTTTAAGATAAGACAGTGAAATGTTTATTGCTAAAAAAACTAGTCAAAATGTAGAATATTTAAGGTCGACTCAGCGATGTGACGTAGATGTAAAAAGCATAGTGGGTCAATTTCAGCAACAACTCAGCTGTTTTGGGCCCGTGGTGAAGCGAACCCGTGCACATGCGCAGATACTGCATGCGACTGTGTGTGAGAGAAAAGTCTTGCATCTCGCTTATCGCAATATCTGTGGTGCTGCTTGTGGCAATATCATTTCCCAGAGTCTACATTTAAGTCAATCTTACAAGAAGGAGAAAAGAGATTTAAACACAAAACATTCATTGCTACATGAACAATTTGCATCAGTTGAACAAGTCTGTTCTCATTATTATTCTCTTTGCCTGGTAAACAAAGCATACATGGGGGTAAAGATATTGCAGTGCTGTACTCTACTTAAAAAAAAAAAAGGCTCCAGAGTCCCCAGTGACTTTTGCCGATGATGGGCCCTCTGGATTTCGCAGCCTTGTTCATCTCAGGCACTCAAAACAACATGGCACATTTTTGAACAGCCGGTAATACTCCTCTTGGATCTGGTAAAGTCAAATGGAATGGCGAATGTATTACACACATTAGTTAGCCTCAGTGTGTGGATGAGGTAAAATATGACAACATTTTTATAATAAAGAAATGAAATGAAGGAATGCTAAAGTAATTACAAATAGGGCCAGAAGTTGTTTATCTCCTGACCATATGATATGTCCAGGCAAAACTCTGGGCCCTGCGTTTCTCCTGGTCAGGTCATGTGGTCAGGAAAAACTCCTGGCCATAATTATGAACCTATTTTAGTGAAAGGTTTTACCTTTTTGGACAACACACAGAGGAAGATGAAGATGAACATCCCTTGGAAAGCGTTGGCAATGGTGAAGAGATAGGCTGTGAGGGTAGTCTCGTTGAGAATGTGCAACACGCCAAATGTCCAGGTGGCGCCCAGGACGAACAGAAGAGCAAGGGCACCACGAGCACAGGACCTGGAAGGACCATATATGGTTTTGTCATTGTGAGCCATATTCTGACTTGATGTACAGTATGTGTGCTTAACTAAGGCTCATACAATCAGCTTAATGCTAACGTCTGTAGCTCAAGTTCTGCCGTAAAGTAACGTAAAGTATCTGCTCAATATTCAATACTTCTGTGTGACAATTTTACTAACTGTAGTAATCTTTATTTTATTTTTTACACATGTTGAGTTTTCCTCAACAAACACTGGGTCTTTGGCATAAAGTCAATACATTATTGGGATGTTTTTATCAAGCTTACCTTATGTTTTGGTAATGGCTAATCTCAGGCTTCTTCACAGCAGTGTGTCGGTAAACTTTGTAAATGATCACTCCAAAAGCCAGGAGATTGACCTTAGACCGGATAGACACATACAAAACCATGAGAAACAACCTAGGACTAGTGCAACATGTTCTTTGGAGTTAACAACTTTTTGATGTAATTGTGGAATGTCATAAACTTTATTACTCATTACTGACATGCAAAATGATAACATGTTGTAAATGATTTAATCAGTGTTTCCAGACATTTCTGAAAGAAAGGAAATTCTTGAATGTCCAATAAAATTTGTGAAAATGTATTGAAAATAATATGATGAAATTAAAATGTTGAACCTTACCAGGATAATCAAACACGCAGGCCCAATGAAACTCCAAATAAAGTTATTTTCTGTGCTCAGCCAACACCTTTGAAACATAAAACATAATTTAACCACATGCTGGTGTGTAGTGCTACAACAACACCTAACAAGCACACTCCCTTTTTCTACTTACACTTTATTGGTACCATAATACTTGGAGCCAAGTGTAGCCGAAATGGCCACCACCACTGCAGGGCTTCCATATCCAAAGATGTAAAAGTTGCGATGCAGGAATCCTTTGTTGTAGATGACACCGACCACTATCAGGTACAGATGGATCCCCTCAATGCACATCCAGGCAAACGCCGCTAAGAAGAAATAATGGAGAAGCCCAGCAATGATGGAGCAGAAAAGCTGAGGGCAGACAAAGAGAAACAAAATTGACCTTTATCATACTAGACAGACTTACCATCTATGAAATCGTATAAGACAAGGGTGACTGCACATGTAAACAAATGCAAATGAGATGCAGACGGAGGCACAAATACACACACAGGTTCACTTTATTCAACATACTGTCTGGCTATGTTCAAGAATATACTGTTCAATATGTATTGGAGCCGAAGTGCAGTCAGTGCTCACTTTATGGGTGTTCATATTGATCCCGACCAGAAAGATGAACTCAGCCATGAAGAGGCTGCAGCACAGGTTCTTGTGAATGGTGGTTCTGGTACTCTGTATCTCACTGAAGAACCAGAAGGTGAAGATGCACATGGACAGGCAGATGATGGAGATGATCATTCCCAGCTGAGTGATCCTGGTCAGAATGTTGTAATGGGCCGCCATCTGAAAAGAAGAACCAACACAGTGGAAAGGTGAATCATTTTTACAGCTCCCTGCTTCTCCCCTAGTTTTGTTGTTGTCAGAAAATAGAAAGTGACATATCATTTGAAAGCTTCAGCCCTTGTGGTTTTGGAAATCAAACTCAAATCTTACTGCTGGCAATGTCATAAGAATGCCCTGTGCTTTTCAAATGGGTGTGTTCCTATGGGAATTTGCACATGTTTAGAGCGACACCATTAGGTAAACAATTAACAATTATTTCAAACCAAGACTTTCATATCTCCTTTTCCTCAAACAAAAAATCTGTAAATTTCAGGGGTTTTTGGCCTGCTGTATCTCGGTACTTTATGAGGGTAGTATACAATTTTATGTGTTGTTTAGAAAAGGCCACCGGAATCTAGTAGGTGTGGTTGAATGGTATAGCCCCCAATGCTATGCCTGTGTGGTTAAATGGTATAGCCCCCAATGCTATGCCTGTGTGGTTGAATGGTATAGCCCCCAATACTATGCCTGTGTGGATGAATGGTATAGCCCCCAATACTATGCATAGAGCCCAAGGTTGTGGGTTCAATCACCATTCACATTTTCTATTCTCCTGCCCTATATCCCTCTATATTGGTGTGCTGTCTGAATAAACAACAAAAAATATAAAAGAGGGTGCAATTCCACTCTCCTTAAAAAAAATCATCTAAATACAAGTTAGCTTGTCTTTTCTATTAAAAATCCCTTCCATTTTGCCTTTCATGCAAGATGTTCAGATCACCAACGAGACAGCCACAGGGGATTGGAATACATTCATATGGATGGTATGGACACTTACGTTGGCCCGTCCAGAAGACATAAGAATGGCGAAGTGTGTGAGGTGATTGCAGGAGCATGTGGTGGTGGTGCTGTTGACGTGGGTTTGCTCACAGCCCTGTGTGGCCCAATGGCCCTGCATGCTGGCCGGATCGTACTCCCAAAAGGCACATTTGGTTACATCCTCTTTAGTGTCAATAGGCTTCAAAAGAAAGGGAATGAAATAGGATAGGAATTGGATATGTTATGGCAAAATACGTTTTCGAAAAAGGTACAAAATAAATGGGGTGGTTAAAGTAAATTTGATTGTGGAAATACTGAACGACCATATCGTGCCTGCATGCACTTTTAAACTAACATAGGGCCATACACATTAATCACAACTCTACATAACTTAACTTAAATTGTAACACAAATCTCCCATTAACATCAAAACAGGATTTACAGGAGTGTTGTAATTTTGTGTGTGTGTCACAAGTTAGCAGTCTGCCACTGGAGAGCTAATGGATGAGTCTAGGCTGTCTGTGTGACTGCAAACATACCTCTGTGTGTCTGAGAGTGAAGGTCACATGGTCCAGCTGGTACATGTCAGCAGGTTTGATGGCAGCCGCTATCACCCGAGAGTTCACAGTGATTTCCCCTGTTTCTGCGTAGCTCGTGTAGTCTGTAACACCAGGGTCAGTGTTTGGTTTCAGGATGCCACCGACACTGTCATACCGCAGGAAAACTATGGACACACTTCCTGATGTACAGAAAAAATGTACATTGAATTTGAATGTTGTACTATTGAAGTTTATGTCAGGTGTTGATACAGTAAGTGCTAGTGTCTGGTTCTACATTTGACAAATGTAGAGGTTCCCCCAAAAACAATAACATTTGACTTGTTACTTTGATAAGATTCTCCTGACATTTAAATGATTCTTTAGCTGACAATAATGCCTTAATGTTGTCATAGTGAATGTTTTTTTCCCTTTTATCTGATCTCTTACCATTTTTGTTTCCCTCCTGCCTTTTAGGATTTAAATTGATACGATCTCCTCCCATGGAGACAGAGAGCTCGGTTTTCTTTGTTTGCTGGACATCAAAAGTGTAGAGTTTCATTTCTGTAAATGAAAGAACAGAAATTATTCAGTTGAGTGTAATAATAATTATCTGATTAATACAGCATCTGCGTCAATAGAGAACGGATTTCCAATAAACCAAGATCTTAACACAAACACTTTTCAGCATAAAACTGACATGAACTATATAGCATCATCCCCTGCAGAAATGTTTTGATACAATCAAAATGGATATGGTCAAAAGTAAGCATTGTGGCCTCCCGAGTGGCGCAGCGGTCTAAGGCACGGCATCGCCGTGCTTGAGGCGTCACCACAGACCCAGGTTTGATCCAAGGCTGTGTCACAGCCGGCCGTGACTAAGAGACCTGTGAGGCGACACACAATTGCCCCAGCGTCATCCGGGTTAGGGGAGTGTTTGGCTGGCCGAGATTTACACGTCTCATCGCGCTCCAGCGACTCCTGGCCGGGCGCCTGCAAGCTGACTTCGGACACCAACTGGACGGTGTTTCCTCTGACACATTGGTGCGGCTGGCTTCCGGGTTAAGTGAGCAGTGTGTCAAGAAGCTGTGCGGCTTGGCAGTTTTGGAGGACGCATGGTTTTTGACTTTTGCCTCTCCCGAGTCCGTAGGGGAGTTGCAGCGATGGGACAAGACTAAGTACCAATTGGAGAGAAAAAGGGGTAAAAGTAAAAAATAAATAAAGTAGGCATTGAATAGCTTTTGGTGTTAGAGTTGGATGTAAAGGAGAAAACACATTGCACCAAATGACGGTCTGCTGTTCGTCTGCTGTTTGTTCACCATTCGTTCAGCGCTGTGTGTTTTAGGGACCAAGTTTCAGGTTTCTACATGTAGATTCGGTTTGCAAATTACGGTTGGCACTCTGTTCAGAGGTGCCAAGTACAATCGGCCATTAGGCCTGCATAAGACTTTTCAGTCATTTCAACAGTATATCACTGAATGCACAGAAAAAAATAAGTCAATCTGTAATTTAGTTTAATCTGTAATTGGAAGCCTCCAGTAAAAAATAATCCAACATACTGTACTTCTTTACAGTAATATCTTAGTCCTATCGTAGATTAAAATGATCGGTTTCAGGTGCCAACCTCATACTGTCAGGTGAGATATTAAGCTAGACTATTTTAGTATAATATCTTCTTGAAGCTGCTGTGAAGTGGAAGAATATTTTCAGCAGCTGCTGGGTAGGTACCTTGACTTGTTTATCTTTATTGCTAACCAATGTAGAATTTCTACATGTTTTCCTAGCTAGCTAGCTAGCTAGCTAGCTGCCTTATATTTGCTAGCTAGCTATAATAAGCTAGCTCAAGCTGACACAAGCCATTTCGGTCTGCTCTAAATTGCTCATAAATATATTTCTGTGATACCTAGGGGGGGGAAAAATCGCCCAGATAATGATTGTTGTGATGATAGGCGTCGCTGTACCTCAGCCTCTGAGTGCCATAGATAATAAACTGAGTGCAGATTCGTGACCATTATGTTTTCACCATTACTACAGAGAAAATGGCTCGTTTCTAGCAGTTCAAAAGATATTACCGGCACAACATTATTGTTTATTATTACCAGCACAACATTATTGTTTTTCGAATTGAAGGGCCGCATTTTACACATAAACCACAGCTTCAGTGAATGACCAGTGCACCGGTGTTGTATCAGGTGCTTTCCGATCTAAAGTGATTCCACTGGGGAGCTCTATCACAGTGTCACCATTGGTAGGTAGTAACGTGGCCAATAATTTTTCCTCCCAGGATTATATGTCAAGTAAGATAACAGCCTACAAAAGAAATTACTAATATTGGTAGCCATCTAGATGTCCAGTGATACAGTATGCTAAATGGGGAGAGCATGAACGCAACAACACCGGGACAATGTCCTCCTTACCTGTCACTGTTCACTCGGCTCTCAGCTGTGCAACATTTGTCCATATCCATATATCCTCTCAAACTTTGTTGCATAATGTTACAGTATTAGCCAAACCTGTTCACTTTACCAGCAGTATATAAACATTTGTTGGCAGAGAAAGAAAGGAAAATGTTGTGAGTCTGGTATATCAATGTTTTATTGGATTGAAATAGGTGAATCTAGCTGTCTTATTTGTATTTGTTCAATGCCTCAATTGATTTCATAAACTACACGGAAAATATAAATGCGCATACAACAATTTCTAATATTTTAGGAAATGTGTCAATTGAAACAAATAAACTAGGCCCTAATCTATGGATTTCACACATTTTCACTGGGAATACAGATATTCATCTGTTGGTCACAGATACCTTCAAAGAATAGTTAGGGACGTGGATCAGAAAACCAGTCAGTATCTGGTATTACTACCATTTCCCTCATGCAGCACGACACATCTCCTTCGCATAGAGTTGTTTAGGCTGTTGATTGTGGTCTGTGGAATGCTGTCCCACTCCTCTTCAATGGCTGTGCAAAGTTGCTGGATATTGGCGGGAACTGGAACACGCTGTTGTACACGTCCAGAACATCCCAAACATGTTCAATGGGTGACATGTCGGGTGAGTATGCTGGTCATGGAAGAACTGTGTCCGGTCTGGTCAGCATACATGCATGGATTTCTAAATTTATTTTGCAACGCTCGAGCAGGAGACGTGTCCAGTGTGGTCAGCATACATGCATGGAATTCTAAATGTATTTTGCTACGCTCGCGCACGCGACGTGCCCGACGTGTCTGACACGTCGCGTGTGCGAGCATCGCAAAATAAATGTAGAAATCCATGTTATTCAATTATTGCACCCACACTGCTCGTTCGCGCCAACGAGCGTCTACGTTACCAAGGGCTAAAATAGAAGTCATTCCTATTTCTGACACAGATCGCGCTGAAAGTCCTGCCTCTCCCATCTCCTCATTGGTTTATAGAAGCAGGTACCCACACAGATCGCGACACAGATCGCGCTGAAAGTCCTGCCTCTCCCTACCCTCATTGGTTATACCCACGTGGGTGATTGGAAGACAAACTGTTTTGCCGGTAGTCGTGGTAATACTATGAAAGTTTAGATGCGATCACCATATACGTTCAACGATGAAAAAGCCTGGAAGGAGGAGAGATGACTAGAAACGATTCGGTTGGCCGTTTTATGTGTGGATTAATTTGTCGGAGTAGAGGACCTTGTGCAGTTCAGGTAAAATAACAACTCAATGTTTATATCCCAGGACAAATGAGCTAGCAACAGCAAGCTAGCTAAATAGGACAAATTAGCTAGCAAGTGCAAGCTAACTAGCTAAATTGCCATACATGTTTAATGCTTTTCGACCTGTCCCCAAATTAATGTAATTGGTTCAGAGTTTGTTTTGATATTTTAACCTGCGTGTCGTGACCGCGTTTGGTGTAGGGAGACAAAATAAATGTATGCACGATAGCGCAAGATGGCGCACGAGCGCAGCCGGTTTGGGTTCCGTGGTACATGCTGACCAGACCAGACACGTCGCGTGCGCGAGCGTCGCAAAATAAATTTTGAAATCCATGTTATTCAATTATTGCACCCACACTGCTCGTGCGCGCCAACGAGCATCTGCGACGCCAAGGGCTAAAATAGAACTAATTCCTATTTCTGACGCAGATCGCGCTGCAAGTCCTGCCTCTCCCACCTCCTCATTGGTTTATAGAAGCGGTACCCAAGTGCCATCTCCTCATTGGTTATACCCACGTGGGTGATTGAAAGACAAACTTTGTTGCTGGTCATCCTGGTAATACTATGAACGTTTAGATGCCAATCACCATGTAAGTTCAAAGATGAAAAAGCCTGGAAGGAGAGATGACTAGAAACGATTCGGTTGACCGTTTTATGTGTGGATTAATTGTCGGAGGACCTTGTGCATTTCAGATAAAATAACAACTCAATGTTTATATCCCAGGACAAATTAGCTAGCAACAGCAAGCTAGCTAAATAGGACAAATTAGCTAGCAAGTGCAAGCTAGCTAGTTAGCTAAATTGCCATACATGTTTAATGCTTTTCGACCTGTCCCCAAATTAATGTAATTGGTTCAGAGTTTTGATATTTTAACCTGCGTGTCGTGATCACATTTGGTGTAGGAGGACAAAATACATTTTTGCACTATGGCGCACATGCGCAGCCGGTTTGGGTTCCGTGTTACAGATTGATGGTGGGGGCCAATCTGATGGTAAAACTTTTAAAATAGTGCAGGCTGTGTTAGATACCAAAGCGAGGGGGAGGGGGCGCTTCACCGGGCTGAGGGAGAGTCAGGGAAATCCAGTAGCTACACTACATGACCAAAAGTATGTGGACACCTGCTCGTCAAATATCTCATAAAAAATCATGGGTATTAATATGGAGTTGGTCCCACAATTTTTACACGCTACGAGCCTCAGCACTTGGCAGTCCTGTTCTGTAAGCTTGTGTAGACTACCACTTCGCCGCTGAGCTATGTTGACCGGAGCAGCTCTAGCAGGGCAGAAATTTGACGAACTGCCTTGTTGGAAAGGTGGCATCCTATGAAGGTGCCACGCTGAAAGTCACTGAGCTCTTCATTAAGGCCATTCTACTGCCAATGTTTGTCTATAGATATTGCATGCCCGTGTGCTCGATTTTATACACCTGTCAGCAACGGGTGTGGCTGATATAGCCAAATCCACTCATTTTAAGGGGTGTCCACATACTTTTGTATATACAGTGTATATAGCAAGAAAAATCTCAAATAAATTGATTCCAGATGTCAGTCAGCTAGCGCACTAGCACAAAGCCAAGGTGGTAAAAAGTTGACAAAACAAAAAGGAGAACAGATGAAGTACTACACATCTACATGTATGATTTTCTCTTTTGTTTTGAGCCCACAACACGGCCACAATGTCTGTAAAGAGCATGAGGTGTGGCTAATGTTAGCCAGCCTGAGCTAGCTACCAAGCTAGCATACGAAGGATGGATGGTAACTTCCTGTTGAAGGCTTTTTGGCTTCTTCTGTGGGGTTTAAGAGGTGCTGCCACCTACTGTAGTGATAAACACCTTTCTTCAAGTGAGTGAGGTGGTTTAGGGAGTGGCATTTATTAAAAGGAGCAGTTTGGATTGCCCCGAAAATATAGTATATTAAATCAATGGAAAAAATGTAGGGTATCTTTGGGCATAATCAATATCTTCTACTTAAACTGTAAATTATTAGGTGTATCCCTTTTTGTGTCATCCTAGATGATTTTAAATTAATTATGTCCACGTGTAGTTGTATTGTGTTTTAAAATTGGCAAATAAATCGAAACAAATTAAAATCACAACAAATGTAAGGTACTTAAAGAAACAACAAAAACAGCTTGCAGCCTCTGGTTGGCTGGGGTTAGCTTGAAGGCGGCAGGCCGAATTTGAGATGAGATATTCCTTGCTATTGTCTTTCAAATTTAACTCATGGCTGGATGGCTTGCCACAGGTTTATAGCTGTCCTCTCAGGCTAAATGCCAGAGATGCAACACCAGCCTGGCAAGGGGCGGAAGGTAGCCTAGTGGTTAAAGAGTTGGGTCAGTAACCGAAAGGTTGCTGGATTGAATCCCCGAGCTGACAAGGTACAAATCTGTTGTTCTGTCCCTGAACAAGGAAGTTAACCCACTGTTCCCAGGTAGGCTGTCATTGTAAATAAGCATTTGTTCTTAACTGACTTGCCTAATTAAATAAAGGTTCAATAAAAAAATATATATAATTTGCGGTCCTATGAGTGGGCGCTACCCGCCAGAGATGCAAATTATGTCTTGAACAGCAAACCCGTTTACCCGCTGGTGGTAGGAATTTATATCCTTGGATGTGGGAATGCAGAAAATAGCAAGCGGGTGGGCATTTTTGGCATACTGGCAAAGGATCTGATTGGCTGACACTGCCATTCCAAAAATGGTTGCTGTGGCTTCTGCCACCTAGCATGAGGACAAAAATAACAGTTTTCCGGAAAAATGAGCTGTCACCTCAGTGTAACAGTTGGGATAATGGGACAATTCGGAGTACAACGCATTTATCATCCCTGGATTGAGGTATGTTTTCCGAGACATATCTCGCACCAGCTCCGCTGTGTGTAATCTACACAGGAAGCCTGTCCGATCTGCAACAAGAAGATCTGCTGGCTAGCTGTACTCTAATATGAGTTTCCATAAACCTGCATTACTTGTGGTATAAGTAGAAGAGTAGGCACTGCAAGAAGCACCTGGAATGAAGCACAGCTAGCGGTGCCTGCAGTGATTGGTCGAGATTCCACAACGCAGTGGACCACTCTGGACCCATCAACTCACGTTCATTGACTCATTTTCAGCAGTCCACTTTCTCAAAGGTCATAAACTATCTTTTAAAATATGTGTGCCTGCCTAGTGCAACCTGAATGCCATAGAGATAAAATAAGCACAGCTTTGTGACTGTCATGATTTCCTCAATACTTTACTGAAAACCGTGTGCTCAAGCCGTTCAAAAGATATGGTTCATTTTACCAGAGATAGGCTGTTGTTTTTTTCTATTGCAAATTTGAGGGGAACATTAGATAAATAAACCATGTCGTGGGCTGTTTTAAAACTATGCTACTCACGGACTGTAGCCTATTTGTTTGATAACAAACAAGCTGGTTAAGTCATGTTACCTCATCAGCTAAGAACCTGAGGGGTATTCCAGTCAAACAAAAATTTTAGCAATGGTAACGAATACTCTGAAGCAAACCTGCTACCTACTAGGTTAAGTTGATCTTAGCCTTTAATGTTGAATAAAGACGGGGCTTCTCCGCCAATCAGATTCTTGTCCGTCACAATGGCATGTCCCTTTGCGGAAAATACAATTGACATCCGAGCCTGCATTGTTCGCCGTGTATTACAAATGGAAGGAATTATTGGATCTCGAATAGATCCTTTAGGTCATTCAGAAGATTTTCTTTTGGAACGTTATAGTTTTTCCACACAATAATATATCTGGCCAATTTACTCAACCCCTACATAGCCAATGTAACCCAATACAGTTTTGCTTTGACTGCCCTACAAACTCTGTGCATTACTTTTTGATTTTTCCCCCCCACAAGGTTTCCTGTACAATTTGGGTGATGCAGAACGATTTGGAAAGGCAACTGTGTGTAGAGCAATAAGAAGAGTCTGCTTCGCATTGAATACTTTTTTGGCCATCAACCTGTCCATATAATCAAGGAGGACTTTTACAGAATTGCAGGCACTGTAGGCTGTGGTCAATTGACTGCCAGCGATGCTTCGCTAAACTCAAATTAATAACACTAGGCAACATGATATATATTTTTTGCCTAATCCCGCAGATTTTCCCAAGGTCACTGGTGTTAAAACTAAACGTAGAAGATATTGTTGCCCGTGTTGTCATGAAAAGCACTCTGAATTCAATCAATTCTTATTCATCATATGGGGCCCACCAATGGAATTGTGACATAGGCTACCACAATTTATATATTAGGCTATAGCCTTCACATGTAATATCACCAACGTTGCAATAAAAGTGCTCTATAAAGTGAAAGCCATATTACTAATCACCCATGTGTGTAAATTAGGCCTATTAGTGAAGCGGCACAATTCCAATATCTATCACATTTATTCTGTTTGCAATTTTTTGTCAGGCTCCCCCTCTGGCTTTTGCGGTGGCGGCTGTATTACTATTTTGGGGTAAATTAGTGAACATATTTGTTGTATGTTGTTACAAGTGTTTCTTGTTGTAGACTTATTGGGCTCTGTCTTTTGACTCCATATCTATATCTTTTTATGTCATCGACATGAGGACCTTTTTGAATGTCGTGTGCACACGCCAATTGTCAGATCGACCAATCTGCACTACGGTTTGTCTAATTACTTCAAGGAGAGGCAACCATTCTGGAACCAAGAAATCACAGACTCCCTCATCTGGTTAAGGTAAGCTGGATATGTTCAGGGAATCCTGAATTTGTTAAACCATCTTTTTGGAATAGCCCCCAGGTAACTGGACAGGCACACATTTGGTTTAAGATGGCACATTGACAAAGAGATTGTGAACCCAGAAGTATATGTTTTATCCTATGGGGGAGTGGGGAAAATAGATAGACAGCCTAATTTGGGTGTAGCCCTGGGTAGATTTATGTTATGCCATGTTGTCTTCAGGAGATTGTCTGTTTCATATATTTATTTCACACTAGTTGATGTAAGTCATTTGAGAAATTCTATTATAGGATATGCTTGTCAGAAAGAACAGTAGTGTCATTCATTATACTTCTTTTATTATTACATTTCTTCCCAATTTGTCTGGTGTATCTTATTGCCTGAAATCTAATGTCTAAATCCAATATGCCTACTTGTGTTTTTGAAAATAAATTACAAGAGGCTATGCCTTTTTGTAGGCATTCATGTAGGTAGGCTTGGTAAGATCAACTTTAAAACATTCAGGCTATCCTAACTTCAAATTCTTTAAGATCTTTATCAACTATAACTATATAAATGAGCATAAAATAACTCACCAACAGTAACTCTTGAACCGTTCAAGCTAGAGACACCAAACCAACTTTCACATGTTCAGGCTATCCTAACGTTAAATTCAACTATAATTATGTAAATTAACTATAATTCTATACATTTGCATACATTTATATGAAATAATTCCCTAACAGTAACTGTTGAACCGTTCAAGCTAGAGACACCAAAACAACTTTCACATGTTAAGGCTATCCTAACTTACGATTCATAAAAAAACGTATCAACTGAAACTATAATTTTTTTAATTAAATTAGCATAAAATAACTCACCAACAGTAACTCTTGAACTGTTCAAGCTAGAGACACCAAACCAACATTCAGATGTTAAGGCTATCCTGACTTCAAATTCTTAAACACTTTTATAAACTATAACTACATAGATTTGCATAAAATAACCCACCATTAGTAACTCTTGAAATGTTCAAGCTAGAGACACCAAACCAACTTTCACATGTTCAGGCTATCCTAACTTACGATTCATAAAAAACGTATCAACTGAAACTATAAAAATGTGTATTAAATTAGCATAAAATAACTCACCAACAGTAACTCTTGAACTGTTCAAGCTAGAGACCCCAAACCAACATTCAGATGTTAAGGCTATCCTGACTTCAAATTGTTAAACACTTTTATAAACTATAACTACATACATTTGCATAGATTTGCATAAAATAACCCACCATTGGTAACTCCTGAAACGTTCTCTTCAGGAAATGTACTTTTCTAGTTATTATTTATTATAATAATTTGTTTTTTTTGTACAAATTCTTAATATATATCTAATCTCTCAATTTTCATCTCAAAGTGCACCAGATTGATGCATTTAGTTGTTCAAATTCATTTTTTGTTGTTGACCCTACTAGTGTTCTATCTCTGGCTTTGGGCTAAGCCCCCAATGTCCTTAAATCCTAGAAATGCCCCTGCTCTCGGCCGACAACTGCTACAGGTGTGTCCGTGCTAAGAGACATGATTGTGGTGTTCTTCTTACCTATTTCACTCTCTTTGATCTCAATCTCAGTTGTCGCTTTATATTTCCTGGCCAGTGTCAAAGTACTCTCCTCCACTGTGTGTAAGAGTTTGGTTATGGTGTGGTCCCGGTGCTCCTCTTTGATTCTGTTCCAGGCCACCAACTCATCCTTCTCAACCAAATTGTTCACCACATTTAAAAATGTCTGTGGAATAGAAAGGAAGGCAAACAACATATTTATGAATATCAAGAAACAAGACAAATCATACTGTTTATTTTCATGGATTGAACAACCCCTTCTCTGTTTTAATGTATATGCAGCAAGGTTTAAGCAGCCTTACAAATTATGACAGAAACCATATATATAACTTAGGCCAAGAACATTTAGTATCCTACTTCTAAAAAAAGCAATAGCAGAGCTAGTGGAAATAAAGATTACTCTGAGAGTTGCTTTGGTCCCGGTTGGTTTGGCGGTTTGATTCTTCTCCCCAGTGCTCAACAGCGAGGCCGATTGAGAGAGGGCCTCCACATAGGAGATCACATCCACCGACGTCAGCTCTCCCGACGTCTGTTTTTCAATCTCCACCAGCAGGCTCTGAAGATCTGTAAGATTTCTGATCTACAAATGGAAGAGACAAGATTAAGTAAGCTCCAATGGATGCCTCCTCTCCAAATAGGAGAAATAGGATGGTCAATTTAATAATGTCTACTAAATCTTAAAGCAAAGCAGACAATTAAACTAAGTTATTCCCACAAAAAGTGTTCAGACCTATGCACATTTCTACACATGGATATTAACATATATTCCTAATAGGAGATCCTGATTGATAAACACATGTACCAATTAAATATCTATATAGTGACCAACAGAGGGCGGTGTCCTATTATATATTATAAGTGGTACTACTTTCCTAGATCATTTGTTGGAGTACTTACATATTCAAGTGTTCTGTTGACACTTTGTGTTAGGCACACAACGTTGTCATGACAATTTTTCTCGGGATGCTCTGGAATACAACATATGGAAAATCATCATATTAATGTAACAGTCTGCTAGATTAACCTCAAAACTGCTTGTTTGTTTAAACTATGATATCACCAGGACATACCAAAATTGTTACATATTTAATTTTGAAAAGATAATTAATAAACACAATTTGTTTATTAAGATTTTATATAATATGGTAACCTCACATAATTTGAATAATGTATCCTCCCAATTCCCTCAAAACTTTAGTTTCAAAATTTAGAGGGTGAATTGATAGGCTTACCTCGACATATTCCATTCTTTGTATGAAATCGCTTAGTGCCTGAAGTAGAAATGTAATCTCTTTGGCAGGTGCAAAAGAAAGATCCATTTGTGTTTGTGCAATGTGAGAATGGTCCACAGATTTGGTCGTTCTTGCATTCATCAATATCTAATAGTAAAAAGAATAACAGGGTAATTGTTTCTGAATGAAAGACATAAAATAGGCCCTGATGAATGACAATTTCAAACAGATTTTTTTTTTAGGATATCAGTTTCTTAAATATGTGTTGTAATGTTGAGAAAAAACTGATATATACAGTGCATTAGGAAAGTTTTCAGACCCCTTGACTTTTTCCACATTTTGTTACGTTACAGCCTTATTCTAAAATGGATTTAATCTTTTTTTCCTCATCAATGTACACACAATACCCCATAATGACAAAGCAAAAACAGGTTTTTAGAAATGTTTGCACATTTTCGTACAAATAGAAAACAGAAATACCTTATTCACATAAGTATTCAGACCCTTTGGTATGAAACTCAAAATTGAGCTCAGGTGCATCCTATTGCCATTGATCATTGTTGAGATGTTTCTACAACTTGATTGGAGTCCACCTGTGGTAAATTAAATTGATTGGACATGATTTTTGCTCTGGCACCCCAATGGTGGAACAAACTCCCTCACGACGCCAGGTCAGCGGAGTCAATCACCACCTTCCGGAGACACCTGAAACCCCACCTCTTTAAGGAATACCTAGGATAGGATAAAGTAATCCTTCTAACCCCCCCCCCCTTAAAAGAGTTAGATGCACTATTGTAAAGTGGTTGTTCCACTGGATATCATAAGATGAATGCACCAATTTGTAAGTCGCTCTGGATAAGAGCGTCTGCTAAATGACTTAAATGTAAATGTAAATGTAATTTGGAAAGGCACACACCTGTCTATATAAGGTCCCACAGTTGACAGTGCATGTCAGAGCAAAAACTAAGCCATGAGGTTGAAGGAATTGTCCGTAGAGCGCCGAGACAGGATTGTGTCGAGGCACAGATCTGGGGAAGGGTACCAAAAAATTTCTGCAGCTTTGAAGGTCCCCAAGAACACAGTGGCCTCCATCATTCTTAAATGGAAGAAGTTTGGAACCACCAAGGCTCGTCCTAGAGCTTGGCCAAACTACGCAATCGGGGGAGAAGGGCCTTGGTCAGGGAAGTGACCAAGAATCCAATGGTCACTCAGAGTTCCAGAGTGCCTCTGTGGAGATGGGAGAACCTTCCAGAAGGACAACCATCTCTGCAGCACTCTACCAATCAGGCCTTCATGGTAGACTGGCCAGACGGAAGTTCTCCTCATTAAAACGCACATGACAGCCCACTTGGAGTTTGCCAAAAGGTACCTAAAGACTCTCAGACCATGAGAAACAAGATTCTCTGGTCTGATGAAACCAAGATTAAACTCTTTGGCCTGAATACCAAGCGTCACGTCTTGAGGAAACCTGGCACCATCCCTACGGTGAAGAATGGTGGTGACAGCATCATGCTGTGTTGGTGTTTTTCAGTGGCAGGGACTGGGAGACTAGTCAGGAACAAGGGAAAGATGAACGGAGCAAAGTACAGAGAAATCCTTGATGAAAACCTGCTCGAGACTTCAGACTGGGCTGAAGGTTCACCTTCCAACAGGACAAGCACACAGCCAAGACAACGCAGGGGTGGCTTCGACACAAGTCTCTGAATGTCCTTGAGTGGCCCAGCCAGAGCCCGAAATTGAACCTGAAAATAGCTGTGCAGCAACGCTCCCCATCCAAGCTAACAGAGCTTGAGAGGATCTGCAGAGAAGAATGGGACAAACTCCCCAAATACAGGTGTGCCATACTTGTAGTGTCATACCCAAGAAGACTCAAGGCTGTAATCGCTGCCAAAGGTGCTTCAACATGGTATTGAGTAACGGGTCTGAAAACCTATGTAAATGTAATATTTCTGTATTTTTATATTTTTTAAATTGCAAAAACAGTTTTTGCTTTGTTGTTATGGGGTGTTGTGTGTATATTGATGAGAGGGAAAAAAACAATTTAATACATTTTAGAATAACGCTGTAACGTAACAAAATGTGTAAAAAGTCAAGTGGTCTGAGTACTTTCCGAATGGAATGTACCAGTCAAAATTTCGTACACCCCTACTCAGTTTTTTTTCTTCTATTTTCTACATTGTAGAAATAACACATATGGAATCATGTACTAACCAAAAAAGTGTTAAACAAATCAAAATGTATTTTAGATTTTAGATTCTTCAAATTAGCCACCTTTGCCTTGATGACAGCTTTGCACACACTTGGCATTCTCTCAACCCGCTTCATGAGGTATTCACCTGGAATGCATTTAAATTAACAGGTGTGCCTTGTTAAAAGTTAATTTGTGGAATTTCTTTCCTACTTAATGCTTTTGAGCCAATCAGCTGTGTTGTGACAAGATGTGGTTGGTATACAGAACATAGCCCTATTTGGTAAAAGACACAATCACCCAACCTCAACCCATTTTGAGATGGTTTGGGATAAATTGGACCGCAGAGTGAAGGAAAAGCAGCCAACACGTGCTCAGCATATGTGGGAACTCCTTCAAGACTGTTGGAAAAGCATTCCTCATGAAGCTGGTCGAGAGAAGGCCAGGAGTGTGCAAAGCTGTCATCAAGGCAAAGGGTGGCTACTTTGAAGAATCTAAAATCTAAAATATATTTTTATTTATTTAACACTTTTTTTGGTTACTACATGATTCCATATGTGTTATTTCATAGTTTTGATGTCCTCACTATTATTCTACTGTGTAGAAAATAGTAAAATAAAGAAAAACCCTTGAATGAGTTGGTGTGTCCAAACTTTTGACTGGTACTATATAAATATATATATATAATACCAGTGCATTCTGTCCCGTCATTTGGTTGAAAGGGAATCACCCCGGTTGAAGTGTATCCTGAGGCACAGGTGCAGTTGTAGCTGCCCTCTGTATTGGTACAGTTGCTGTTGTTTCCACAGATATTAGTGACCTTTTGGCATTCATTGTCATCTGTCATGATGGAAGAAGGACACAGAAACTAAATAAATTAAAATTGTAGATGCTGCGTACACAGTTTAGCAGGTGTTATGGCGGGTGCATCGAAATGCTTATGTTCCTAGAACCTATCAATCAATGTAGTAAATGTCAACAAGCACACAATAATACAAAATTAAAATATATATTTTTTTTTACAGTGGTAGGTATAGTAACGTGGCCAGTGATCATTGACTATGTACATAGTGCAGCAGTCCCTACGGTTCTGGGTAGAATACCCGATCGTAGCTGGCTAGTGATTGTTACTGAGGGGCAGAGTAGGGTACTGGGCAGAGGGAAGGGTGGTGGCTGTTTAACAGTCTGATGGCCTTGGGATAGGAGCTGTTTATCAGTATCAACTGTGTCAACAAGGGGTTATTATTCAAACATTACTGAGACAAGTCATAGTCAGATTTACAATGAACATTACTACGACCCCATACAAGTTAACTACAATGATATAGCTTGTTGTGCACACAGTTCATACTGGTTGTGACTGGTTTGCCAATTCTGGCAACCAGCAGATATTCACCATGCCAGTTCACATCAAAACACACCTGCATGAGATATTCACAGTGTTTATTGGAAGTGATCCGATAGGACTTTTAATTGTTGTGTTCATCTGTCTAGATGTGATGAATATACTGGTCTTCCTCCCCACTGTACCTTGTGTACAAAGACTGTCCGGGAAGGGATATCCTTAGCGCTGAGAAAGGGAGGTGACAATATTCAGCAGGAAATATGACCATAAGATTCCAGACCTCTGAACCTCCATTGTTAACACAAACACTGTGTAGGAAATGGTTCCATAATGAAAATGACTGGCTTCCATTTTCTCTGAGTAGCCTATGGGTAGCTCAATAGGATTTCACAGTACAATGGTAGCAAAATGAATATGCATTAGGGATATGAACAAAATTACGTACTCAAGTTGACTGTCTTAAAGGGATAGTTCCCCAATCATATCTATTCTCTAGAATAAAATGAATGGGGTCTGATTTAGAGAATCTAAGAACATTTCATTGGTGGAGCAAAAATGATAATGTACCTTAAAATTATGGACTATCTTTAAATTTAGAGTAGGAATATTTTATTTAATGGGGCCATCAATTTTGCTCTATATTAATGAAGTGACATATTGTTCAAAATAATTTTTTTAATTCTCAAAAACCCATATTTGTACTGTATTTCTGTGTAGAAGCCATTTACTGTATGTTTATATTACCACAGTTTAATTTACATTTGGCTCTTGAATATGTAAACCCCCATGATTATGATCAGATAAGGAAATATGAATACTAAGCAAAAGTGCCCCACAAACCTAAATGCAACAATGTTGGCTGACAGACGAACTTGAGCAATAAAACAATTTGACCACTTTCAACAGGAGCAATAATTTTTCACATTTCAGTCCTTTTGTTATGATTAACACACTTTGAGGTTTACAATTTCAATAGGGTAGATAGGTTGGGGGAAAGAAACACTAGGAATGATTCATGATTGAACCAGGTTTACAATAACTGTGCTAGTTGCCTGAGAGGATGGTGCCCATAAGGTGCTAATTAACCTCTATGGGATCGGTGTCCACCACATGGGACGGTTGATCTAACATAGGCTAATTGTAACAGTCCTGACCTGTTTTATGTTGTTTTTATGTGTTTTTGGTCAGGGCATGTGTTTTGGGTGGGCAGTCTATGTTATTCGTTTCTATGTTGGTTTTGGTTTGCCTGGTATGGCTCTTGATTAGAGGCAGGTGGTTTGCGTTTTCCTCTAATCAAGAGTCATATTTAGGTAGGGCATTCTCACTGTTTGTTTGTGGGTGATTGTCTCCTGTGATGTCTTTCGTCGTTGTCGATGTGTTTTCACTTACGGGACTGTTTGGCTGTTCGTGTGTTTCGATGTAACGTTCCTGTCCGTGAGTTTACGTTTGTGATGTGAGTTTATGTTCAGGTTGCGTTCTACGTCGTTTTGTTATTTTGTAAGCTTTGAAAGTGTTTGTTTTCGTGTCATCAGTTTTCGTTTTATAAATAAAGATGGCATATTTCCCTGAAGCTGCGTTTTGGTCTGAAGATCCTTCTCTCCTCACCTCATCCGAGGATGAGGAGAGCGACAGCCGTTACAGAATCACCCACCAACAAAATGTGACCAAGCGGTATGGGAATGCTCGACGGAGCAACAAGGATTTCTGGACTTGGGAGGAGATCCTGTCTGGTAGAGGACCCTGGGCGCAAACTGGAGAATATCGCTGCTCTCGTGAGAAGAGTGAGGCAGCCACAGCCCAGGAGCGGTGGTTTAAGGAGGCAGCTAGGAGACGTGGATGGAAGCCGGAGAATCAAGCTCGAAACCGGAATTATGAGGGGACACGTCTTGCACGGAAGCCCGAAAAGCCCGTGAGTAACTCCCAAAAATTTCTTGGGAGGGGGCTAAAGGGTAGTGGGCCAAGGGCAGGTAGGAGACCTGCGCCCACTTCCCAGGCTAACCGTGGAGAGCGGGAGTACGGGCAGACACCGTGTTACGCAGTAGAGCGCACGGTGTCTCCTGTACGTGTGCATAGCCCAGTGCGGGTTATTCCACCTCCCCGCACTGGTAGGGCTAGATTGGGCATTGAGCCAGGTGTCATGAGGCCGGCTCAACGCGTCTGGTCTCCAGTGCGTCTCCTCGGGCCGGCATACATGGCACCTGCCTTACGCATGGTTTCCCCGGTTCGCCTACACAGCCCGGTGCGGGTTATTCCACCTCCTCGTACTGGGCGGGCGACCGGGAGCATTCAACCAGGTAAGGTTGGGCAGGCTCAATGCTCAAGAGAGCCAGTACGCCTGCACGGTCCGGTATTTCCGGCGCCACCTCCCCGCCCCAGCCTAGTACCTACAGTGCCTACATTACGCACTAGGCTACCAGTGCATTTCCAGAGCCCTGTTGTTCCTCCTCCACGCACTCTCCCTATAGTGCGTGTATCCAGTTCAGTGCCTCCAGTTCCGGCCCCACGCACTAAGCTACCAGTGCGTCTCCAGAGCCCTGTACACACTGTTTCTTCTCCCCCTACTAATCCTGATGTGCTTGCCCTCAGCCCGGTGTCACCAGTGCCGGTACCTCGCACCAGGTATAGAGTGGGCTTTGAGAGTCCAGTGTGCCCTGTCCCTGCTCCCCGCACTAGTATGAAGGTGCGTGTCCTTAGCCCGGTGCCTCCAGTTCCGGCACCACGCACCAGGTCTACAGTGCGCATTATCCGGCCAGAGCCATCCGTCTCCCCAGCGCCATCTGAGCCATCCGTCTCACCAGCGCCATCTGAGCCATCCGTCTACCCAGCGCCGTCTGAGCCATCCGTCTGCCATGAGCCTGCAAAGCCGCCCGTCTGCCATGAGCCTGCAAAGCCGCCCGTCTGCCATGAGCCTACAGAGCCATCCGCCAGACAGGAGCCGCTAGAGCCGTCAGCCAGACAGGAGCCGCTAGAGCCGTCAGCCAGACAGGATCTGCCAGAGCCGCCAACCAGACAGGATCTGCCAGAGCCGCCAACCAGACAGGATCTGCCAGAGCCGCCAACCAGACAGGATCTGCCAGAGCCGCCAACCAGACAGGATCTGCCAGAGCCGCCAGCGAGCCATGAGCAGCCAGAGCCGCCAGCGAGCCATGAGCAGCCAGAGCCGTCAGAGAGCCATGAGCAGCCAGAGCCGTCAGAGCGCCATGAGCGTCGAGAGCCGTCAGCCTGCCATGAGCGTCGAGAGCCGTCAGCCTGCCATGAGCGTCGAGAGCCTTCAGCCTGCCATGAGCGTAGAGAGCCGTCAGTCTGCCATGAGCGTCGAGAGCCGTCAGCCTGCATGGACCTGCCAGAGCCGTCCAAACAGGACCTGCCAGAGTCCTTCAGCCGGGATCTGCCCCTTGTCCCGGTGCTGCCCCTTGTCCCGGTGCTGCCCCTTGTCCCGGTGCTGCCCCTTGTCCCGGTGCTGCCCCTTGTCCCGGTGCTGCCCCTTGTCCCGGTGCTGCCCCTTGTCCCGGTGCTGCCCCTTGTCCCGGTGCTGCCCCTTGTCCCGGTGCTGCCCCTTGTCCCGGTGCTGCCCCTTGTCCCGGTGCTGCCCCTTGTCCCGGTGCTGCCCCTTGTCCCGGTGCTGCCCCTTGTCCCGGTGCTGCCCCTTATTCCGGTGATGGTCCTTATCCAGGTGCTGCCCCTTGTTCTAGTGCTGCCCCTTGTCCCGGTGCTACCCCTTGTCCCGGTGCTGCCCCTTGTCCCGGTGCTAGCTGTTTATTTAGGGGAAGGTAGTGTTAGGGTGGTCATTAGAAGGGGTAGACAGAAGAGGGGAGTGACTATGGTGGTATGGGGACAGCGTCCTGAGCCGGAACCACCACCGTGGTCAACTGCCCACCCGGACCCTCCCCTGGACTTTGTGCTTGTGCGCCCGGCGTGCGCATCTTGAGGGGGGGGTACTGTAACAGTCCTGACCTGTTTTATGTTGTTTTTATGTGTTTTTGGTCAGGGCATGTGTTTTGGGTGGGCAGTCTATGTTATTCGTTTCTATGTTGGTTTTGGTTTGCCTGGTATGGCTCTTGATTAGAGGCAGGTGGTTTGCGTTTTCCTCTAATCAAGAGTCATATTTAGGTAGGGCATTCTCACTGTTTGTTTGTGGGTGATTGTCTCCTGTGATGTCTTTCGTCGTTGTCGATGTGTTTTCACTTACGGGACTGTTTGGCTGTTCGTGTGTTTCGATGTAACGTTCCTGTCCGTGAGTTTACGTTTGTGATGTGAGTTTATGTTCAGGTTGCGTTCTACGTCGTTTTGTTATTTTGTAAGCTTTGAAAGTGTTTGTTTTCGTGTCATCAGTTTTCGTTTTATAAATAAAGATGGCATATTTCCCTGAAGCTGCGTTTTGGTCTGAAGATCCTTCTCTCCTCACCTCATCCGAGGATGAGGAGAGCGACAGCCGTTACACTAATGTGATTAGCATGAGGTTGTAAGTAACAAGAACTCTTCCCAGGATGTAGACATATCTGATATGGGCAGAACACTTACATTCTTGTTAATCTAACTGGACTGTCCAATTTACAGTAAAATAATACCATGCTATTGTTTGAAGAGAGTGCAAAATTATGATCTTGAAAATGTATTAATATACCAATTACGCACATTTGGGCAGTCTTGATACAACAGTTTAAACAGATATGCAATGGTTCATTGGTTCAGTCTAAAACTTTGCACATACACTGCTGCCTTCTAGTGGCCAAAATCTAAATTGCGCCTGGGCTGGAATAATACATTATGGCATTTCTCCTGCATTTCAAAGATGTCGGTACAAAAAAAAATATGCATGTTTTTTTCTTTGTATTATCTTTTACCAGATCTAATGTGTTATATTCTCCTACATTAACTTCACATTTCCACACACTTCAATGTGTTTCCTTTCAAATAGTATCAATAATATGCATATCCTTGCTTCAGGTCCTGAGCTACAGGCAGTTAGATTTGGGTATGTCATTTTAGGCGAAAATTGAAAAAAAGGGTCCTATCCTTAAAATTAACCTGTCTCCTCCCCTTCATCTACTCTGATTTAAGTGGATTTAACAGGTGACATCAATAAGGGATCATAGGTCAGTCTATGTCATGGAAAGAAGTGGTGTTCCTAATATTTTGTACAATCAGTGTATGTAATAAAGTTAAGTCAATATTGGAGCTAAACAAACTGGCCAACTAGTTTGTTACACTAACAATATGTTAGCTGTCTTAGCTTTCTTCAGCATGTCATTAAACCTTAATTTATTCAGGGAAGTCCCATTGAGACCAATGTCCCTTTTACAAGGAAGCCCTGATTCACAAAATGCAGCATAAAAATACTAAGTACATAATAAGGAATTAGTGAGACCGTTATTTTTAGTGACACTGTTAAAAAGCTGTGTTCACTGCTAAGAATATTATTATTTGTTAGCTAACTTCCTTTGCTAACATGTCTAGATTTTGTTTTTGCCACAAAAACAGCTAAGTTTGTTGATATACTTTTCTTCTCCCTTCTCAATTCTCAATCTGACCATATCTACCATGGGAATACATGTATGTCAAGTGTTGTTCTAATTAAAAGCGATGCTGTCGAAAAATAGGTCCTTTTTGATTTAATTAATGTCCTAATGTATTTTCACTGGGTGTGTAGCTAAAGAAGGAGTTTTAATCCTTGAGGCAATTGAGACATGGATTGTGTATGTGTGCCATTGAGTGTGAAATGGTAAGACAAAAGATGAAAGTGCCTTTGAATGGGGAATGGTAGTAGGTGCCAGGCACACCAGTTTGAGTGTGTGAAGAACTGCACCACTGCTGGGTATTTCACGCTCAACAGTTTCCTGTGTGTATCAAGAATGGTGTACCACCCAAAGGACATCCAGCCAACTTGACACAACAGTGGGAAGCATTAGTCGCCATGGGCCAGCATCCCTGTGGAACGCTTTCGACACCTTGTAGTCCATGCCCCATCAAATTGAGGCTGTTCTGAGGGCAAAAGGGGGTGCAACTCAATATTAGGAAGGTGTTTCTAATGTTTTGTATACTAAGTGTATATTTCCAATTCGATTTGGGTAACTTCCAGTCCACATGGACAGATGAACCCCGGGTTCAATTCAATTCAATTCAATTCAATTGAACCTGCATTGCTGTACTTACGCAAATTCAATTACAGATTGGTTTTGGCTCATTGGTTTTGGGTAAACGTTGAATTACCACCAAGTGGACTCCTCTCACAGGTACTGTAGATTCTTCAAATTTTAAGAATAGCAAGTGTTCTCAGGCAGTAATTTGTAAACAAAGACAGTGTGTAAATTAAAATCCAGCCTTAACATTGTAAAACAGAACAGAGAGAGTGTTTATTTTTGCAAACCTGCAGACCTGATGATGGTTGTACGCCTGCTATTGAAAGATATAAGACAAATGGGTACCACCGGCTGAACATTTTCCATACATGTGAAGCAGTACATACATGTATGCAGTAAGGATCCAAGTACAATCAGCTGATTATGATTCAAGTTTACTCCTAGTGTTAAAAGGTAGTCAAATGTTGGAGTGTTTTTCACACTTTACACCAGTGTAGATTGAATGCAACAATAACCAGTGTTGGCCATGAATATTTTCATCTAGAGTTACAAAAACTCAGTGTTAAAAGCTAATACTTCTTGTGTTGGTGTTAAACGTGTTGATTTAAAAGTTTCAATGGTTATCTCATTTAATAATATATATGCTTGAATAATATAACTTCTAAATCCCAAATGAGCTTAGTACAACCGTCTTATCCCAATCATAACTCAATATAACTTTTCCATTGTTAAATTAATGGTGTCCATTTGAGTCTTTGTAAATAAAGAATAGCCTCAAAAATACACTATGCAAAATCATGTTGATCGTATGGACTCGCTCAGTCCTTGCATCCAGAGCATCCTCTATGAATTATGGTTAAAATCCTACATCCCCCTCAGCTTACAGCCAACCAGGTGGCTGTTGTTTGACTAAAACACAAATGAAGGATTGTGCCTTTAGCCGCAGACATCATCATGCAACTTTACTTTACAGACCAGTAATATACACCCTTTTAACCCTGAATTAATACAAGGATAATCACCCAATTTAGCTTAAAATAGTGCTAATTTTTTTTCATTTATTTGGGGGTTGACGCATTAGACTACCTATCAGGTCTAAACCTGTATTCCACAGGCCTACATAACCATGTTCTGTATAGGTTTGTAAAAAATCTAGAACTTATATTTACCATTACAAAAGTTGGTTCCATCGCCAGTATATCCAAGCTTGCAGTAACAGGCATTATTGGATCCATTCAGGGCTTTACACGTGGCAAGTCGATGGCATGTACCACAATTGTCATAAAATCTGCATGGGTCTATAACACTGGAAAGGCATGCTATGAGATAAAAATAGAATACATTTGCTTTGTGAATTGAATAAAATATGTGAAAAAAATGTACTACCAGATCAGCATTAACTCATCAATATGGAAGGAACAATGGTACCACGAACTATGGTATGTATTGAATGTTGCATACAATCATATTATGCTATTATGACTAAGAATGTTTACGTTTTCAGCAAATGGTAATATAATAACAGAAAGACAAAAATCATATGTAAGCCCACTCAACATCAATAAACTACTCAGAAGTAATGTTAGACTGATATTGAAATGGACTCGCACAACTGCAAAGTTCCTAATTATATCTATGCAACTATGATCACTAAAGGCCAGGAGACCTGGAGTTTGGGATAAAAAATATCCCGCCATGCATCCTGATTATTTTCTCTGGTAAATCCCACATACACATAATGGAAATGGCAAAGAACATATGTGTATTTGTACCATGTTCAAGGGGTCTGCTATGCTACAGTGCATACTATATGACAGAAGAATGGATAGACTCACTTACCTGCTAAAAGTACAAGTTTCATCTGGGACTTGAGCAAAGACTCCATACTTGCGTTGGGACAGAAACACTTTTAGCTGAAACTCTGTGGCTGGTGACGTGGTCCATTTCCTTGCATCAGTTTTCCTGTTTCCCTAAACCTGACCCTTCCTGTCCTGATCTTTAATCAGCTTTCACAAACATTAAACTGAGGACACGCCACCTTCCCATGAAAATGGAGTCTAATCAACAGCATAAGAGAATGCTTATAAACCAGTATAGTCTGGCTTCCTAATTAAACTTATTGTAGCTGTAGTACAGAGTATACATTCTTACAATTTTTTATTTGCAATTTGGTGGCTTTTTCTTTCAACTCCATCTCAATACTGTTTTTTAAGTAGTAATGTTATTGTGCATCTGGGGTGGCCATTTTACAAAACCACAAGGACATTGTTCTCAACAGAAACCCACACTGTGTAAACACTAGCTGAACAACATTGACTTCAGCGAAGGACAACACCCTCTCTTTCTAGGACACTGTGCAAAAATGAACACATTCCAGAGATGGCTTCCTACAGATGTAACACTGATTTCAATGAACTCGACTAACTTGCATCAGTATTTACGCATCTTTTCATTCATTTTATTCAGATGATCTCCAGACTAGTACTCAAGAGGATGATAGCCACTAAGCCACTCTGAAGCTGCCAAGTAATTTAATTAAGAAATATGAATATCTTATACTGTAAATGTTTTAATATGGAAAACGAAAGTAATGGTTTCCTGCATGCTATTAATTCACTTTTCATCCCTTTGATAAGATCCCAATGGTGGACCATTTCACTGGCTGAGTTTCACTGGAAAGTGAAATTGGCCAAGTTGGACTGATTCATTGTATTATATTCGCCTGTCACATTATCATTTCATTTACATGCATGTAGAATTAAATTAGGACTTTTGGGGTAAAGGGTCTTCCAAACAAATTTTGTGGAAAATGTAAGTAACGTACCCTACACTTGTCACACCCTGGCCTTAGTATTCTTTGTTTTCTTTATTATTTTAGTTAGGTCAGGGTGTGACATGGGGAATGTATGTGTTTTTGTAGTGTCTAGGGTGGTTGTATGGTTTAGGGGGTTAAATAGAGTAGATGGGTTTGTGTTTAGTATAGGTGTCTAGCTGTGTCTATGGTTGCCTGAATGGTTCTCAATCAGAGACAGATGTCATTAATTGTCTCTGATTGGGAGCCATATTTAAGGCAGCCATAGGCACTAGGTTAATGTGGGTAATTGTCTATGTTCTATGTTGCATGTGTGCACTTAGTTCGGTTTGGCTTCACGATCGTTTGTTTTGTTCATTTTGTAAGTGTTTGTTTTTTCCTTCATTAAAAGAAGATGTATTTTTCACGCGCTGCGCCTTGGTCCTCTCTCTCATATCAAGACGATCGTGACAACACTTTAGCCGGCAAAATTCGTTGTATGTTCATTAAATGATGGGTGATATACAATTAAATTCTTGTCAATAGGGGGGCGCTGTTTTCACTTTGGAAAAAATTGTGCCCAAATGAAACGGCCTCGTACTCTTTTCTAGATCAAACAATATGCATATTATTATTACTATTGAATAGAAAACACTCAGAAGTTTCTAAAACTGTTTGAATTATGTCTGTGAGTAAAACAGAACTAATTTTGCAGTAAACTTCCATGCAGGAAGTGAAAAATCTGAAAACGAGGCTCTGTTTCAGGGCCTGCCTATTCAATTGCCTTATATTTATCGATATGCATGCACTTCATACGCCTTCCACTAGATGTCAACAGGCAGTGGAAGGTGGAATGGGGTGTCTAGCTTGATCTGAGGTCGAACAAGAGCTTTTGGAGTGGCAGGTCAGGAATTTCCTTTGTCTACCAAGGCGCGCGAAGCACCTCGATATTGTCTTCTGATAAGCGTTCGGTTTACACGGCGAATATCTCCGGCTCTGATTTTATTTGATACATGTGATAATAACATCGTAAAGTAGGTTTTTTCAACCGAGTTTTATCAGATTATTCAACGTTTATTGGGACTTTTGGAGTTTTCCGTTCTTTGCGTCGAGAGAAAATGGGAACGTTATCAACATTGGCTAGCATTGTGGCGCGAATTCGACAGAAGAAAAGGACATTCTAAAACCAAACAACGATTTATTCTGGACCAAGGACTCCTTGTACAAGATTTTGATGGAAGCTCAGCAAAAGTAAGAACAATTTATGATGTTATTTCGTATTTCTGTGGAAAATGTTGATTCCTATTCTCCACCGTTTTGGCGAGCGCTGTCTCGCAATAACGCAAGCTGTTTGTTATGGTAAAGTTATTTTTTTAAATCTAACACGGCGGTTGCATTAAGAACCAGTGTATCTTTCATTTGCCATACAACAAGTATTTTTATGTAAAGTTTATGATGAGTTCTTTGGTCAGATTAGGTGAGTGTCCAAAATATCTCCGGACATTCTGGGGAATCGATGCTACGTATTCACAATGTATAACCAAGATTTGTAGCTATAAATATGCACATTTTCGAACAAAACATAAGTGTATTGTATAACCTGATGTTATAAGACTGTCATCTGATGAAGTTGTTCAAGGTTAGTGATTAATTTTATATCTTTTGCTGGTTTTTGCGAATGCTATCTTTGCGGTGAATAAATGCATTTGTGTGTTTGGCTATTGTGGTAAGCTAATATAATTCTATATTGTGTTTTCGCTGTAAAACACTTAAAAAATCGGAAATATTGGCTGGATTCACAAGATGTTTATCTTTCATTTGCTGTACACCATGTATTTTTCATAAATGTTTTATGATGAGTATTTAGGTATTTCACGTTGCTCTCTGTAATTATTCTGGCTGCTTTGGTGATATTTTTGATGGTAGCTGCAATGTAAAACTATGATTTATACCTCAAATATGCACATTTTCGAACAAAACATAAATTTATTGTATAACATGTTATAAGACTGTCATCTGATGAAGTTGTCTCTTGGTTAGTGACTAATTCTATCTCTATTTTGTCGGTTTTGTGAAAGCTACCTATGCGGTAGAAACATGGGGAAAATATGCGGTTGTGTGTTTGGCTATTGTGGTTAGCTAATAGAAATACATATTGTGTTTTCGCTGTAAAACATTTTAAAAATCGGAAATTATGGCTCGATTCACAAGCTGTTTATCTTTCATTTGCTGTATTGGACTTGTGATTTCATGAAAATTATATTATATGATATCCCTGTCCCGTTAGGCTAGGCTATGCTAGTCAGCTTTTTTGATGAGGAGGATCCCGGATCCGGGAGAGAGAAGTGGTAGAGGTTTTAAGGTTGGCAAAATTGTTTAGGAAAATGCTCAGAAAGATTGAAAAAACAAACAAAACACACTGCTGCAAGTCCAAAATTACAAGGATTATTGGTACCACTTTATATCTTGGACAAGGTATGACAGAAATCCATGCTTTGGTTTAGTTTCCCAGGCACGGTTTCCGAATGCTAACCTTTTATAATTTGTAGCACAACTCCCATGAAAGTTATGGTACTTATATTACTATCTCCGCGCATCATGTCCAAATTGTCTATAAGTGACTTTGTTGAGATACACAATCAAATGTAGATACTTCAGGATGATTTGGACATTATGTGCAAAAAATGCTAATAGAATAGGTACCATAGCGAAGGTTACGTATGTAACCACGGTTATGTAAGCTATATGGATCACTCCAATATATTGGTATCACTCCGCGGCGGAGGGATACATCCGAGGTGAGGATTTACAGATATACCCCCTTGTACTCTCCTGCAAGGCCTTGCGGAACTCAGCAGAGATGGGGACAGATGGAGAGTCATCACTGTCCACCAGTTTGATGTCCAATGCAGTGGCTACCTGAGTGAGTAGGCTCCTCATAGCCTCTCAAGCCACTGGGGGCAATGAAGCCCTGTTGCTGGCTTCTGATTGCCTGTCAGCCTGGTAGACCTGCTCACGGTGGTAAACAGTGCCAGCATCGTCCCCCAGGAACAGCCTATCACTGGCCAACAGGGAATAGCCATCGAAGCTATCAACCTCATGACGCTGGGCAAACGCCCTCCATTCAAGGTTGTCTCAGCGGTCCGACTCCTGCCCCCGTCCAGGACTGGCAGCAGATGGGCTCTGCCTGCGGTGGCTCCGGCCACGCTTCCTGGGAGGGAAACTAGGCCCAGTAGAGGGACTAACAGCTTGTCTGATGGCTCAAACCCATGGCAGTTTGGCCATAACGACCAACGTCATACTTAGAGGGAAGCCATAGAGACTCAGCCAAGCCGAACAAGGCCATCGGAGCAGGGGTCCGACGCCCTGGGAGTAGCTTATGTCGTGACCCGCTTGGAGGAATAGGAACCGGGTGAGGAATAAATTACCCAGTACCTCTGCAAAAAATGGGGAAGACCTGTGTGGGAAAAGCAGGCAGACAAAGAAACAGCAACCAGGTAATGGATTTGATTTATTATTTTTTGTTTTTGTTTTATGCCAACTGCAATATTACCTAGTCGGTTTAATATCCAAGCAGTGAAAACAGCACCATATGATGTAGTAACTCTGTTAAGATATTACACTTACCAGTGACCTACCAAGTGAACTTTAGAAAAGTTGTACCTCAAACCATATGGACATCCGCTGAGAAAATGAAAGAGAACATGTGTCGCGGGCATGGGGTCTATATATAGGGGCGGACCCCAGCCGTGACACAGATGTACACCGGAGTAAATCTGTAAATCCTCACCTCGGATGTATACAGTTGTCGGAATTTACATTCACTTAGGTTGGAGTCATTAAAAGTCGTTTTTTGACCGCTCCACAAATTTCTTGTTAACAAACTATAGTTTTGGCAAGTCGGTTAGGACATCTACGTTGTGCATGACACAAGTAATTTTTCCAACAATTGTTTACAGACAGATTATTTCACTTATAATTCAATGTATCACAATTCCTTTGGGTCAGAAGTTCACATACACTAAGTTGACTGTGCCTATAAACAGCTTGGAAAATTCTAGAAAATGATGACGATGATGATGACGATGATGTACGAACAATAGTACGCAAGTATAAACACCATGGGACCAGCCGTCATACCGCTCAACGTACTTTGGTGCGAAAAGAAAGAAAGAAAAGCTGAAATAAATCATTCTCTCTCTTATTATTCTGACATTTCACATTCTTAAAATAAAGTGGTGATTCTAACTGACCTAAGACAGGGAATTTTGACTAGGATTAAATGTCTGGAATTGTGAGAAACTTAGTTTGAAAATATTTGACTAAGCTGTATGTAAACTTTCGACTTCAACTGTACCAATATATTGGAGTGATCCATCCAGTGAAACATAACTTGCATGGGATTTGTGCCACAAATGCAAAAACATGAGTATTTGGAAACCGTGGTAGGGGAAACACAGCCAAAGTATGGATTGCTGCAATACCTTGTCCATAGACTGCTTACAGGGTAAGGAAACCAATGTCATTTTGTAAGGGCTGTTCTTATGCACGAAGTGAAGAGGAGTGCCTGGATACAGCCGTTAACTGTGATATATTGTGCATACCACACACCCCCAAAGTGCTTCTGCTCCTACTTTTATAAACTGGTTACCTACATAAAAAATATATATTGCATATTTTCATTAAAACCTTATTTTGACAAATAAAATCATACTTTTAATCCTTCCACCAAAGGATATAGTCCGGACAAAAATCTGGTTGCTAGTTCTTTTTCCATCTCTGCTATGCAAACAAAGAAATGTTGCTATACAGGCTAGCTAACTTTCTTCTCCACTGCTAGCTAGCCATCTACAGCTAACAAAACCATGTCAAACTCTGCAGCTGGAATGACTGCATTTCATTTTGTTTTAGCTGTTTTCTATTGACATTTATTCAGATGTATCCATAATAATAATGCTGATGCATAATTTCACGTCTCAGAAAAATTGCTGTCTCATCAGGACACCATTCACTCTCTATGGTACATGGGAGATCGCGTTTCTAAATTGCAACATTCTTGCAGAGGGTCGCAGCGGGAGACAACAAGGTTCATACAAAAACCCCGCTGTTGCAAACCAAATGCTAGGTGAAATAATGTGTTAATAAAGGCCTTATTGCTTTTATATCATCAGACAGTACTACAGAGAGCCTTGACTACATGGAACTCTATTCCACATGAAGTAATTGATGCAAGCAGTAAAATTTGATTTTAAAACCAGATAAAAATACACCTTATGGAACATAGCGGACTATGAAGCAACACAAACATAGGCACAGACACATGCATACACACACACGAAAACATACGCACTATACACACACATACACATGGATTTTGTACTTTAGATATGTGGTAGTGGTGGAGTAGGGGCCTGAGGGCACACAGTGTGGTGTGAAATTTCTGATTGTATTGCAATGTTTTTAAAATTGTATAAACTGCCTTTTTTTTTGCTGGACCCCAGGAAGAGTAATGGGGATCCATAATAAATACAAATAAGTGCAGCATCAAAATTGTCAAGAAAATAACTGAATTCTTTAACCAGGGGCTGGATCTTCGCCAGGGTTGCAATCTGAGCCCTGCACGCTTCAATATTTACAACAACAAATTGGCCACTATTCTAGAGAAATCCTCAGCCCCTTGTGTTAGTCTCCACAATTCAGGTTAAATGCCTGCTCTTCGCAGATGACCTCTGCCTGCTATCACCCACAGCACAAGGCCTGCTAGAGCAGTACTGACAGACCTAGGCCCTGGCAGTATACCCCAAAAATACACAAATAATAATTTTCCAGAGAAGATCCAGATCTCACGGTATTAGACCAAAGTTCTCAATTGGTAGAAAACATGTACTGGTTTAAAAATAAGCTCAACTGGACACCAACATGAGGCAGTGAATAAACTGAGAGAGAAAGCACGCTGGGCATTCTACGCCATTAAAAAACAAATTATTTTTGCTCGACCCCAGGAAGAGTAGCTCCTGCCTTGGAAGCATAATATAATAAATACAAATAGAAACACAAATATCATGCATTGGTGTTACATGCATTGGTTATTCCATTCATGTTTTGAGGTTTGACGTTAGCACGTTTGGCGCACCGGTTGGTGTCACCTCATTAGTCAATATTTGTTACAACTGTGCCGGCACAGATTATATTTAAGACAGACTGACCCTTGAGAGATGTAGAGGGTTAACACCTTTTAGTTTGCTCTCCCTATTTGATAAAAAAAAACTATCCTTTATTTAGTGGGCACTCATGGTGGGTGTCTTTTAGGTTCCAGTTGTTGTTGGTAGTCAACTTTCAGTGGACACTCCCATGAGTGTGTTTCAGAACCCCTTCTAGAACCCCACCTGTTTCATTTTGGTTGTTAATGACTCCTTGTTAGTTCTCCTTTCTGTTTGAGTCAAACATTTTGGTTTCTTGTTGGGGAACGTAACACTCAGAACAGTAAAGAAGTATATTTGTGTCGTACCCATGGTGTATTGTCTGAGATACACACGGCAGGAATGCTGTTTTAGCCAATCAGCATCAGTATCCAAACTACCCAGTTTATAAACACAGGCAAAACACCTTCATACATAATGCTCATAACCATTTCTAAAGCAGACATTGACTAGGATTTTAGCATATATACTTTTGAGTACTCATGAGTAATAACAATATATTCGCTAATTAGCATTGTATAGGCCTAATTCCAAACCAAACAATACAACAGGATAGAGTGGCCGCAACACAAACAAAAGAAACATTATGAAAATTAAATTAGATTAAATGAAATCAAGAAAACAAGGAAGGGCTTTGGGAGAAATGCCTGCTGAGGTTAAACCGTCTAAACCGTCTCCATAACACCACATTTTCTAGTGATACCAAATGTCATTGTATGGAATGGTGTTTCACTGTTTCTTGTCAGACATTACACACATCACAATGCACTGTCATATTGAGTAGTCATGTGCCATGTGTTGAAATATCGGTCAATTTGCCATTGTTCATTTTTTTTAAGCCACCGCTATGCCCTAGAATGATAGCATATTTCTATCAACAGAGTCTAAATACTAGTTGTGTTAAAAAACAGCCATACATGCAAAACGATAAAGCCTTTTGTCTCATGTTTCTATACCTAGTGTGCATTTGAAGATAAGGCATGAAATAACACTCAGTTTGGTGGTTTTATTTATGGTTATTTGACACTGTTAATGTCGAAATTACCCTATTCTTTGTGTGGGAAACAGACATGGGTGGATTTTGGGCGGTGAGGAGAAAGTCTCATGCCAAACATCTGAGTCACACAAAACAAAATGATGAGATAAGGAATATGAACTGGTGACTTAAATGTGGGAACAAATCTATTGTGTTTACCAGAGAAAATGTAATTTAGTGGTGCAACAACTACATTTACGTAGATATGAATCTTAATATAGCATATAGCCGAGTATGAAATAAATTAGGGACATGGAACCACCTCAACATTAGAGTAGACCACTTTTGCAGCTTCAAAATGACAAAGAAATTTATTTTCATAATGAGTAATACAGTAACACTTGACATCACGTTCTTATACATGTGTAGTAAATGTGTGATTATTACAATAGCAACATTGTTGTTACATAGGACTTTGGAAATGGCTTTTTAATTGCATAATAATGGAGTTATTACAATTGGAATAAGGAACAGTCACCATTCCTCTTGTGTGCAGTAGTTACACAAACTCTCAGCTCATTGCTATGCAATTACCAAAGTAGTATGTATGCTAATAAAATGTTGCTCCAGAAGTAATTACAGTTGTATTACACAGGCACAATAACAGTTGAATGTTATGAGTTGTTGAGAATACTAACAGTAACAAAATATGTCTATTATGTGTCTAAAGGAAACTAAATATCCCATTCTTCAATCAACTACAGCCAAGTTAGGTGGGCAATCATGTTAGTTTGTATTCTGAATAAACTACCCCTTTTAAAATGATATAGTGTGTGTTTAAAACAAAAACTTACCCTCAAATGGACAAAGAGGTTCAAAGTTGTTTTTGCTAAGCATCCAACTTGCTATTTGCAATGTTTGCAAATGGCTTTGAATTACTCTGCAGTATTTTCAGGTATCATAAAATGAGTTGCAGCTTTCAACCTTTTCAATGGCATGTTTAAAGAGTCATACAGTAGTTGAGGGTCACAACTTATTTATACTAATGCGTACAACATATCATTGGTTTGATTTGATCATGTACACCTGAGGCAATGGACATTCAGGAAAATTGACATTCACAAAAATAGAAATGTATTGTGTAGTTCAAATATGATGTTCAGATAGATTGGAAAAGTGTAGGAGATTGTGTGTGCTCTATTAATTCTATTTCTATCTTCAACATGCAGTTCCAGATACAGCCAATCCAATAGTTTCAGAAAAGTTGTCACTTCCTGAGATCTGTATTCAAATAGTTTTCAAAAGTAGTCATTTTTTGGGATCTGTTTTCAAATAGTTGAAGTCACCCCTAAAGTAACTATTTGTTCCCCCGGAAAAATAGTTAATTTCCACAAAGCATAGTTAAAACTATAGTCATCCCAGGTCTGGTTCTGGGTCAAATTTTTGAAGGAAAATACATCTGAATGCCTCACGCTGACACTGTGCTAACGGAGAGGAAGGAAGAGATGTTGTCTAGAACAAACCAATGTTGTTTGCTCCCTTCCTCTTCAGTCCATTGAAGTCAGGAAATCTCTCACTAATTGTAAATGCTAAAACCTCTTGGAGGTGCTTGATACACAATGACATTGTAAAAACTCATTGGGAGATAAAGCTCTGAAATGTTTAGCTTCTTTCCATTTCTCCACATGGATATGATGAAATCATTAAAAAGCACCAAAGTGGTACAATTAACAAAAAGATAGGCTTCACAAGACATTAAACATTGCATTCAATGGGGGTGAGAGTAGCATCACAATATGGATTCCTAGAGAAAGGCATCATGTGCATAATTTACATGCATGAGATTGAGAGATAGAGAGGAGGGAGAAAGGGCAAGATGGAGGGCAGGATGGAGGAAGGAAGTGAGAGAGGGGTTAGAGGTTGGAGGGGTGAAAGAAGGGGGAGGGAGAGAGAAAAGAAGGAGGGGGGATAAAGAGGTAGAGAGACAGAGGGAGGCAAAGGGAGGGAGAGAAAGAAGAAATAGAGGAGTTAGTGGGATTAGTTTATGTCTGTCTTCCTGCCTGCCCTAGGCATCCACAGTGCAATGATTATTTCCTCCCATTGAACGCAATGTATTCACTTATGCATCATATCCTTGATGCATTTCTCTAGGCATCAATAGTGTGAGGCTAATCTTCCCCCCCATTGAATGCAATGTATTCACTGAGGCATCATGTATTGTGAGACATATCTTTTTGCAGAATCGGGACAGTACCCCCCCCCAAAGGTGCGGACTCCGGCCGCAACCCTGAACCTATAGGGGAGGGTCCGGGTGGACATCTACTCTCGGTGGGGGCTCCGGTGCGGGACGCAGACCCCACTCCACTTTGAACTTCCCCCACTTCGGTGGCGCCTCTGGTGCGGGGATTGTCGCCGGGACCTCCGGACCGTAGATCGTTGCTGCAGGCTCCGGACCGGGGACCGTCGCTGGAGGCTCTGGACCGGGGACCGTCGCTGGAGGCTCTGGACTGGGAACCGTTGCTGCAGGCTCCGGACTGGGGAGCCGTCGCTGGAGGCTCCGGACTGGGGACCGTCGCTGGAGGCTTCGTACGTGGAGCCGGAACAGGTCTCACCGGACTGAGGAGACGTACTGGAAGTTTGGTGCGTGGAGCAGGCACTGGATACACTGGACCGTGGAGGTGCACTGGCGGTCTCAAGTGTAGAGCTGGCACAACCTGTCCTGGCTGGATGCTTACTTTCGCCCGGCAAATGCGGGGCGCTGGCACAGGACGCACTGGGCTGTGAAGGCGCACCGAAGACCAGGAGCGCTGAGCCGGCACAATCCATCCTGGCTGAATGCCCACTCTAGCACGGCAACTGCGGGGAGCTTGCACAGAGCACACCGGGCTGTGGCTGCTTACTGGAGACACAGTGCGCATCACCGCATAACACGGTGCCTGACCGGTCACACGCTCCCCACGGTAAGCACAGGGAGTTGGCTCAGGTCTAAACCCTGACTCCGGCAATCTCCCCGTGTGCCCCCCCCAAATGTTTTTTGGAGCTGCCTCTTGGGCTTCCGTTGTTGATCTAACTCCTCATATCATCGCTGTTCCGCTCTCGCTGCCTCCATCTGCTCCCTTTGACGGCGATACTCTCCGACCCGCGTCCAGGGCCCTTCTCGATTCAGGATTTCCTCCCATGTCCACTCATCCTGGCCATGCTGCTTGGTCCATTTTTGGTGGGATCTTCTGTAACGGCTCTCGTTTGTAGAATGAAGAGTGGACCAAGGCGCAGCGTGGTATGCGTACATCGTCATTTTTATTGATGACACCAAAACAAAATAACAAAGACAAAAAATGAAAGTGAACAGTTTTGTCAGGTACAGACACTAAGCAGAAAACAAGATCCCACAAAACCCAAAAGGAAAATGACAACTTATATATGATCCCCAATCAGAGACAACGATAGACAGCTGCCTCTGATTGGGAACCACACTCGGCCAAAAACAAAGAAATAGAAAACATAGACTTTCCCACCCGAGTCACACCCTGACCTAACCAAACATAGAGAATAATAAGGATATCTAAGGTTAGGGCGTGACAGTAGCATTGCCTTTAAATTGTTTCACTTGGGTCAAAAGTTTTGGGCAGCCTTCCACAAACTTCCCACAATAAGTTGGGTGAATTTTGGCCCATTCCGCCTGACAGAGCCTGACAGGTTTGTAGCCCTCCTTGCTCGCACACGCTTTTTCAGTTCTGCCCACAAATTATCTATAGGATTCAGGTCAGGGCTTTGTGATGGCCACTCCAATACCTTGACTTTGTTGTCCTTAAGCCATTTTGCCACAACTTTGGAAGTATGTTTGGGGTCATTGTCCATTTGGAAGACCCATTTGCGACCAAGCTTTAACTTCCTGACTGATGTTTTGAGATGTTGCTTCAATATATCCACATAATTTTCGTCACTCATGATCCCATCTATTTTGTGAAGTACACCAGTTCCTCCTGCAGCAAAGCACCCCCACAACATGATACTGCCACCCCCGTGCCTCACGGTTGGGATGGTGTTCTTCGGCTTGCAGGCCTCCCCATTTTTCCTCCAAACATAACGATGGTCATTATGGACAAACAGTTCTATTTTTGTTTCATCAGACCAGAGGATATTTCTCCAAAAAGTACTATCTTTGTCACCATGTGCAGTTGCAAACCGTAGTCAGGCTTTTTTATGGCGGTTTTGGAGCAGTGGCTTCTTCCTTGCTGAGCGGCCTTTCAGGTTATGTTGATATACGACTCGTTTGACTGTGGATATAGATACTTTTGTACCTGTTTCCTCCAGCATCTTCGATGGTCCTTTGCTGTTGTTCTGGGATTGATTTGCACTTTTCGCACCGAAGTACGTTCATCTCTAGAAGACAGAGCGCGTCTCCTTCCTGAGCGGTATGACGGCTGCGTGGTCCCATGGTGTTTATACTTGCGTACTATTGTTTGTACAGATGAAGGTGGTACCTTCATGCATTTTGGAAATTGCTCCCAAGGATGAACCGGACTTGTCTATTGGAGGTCCCAAAAAAAATTCTGAGGTCTTAGCTGATTTCTTTTGATTTTCCCATGATGTCAAGCAAAGAGGCACTGAGTTTGAAGGTAGGCCTTGAAATACATCAACAGGTACACCTCCAATTGACTCAAATTATGTAAATTAGCCTATCAGAAGCTTCTAAAGCCATGACATCATTTTCTGGAATTTTCCAAGCTGTTTAAAGGCAAAGTCAGCTTAGTGTATGTAAGCTTCTGACCCACTGGAATTGTGATGCAGTGACTTATAAGTGAAATAATCTGTCTGTAAACAATTGTTGGAAAAATGACTTGTGTCATGCACACAGTAGATGTCCTAACCGACTTGCCAAAACTATAGTTTGTTAACAAGAAATTTGTGGAGTGGTTGAAAAATGAGTTTTAATGACTCTAAGTGTATGTAAACTTCCGACTTCAGCTATAGTTGGCCCACATTATGTTTCTTTGTTACAAGAAATGGAACACCTTATTTGGTCTGTTCCAATGTTTTACAGAGAAACAAAATGGCGTTGATTTGGTCTGTCCCAATGTTTTACAGAGAAACAAAATGGCGTTGATTTGGTCTGTCCCAATGTTTTACAGAGAAACAGAATGGCCTTGAATGTGTTATGCATGACTCAAATTTTCTGTTGAGAGAAATACAGCATGAGGTCTGACTACAGCAAAATTAGCAAAATGACTCATGAAATATAATTACATTTTGTCAACAGTTTTTCTTCTCCACCCACACTACATTGTCCCTATTGGTTCAGTGGTACTATGGAAAAAGGAAAGATTGGCTCTGTGCTCTGCAGTTGGCTCATCTCATGACTTATTTAAAATGGTCAGGAGTTAGGGCAGGGCCTGCTTCCTTAAGGCTCCAGACAATGGGAGGGGAGCAGTTGGGACATTTCCTATCTGGCCTGAAAGAGCCTCACGCTGTGGCCATAAACCAATAACTAGTTTTGTATCAAATCAATGAAATAAAATTGTATTTGTCACATTCACCGAATACAACTGGTGTAGACTTTACAGTGAAATGCTTTCTTACAAGCCCTTCCCAACAATGCAGAGTTTAATAATAAAATAGTAACACAAGAAATATACAAGTATGCACAAGAACGGAGCTATATACAGGGAGACCAGTACCATATCAATATGCAGAGGTACCATATCAATATGCAGAGGTACCATATCAATATGCAGAGGTACCATATCAATATGCAGAGGTACCATATCAATATGCAGAGGTACCATATCAATATGCAGAGGTACCATATCAATATGCAGAGGTACCATATCAATATGCAGAGGTACCATATCAATATGCAGAGGTACCATATCAATATGCAGAGGTACATGGTATTTGAGGTATGTTCATGGAGGCAGGGTAAAGTGACTAGGTATCAGGATAGATGATAATATGGGTAAATAACAAACAGAGCAGCAAATGATGAGTGGAAAAGTGTGTTTGTGTCAGAATATGTGAGCGGAGCGAGGAGCAGAGCGTGCCCAATTTGACTGGAGTGTGGAGCGACATTCCTTCAGCTACTGTCATGGAGTTCGCTAAATATTTTCATAAAGAAACGTATAAAACACACAGGTGCTAAATCAAGGTGACTTAGAGCAAGAGAGGGAGTCCGGTGATGTAAAAATAATTTTGAAATCTGAAAAGACACGTATCCCAAAAGCATGGTGGTATGCTTACTACGTGCACATGCTAAAATAAAGGAACGAGGTGGGTAGATACTGTAACTAGTGTGTCATTGTAGCAAAGTATTTATAAACAAAAAATCTGATCTCTTAAACGTTTCATTTTCGTTCTCTTATCTATACAATAGGCCATTTTAATTTGTATTTAATTCTAACTAAGTCACAGCCTATATGCGCAATTTATAGACTATAATGATTTATAGTGAATAAATATATATATATGCTGTTTAATGAGTTGGACAAATTTCCTGTCAAAATGTTTTATTTTTTTTATTTCACCTTTATTTAACCAGGTAGGCCAGTTGAGAACAAGTTCTCATTTACAACTGCGACCTGGCCAAGATAAAGCAAAGCAGTGCGACACAAACAACAACACAGAGTTACACATGGAATAAACAAACGTACAGTCAATAACACAATAGAAGAAGTCTATATACAGTGTGTGCAAACAAGCGTAACAAGTAATTTTGGGTGTCAGGGAAAACATATGGAGTATAAAGTATGTTATTTTCTTCCGGAATGTAGTGAAGTAAAAGTAAAAGTTTCCAAAAATATAAATAGTTAAGTAATGTACATATACCCCCCCCAAAAAAAACGTACATAGTACTTTAAAGTATTTTTACTGAAGTACTTTACACCACTGCCCAAATGCCTTCACACCAGTACATTAGCATACTTTATATACTGTTACATACGCACGTATCACATAGTATTCCATACATAAGTTAAGGCCATGCAACCTGAGTTGAAACCTGAGTGAGGTGCACATGTACAGTGCATAAACAGATGCATGCACCATATATTTATGTGGTGGACACTTGATACGGTCACATGATATTGTTGTGGTATGTCACAAAATTATGTTACGACCACACATATCAATATTAATTTTATGTATAAATATTTAGCTAAGTCTTTCTAAGTGGATGGGTCTCTACGGAAGGTGTAAACGGTACAGCCAAATGGTTACTTGCATAGTAGCAATATCAGAAGTAGATAGTGTCATATAAATAAAATATATAGTATGTACAAGAACAATATCAATATCAATGATAGAGGAGGTAGTTATATGCATACAATCAGGGGTAAAGTGGCTGAGCAGCAGGATACATAAAATAAATTGTAGCAGCAACATATGGCATTTGTGTTAGGAGAGAGTCATTTGAATAGAGGCACTGCAGATAATGCTGATGAGTGGTCTGTCCAAACCACGCATGAACAAGGGAATCTACATTCGGAGAGCCTGTTTCTGTCCTGCCCTTGACTTTGGTGCAGGGCATGTGATGTCTTCATCGTAAAACTCCCTGATCTTCTCAAAAAGATAAGTTTGTCAAGCTGTGTCCAGTCCAGGTGGTGCTTGTACAGGCAGACCATCAATTGGAGGAAGGATGTCAGCAGCCCGAACGCTCCTTGGTGAAAACAACACCAGGCTCCAGAGCAGCGCAGCTATAAAACAGAGAATAACAACAACAACAAAAATCAGAAGACATTACAATCTTGCACAACATCAATTCACCTCCCAAGTTTATATAAGAAAAATAACCTCATACAATGCAAGGAAAATTATTTTCACCTGAAGTGCTGGTACTGCTTGATCTGTGGCAGCGGCCTGAAATACGGAGTCAGGTGTTGTTGCCAGCCATAGCTTTCACCAGCACCGTATCATCTTCCAGTCCAACCAGCTGTGGGATGTTGACCCCTGTCACAGTGATGTCCTTCGTAACACCAGCAATCTCAGACAAAGTGTTCATTCTGTTTTTTCAGAAGCGCTGCTTGATGAGGCCGAAGCACCAGTTGGGGGCAAACTTGGTGTGGTCTGTGATCAGGAAGTGAAGATCCAGACTGTGGTGGAGCTTGTGCATGGTCCGCCAGGCTTTAACTTCCTGACTGATGTCTTGAGATTTTGCTTCAATATATTGTGGTATCCCAGGAGGTCTACCCCAGGGGATGGTAATAGAGGGGAGGTACGTGAGGCGACGTTGGCTCCCTCTGCTGGGAATACGGGAGCTGGGCACCCAGACAGCTCTAAGTGGAGGTAATTAGAGGAAAGTGCCAACCAGCTGTGGAGGCCAAATAAAAGGAGCACGGTGGCACACCGCGAGAGAGAACGTGGAAAGACTGACACCAAGTGAACGGAGAGAAGAAGGACCGAGCCAAACCTCAGTGATTTTCTTTTGTTTTTTTTCTGTCTTAGCAAAGTTGTTTTTGCGGACTAAAGCCTCCCTGTCTCTGTGTCAGTTTCTGCACACTCAACCCAACACCCCACGGTTTACCACAATATCCACATAATTTTCCTGCCTCATGATGTCATCTATTTTGTGAAGTGCACTAGTCTCTCCTGCAGCAAAGCACCCCCACAACATGATGCTGCCACCCCCGTGCTTCACGGTTGGGATGGTGTTCTTCGGCTTGCAAGCCTCCCCCTTTTTCCTCCAAGCATAACGATGGTCATTATTGCCAAACAGTTGTATTTTTGTTTCATCAGACCAGAGGACATTTCTCCAAAAAGAACTATCTTTGTTACTATGTGCAGTTGCAAACCGTAGTCTTTCTTTTTTATTGGCGGTTTTGGATCAGTGGCTTCTTCCTTGCTGAGCGGCCTTTCAGGTTATGTCGATATAGGACTCATTTTACTGTGGATATAGATACTTTTGTACCTGATTCCTCCAGCATCTTCACAAGGTCCTTTGCTGTTGTTCTGGGATTGATTTGCACTTTTTGCACCAAAGTACGTTCATCTCTAGGAGACAGAACGAGTCTCCTTCCTGACCAGTATGACGGCTGCGTGGTCCCATGGTGTTTATACTTGCGTACTATTGCTCCCAAGGATGAACCAGACTTGTGGAGGTCTAAAAAAACAATTCTGAGATCTTGGCTGATTTCTTTTCATTTTCCCAATGATATCAAAGCAAAGAGGCGCTGAATTTGAAGGTAGGCCTTGAAATACATCCACAGGTACACCCCCAATTGACTCAAATTATGTCAATTAGCCTATCAAAAGCTTCTAAAGCCATGACATAATTTCCTGGAATTTTCTAAGCTGTTTAAAGGCACTGTCAACTTAGTGTATGTAAACTTCTAACTCACTGGAATTGTGATACAGTGAATTATAAGTGAAGTAATCTGTCTGTGTACAATTGTTGGAAAAATTACTTGTGTCATGCACAAAGTAGATGTCTTAACCGACTTGCCAAAACTATAGTTTGTTAACAAGAAATCTGTGGAGTGGTTGAAAAATTAGTTTTAATGACTCCAACCTAAGTGTATGTAAACTTGCGACTTCAACTGTATATTTTTCATCTGGGCTTACCTGTTGCCACCCATGTAAGCAGGTAAGCACCACATTCGAAATGCAAAGTTTAATGAAAGAATAATTAAGCAGAGCACTGGCAGGAGTCATCCAGCTTGACCCAGGTCGAGCCTCCATGGGAGTTACTTTAGTTTCGGCCCTGCTTAGCAAAAATGCAAATACTATTATAATACTATTACCTGTATTTTCCTGCTCATCTGAAATGAATTATCATCCTTCAAGGAGTGATTAAGTGGATTTGTGTGTTTTATTCAAGGATCTAAGAGATGTTTATCGATTAGTATAGCTACGTCGGAGTGCTGGGAAAACCTTGATAGTGGTGGTCAAATTTGATTTCTGAAAAGGTGTAGGAACCCAGATTTGTGATATTGATATTAATAACAAATTAATAAAAAATGTATTCATTCATTCATAATTCACTGTAATTGATTAATTCATTTAATAATTAATTGTGCTTTTAATATACCAGTGACAGCCACTAAGGCAAGCTAGCAATGACTAGCATTAGCATTCAGTGGGGCGAATAAGCATGCACAGCCTTGAAAAAGTGCACAGGCATTAACTGACATGCAAACGTGCTCTGGAATTTCAAGATGTGTCTTCGTACGTGGGTGGATGTGTGTGGTAGTTTCAGGGGATTTACTGAACAATTTCTGCACATATACACACCCATGCATGTCCGTGCACAAAAGTGGTCCGTTATCGGAGAAACTGGTCCGTTACCGTTATCGGAGAAACTCAAGTTTTTTTATTTAATACTATATCTCTTGACACATTGATGAAAATAATCATGGCCTCTAAACCTTCAAGCTGCATACTGGACCCTATTCCAACTAAACTACTTGTTTGAAAAAGCTGTTGCTCAGCAACTCAAATCAAATCAAAGTTTATTTGTCACGTGCGCCGAATACAACAGGTAGACCTTACAGTGAAATGCTTACTTACAGGCTCTAACCAATAGTGCAAAAAAGGTATTAGGTGAACAGTAGGGAAGTAAATAAATAAAAACAACAGTAAAAAGACAGTGAAAAATAACAGTAGCTAGGCTATATACAGTAGCGAGGTTATAAAAGTAGCGAGGCTACATACAGACACCGGTTAGTCGGGCTGATTGAGGTAGTATGTACATGTAGATCTAGTTAAAGTGACTATGCAAATATGATGAACAGAGAGTAGCAGTAGCGTAAAAGAGGGGTTGGCGGGTGGTGGGTGGCAGGACACAATTCAGATAGCCCGGTTAGCCAATGTGCGGGAGCACTGGTTGGTCGGGCCGATTGAGGTAGTGTGTACATTAATGTATAGTTAAAGTGACTATGCATATATGATAAACAGAGAATAACAGCAGCGTAAAAGAGGGGTTGGGGGGGCACACAGTTCAAATAGTCCGGGTAGCCATTTTGATTACCTGTTCAGGAGTCTTATGGCTTGGGGGTAAAAACTGTTGAGAAGCTTTTTTGTCCTAGACTTGGTACTCCGGTACCGCTTGCCATGCGGTAGTGGAGAGAACAGTCTATGACTGGGGTGGCTGGGGTCTTTGACAATTTTTAGGGCCTTCCTCTGACACCGCCTGGTGGAGAGGACCTGGATGGCAAGCAGCTTAGCCCCAGTGATGTACTGGGCCGTACGCATTACCCTCTGTAGTGGCTTGCGGTCGAAGGCCGAGCAATTGCCATATCAGGCAGTGATGCAGTGCTAACTTAGTGTTAGTGCTAACTCACCGCCTTCCTGAAGACAAAAAATTTATACGAAACGCTTCAGACAGGTTTTAGACCCCATCATAGCACTGAGACTGCACTTGTGGTAAATTACCTTTTAATGGAGTCAGACCGAGGCTCTGCATCTGTCCTCGTGCTCCTAGGCCTTAGTGCTGCTTTTGATACCATCGATCACCACATTCTTTTGGAGAGATTGGAAACCCAAATTGGTCTACACGGACAAGTTCTGGCCTGGTTTAGATCTTATCTGTCAGAAAGATATCAGTTTGTCTCTGTGGATGGTTTGTCCTCTGAAAAATCAACTGTAAATTTCAGTGTTCCTCAAGGCTCCGTTTTAGGACCACTATTGTTTTCACTATATATTTACCTCTTGGTGATGTCATTCGGAAACATAATGTTATCTTTCACTGCTATGCGGACGACACACAGCTGTACATTTCGATGAAACATGGTGAAGCCCCAAAATTGCCCTCCCTGGAAGTCTGTGTTTCAGACATAAGGAAGTGGATGGCGGCAAATGTTCTACTTTTAAACTCGGACAGAACAGAGATGCTAGTTCTAGGTCCCAAGAAACAAAGAGATCTTCTGTTGAATCTGACAATTAGTCTTGATGGTTGTACAGTCGTCTCAAATAAAACTATGAAGGACCTCGGCGGTTACTCTGGACCCTGATCTCTCTTTTGATGAACATATCAAGACTGTTTCAAGGACAGCTTTTTATTCCATCTACGTAACATTGCAAAAATCAGAAACTTTCTGTCCAAAAAATTATGCAGAAAAATAATCCATGCTTTTGTCACTTCCAGGTTAGACTACTGCAATGCTCTACTTTCCGACTACCCGGATAAAGCACTAAATAAACTTCAGTTAGTGCTAAACATGGCTGCTAGAATCTTGACTAGAACCAAAAGAAAATATCATATTACTCCAGTGCTAGCCTCTCTACACTGGCTTCCTGTTAAAGCAAGGGCTGATTTCAAGGTTTTACTGCTAACCTACAAAGCATTACATGGGCTTGCTCCTACCTATCTTTCTGATTTGGTACTGCCGTACATACCTACACGTACGCTACGGTCACAAGACGCAGGCCTCCTTACTGTCCCTAGAATTTCTAAGCAAACAGCTGGAGGCAGGGCTTTCTCCTATAGAGCTCCATTTTTATGGAATGGTCTGCCTATCCATGTGAGAGACGCAGACTCGGTCTCAACCTTTAAGTCTTTTTTGAAGACTCATCTCTTCAGTAGGTCCTATGATTGAGTGTAGTCTGGCCCAGGAGTGTGAAGGTGAACGGAAAGGCACTGGAGCAACGAACCTCCCTTGCAGTCTCTGCCTGGCCGGTTCCCCTCTCTCCACTGGGATTATCTGTCTCAAACCCTATTACAGGGCCTGAGTCACTAGCTTACTGGTTTTCTTCCATGCCATCCCTGAAGGGGTGCGTCACTTGAGTGGGTTGAGTCACTGACGTGGTCTTTCTGTCAGGGTAGGCGCCCCCCCTTGGGTTGTGCCGTGGGGGATATCTTTGTGGGCTATACTCGGCCTTGTCTCAGGATGGTAAGTTGGTGGTTGAAGATATCCCTCTAGTGGTGTGGGGGCTGTGATTTGGCAAAGTGGGTGGGGTTATATCCTGCCTGTTTGGCCCTGTGCCAGGGGGCTAGGCTCAATCTGTTATATCTGGAGTATTTCTCCTGTCTATCTGGTGTCCTGTGTGAATTTAAGTATGCTCTCTCTAATTCTCTCTCTTTTTCTCTTTTTGTTTGTTTGTTTGTTTGTTTCTTTGTTTCTTTCTTTCTTTCTTTCTTCCTTTCTTTCTTTCTTTCTTTATTTCTTTCTTTCTTTCTTGTTGTCTCTCTCTCCATCTCTCTCAGTGGACCTGAGACCTAGGACCATGCCTCAGGACTACCTGGCCTGATGACTCCTTGCTGTCCCCAGTCCACCTGGCCATGCTGCTGCTCCAGTTTCAACTGTTCTGCCTGCGGCTATGGAACCCTGACCTGTTCACTGGACTTGCTACCAGTCCCAGACCTGCTGTTTTCAACTCTCTAAAGACAGCAGGAGCGGTAGAGATACTCTCAATGATCGGCTATGAAAAGCCAATTGACATTTACTCCTGAGGTGCTGACCTGTTGCACCCTCGATAACTACTGTGATTATTATTATTTGACCATGCTGGTCATTTATGAACATTTGAACATCTTGGCCATGTTCTGTTATAATCTCCACCCGGCACAGCCAGAAGAGGACTGGCCACCCCTCATAGCCTGGTTCCTCTCTAGGTTTCTTCCTAGGTTCTGGCCTTTCTAAGGAGTTTTTCCTAGCCACCGTGCTTCTACACCTGCATTGCTTGCTGTTTGGGGTTTTAGGTTGGATTTCTGTACAGCACTTTGTGACATCAGCTGATGTAAGAAGGGCTTTCTAAATAAATTGGATTGATATATGATGACTTATTCATAACAAAAAAACTGGTAGCTAAATATTATAACAAAATGCAATCATTAGTGAGAAAAGCGAAAATCAATTAATTTTCATCTTCATTCAATCTATTTTCGATTATTTATTTATTTATTTTCCATGATCATTGAGGAATACATTTCTCAACTTTTCTGACTGTGATGGGTTCATACTCACTAAATCGCCTATAGGCCTACAACAAGTTAGGATAGGCTGCCATTTTCACAACTCTCATTGAATTGGACTCACTTCACAGTAGTAAATAGATAAGCTACCGCTATTTAAAGTATTTTGCTCTATGTGATCTGATCCGAAGCTCAGTTTAAAGGTAGAACATGCAGTTCACCTTATCCACTGACGTTTTTAGGCTATGCCTGAATTGCCTACTGTCGTCTAATGTCAAATTTCTCGAGTAGCCTAGACAATATTTCATTTATAAACATCATACATACACTACATGATCAAAAGTATGCTCGTCGAACATCTCCTTCCAAAATCATCGGCGTTAATATGGAGTTGGTCCCTCCCTTTGCTGCTATAACAGCCTCCATTCTTCTGGGAATTCTTTCTACTAGATGTTGGAACATTGCTGCGGGGACTACGCGCTTCAGCACTCGGCGGTCCCGTTCTGTGAGCTTGTGTGGCCTACCACTTCGTGGCTGGGCCGTTGTTGCTCATAGACGTTTCCACTTCACAATAACAGCACTTACAGAGCAGAAATTTTACAAACTGACTTGTTGGAAAGGTGACATCCTCTGACGGTGCAACGTTGAAAGTCACTGAGTAAAGCCATTCTACTGCCAATGTTTGTCTATGGAGATTGCATGGTGGTGTGCTTGATTTTATACACCTGTCAGCAACGGGTGTCCCTGAAATAGCTGAATGCACTAATTTGAAGGGGTCCCCACATACTTTTGTATTTATAGTGTATCATAACCACCTTTTCTGGCCATGATGAGTAGCCATACAACAAATTGCCATGCACATCTCTTGTTTAATTGGGCCTATTATATAGGCTATTATTATTCACGTTTTTTGCTCTATGCAACGGCTCCCAAGTGGCGCAGCGCTCTAAGGCACTGCATCTTAGTGCAAGAGGTGTCACTACAGTCCCTGGTTTGAATCCAGGCTGTATCACAACTGGCCATGATTGGGAGTCCCATAGGGCGGCGGACAATTTGCCCAGCGTTGTGTGGGTTTGGCCCGGGGTAGGCCGCAATTTTAAATGAGAATTTGTTCTTAACTGACTTGCCTAGTTAAATAAAAACTTACAGGCTACCACTGTAAGTAGGCATACTGTTTTCATTTTTTCAGAGTAGACAATGTTTCAGAATTCGTGGGCAGTGCAGCATATTTAGGTTCGGGAGAAATAAATGTAAAATTGAATTCAAACGATCTGTTTACAGGTCCACAAAAACTTGCAATTGGTTTTGTATTTCAGGAACATCAGATACAGCAAATGTCACTTGAAAAAAAAAACATTCTGCCAACATCTCCAGATATTTGATCAACTGCGCCATTGATATTTCCTTCAGATATATTGTCTTAGCCTAATTCCAATACTTCCAAACAATATAGCAAATAACGGCGTTATCGTCACCATAAAAGGTGAATGATGGGCGTAATTCAGGCAGAGTTTTAATGCACGTTCACACATGCACAGCTTAGCGAAATATTTTTGTACGTGTAGTCTTTTCAGAAATTTCGCACGCAGATATTTACTTAAAAATGTACGCAATGGTTATAAATGAGATCCAACTGCCTAAACAGGAAGAGGATATGGCATTACACAGGGAGAAAAGATGGCAGCATCAATTGTGCCCTGTATGTCAAGTGTTTCTCTAGTATAGGCTGGGCTACTGTAAATGCACTTTGTGACAACTCCAGGTGTAAAAAAAGGCCATGTATAATTATGCCTGATGATTTGTCACATTCGCCGAATACAACAAGACAACCTTACCGTGAAATGCTTACTTACAAGCCCTTGAAACCTCTTAAGGATCCGCCCTTAATTTTTTTTTGTTGTTGCCTAAAATGACATACCCAAATCTAACTGCCTGTAGCTCAGGCACTGAAGCAAGGATATGCATATTCTTGGTACCATTTTAAAGGAAACACTTTGAAGTTTGTGGAAATGTGAAAGGAATGTAGAAGAATATAACACAATAGATCTGGCAAAAGATAATACAAAGAAAAAAAACAACCGTTATTTTGTATTTTTTTGTACCTTCATCTTTGAAATGCAAGAGAAAGGCCATAATGTATTATTCCAGCCCAGGTGCAATTTAGATTTTGTCCACTAGATGGCAGTGGACAGAAATGCAATGGTTCATTGGATCAGTCTAAAACGTTGCCCATATACATAAGTATACATGGGCAATGTTTTAGACTGATCCAATGAACCATTGCATTTCTGTTCAAAATGTTGTACCAAGACTTCCCAAATGTGCATTTTTTTTTATTAATAACTTTTCATGTTCAAAATTGTGCACTCTCCTCAAACAATAACATGACATTCTTTTACTGTAATAGCTACCGAAAATTAGACTGTGCAGTTAGATTAGCAAGAATTTAAACTTTCTGCCAATATCAGATATGTCTATGTCCTGGGAAATGTTCCTGTTTCTTACAACCTCATTCTAATCGCATTAGCCTACATTAGCTCAACCGTCCTGTGGAAGAGACACCAACGTTTTTAACCAACAGTGCAGTTCAAGAAGAGTTAAGAAAATATTTACCAAATAAACTAAAGTGAAAAATAATAAAAAGTAACACAATAAAATAACAATAACGAGGCTATATACAGGGGTACCGATACTGAGTCAATGTGCGGGGGTACAGGTTACTTGAGGTAATTTGTACATGTAGGTAAGGGTGAAGTGACCATGTATAGATATTAAACAGCGAGTAACAGCAGTGTACAAAATAAATGGAGGGGGGGTGATGTCAATGTAAATAGTTCGGTATCCAATTGATTCATTGTTCAGCAGTCTTATGGCTTGGGGGTAGAAGCTATTAGGAGCCTTTTGGTCCTAGACTTGGCGCTCTGGTACCGCTTGCCGTGCGGTAGCAGAGAAAACAGTCTATGATTTGGGTAACTGGAATCTCTGACAATTTTTGGGGCTTTCCTGTGACACCGCCTATTATAAAGGTCCTGGATGGCAGGAAGCTTTGCCCCAGTGATGTACTGGGCCGTATGCACTACACTCTGTAGCACCTTATGGTCAGATGCCGAGCAGTTGCCATAGCAGGCGGCGATGCAACGGGTCAGGATGCTCTCGATGGTGCAGCTGTAGACCTTTTTGAGGATCTGGGGACCCATGCCAAATCTTTTCAGTCTCCTGAGGGGGAAAAGGTGTTGTCGTGCCCTCTTCATGGGAGCCTTTGTCTTGCTCACATTGAGGGAGAGGTTGTTGTCCTGGCACCACACTGGCAGGACCTCCTCCCTATAGGCTGTCTCATCATTGTCGGTGATCAGGCCTACCACTGTTGTGTCATCAGCAAACTTAATGATGGTGTTGGAGTCGTGTTTGGCCACGCAGTCGTAGGTGAGTACAGGAGGGGACTAAGGGAGTACAGGGAGTACAGGAGGGGACTAAGTACACACCCATGAGGGTCCCCAGTGTTGGGGATCAGCATGGCAAATGTGCTGTTGCCTACCCTTACTACCTGGGGGTGGCCCATCAGGAAGTCCAGGATCCAGTTGCAGAGTGAGATTTTTAGTTCCAGGGTCCATAGCTAAGTGATGAGCTTCGTGGGCACTATGGTGTTGAACGCTGAGCTGTAGTCAGTGAACAGCATTCTCACATAGGTCTTCCTTTTGTCCAGGTGGGAAAGGGCAGTGTGGAGTGTGATTGAGATTGCTTCATCTGTGGATCTGTTGGGGCAGTATGCGAATTGGGGCGGTATGCGAAACGTCAGTGAAGACACTTTCCAGATGTTTTGAGTACATGTCCTGGTAATCCGTCTGGCCCCGCTGCTTTGTGAATGTTGAGCTGTTTAAAAGTCTTGCTCACATCGGCTACCGAGAGCGTTTTCACACAGTTGTCCAGAACAGCTGGTGGTCTCGAGCATGCTTCAGTGTTGCTTGCTTTGAAGCGAGCATAAAATTTATTTAGCTCATCTCGTAGGCTTGTGTCACTGGGCAGCTCGCGTCTGTGTTTCCCTTTGTAGTCCGTAATAGTTTTAAAGCCCTGGCACATCCGACGAGTGTCAGAGCCGGTGTAGTAGGATTCAATCTTAATCCTGTATTGATGCTGTGCTTGTTTGATGGTTTGTCTAAGGGCATAGTGGGATTTCTTGTAAGCATCCATATTAGTTTCCCACTCCTTGAAGGTGGCAGCTCTAGCCTTTAGCTCGATGCGGATGTTGCCTGTAATCCATGGCTTCTGGTTGGGATATGTACGTACGGTCACTGTGGGGACGACGTCTTTGATGCACTTATTGATGAAGCCGATGACTGAGGTGGTATACTCCTCAATGCCATATTATGAATCCCGGAACATATTCCAGTCTGTGCTAGCAAAACAGTCCTGTAGCGTAGCATCCGCGTCATCTGACCACTTCCGTATTGAGCGAGTCACAGGTACTTCCTGCTTTAGCGTTTGCTTGTAAGCAGGGATCAGGATAGACTTATGATCAGATTTGCCAAATGGAGAGCGGGGGAGAGCTTTGTATACATCTCTATGTGTGGAATAAAGGTGGTCTAGAGTTTTTTCCCCTTCTGGTTGTACGTGACATGCTGGTAGAAATGAGGTAAAACGGATTTAAGTTTGCCTGCATTAAAGTCCCCGGCCACTAGGAGCGCCGTTTCTGGATGAGTATTTTCTTGTAGAAGTGATGTCCTTTTACCCGTCAGGTAGGTAGTAGCAGTGCCAATACCACCTCCACTCTCTGCTGTCTGCCACCTGCAACCCAGCTCCCTCTGAACACAGATAGACCACATATTAACCACACAACATGGTTAATACATGGTCAAATCAACCGATATAGGACTTCTGGATCTGATACTGATTCCGATTTTAGAATGGAAATATTTCCCAATAACTGATATACTGTATATACAGTGCTTTAAGAAAGTATTCACACCCTTTGATTTTTTCCACATGTTGTTGTGTTACAGCCTGAATTTAAAATTGATTAAATGTAGTATTTTTGTCACTGGCCTACACACAATACCCCATAATGTTAATACGTTTTTTAGAAATTAATTAAAAATGAAAGCTGAAATGTCCTGAGTCAATAAGTATTTAGCCCTTTTGTTTCGGCAAGCCTAAATGAGTTCAGGAGTAAACATAATAAGTTGTATGGATTCACTCTGTGTGCAATACATTACCTCATCTATGTACCCCACCAGTGCCAACCTGTCATTCAGAGCAGGTGGGGCAGAGCCTGTTTTGCTTGTTATTTTGGAACATATCAGTTTGCAAACAATGTAAAAAAAAATGTAATTGAGTTTGTAAAGCCGCATACAAACATGGTCCCTTTTTTGCTTTCTTGAGTAAGGCACCTCCAAAATACAGGTGTCTCAGCCTAGCTCAGTGCTTTCTGTTGTGGTGGGGTTAGCCAGCAGAAAATACAGTCCTTGGCGCTTGATTGGCTCAGTTTCCTGTCATGATTGGCTCAGATTTCTGTCACTTCTAAGGTGAGAGCTCGAAAATGTTAGCCCATTGGGTTCTACCATAGAGTTATATTAGAAGTGCCCATCCAACAAGGCTCAAGGTCATTGGCCACAGATAGAATGACATCAAATCACGTTATATCTACAGTAGCTTTGATTGGACTGATCATGTCAACATCTTACTTTCAAAGTCTTAGCTAGCAGTCATCATCAGTTGTCGACAATCTACTGGCAAATACTTTTTAATCCTTGTCATATGTTGGATTCTGGGTTAAACTTGGAACATTGCTATCCTATGATACATCAGAAGTATCTGAGGGGTGATAGAGAATGGTTTTAACATCAGAAGTTAATGGTTATCTGTAGGAGCTAGATGGCTTCGGAATGTGCTGGGTGGATGGGAGGAAGTCACAGGATTGCTATAGGGGATACGGATGGACATCTGTGGATTAGGCAAATGAGGGGTTGAGGTCAGGTCTGATCCCCTTAATACTGCCCCCTACCCCAAAGATGTTTTCACGTCCGGATGAAAAGCATGCCCAGAGTAAACGGCCTGCTACAAAGTCATAAAAGCTAGAATATGCATATTATTAGTAGATTTGGATAGAAAACACTCTGACGTTTTTAAAACTGTTTGAATGATGTCTGTGAGTATAACAGAACTCATATGGCAGGCAAAAACCTGAGAAAAAATCCAACCAGGAAGTGGGAATTCTGAGGTTGGTCGATTTTCGACTCAGTTCCTATTGAAGATACAGTGGGATATTGGTAATGTTGCACTTCCTAAGGCTTCCACTAGATCTCAACAGTCTTTAAAACCTTGTCTGATGCTTCTACTGTGAAGTGGGGCCGAATGAGAGGGGATTGAGTAAGGTCTACCATGACCTGAACATGCGCTGACCATGCGCGTTCATGTGAGAGCGAGCTCTGTTCCATCGCACTTCTGAAGACAAAGGAATTCTCCGGTTGGAACATTATTGAAGAATTATGTTAAAAACATCCTAAAGATTAATTCAATACTTTGTTTGTCATGTTTTTACGGACTGTAATATAACTTTTTTAACTTTTCGTCCGTACTTTCCGCTGGACTTGAACGCGCGTCTTGAGTTTGGACAGTGTACTGAACGCTAGAACAACAAGAAGGAATTTGGACATAAATGATGGACATTATCGAACAAAACAAACATTTATTGTGGAACTGGGATTCCTGGGAGTGCATTCTGATGAAGATCATCAAAGTAAAGTGAATGTTTCTAATGTTATTTCTGACTTCTGTTGACTGCACAATATGGCGGATACATTTTTGTCTTGATTGGGTTCTGAGCGCCGACCTCAGATTATTGCATGGTTTGCTTTTTCCGTAAAGCTTTTTTGAAATCTGACACAGCGGTTGCATTAAGGAGAAGTGCATCTAAAATTCCATGCTGTCACGCCCTGACCATAGTTTACTTTGTATTGTTTATATGTTTTGTTTGGTCAGGGTGTGATCTGAGTGGGCATTCTATGTTGTATGTCTAGTTCGTCTGTTTCTGTGTTTGGCCTGATATGGTTCTCAATCAGAGGCAGGTGTTAGTCGTTGTCTCTGATTGGGAACCATATTTAGGTAGCCTGTTTTGTCTTTTGGTTTGTGGGTGTTTGTCTTCCGTGTCAGTGTTTGTCGCCACACGGTACTGTTTCGTTTGTTCACATCGTTTATTGTTTTGTTTAGTGTTCTGAGTTTAATTAAAAACATCATCATGAACACTTACCACGCTGCGCTTTGGTCCTCCTCTCTTTCTCCCGAAGACGATCGTTACAGAAACACCCACCAAAACCGGACCAAGCAGCATGGTAACAGGCAGCAGCAACAGGAGCGGCAGCGATACCTGGAGAACTGGACTTGGGAGGAAATATTAGACGGCAAGGGACCATGGGAACAGCCGGGTGAATATCGTCGCCCCAAGGCAGAGCTGGAGGCATCGAAAGCCGAGAGGCGGCATTATGAGGAGCTAGCTCGGCAGCGCGACTGGAAGCCCGAGAGGCAGCCCCAAAAATGTATTGGGGGGGGGGGGGGGGCACATGGGGAGTGTGGCAGAGTCAGGAGTCATACCTGAGCCAACTCCCCCTGCTTACCGTAAGGAGCCAAGGATGGAACCAGAGCCGGTCAGGGCGGTATTGGAGGTGTGCGAAGCAGAGACAGTGAAGGAGTTAATGGGGAGATTGGAGGAGAGAGTTATGAGGGAGGTGCTGTGTTGGTGCATGAGGCACGACATCCGCCCGACGGAGCGTGTCAGGGATTTGATGTCACCTGAGTCAGCTCTCCATACTCGTCCTGAGGTGCATGCTAGCCGTCTGGTGAAGACTGTGCCAGCCCCACGCACCAGGCCTCCCATGCGCCTCCCTAGCCCTGCACGTCCTGTGCCAGCTCAGCGCACCAGCTCTCCTGTGGCAGCCCCACGTACTAGCTCTCCTGTGGCAGCCCCACGCACCAGCTCTCCTGTGGCAGCCCCACGCACCAGCACTCCGGTGCCGGCGCCATGTACCAGGCCTCCAGTTCCAGCACCCCGCACTCGCCTTGAGGTGCGTGGCCCCAGTCTGGTACCACCAGTTCTGGCAACACGCACCAAGCCTACTGTGCGTCTCCAGGGTCCAGTATGCCCTGTTCCTGCTCCCCGCACTCGCCCAGAGGTGAGTGTACCCAGCCCGGTACCACCAATTCCGGCCCCACGCACCAGGCCTACTGTGCGCCTCAGCAGGCCAGACCTGTCCGTCTGTCCAGCGCCGCCTGAGCTGCCCGTCTGTCCAGCGCCGCCTGAGCTGCCCGTCTGTCCAGCGCCGCCTGAGCTGCCCGTCTGTCCAGCGCCGCCTGAGCTGCCCGTCTGTCCAGCGCCGCCTGAGCTGCCCGTCTGTCCAGCGCCGCCTGAGCCGCCCGTCTGTCCAGCGCCGCCTGAGCCGCCCGTCTGTCCTGAGCCGCTAGAGCCGTCCGTCAGTCAGGAGCCGCCAGAGCCGTCCATCAGTCAGGAGCCGCCAGAGCCGCCCGCCAGTCAGGAGCCGCCAGAGCCGCCCGCCAGTCAGGAGTCGCCAGAGCCGCCCGCCAGTCAGGAGCCGCCAGAGCCGCCCGCCAGTCAGGAGCCGCCAGAGACGCCCGCCAGTCAGGAGCCGGCAGAGCCGCCCGCCAGTCAGGAGCCGGCAGAGCCGCCCGCCAGTCAGGAGCCGCCAGAGCCGCCCGCAAGTCAGGAGCCGCCAGAGCCGCCCGCCAGTCAGGAGCTGGGCCAAAATACCAGCAACAATGTGTGAAAACCTTGTGAAGACTTACAGAAAACGTTTGACCTCTGTCATTGCCAACAAAGGGTATATAACAAAGTATTGAGATTGACCAAATACTTATTTTCCACCATAATTTGCAAATAAATTCATTAAAAATCCTACAATGTGATTTTCTGGATTTTTTTTTCTCATTTTGTCTGTCATAGTTGAAGTGTACCTATGATGAAAATTACATTACTCTCTCATCTTTTTAAGTGGGAGAACTTGCACAATTGGTGGCTGACTAAATACTTTTTTGCCCCACTGTAAATATGAACTTTACTGAACAAAACATACATGTATTGTGTAACATGAAGTCCTATGAGTGTCATCTGATGAAGATCATCAAAGGTTAGTGATTAATTTGATCTATATTTCTGCTTTTTGTGAATCCTCGTAAAGCCTTTTTGAAATCGGACACTGTGGCTGGATTTACAACAAGTGTATCTTCAAAATGGTGTGAAATACATGTATGTTTGAGGGATTTTAATTATGGGATTTCTGTTGTTTTGAATTTGGCGCCCTGCAGTTTCACTGGCTGTTGAAGAGGTGGGAGAAATTATTGTTTATTACCCTATTACTTCTTCTTCCTGTCAAACCATAAACGATGTAAGGATTGGAGAGAAGCAGGAGTGCCTAAATTGGAGTGTATATACTTGTGGTAGTGTAAACATGTTTTGTCTGAATGCAGCTGTATGGACCCTCTCGAAATAATTACATTTGGTTCAACTTTCATTATGTCTAATCAGTGTTTTACTCTGAGAAATAGAACCTAAAACATGTTAAGAGAAATAATGAAGAAAAATTATAGATAAAATGTGCTCATCGGCCATTGTACGTAAAGATTACACAAGTTGGAAATCACAAATTCAACAATGAGTTGTTTGGAAGGAATCAGTTGCTAACTGCAAGCGTTGCAAAGAAACCACAAACGTTAGCCTGCTATTCAATGGAGTGGCTGTGTTTCTTTTTCAGTTCCCACCATAAATCCAGAGAATGTCAGACTTTGATGACAAAGTTTGATGACAAAATTTGCCTACAAAGGACCGCTGCGCCACCTTCACGAGGTGAGTCCAAAAATGTATTTTATGCTGCTGCATAAATTATGTAATATGCATGGGAGAAATGTATACTGTAGCTAAGAAATTATTACTAAGTGTATGTTGTGTAGTAAGCTGTTAGTAGCCCATGTTCCTCACCCTAATAATTTGGTCTATTTTCACCAATGTGGTATTGTAAACACATAACGTTAGTAGTTGTGGTGCTTGGCTTGCACGTGCAAATTCAGCACACACAACATTCTAAAATAGATCTGTGTTTTTGACGTGTCAACTGAAAAGCTTATTTAACGCGTCAAATAGTGTTATATGACGTGTATCTTTTTTTGACACGCAAAGACCCAAACGGCGTTCAATCTGCCTCACCCTAATAATTTGGTCTATTTTCACCTCTTTATTTCATCTACTGTTCTAACTTGGTGGTGCACAAATAGCCTATAACTTATTTTAGAGAAATGTAATCATCAAATATTGTAAGAGCTTTATTGTCTGGTTATGTGTCCCATTTATTTATTCTACGGTTCTGACTGGTACACTGTATGAACGACCCATGTTCTGAATTCTGTCGCTGTACGTTTCAAAAGTGCTGAACAAATAGTTATATTGACTATGTCCGTCGTCGCTTGCTCATTAATGTCTTAATCGAAATTACGGATTGCCTCTTATCCGTTTGTCGTTCCCTTATGCCGTAATTTGTACATCTCAATTGTCAGTAGAAACCACATTTGCTTAAGCAAGTCTGCCATATCAGCTATGTTTTTTTAAAGGCATCAAATGAGGCTGAACTGTTTTGCTGCCAGGCAGGTTGAGCAGTGGTAAGATGTTGGGACTCTGGTGTTGGGACTCTGCTGTTGGGACAGCTTTATGTAGGCCCTAACAGATTGTGGCACCGTTTTTCACCGTCATAGTGCAACTAATGTATTGTTTAGTGTTGTGTTGTGTGGCTTTGCTGGCATGCATCCCACATTTGTGGGTTTGCCCCACCAAGATTTACATGCTAAAATTGCCACTGTACCCCACACAATTATCTGTAAGGTCCCTTGAACAGGGAATTTTAAACACAGATTCAACCACAAAGACCAGGGAGGTTTTCCATTGCCTCGCAAAGAAGGTCAGCTATTGGTAGATGGGTAAAAAAAAAAAAGAAGCAGACATTGAATATCCCTTTGAGCATGATGAAGTTATTAATTACAGTTTGGATGGTGTATCAATACACGCAGTCACTACAAAGATACAAGTGTCCTTCCTAACTCAGTTGACGGACAGGAAGGAAACCACTCAGGGATTTCAACAGGAGGCCAACGGGGACTTTAAAACAGTTACATAGTTTAATGGCTATGATAGGAGAAAACAGATGGATCAACAACATTATAGTTACTCTACAAAACTAACTTAATTGACAGAGTGAAAAGAAGGAAGCCTGTACAGAATACAAATATTCCAAAACATGCATCCTGTTTGCAACAAGGCATGAAAGTAATACTGCAAAAATAAATACTATTTTTGCCCTGAATACAAAATGTTATGTTTGGGGCAAATACAATACAACATATTATTGAGTACCACTCTTCGTATTTTCAAGCATAGTGGTGGCTGCATCATATTATGGATATGCTTGTAATCATTAAGGACTGGGGAGTTTTTCAGGATAACAAATAAACGGAATGGAGGAAAATCTCGTTCAATCTACTTTCCACCAGACACTGGGAGTTTAATTCACCTCTCAGCTGGACAATAACCTAAAAGAAGAAGACCAAATCTACATTGGAGTTGCTTACCAAGTGGACAGTGAATTTTTCTGACTTAAATTTAATTGAAAATCTATGGCAAGACCTGAAAACGGTTGTCTAGCAACAACCAATTTGAAAGAGCTTAAAGCATTTAAAAAATAATAATGGGCAAATGTTGCACGATCCAGGTGTGTATAGCTGTTAGAGACTTACCTAGAAAGACTCAAAGCTGTAATCGCTGCAAAAGGTGCTTCTACAAAGTATTGACTTAGGGGTGCAAATACTTATGCAAAGTAGATATTTAATTTTCAATACATTTTCCCAAAATTCTAAAAACATGTTTTTACTTTGTCATTATAGGGTATTGTGTGTAGATGAGTGAGAATAAAAAAAATATTTCATTCATTTTTAATTCAGACACAACAAAATGTGGAAAAGTCAAGGGGTATGCGTACTTTCTGAAGGCCATTGTATCTGCCGATATTTGTATTTATAGCTAGAATTTTTTGCTTAATTTTAAAACAGCCCTCCATAGATACTCAGAAAGCTGATTTCAAATTTGAGGAAAGAACATTCATGTAATGTTGAGGAAAACTTGATTGAGGAATCAGGCAGAACTCCTTTATAAGAGTTTATTCAAGCAATTGCAGGGAAGTTCACACTCAGGATGAAACTGGAGAGGACTTAAAAATATACAGAACCACACAGTCATTTATATACTTATACAAAGAACTGCTTACCCCTCCAAAGGGGCAGGCAAGCTTACATGAGAGATAAGGAGAATTTGGCTCCACTCCCATTATTCAAACAAGAACAGGTTCTAACCATTTCTCACAGCTTATGTGTCTAAGATGAGATCTTTAGAGCCCAAACAGACAGAACAAGAATTTAGCCTGGTTGGACCTTTTAGTGCGCTAAAGATAAAGAGCCAATAACAAATAACTAATTTGTGCAGCATATGAAGAGTGTACTAGACAGCAGTGGACAAATAACAGTAAATAGTACATATAGTAATATTCAACTCAAGCATTTACATAGCATGTAACAAAACCATTTTACCCCATCAATTGCCCCTTTTTATGCTTTGGTGTTCCATAAGCATAACCAACCTCTGTACAGCACTTCGAGATATTAGCTGATGTACGAAGGGCTATATAAAATAAACTTGATTTGATTTGATATACCTGATACACTGTCAGATAGGGTTTTAGACATTTAATTGAGCATTCTAAATGGAGAGTTACATAGAAAACAGTTCTATGGCAATAAGCACTATCACCACCTAATGGGCAGTCTCCTTACTCATTAAAGGGACACACCTCCGCCAAAGCGGAGACATCATGTAGTTCTTCTTGAGTGATTAATACAAACTGTAGTGGAGGAACGATTTTATGCTAAATTACTTAAAGCAAGTGAACAGGAAGAGCACAAACAGTATATCTTGCAAAATCATAATTCCTATATATTACATGCTCCCCCTTAGCCACCAAACAAATTCCATCCCCATTCTAGTCGCCTAGCGACTACCAGCTGTTTCGTTGGGATAGAGAAGTTGAATGAGGGCAGGTAAAAACTTACTATATTCAATACTTCCAAATGTACTTGTTGTACTCATCTTGAAAATTATTGTAGCCTTATGCCAGGCAGTATACGCAGAATCAGATTGGTATTTACTATACCTAGAGTAATGATCAGTGGTTATATACTGAACAAAAATATAAATGCAACATGCAACAATTTCAAAGATTTTACTGAGTTACATTAGGCCCTAATCTATGGATTTCACATAACTGGGAATACACATATGGATTTGTTAGTCACAGATACCTTAAAAAAAAAAATTAGGGGCATGGATGAGAAAACCAGTCAGTATCTGGAGTGACCACCATTTCCCTCATGCAGCGAGACACACCGTCCTTCGCATAGAGTTGATCAGGCTGACCGTGGCCTGTGAAATGTTGTCCCACTCCTCTTCAATGGCTGTGCGAAGTTGCTGAATATTGTCTGGAACTAGAATTCGCTGTCATACACGTCAATCCAGAGCATCTCAAACATGCTCAATGGGTGACATAGTCTGGTGAGTATGCAGGCCATAGAATAACTGGAACATTTTCAGTTTCCAGGAATTGTATACAGACCCTTGCGACATGCTGAAACATGAGGTGATGGCGGCGGATAAATGGCACGACAATGGGCCTCAGGATCTCATCACGGTATCTCTGTGCATTCAAATTGCCATCGACATAATGCATTAGCGGTACAGGATGACGCCGGTAGACATGTTCATGGCTCCTAAGCAACTTTGCATTATTTTGTTTTTTGTGTGTGTTATTTATCACATTATTAGGCCAGAACGTCCTTTGCACTATTACATACAGCCGTAAATAACTTTCGGATAATGAGCTGTGGTAACTCACCAGCATTTCGACAAGAAATACGACTATCCTGAATTAGACCCTGTGTCCCAAGCTCATCATTAAGCTCGGGGCTCTGGGTCTAAAAACCCACCTAATGCAACTGGGTCCTGGACTTCCTGATGGGCCACCCCCAAGTGGTGAAGGTAGGCAACAACACCTCCACTACGCTGATCCTCAACACAAGGGCCCCACAAGTGTACGTGCTCAGCCCGATCGTGGCCACGCACGTTTCCAACACAATCAGTACATTTGCAGACGACACAGCAGTGGTAGGCCTGATTACCAATGACGACAAGAAAGCCTACATGAAGGAGGTGAGGGCCCTGGAGGAGTGGTGCCTGGCCCCTAAGATCCTCACAAAGTTTTACAGATGCACCGTTGAGAACATCCTGTGGTGCTGTTTCACCGCCAGGTATGGTAACTGCACCATCCGCAACTGCAGGGCTCTCCAGAGGGTGGTGCAGTTCTATTTCATCTTCTATCTCAAGGCCATCAAACTGTTAAATAGTCACCACTAGCCGGCCTCGGACCTGTACCCTGCCCAGAACTTTAGTCACTGTCACTAGCCAGCTACAACCTGGTTACTTTGCCATGCACCTTAGAGGTTGCTGCCCTATGTACATAGTCATGGAAAACTGGTCACTTCAATAATGTTTACATACTGTTTTAAAAAATTCATATGTACAGTTGAAGTCGGAAGTTTACATACACTTAGGTTGGAGTCATTGAAACACGTTTTTCCACCACTCCACAAATTTCTTGTTAACAATTAACAAACTATAGTTTTGGCAAGTCAGTTAGGACATCTACTTTGTGCATGACACAAGTAATTTTTCCAATAATTGTTTACAGATTGATTATTTCAATTATAATTCACTGCATCACAATTCCAATGGGTCAGAAGCTTACATACACTAAGTTGACTGTGCCTTTATCAGACCAAAATTCCAGAAAATGATGTCATGGCTTTAGAAGCTTCTGATAGGTTAATTGACATAATTTGAGTCAATTGGAGGTGTACCTGTGGATGTATTTCAAGGCCTACCTTCAAACTAAGTGCCTCTTTGCTTGACATCATGGGAAATCAAAAGAAATTAGCCAAGACCTCAGAAAACAAATTGTAGACCTCCACAAGTCTGGTTCATCCTTGGGAGCGATTTCCAAACACCTGAAGGTACCACGTTCATCTGTACAAACAATAGTACGCAAGTATAAACACCATGGGACCACCCAGCCGTCATACTGCTCAGGAAGGAGACGCGTTCTGTTTCCTAGAGATGAACGTACTTTGGTGCAAAAAGTTCAAATCAATCCCAGAACAACAGCAAAGGACCTTGTGAAGATGCTGGAGAAAACAGGTACAAAAGTATCTATATTCACAGTAAAACGAGTCCTATATCGACATAACCTGAAAGGCCGCTCAGCAAGGAAGAAGCCACTTCTCCAAAACTGCCATAAAAAAGCCAGACTACGGTTTGCAACTGCACATGGGGACAAAGATCGTACTTTTTAGAGAAATGTCCTCTGGTCTGATGAAACAAAAATATAACTGTTTGGCCATAATGACCATCGATATGTTTGGAGGAAAAAGGGGGAGGCTTGCAAGCCGAAGAACACCATGCCAATCTTGAAGCACGGGGGTGGCAGCATCATGTTGTGGGGGTGCTTTGCTGCAGGAGGGACTTGTGCACTTCACAAAATAGATGGCATCATGAGGCAGGAAAATGATGTGGATATATTGAAGCAACATCTCAGGACATCTGTCAGGAAGTTAAAGCTTGGTCGTAAATGGGTCTTCCAAATGGACAATGACCCCAGGCATACTTCCAAAGTTGTGGCAAAATGGCTCTAGAACAACAAAGTCAAGGTATTGGAGTGGCCATCACAAAGCCCTGACCTCAATCCTATAGAACATTTGTGGGCAGAATTGAAAAAGCGTGTGCGAGCAAGGAGGCCTACAAACCTAACTCAGTTACACCAGCTCTGTCAGGAGGAATGGGCCAAAATTCCCCCAATTTATTGTGGAAAGCTTGTGGAAGGCTACTCTAAACATTTGACCCAAGTTAACCAGTTTGTGGTAGCGTTGACTTTATACTGATTGAGTGTATCTAAACTTCTGACCCAGTGGGAATGTGATGAAAGAAATAAAAGCTGAACTAAATCATTCTCTACTATTATTCTGACATTTCACATTCTTAAAATAAAGTGGTGATCCTAACTGACCTAAGACAACCTAACTGACCTAAGGAAATTTTTATTAGGATTAAATGTCAGGAATTGTGAAAAACTGAGTTTAAACGTATTTGGCGAAGGTGTATGTAAACTTCTGACTTCAACTGTATATTCACTACTGTTCAAAAGTTTGGGGTCACTTAGAAATTTTCTTTAAAAAAAAAAGAAAAGCATATTTCTTGTCCATTACAATAATATCAAATTGATCAGAAATACAGTGTAGACATTGTTAATGTTGTAAATGACTATTGTAGCTGGTTAAACGGCTGATAAAAAAAATAAAATAAAAATGAATATCTACATAGGCGTAGATATTCCATGAAAGGCCAGCATCCTGAAGTCGCCTCTTCACTGATGACGTTGAGACTGGTGTTTTGAGACTGGTATTTCTGATCAATTTGATGTTATTTTAATGGACAAAAATTATTTTCTTTCAACAACAAGGACATTTCTAAGTGACCCCAAACTTTTGAACGGTAGTGTATATACATTACCAGTCAAAAGTTTGGACACACCTACTCATTCAAAAGTTTTTCTTTATTTTGACTTTTTTCTACATTGTAGAATAATAGTGAAGACATCAAAACTATTAAATAACACATATGAAATCATGTAGTAACCAAAGAAGTGTTAAACAAATCAAAATATATTACATATTTGAGATTCTTCAAAGTAGCCACCCTTTGCCTTGATGACAGCTTTGCACACTCTTAGCAATATATATATTTGTGTGTATGTATGTGTGTGTGTGTAAATAAGTCCAGTGGAAGAACGCGTGAGTTTAAACTTAGAATCACCATCCATGTGTTCTTATCAAAGTAAACCTCCTGGAGACCATCGCTAGGGGCATAGAGAGACAGGCCCTGAGATTTCTGTCTGATCTGGATGGAACCTACAAGCAAGAAGAGGACAATCATTGTGAGTTTTTGTGAAGTGAATTGAAAAACTTCCAACACTAATTTAATGTGAAAATAGATGGTTTTGATTGTATTAGACATAATAAGAAACCTGTGGCGTGCTGGTATGGGAGGTTGTTGATGGGAACTTCCATTCCATTGACATTCACCAATTCGTCATTGTCCTTGGGGTACATGTCAGTATCACTGGAATAATTGTAATCAATTGTAAAAAGGAATACAATTCCAAATGAAGCTCAGAAAATGTACAATGCATCTCAACTGTCTGCCAAAGATGAGTCAGCGTTTCAAAATGCACTGCTATGGCTTAGCATTTTTTTATGCTCCACAGTATTTCGGGCAATTGTAAACAAAAAGAACACTGTATATTTGCTGTACTCACATGTCAGAGATTTTCACATTGATGTGGTTTTGTTCATGAAGGTTATCCTTCTTCAGCAGAACCATGAATTTCAGCTCTGTGGTGCAATCCTGAGCCAAAACTTGGTAGCAAGAGAGGGGCATCTCGTTTTTGTACCTCCTGTTGTTGAATGTGGTCAGTGTGCCTCTGACCATGCAGCATTCAGCTGGAGTCAAGAAAATTAAGAATCACAACACCATTCATTACAGAGTTTGCACATTTTTTTTTGTAACAATTATATTTGTCTCTTCTCACCTGCGCTGGCTTTGGAAAACATGTAGTAGATCTGGTCAGTGACATTCAGCTCTTTAGCGGTAGCGCCAATGGGCAGAGCAATGGGGAGAGTCATGGCCTGTTCGCACACTGTCTTCTGCAATAATTGTATATTTATATCAGAGACCGAAGAGAAAAGAATGAACTTCAGTAAAAAAAAAAGTAGGCCTAAGACTACTGACCTTCGGTGTTTTCAGAATGACAATCAGAGTTCTCTCGGAGGAAACAGCCACAGTCAATTTGATTTGCTTAACACTGTTCTTGGCGCTTGCCTGGCTCATTCCTGCATAGAGAAGCACTAGGGAGGTACTCAACCAACCTGAAACATTTCAAATGCATTTTCATTTATTGTATTGACTTGCAATATAAATAGTTAGTTGAGCACTATTTCATACAGTTTAGTAAATACCAGCGCAAAGTAAAGCCATGAAATGTGTCTTTATAATGAAGTGAGGAACTGTATTTCGTTGTGTAGTGCTTCAGGCCATGGGGAAGTTTGTCCCATGTCAGCTTCACACGGAATGCAGGGTCTGGTCCCACAAGACCAGTCTCGAATGTGATTTCAGTCTCAAATTCCTTGCACTCTACACCCCAGGCAAACTTAGCCTGAGACAGAAAAAAATGTATTTATTTTTTTATGACCTCAAGCAGTATAGACTGAAGCAATGTGACATTACAGTACAGTGGCATTGGAGACATGGCCTTTAATCTTACCATAACTTTGTGGTTGCTCGGAAGAACACTGTCAGCACAAATTCTCCAGTTGTCATTTGGAGCAAGGTTAGACAGGATGATTTGCAGTCTAAAAGTAGCTTTGTCCAAGTAAGCAGCAATCTGGTATCCCTGCACGTCATTGTCAGCTCTTACTGCACGGATGTGGATGGTCACGGCTGGGGCAACAGCATTGCCAGTGTATTTTGCCTGAAAAGACACAGTTCATTATTGTACTCACTCCCATTGTCAGCAATGGAGAGTAATTATACACAGCCCCAGTTGTGATATAGAAGTTTTACCCGTTTGTAGATTCTGCTGGAGGTTCTTACTTTAGAGATTGGATGCTGCAAGCAAAATAAGTATACCAACTCAGGTTTAATATCATCAAGCATCAATAATAGCTGCACATATTGTATGTGCACTATATAAACATTACCTGGTGGACGTGGTTCTTGACAAACTTCATGTCAATTACTTCCTCCTGTAATAGGAAGAGCAGTGAAAATAGAGTCATTTAGGTTAACTGCTTGAAAGTTCTGCCTCACCCTTCAGATGCGGGAGCTGGAAGAGCTGTACTTGGAGGTACAGGACATAGAGGAGCTGGAGATGAGGAGATGGATTTGGAGGGAAACGGATGGAATGACAACTGCTGGAGCGAGGGCTGCTAGAACTGGGGGAAGATCTGCTACCATTCTTCAGACCAAGAACCAGGATTTTATTGAGCTTCACCAGGACAGTTTTTCCGTCTGGAGCTTCTTTCTCTTCAGTCATGGTGTTGGCTTTGATTATCTTTACTGTGGCCTTGGGTCCCAATTTGTACTTCAATCTCCACTCACTCAATGACTGGACCAGAAGCTGCCCGCAAAGAAATATAGATACAATTGCTTCTCTAAGATAATTTAATTTTTTTCTTATTGTATTGATAGTTGTGTATTGGATGTAAATCATGAATATATCTTGCCTGGTGACACATCAACAAGGACTGAGTGTTTCCCAATCCATGCATAGAGAGGACAGTTTCTGATGAAAGCAGCGCTCTGATATGCTGACCAGACCGGACACGTCGCGTGCACGAGCGTCGCAAAATAAATGTAGAAATCCATGTTATTCAATTATTGCACCCACACTGCTTGCGCGCCAACGAGCGTCTGCGATGCCAAGGAACTCCTTTCTATTTCTGACGCAGATCGCGCTGAAAGTCCTGCCTCTCCCATCTCCTCATTGGTTTATAGAAGCAGGTACCCACGCGCCATCTCCTCATTGGTTATACCTACGTGGGTGATTGAAAGACTAAATGTTTTGCCGGTTGTCGTGGTAAAAGTGTAGATACCAATCACCATATAATTTCAAAGATGAAAAAGCCTGGAAGGAGGAGATGACTAGAAATTATTCGGTTGGCCGTTTTATGTGTGGATTAATTGTCGGAGTAGAAGACCTTGTGCATTTCAGGTAAAATAACAACTCAATGTTTATATCCCAGGACAAATAAGCTAGCCACAGCAAGCTAGCTAAATAGGACAAATTAGCTAGCAAGTGCAAGCTAACTTGCTAAATTGCCATACATGTTTAATGCTTTTCGACCTGTCCCCAAATTAATGTCATTGGTTCAGAGTTTGTTTTGATATTTTAACCTGCGTGTCGTGATCGTGTTTGGTGTAGGGGGACAAAATAAATGTATGCACAATAGCGCACGATGGCACACGCGTGCAGCCGATTTGGGTTCCGTGTGAGATTCAATCTCAGCACATGCCTTGATTCCGAAGAATTTGGATTTAGCACACATTCATTCTTGGGCATGAAGTTGGAAGGTATATCATTGTAAGTGATTTCAGATGACCTTGACTGAAAATGACAAAACGGGAAAGAGATTAGAGGTCATAACTACAAGAAGAAATGGCTGCTGAAAAGTAGTGTCAAAATAGAATATTCATCTTCCCAAACTACCAATCATAGAAGATGCAATTTTAGATGTGAATATCTCCTTTGACAGCTGTGATACATATTTGGTGGCAGGAATCATTAACCTTTTGTCAATAGGGGGAGCTGTTAGCACTATTTTTTTTTCTACATTTCCAAATTAAACTGCCTCGTACTCAATTCTTGCTCGTACAATATGCATATTATTATTACTATTGGATAGAAAACAATCTCTAGTTTCTAAAACCGTTTGAATTATGTCTGTGGGTGAACCAGAACTCTTTCTACAGCGAAAATCATGACAGGACATGCGAAGGTCTGAAAAATAGTCTCTGATCTCGGATCAGTTTAAAACTCTGTGTGTGCCCTATGGATCGAAATGAACTGCACCCGCCTTCCCCTGGATGTCAGTAACCAATGAGAAGTGGAATGGTGTCTCTACGTGTTTCTCAGAGTTTATAAAAGGCAATGGAGTGAGATGTCCCTTCTTTTCGACGCTCGCCAAGGCGCAAGAGAGGACATCAGAATGGCATGCTCAAAAGCTCTCGTTATTGACCAAAGATATATCCGTCTGTGATTTAATTCGATATAGGTGTTAGAAACATCATAACGAAGTTATTTGAAACCGATTTATATCAGTTTATGCGAGTATATTGCTATTTTTCTGAATTTCCTTAGTATTGCGTTTGAGGATTTGGGCATGTGTGTGCCGTGTAGCTATCGTTAGCTGCTAGTTCCGAAGTTGAGGAGGTCGTTTTACAACAAAGCAACGATTATTTTGGACAAAGGACACATTGCCCAAGATACTGATGGAAGCTCGTCCAAAAGTAAGAGCTATTTATGATTTTATTCCGTATTTATGTGGAAAAATGTAAACGCAGTTGTCAGCCATTTTTTGCGGCACTAGTCTGGCTGTAACTCACAATGTATGTCTAGTAACGTAAATTTTAAAAATCTAAATCAGCGGTTGCATTAATAACCAATGCATCTTTCATTAGCTGTCCAACCTGTATTTCTTTAGTCAATCTAATCGATAAATAATCGTAAACTTAGGTGCCTTTCCAAGATGGCGCCGGCCAGAATGCATGCCATGTTTTGACAGATTACATTGCATAACCACGATTTGTGATGCTAAATATGCACATTGTCGAACAAACTCTATATGCATTGTGTAATATGATGTTACAGGACTGTCATCTGAAGAATTCTGAGAAGGTTAGTGAAAAAATTAATATATTTTGGTGGCGATAACGTTATCGCCCCTTTTGCCTTGATTCAATGCTGGGGTAATGTTAGCTCATGTGGTATGCTAATATAACGATATATTGTGTTTTCGCTGTAAAACACTAAGAAAATCTGAAATATTGTCTGGATTCACAAGATCTGTGTCTTTCAATTGCTGTATGCTGTGTATTTTTCAGAAATGTTTTAGGATGAGTATTTTGGTAATTGACGTCGGTCTCTGTAATTATTCCGGCTGCTTCCAACGCTATTTCAGATTGCAGCTGCAATGTAGAACTGTGATTTATACCTGAAATATGCACATTTTTCTAAAAAAACATATGCTATACCATAAATATGTTATCAGACTGTCATCTTATGAAGTTGTTTCTTGGTTAGTGGCTATATATATCTTTATTTAGTCGAATTAGTGATAGCTACTGATGCAGGAAAAAAATGGTGGAGAAAAAAAGTGGTGTCTTTTGCTATCGTGGTTAGCTAATAGATTTACATATTGTGTCTTCCCTGTAAAACACTTAGAAAATCTGAAATATTGTCTGGATTCACAAGATCTGTGTCTTTCAATTGCTGTAGGCTGTGTATTTTTCAGAAATGTTTTAGGATGAGTATTTTGGTAATTGACGTCGGTCTCTGTAATTATTCCGGCTGCTTCCAACGCTATTTCAGATTGCAGCTGCAATGTAGAACTGTGATTTATACCTGAAAAATGCACATTTTTCTAAAAAAACATATGCTATACCATAAATATGTTATCAGACTGTCATCTTATGAAGTTGTTTCTTGGTTAGTGGCTATATATATCTTTATTTAGTCGAATTAGTGATAGCTACTGATGGAGTAAAAAAAGTGGTGTCTTTTGCTAACGTGGTTAGCTAATAGATTTACATATTGTGTCTTCCCTGTAAAACATTTTAAAAATCAGAAATGATGGCTGGATTCACAAGATCTGTATCTTTCATCTGGTGTCTTGGACTTGTGATTTAATGATATTTAGATGCTAGTATTTACTTGTGACGCTATGCTAGGCTATGCTAGTCAGCTTTTTTACTGTGGGGGGTGCTCCCGGATCCGGGATGAGTACCAAGTAAAAGTTAATGTGATTTTTACAGCTTAAAGGTATGCATTCAATAGAACCATGGAATTTGTAATGCTAGTAAATCCATTTTACTACCTGTTCTAGAAAAAGCTACATACCGCACAGATGCAATGAGATCGATGGTCTGAACAGAAATGTTCCGTATTGACTGACCTTCATGTCTTAAAGTAATGATGGACAATCGTTTCTCTTTGCTTATTTGAGCTGTTCTTGCCATAATATGGACTTGGTCTTTTACCAAATAGGGCTATCTTCATTATACCAACCGTACCTTGTCACAACACAACTGATTGGCTCAAATGTATTAAGAAGGAAAGAAATTCCACGAATTAACAAGGCACACCTGTTAATTGACATGCATTCCAGGTGACTACCTATTGGAGCTTGTTGAGAGAATATCAAGATTGTGCAAAGCTGTCATCAAGGCACAGGGTTGCTACTTTGAAGAATCTCAAATATAAAATATATTTTGATTTGTTTAACACTTTTTGGGTGATTCCATATGTGTTATTTCATAGTTTTTATGTCTTCACTATTATTCTACAGTGTAGAAAATAGTAAAAATAAAGAAAAACCCTTGAATGAGTAAGTGTGCCCAAACTTTTGACTGGTATTGTATGCACCTTGGTGTAAACTTGGTCTGCAGTTGAATGTTTGTCTTTTAAAAATATATATTTAACCTTTATTTAACTAGGAGAGTCAGTTAAGAACAAATTCCTATTTACAAATACGGCCTACCCCGGACAAACCCGGTGGACGCTGGGCCAATTGTATGCCGCCCTATGGGACTCCCAATCACGGCCGGATGTGATGCAGCCTGGTCTTCATGAGCTGGGAGACATGGTGGCTTGGACTGTGAAAATGGGAATGGAGAAACATAGCCAATGTGACTATGAAACCCAAGATGAATTAAAACAACAACAGCATTACTGCTTCATTACATTCTTGTTGGTGAGCACATACCATTGACAGTTGCAACGGCTTCTGCAGCAGTATAGAAGCTGAGCTCCATGGGCACACCAACAGCGGTGGGGAAGATGCAATGCACCTCGGCAGCCGGCAGGGGCTTAATATAATAAAAAGCAGCTCCAGACAGCAGTGCTCTCATGGACAACTGTTCCTCTGCCTGAACAGCAGGTCCAGTTGCAAGCTGTAGAGAAACAAACATTGGCCATCTACCTAGCTATGATGACATAAGACCACTGTGAAAGTCAACTGTGGAAGAGGTTTAAGAATTTCCAGCTTTCCTGATCATAAAGTAGTATAAAGGAGTATAATACATACATGAATTACCTGTTCGATGATGGCCTTGTTGATGTTGCCTAAGGCAATTTCCTGTCTAAAGAACTTCACATACACAGAGACCAAGGGCTCGGTTGAAGGCATGGACCTCCAGTCAGACAGCTGTGGATAGATTAGTAGAGCAAAGCTGACTGATAAACGTCATCAACTTCATTTAAAAAACCTAATCATTGATTCTTTGGAGATACATTTGGGAGATTATTAAGTGATCTTTGGTACTTACATCCTTAATGACACGCTTCATCTTGGTGATCCTGTCAAGACTTTTTAGGAGCCTTGGGAATTTTCATAAGAGCCTCCTGGATTCCCTCGGTTCTCACTCCAATCTGAGAAAGATCGTTAAAAGAGGGTTTTGGAACCTCTGAATTGTAATCATTTTAAATGGTTTTGAATAACAGTTTTTACCTCCAGAACATCAGCAGCTGCTCCAGCAAAGTAGGTGTGGGCTTTAGCCACAATGGCTCTCGGAAAAACGGTGGCAGCATCATTGATGTAGAAAGCACTGGGAGCAGCACCCATCATCAGGGGAGCTTAAAACTTCTTATGGCTGCAATCCCGGTAACGGGATCGATATGACAATAGCCAGTGAAAGTGCAGGGCGCCAAATTCAAACAAATCTCATAATTAAAATTCCTCAAACATACATGTGTCTTATACCATTTTAAAGGTAATCTTGTTGTTAATCCCTCCAAAGTGTCCGATTTCAAATAGGATTTTCAGCGAAAGCACCACAAACGATTATGTTAGGTCACCGCCAAATCACAGACAAACACATTCATTTTTCCAGCCAAAGATAGGAGTCACAAAAAGCACAAATAGAGATAAAATGAATCACTAACCTTTGATGATCTTCATCAGATGACACTCATAGGACTTCATGTTACACAATACATGTATGTTTTGTTTGATAAAGTTCATATTTATATAAAAACAATCTGAGTTTACATTGGCGTGTTACGTTCACTAGTTCCAAAAACATCCAGTGATTTTGCATATACACATGGAATTATAGATATACCTCTCCTAAATGCAACCGCTGTGTCAGATTTAAAAAAAACTTTACGGAAAAAGCAAACCATGCAATAATCTGAGACGGCGCTCAGAACAATAGTCAAATTAGCCGCCATGTTGGAGTCAACAGAAACCAGAAATTACATGATAAATATTCCCTTACCTTTGATGATCTTCATCAAAATGCACTCCCAGGAATCCTAGTTCCACAATAAATGCTTGATTTGTTCGATAATGTCCGTTATTTATGTCCAATTAGCTACTTTTGTTAGCGCGTTTGGTAAACAATTCCAAAGTCACGAAGCGCGTTCCCTAAAAGCTGACGAAATGTACAAAAGTTCCGTAACAGTCAGTAGAAACATGTCAAACGATGTATTGAATCAATCTTTAGAACGTTGTTAACATAAATCTTGAATAACGTTCCAACCGGAGAATTACATTGACTTCAGATGAGCGATGGAACAGAGCTCCCTCTCATGTGAACACGCATGGTCAAAGAATGGTCAGGTCATGGCAGACCTGACTAATTCTCCTCTCATTCGGCCCACTTCACAGTATAGGTATCAGACAAAGTTCTACAGACTGTTGACATCTAGTGGAAGCCGTAGGAAGTGCAAACTCATTCATATCTCACTGTGATTTCAATGGGATCTTGGTTGAAAATCGACCAGCCTCAGAATTTCCACTTCCTGTTTGGATGTTTTCTCAGGTTTTTGCCTGCCATATGAGTTCTGTTATACTCACAGACATAATTCAAACCGTTTTAGAAACGTCAGAGTGTTTTCTATACTAATAATAATATGCATATATTAGCAACTATGACTGAGGAGCAAGCCGTTTATTCTGGGCACCTCTGTGCACCTTTCATCCAAGCTACTCAATACTGCCCCTGCAGCCACAAGAAGTTAACTTTTTAGGGATAGGGGGCAGCATTTTCACTTTTGGTTGAATTTGTGCCCAAATTGAACGGCCTCCTACTCTATCCCAGATGATAATATATACATATTATTATTACTATTGGATAGAAAACACTCTGAAGTTTCTAAAACTATTTGAATTACGTCTGTGAGTATAACAGAACTCATATGGCAGGCACACTTCCAAACAGGAAGTGAAAATTCTGAAAAGGGTCGATGTGAAAGTCATCGCCTATTCAAATCCCTGTAATTTATGGATCTGTTTGCACTTCATACGCCTTCCACTAGATGTCAACAGTCAGTAGAACGTGGAATGAAGCCTCTAGTGTGATGTGGGGCCGGATGGAAGCTATTTGAGTCACTGGTCTGGCAGATTGACAGTTCCTGGTCACGCACACTAGACATGGGATGTCAATGTGTGCCATTACTTTTACAGACATGAAGAAATGCTCCGGTTGGGATGTTATTGGATATATATGATAACAACATCCTGAAGATTGATTCTCAACTAAGTTTGACCAGTTTATTCGACTTGTAATATAACTTTTTGAAGTTTTCTTCCGACGTTTGCATTCACTTGCGCAAGTGTTTGGAAACGTGTACTACACATGCTAGCTAAAGTTGCTAATTCGACATAAGTAATGGACATTATCGAACAAAACAACGATTTATTGTGGAACTAGGATTCCTGGCACTGCATTCTGATGAAACATCATCAAAGGTAATGGAATATTTATGATGTAATTTCGTATTTCTGTTGACTCCAACATGGCGGAGAAATGTTGTTTCTATCTGAGCGCCGTCTCAGATTATTGCATGGTGTGCTTTTTACTAAAGTTTTTTTTAATTCTGACACAGCGGTTGCATTAAGAACCAGTGTATCTTTAATTATATGTAAAACATGTATCTTTCATCAAAGTTTATGATGAGTTTCTGTTATTTGACATAGCTCTCTGTAATTACTCTGGATATTTTGGAGGCATTTCTGAACATGGCGCCAATGTAAACCGAGATTTGTGGATATAAATATGCACATTATCAAACAAAACATAAATGTATTGTGTAACATGATGTCATATGAGTGTCATCTGATGAAGATGTTCAAAGGTTAGTGATTCATTTTATCTCTATTTCTGGGTTTTGTGAAAGCTATGGGAAAAATGGCTGTGTGTTTTTTGGATATGGTGGTGAGCTAACATAAATATATGTTGTGTTTTCGCTGTAAAACATTTTAAAAATCGGACACGATGGGTAGATTAACAAGATGTTTATCTTTCATTTGCTGTATTGGACTTGCTAATGTGTGATATTTAATTTGCTGATATTTCATTTCATTTGCTGTATTGGACTTGTTAATATTTCTAAAAAATATTTTTTAATTTCACGCGCTGCCTTTTCAGAGGAATGTTGGGGGGGGGTTCCGCTAGCGGAACGCGTGTCCTAGAAAGGTTTTAAGAAAGAAAACAATCATTATGCCAACATATGAGAGAGAAACCATTAAGATTGTAGGAGTTCAGTTCATGAGGCCTTTACAATGATAATAATCCAGGTGGGTGACTTTGCTGAAACAGAAGCTCAGTCAAATTTTGGGCTCAGGATCTTGAATGCAACATTGCGAGCAGCAGCACTAAAATGGGAAAATAGAATGCAATTAGATTCAAATGCAGATGCAAATCTAGACGACATGTTTTGAGAAATTGAAGAGTGCTCTTACACTGAGGTAAAGCCAGGGGCGGTGCACTTGGTCATGGCCTTCATGAGAGAGTCGACAAAGCTAGCGACCTGCAGATTGGCATCCTTTGCTACAGCATCAGCAAGAGTAGTTGCCAGACCCATGGGAAGCTTTGTTTCGAAAAGCACAAATGTGGCGATCATACGGAGCTCTGGGTGAAGAGCCTTGTCCATGAACTGCACAGCGACATCCTGGATCTAAAACACCGGATGATAAAAAGGTAAGTGGATTGTTCAAATGTCATAAGATGTGATGGTGTTAACTGAGAGAGAGGAGCAATACTCACCATTCCGGGCTCCTCCTTGGTAATGTTCCTCAGAGCCAAGATGGCATCACCCTGAATTCTCAGTGGCAGAGTAGCAGCAGCAGCAGTTCCAAATCTGGGCAGGAGCTTCATGGTGGGCTTAAGGCTAGCAGGATGTCCAGCATTGTCAAGAACTTTCAGAAACATTGCGATTTCCTCAAAGTTACCCTTAGCGATAGCCTCAACAGAAAGATCATGGATGAGCTGTAGAGGTTAAAAGACCCATGAAGAGTTTCATTCTCATCCAGTAAGTAATAACTGAATGTGATTATGAAAAACATATTTTACTTTCACAAAGTCAGCATGGCAGGTGGGATATGTAGCACAGTACTTGGAAATCATGGTACCATAAACAAGCATGGCGACCTCACGCATAAGTGGGTTTGCCTGAATCTTGTGGTTGAAAACCAGGGTCTGGTGGTGCAAAAAAAGATTGTTTTCAGTCATATTAACCAGGATTCAAAAAATGTAGTTTAAACCTAATCGTAAGGTGTACCTACATCAAAAAGCTTGATGGCCTCCACATCAGCTGTAACCATGTGCACAGTGGCCACCAGAGCTGGAGCAGCTTCAGCATTAGTAATTTGACCCCCCACTAACTTCTCCTTGATGAATTTCAGAGTAACTGGAGTTCCAATTGCAGGGATTGCATCCAGGATCCAGTATATGAAAAAGTGGAAGGTTCACTTTAGTACTGTGCCTGTCTTTTTTGATGATATTTGTTTCCCAAAGATGATTTGAAAAGTACCTGAAAGCTGGCTTGGCCTTGAACTGATGCCAGATGGCCCGAATGGTTTCAAAGCTGGCCATACGTATGAGCTGGACAAGCTGAATAAACTTCAGTGGGGCATCGTCATGGACCTCAGCCACATTGTTTTCAACCAGATGGTTCAGAATCTCCATAATCTGACGAGAGAAGGAATTCATATTTTGAAAAGTTATCAGGAGCATAATTCAAGAAAACACTACGGACAATGTCCTGTGACTCAAGAGGAAGGTACTACTTGTCACTGTACCTGATAATGTGCGTTGCTGAGCCTAAGGAGCGGAATCAGTGTCGGAGAATCTCAGTGGCAAACTCATACTGAATGGATCCATGGTGAAGATATTCTGCTTCGAAGGGCTTAACTGGGATCTTCTCAATCTTAACAAAAACCAAGGTTTGTCTGTAAATGGGCAATTTAAGCTAATTAACAATTTTAGATGCTGTATACCTTGCATTACACCTTAAAATGTACTTTTCAAATCAGTCAACATACTTTGCTTCCATCTGGGCAGCGCCATTCATCTTATTAAAAGTGAGAACTGATGGAGCTCTGTAACAGTCGCTTCCAGGATCATGGCACCAGTGGCAAAGTTGTAGATGGCAGCTCCCCTCTGGTTCTTTCCTCTCTGGGTAGATAAAACATATTGTTAGTGATATTGCCTAGGCTAGAATATCTGTTGTTTAGTGATGTCCACCAAAGCCAATAACAAGTTATATTTGCTCCTATCTGCTGGATCTCAACACACTACTCAGTGTAAGCCAGACCAAACTCTTCATGATTCTCTCCTGGCAGTGATTCAGATCTTTGGTCTTAGTCAAACAGATGCACTGTGCCTTGGCATCTTCACTGATCACATAGTGGGTCTTGCACACTCCCTGAGCTCCAGCATAGGTAATACAAAGGAAAGTGAGAAGTACTGTATGTGTGAATATGAAAATATACAAGTCTTACCTCCTGCATCTCATAGACGTTCTGTGTTTTCTTGATGCAGGATGTTCAGGATACCTCCATGGATATTCAGTACTGTTTCAGACACACCAGTGGGGGCAAATACCTCACCCACAACACCATTGGCATACACAAACTTGATTGAGCTGAGCAGCCAGGGCTGAAGTGAGCTTTGCAGCTGGGATGAAAGGATCTTTGGGCCAAATGCCACTATACTCAAAGATCTCAGGGTTCACGAGCTACAAGGATATATCAATATATTAGTCAATGTAATGGAGAATGCATTTAGATATTTTGTTTGTAAACTTGATGTGTAGCCAGAGAGAATAAAGTAGACGGCACACATCAAACATTTGATTTTTTTTATGACCCTATGTCCGGATGACGTGTGCATGCCCATATTTGGGCATCCGGTCAGGACATCCTGGCGGGAAGTTATCACGTGCTCTAGGGAGTGCCAATATAGGGGCATCCTGTCAGGACATCCTGTTCCTGTTCTCACGCCTTAGAGTGAGTGTTAATTTATGTATATAATGCATCTATTCCTTTGTCATGATGATTGATGTCTAGGGACCTCGTTGAACTGGGGGGATGTGTTTGAACATTTCAAAGAGTATGGCCCCACACCCACCCTATTTTATTGCCCTTAGGGTTGTTGTCTATGAAGCAGGAATGTCTGGGAGGGGGATTGTTTGTGTGTATGGATGTGTGTGTGTGTGTGTATGTCTCTACAGGGGTGTTAGAAACAAGGTCCCTTCTCATTGTGTACATTTCAAGCTTTCAACAACAATAAAACAACCATCTAAATTATGTTTCTCAGCCTAACACACTGTTGAGATTCCCGAGCTTCCAGGTGGCTCCAGCCTATGGATGTTAGGTGCATGTACACCGGGGGGATTTTGAAAGAGGTAGATTAGAACCCCAAAGTAATAGGGTTAAGAAAATATCATAAAGTTAATTTCAGATTCAGGTTTAGGGGGTAATAACTTTAGGGAAACCGCATTTCACACTATGTACAGACATAGAGAGCCAACACATCAAGGTGTAACAGGGATGAATGGATATTCAATGTACAACAGTAGTCTTCTGTAACAAGCAATATGTGTTAAATATGTGTCACAGTCAATCATGACAGCCTCTTTTTGAAAGGCCTTTACTTATCACTTAAACAGATTCATTTTTTACCCATCTTATTAATTAATGCTGTGGGATAAATCAGGTGTTTTTTGGTGGGCTTAAACAAATCTACTGTGAAACAAAAGTGTACACTTTACACACATGTTTATTGACTTTAAAAAAAGACCACAGTAACATGACCGATATAGTAGAGATGCTACAAAAATCTGTTAGTTCGTATGTATTTTCCAAAGCCTGTCTGGATGTCAACTACTTTATGCCTGGAAAACTTACGGAGCTGGGGCTTGGGTGGAATTGGAAACTGACGGGTGTCAAAACCTATAACCAGGCCCTTTATCTGTAAGAAAGGAATAGTAAATGTTTTAAATTATAACATGTTTTAAAAGGTCTGTACTAAAGATTTAGAATTAAATAAATGGTTTTAAAATTGTATCTCACCCTTGAACGAACGGGAATCTCTCGTTTTCTCTCTCGCCCCGGTCTGTCGCGGAGAAAGGCTTTTCTGGGAAAATGGGCATGTGCGTTTCAAAACAATGTCTTATTTTATACGAATACAGGCTTTCCTACAACAGATAGTTATAAACATTTAAAGGTTATTGAAAGTGTAGTACTGTGTCTGGTAATGATGTATAACTGTTGTACAACAATGTTTATACATAAAAAACATTATTGCATGTTTCAATATTGGGCAGTAAAATTGGTTAATTAATTATAGCGTGTTTTAAAAGGTCTGTACTAAATATTTTGAATTAAATAAATGGTTTTAAAGAGGTATCTCACCTTTAATGAAGGGGCTCTTTGTCACGCCCTGACCTTAGAGATCCTTTTTATGTCTCTATTTTGGTTGGTCAGGGCGTGAGTTGGGGTGGGCATTCTATGTCTGGTGTTCTATGTTGTCTATGTTTTGTATTTCTGTGTTTGGCCTGGTATGGTTCCCAATCAGAGGCAGCAGAACCATACTTAGGTAGCCTGTTCCCACCTGTGGGTGTGGGTAGTTGTTTTCTGTTTAGTGTGTGTCGTCACCTTACCGAACTGTTCGTTTGTCGTCTTTTGTTGTTTTGTTCAGTGTTCAGTTTAGTGATTAAAATTATGAACACTTACAACGCTGCACCTTGGTCCTCTTCTCCTTCTCCCGACGACGTTCGTTACAGAACTACCCACCACCAAAGGACCAAGCAGCGTGGGAAAATGGACTCCTGGACATGGGGGGGAATTTTGGACGGCAAGGGACCCTGGGCTCAGCCGGGGAATATCGCCGTCTGAAAGAGGAGCTGGAGGCAGCTAGAGCGGAGCGGCTACACGACGAGGAATTGGCTCGAGGTAACGGGCACAAGAGGCAGCCCCAGATTTTTTTTGGGGGGGGGGGGCACACGAGGAGATTGGCGGACTCAGGTAGGAGACCTGAGCCAACTCCTCGCACTTACCGTGGCCAGCGTTGTACTGGTCAGGCACCGTGTTATGGGGTGGAGCGCACAGTGTCTCCAGTACGTGTTCATAGCCCGGTGCGCTACATCGCAGCTCCTCGCATCTGCCGGGCTAGAGTGGGCATCGAGCCAGGAGGGATGATGCCGGCTCAGCGCATCTGGTCTCCAGTGCGTCTCCTCGGCCCGTGTTATCCTGCGCCAGCTTTGCGCACTGTCTCCAGTGCGTCTGCACAGCCCAGTGCGTCCTGTGCCTGCGCCCCGCACGTGCAGGGCCAAAGTCACCATACAGCCAGGACGGGTTGTGCAGGCTTTTTGCTCGAGACCTCCAGTGCGCCTCCACGGTCCAGTGTATCCGGTGCCTCGGCCAAGGACAAGGCCTCCTGCATGTCTCCCCAGCCTGGTGAGTCCTGTGCCTGTGCTAAGCTCTAACCCTCCTGTCCAGAGCAGCCAGAGTCTCCCTCCTGTCCGGAGCAGCCAGAGTCTCCCTCCTGTCTGGGGCCCGCTGCGAGGGTCCCCGGTCCGGGGTCGGCGGTAAGGGTCCCCGCTCCAGAGGCGCCAAGACTAAGGTGGAGCGGGGTCCACGTCCCGCACCAGAGCCACCACCGCGGTGAAATTCCCACCCAGACCCTCCCCTATAGGTTCAGGTTTTGCGGTCGGATTCCGCACCTTTTGGGGGGGGTACTGTCACGCCCTGACCTTAGAGATCCTTTTTATGTCTGTATTTTGGTTGGTCAGGGCGTGAGTTGGGGTGGGAATTCTATGTATGGTGTTCTATGTTGTCTATGTTTTGTATTTCTGTGTTTGGCCTGGTATGGTTCCCAATCAGAGACAGCTGTCAATCGTTGTCTCTGATTGAGAACCATACTTAGGTAGCCTGTTCCCACCTGTGGGTGTGGGTAGTTATTTTCTGTTTAGTGTGTGTCGTCACCTTACAGAACTGTTCGTTTGTCGTCTTTTGTTGTTTTGTTCAGTGTTCAGTTTAGTGATTAAAATTATGAACACTTACCACGCTGCACCTTGGTCCTCTTCTCCTTCTCCCGACGACGTTCGTTACACTCTGTCTTTTCGCTCTATCATCATGCATGTCTCGGAGAAAAATAATTTCTGAAAAGACGTGTGCGTGCGCGGGTGTGCGTGTGCCGGGCCAGGAGGTGTGTGTGTTTCAAAAACAAAGGGGGTGGGGGTGTGTGTCTCTGCATGGTTCGTTTGAAACCAAGGTTTGCACTATCATGCAAACTGTATGTACAGATATCTGCCTACCCCCCATCAAAAAGTGTGTCGGCGTGTCTTCAATTGCTCTTGGCACCTTCGCTTAATTAACACACAAGCCTTTAAAATGCGAACTTATTTCCCCCTGAGGGTGTGTGGGCTAAAAAGTCAAAACCAACAGCCGGAATATAACATGTCTAGACCGAACCCTGGGGTTAAAACATTGTTATTTCTAATCAGCGCATATACTAACGGTCCCCCCACCCCGGTCTATAAATTTACATTGGACACCCCCCCCCAAGCTGCTACCCCTGAGGTGCTATGAAGCATAAATGCAATACCGGCAGACAGAATATGTCTCGACACCCACCTGTTGCTTTAAAACCAAATATACAGGGTGTTTCATACAGGATATCGCCCGAAAAAAAAACGTCACCCCTGCTCTGTAAACTCATTTCAGAATATCTCTCCTTTGAGCCAAGACCGAGGAGCGAGTGACAACCGATCCACTCTGTACGAAAGGCATTAGCGCAACTCCAAACACCAGGCCACCAGCCCAGAAGAGTTATCAGACCGAACAGTTAAAAGATCATCTGTGAAGCCATCCTAATGGAGCTTTCTGAAGGTGAGTTAGTGAAAATAATATATTAGATTTGGAGTCTGGGAATTGTTTGAATATTATTGACATTATTGTAATATTAAACCGGCGTGATATGTTTTTTTTTAAAGGGGGGCAATGATTTTTTAGGCAATATGTCAAATGCCCATATTCTTATAAGTTAAAATGTATCTATATCGTATAACATGTTAATATTAAGCCAACTGCACCCGGGGATAAATGCTATGGAAGAGCCTTCGTTAGAATGGAATTCCGAGGAGCAACGGGCGGACACAGAATTTTACGAGATATCTATATGTCAACTGTATGTATTTTTTATGATAAAATGTATAACCGACATCGAACCCCCTACACCCCTGGAGGACATGGTCGAAACGGAAGGGGTACCCCGGAGCATGGAGAGTAAAACAATGAATTCGGACGAGTTCACCGCTTTAAATTACATTTCGGAGGTCGTTGATTTGCGGTTGTTTGAAATGGGCAGAAAACAGGTTAAGGACAACTCCGAGACAGAAACAATATTCAGTCATGATATTCTAAAACAGATATTCTAAAACTCTCTCTCTCTCTCTCTCTCTCTCTCTCTCTCTCTCTCTCTCTCTCTCTCTCTCTCTCTCTCTCTCTCTCTCTCTCTCTCTCTCTCTCTCTCTCTCTCTCTCTCTCTCTCTCTCTCTCTCTCTCTCTCTCTCTCTCTCTCTCTCAAAATTTGCTTTATTGGCATGACGTAACAATGTACATATTGCCAAAGCTTATTTACAATATAAAAATGAGAATCAAAATTGTCAACGGGACAACAGTAACAACAATAACCAAGTGTCAAAATAACCATACAATAACAATAAACATACAGTAGAGGACATGTGCAGGTTGATTGGTCTGTCAGACACTGTCCCTCAACTTATGGCAGGCAGCAATGTAGTGTGCTGCCAACCCACAGCTCTCTGCGTCCTCCCCCAACAGAACGGGTAGCCTATCCTCATCAGAGAGGTCTTTGAAACCTTGGATAAGAGTTTCAAATTTGGGGAAATGACACTCTCTAATTGTTTTACATTTTTGACATTTTGTCAGGAAATGCAGCTCCGTCTCAGGTTCTGCTATTGTGCAGTGGTTGCACAGCCTTTCCTCTACAGGGAGCCAGGTTTTCCTGTGTCTACCCTTCTCAATGGCAAGGCTGTGCTCACTGAGCCTGTACTTTGTCAAGGTTTTTCTAAGGTTTTGATCAGTAACCATGGTCAAATATTTAGCCACGGTGTACTGTCGATTTAGGGCCAGATAGCACTGCATTTTGCTTTGTGTTTGTGCTTGTGTTTCCCAATAAGCAATGTAGTTTTGTTTTGACTGTGTTGTAATTTGGTTTATCCTGATTGATTGGATGTTCTGGTCCTGAGGCTTCAGTGTGTTAGTAGAACAGGTTTGTGAACTCAGCCCCAGGACCAGCTGGATGAGGAGACTTTTCTTTGCTCAGCTCTTGGCATTGCAGGGCTTGGTAGTGATATGAGAGGGGGTGACTGTATTTTAGATGTTTCCAAAACTTAATTGCTCTTTTTTGAGTTTTTATTATTAGTGGATATTTGCCTAATTCTGCCCTGCATGCATTGTTTGTAGTTTTTCTCTGGACATGTAGGAGAATCTTACAGAGCTCTGCATGCAGGGTTTCAATGGGGTGTTTGTCCCATTTGGTGAAATCTTGTTTTGCAAGTGGACCCCACACCTCGCTGCCATAAAGTGCAATTGGTTCAATGACATATTCAATTAGTTTTAGCCAAATTCGAATAGGTATTTCAATTTGAATTAGCTTTTTAATGGCGTAGAATGCCCTGTGTGCTTTCTCTCTCAGTTCATTCACTGCCTCATTAAGGTGTCCAGTTGAGCTTATTTTTAAACCTAAGTAATCGTAGTGTGTGCAGTACTCTATATATTTTGTACCAATTGAGAACTTTGGTCTAATTCCCTGAGATCTGGATCTTCTCTGGAAAATCATTATTTTAGTCTTTTTGGTGTTTACTGCCAGGGCCCAGGTCTGGCAGTACTGCTCTAGCAGGTGCAGGCTCTGCTGTAGGCCATGTGCTGTGGGTGACAGCAGGCATAGGTCATCTGCGAAGAGTAGGCATTTAACCTCTGAATTATGGAGACTAACACCAGGGGCTGAGGATTTTTCTAGAATAGTGGCCAATTCGTTGATGTAAATATTGAAGAGTGCAGTGCTCTCGCTCTCTCTCTCTCTCTCTCTCTCTCTCTCTCTCTCTCTCTCTCTCTCTCTCTCTCTCTGGCTATGAAAAAGATAGGACATTGACTCCTGAGTGTTGAACTTATGCCCACGCTACAGCCACCCTGGTTGTTATATGACCCTGAGGGTCATCTACGAACATTGGGACATCTTGAAAAACAATAAGGGGCACACGTACTCTTAAATGTCCACTCAGAGCAGGGTCCCTCTATAATTTTGTTCCTAGGTTTATGACTTCTAGGGATTGTTTCCAAAAGGCGGTGCTGAGGCATATGCATTGATAGGTCTTAGATTTTATAGACAGGGTATCTGCAAAACACATTGTGTGTCACGACTCCGATCGAGGCAGGCTCTCCTTCCCGTTCGGGTGGCGCTCTGCGGTCGTCGTCACCGGCCTATTAGCTGCCAATGATCTTTTTCTCCCCCTCCTTATGTGTTTATTGGTTACACCTGTTTTGTATTTGTTTGTAATTAGTTGGGCTTATCAGTCAGCCGGCCCGCCCGTTTCTTTGTGCGGGATTGTTAGTTTGTAAGCGTGGTGTTTGTTTCGGACTATACGTGTTTGTGTATGTTCGAGTTTGTTACTGGACTGTTTTCGTTCCCCGTGTCTGGGGCAGTTTACGGAGAGCACCCAGTATAGTAGGGTGGCCGAAGTTCTCCGTGTTTCATTAAAGGAACATTTGTTATTGCATCCTCTGTTTCCTGCGCCTGACTTCGCACTCCGACACCCAGTCCTTACATTGTGACAACTATTGAAGATGCAAAAAAGGGGTTTTAAGAAATACATTTGTTTGACAGATTTGTATTATTATAAAAAGTAATATAAAAATTATCAGAATCTTTAGTATTATTATGTTGCATGCGAGACATACCCAGAAATGTCAACGTAGACAACTTACAAGAATGTGTTTACCAGGATGTGTTCCTTTTTCTCGGACTAACACACTTTAGAGTTTCCTATTTACTAAAGAACAATCACAAAGACAAAACACAAAAAGTTGTAATATAATATGTATACATGTCATTCTATACTGAAAACAGGTACATTCTGAAAGATTTTTGGAGGTTGATGTGATAACACTTGTTTTTATTCATCTCACAATTTAAGATAATACTGTTTATTTATACTTTACTTAAATTGTATTATTTATCGTGTCTCATACCAGACTAATACACTACCGAGCAATGTAAACAGATGTGGAATTAATCCCATAACAGGTGTTTTTGGGATCAATAATTGATCAAGAATACCAATAGGCTTGAGCTGATCCTCAACCCTATTACGACATCATATAATGCACAGTCATATGCAAAACCATAAAACTCCGACAAGAAAACAATGAAAACCTTAACATGACTACATGCATTGTCATTATTTTAGTTACCATCCACCAATGGTTGAATTGGGTACTTTTTCTTTGTACATGCACCGAGCCTCCAAGTGGCTGGAGCCATACAACAGGCTAAATTAAAAAGACCCATATAAAAAGTATGTGAAAAGATGGGGTCAAATGTAATTTTTATGTTTTGTTTTTGTTACAACCAACAGGTCTTCCTAACATTTGACATAACTAGTAAGCCTTACATCCTGAATGTATAAGGGCTCCCAAATATGGACCTGGGAACACACGGGAGGGGTGGGACCACAAGCCCTTCCAAGTAATTGACCCGAGAACATAATTGCTATATTGTAATTAAAAGCAATGACCCATAAGAGAACACGGGACCAAGGCAAAGCATGACCCATATATAATTAAAACAACAGTATTCTTAATAAGAAATATAATCTAATAAACAAATAATGAAAGACATGAAAACTGCATAATGAAAGACATGAAAACTGTCTCCAACAATGTATTTCGATCTGTATAAAACGTTGATATTGTCAGTAAGGTCACTGGGACTAACAATAGACAATAGTTATTGTGGGAGGTTTAGAGTTCAAATATATGGGAAGGATCGGGAATGTTAGAGATTTGGTGACAGTGGGGATTTTGAAAGAGGGAGATTAGAACCCCAAAGATCCTAAAGGTAATTTCATATTTCGGTTTAGGGGGTTAATAACTTTATGGAAACCACTATTCACACTATGTGGATTATAAACATGTACAAACATAGAGAGCCATCACATCAAGATGTAACAGGGATGAATGGCTATTCAATGTACAACTGTAGTCTTCTGTAACATGCAATACGTGTTAAATATGTTTTACATACATCCATGACTAAATGGTTTCACAAACTCCTGTTAAAGGTTTTGTAAGCAAGTTGTAACAGGCCTCATTCAACAGTCTAGAGATTAACCTAGAGACACCAAAACATCAACGTTTAGAGAAGCTTGGTGATTATGCCACATGTAAGGGGCAAAGAGCTGATTTACCTAACTCTGTACAGACCAAACGAATTTCCAGAGTTAGCAAACCCTGCCACTGGGTATGATAACTCTGACTCGTACGTCTAATGATTATTGTAGATGTTAACAACCGAGGGAGTTTACAGTAGGTCAAAGAGATGTTTCAAGGCAAAGAGAGCACCAAATTGACCTACATGACCTCAAAGCAGAGTCACTGACGTTTTTATATACAGTACTACACATATCCAGAAGACAGGTACGTACTGTAGTACTACACTATTACAGTGTACATTTATTTTCAAACATTCGGTCTTGTACTTATAATAAGTACAAATTCCTAATGTAGCATATCTTACCAAAGTTAAAATGTTGACTCGCTATACGATGGAAAGAAAAAGAAAGACATTATTCAGTTTGCATTGACTACATACTATTTCAAATGAATCAGAATGGCAAAATTACATTTCTTTCAAAATTATATGATCTAAAAAGCAATGTACTCTCACACAAGGGCTAGAGTCAGTGCAAGGACAACCACTCTCATGGCTGGTGGAATATTAGGAACAACAGTCCGACACTTTTAAAACAAAACTTTTGCTAACCATGCCTGTTTCATAAGTATATCATTAACAAAAATGGACAGCATGACCAAGTTGATTTGTTGTTATTTGGCTCGGATTGTAGAAATTTGATTAGATGTCAATCTGCCTTTCAGATGTCACCCTGCCTTTTGTGTTGCAAAGATCAATGTCCAACCTACAAAAAATGTGTCGTTCACCTTTCCATTTCCATTCTATCTTAATAAATTGTTGACAATAACTATTTTTATGTCCTCACTTATTTTCTTTTAATTGTTAGTTACAATACTAACATAGGAGCCATTTTCAGCATATTTGCATGAATCTAAAATACTTATAATTCTATCATTGTCAGAATGCTTACTCTTAACAGCATTACCCACATCTAAATGTATAACCTTACAAATGTATATTCTTTATTCCTAATGCTGTTATGTCAGGAACAATTCTCAAGCAAAACTACAGTGCCTTCTGAAAGTATTCACACGCCTTGAGTTTTTCTATGTTACAGCCTGAATTTAAAATTGATTCAATTGTGATTTTTTGGGGTGTCATTGGTCTACACCCAATACCCCATAATATCGAAGTGGAATAATATATTTTTTGAAATGTACACAAATGAATAAAAAATGAAAAGCTGAAATGTCTTGAGTCAATAAGTGTTCAACCCCTTTGTTATGGCAAGCCTAAATAAATTCATGAGTAAAAATATGCTTAACAAGTTGCATGGACTCACTAATTTGTGTGTTAAACATAATTTTTGAATGACTACCTCATCTCTGTACCCCACATATACAATTATCTGTAAGGTCCCTCAGTTGAGCGGTGAATTTCAGAAACAGATTCAACCACAAAGACTAGGGAGGTTTTTCAATGCCTCGCTAAAAAGGGCACTTTTTGGAAGATGGTTAAAAAATATATATATAGCAGACATTGAATATCCCTTTGAGCACGGTGAAGTTATTAATTTCACTTTGGATGGTGTATCAATATACTAAGTCACTACAAAGATACAGGTGTCCTTCCTAATTCAGTTGCCGGAGAGGAAGGAAACCACTCGGGGATTTCACCATGATGCCAATGGTGACTTTAAAACAGTTACAGAGTTTAATGGCTGTGATAGGAGAAAACTGAGAATGGATCAACAACATTGTAGTTATTCCACAATACTAACCTAATTGATAGAGGAAGCCTGTTGTCACGCCCTGACCATAGTTTGCGTTGTATGTTTCTATGTTTTGTTTGGTCAGGGTGTGATATGAGTGGGCATTCTATGTTGTATGTCTAGTTTGTCTGTTTCTATGTGTTTGGCCTGATATGGTTCTCAATCAGAGGCAGGTGTTAGTCGTTGTCTCTGGTTGGGAGCCATATTTAGGTAGCCTGTTTTTCTTTGTGGGTTGTGGGTGATTGTTCCTGTTCCTGTGTTTATGTTCACTTTATGGGACTGTTTCGTCGTAGTTCGTTTGTTGGTTTATTGTTTTTGTTCTTTATTGTAAGTATTCTTATTAAAATGAATACTCACCACGCTGCATCTTGGTCCTCCTCTCTTTCACCCGACGAAGAACGTTACACCTGTAAAGAATAAAAATATTTGAAAACATCCACCCAGTTTACAACAATACACTAAAGTAATACTGCAAAAACTGTTGCAAAGTGTTATGTTCGGGGCAAATACAACACGTGTCATGTTATGGGTATACTTGTAATTGGACTTGGGAGTTTTTCAGGATAATAAAAAGTAATGAAATGGAGCTAAGCACAGGTAAAATCCTAGAGGAAAACCTTGTTGCTAGATGCTGGGGGAATAATTCACCACTCAGCAGGACAATAACCTAAAACAGAAGGACAAATCTACACTGGAGTTGTTACCAAGAAGACAGTGAATGTTCCTGAGTTTCACATACAAACAACATTTTGTATGATTACTTTATAATACAGACTATCGTTGAAGTATGTTTTCTTCATAATTCAACTTCAAATTGCAACATTTTGAGTAAACACCCACACTGTCTCCTCTCATGTGAATAAACAGGATGTCTCAACCTGTCACTAATATGTCACTTTGTTCTGACCTGACCACACATTTTTGTCAACTCGCCCTTGTAATTTAAATGTATCCAAGGTTTTCAATGGTCAGATTGACTGCTCATTCTTGTAAAGTTCACATGAGGGACCAGTGTGGTTTGTTCTGTATTTTAATTGTGAATGTACAATTCCAATGGATTATATTATGTAAATTAGTTTGGTTCACATGTTCAATCACATGAATGGATTTCATCCAAATTGGACAATATCATGCAAAATTTTAAAAAACTCTAAAATAGCAATAATAGTTTGTATTAACGGTGAATACTCTTTGTATTGTAATAATAATCTAAATTAGGATACTTTGTAAGTGTACTTTGTATATGGATCCATCATATAACAATATTATTAACATGTTATTTATAAACAACATCACATTTTGGCAAAACAGTCACACATGTTAGGGATATTTCAAGATAAATAAATAGTCAAAATATAGCTTTTAACAGAAAACTTTAATGGAAATCCGTAAACCCATACCAGATACAACTGAACCAAACTCAAGCAGTACATTGGTCAGCTGGCCAGAAACACTCAGTATGAGCTGATCACAGATTCCACCAAGTCCGGCATTTTCCCAGGGAAATGGACATGTTGTTCTCTTCTGACTGGACTCCCTGCAAAACACAACCAAAACCATTTTGACTGAACCACTGGTCCATACTAGTGTCTCCAGTAGGGAGAGGCATAACCCTAACTTAAGCTACAGGTGTGTGAAACTGCCATGAGTTACTGAAATGCAAGGGAAGCTTCCTAGGTTTTTTAATGTCAATTCAATGCTAAGAGTTGTCCCTGAAGAAGCAGCAACTACAGTAGTATAGATGCCCTTCTCCAATGGACGTCCAACTGAAGATAGGACAATCACCCTTGGCAGTGAGGGGGCGTAGAACTCAATCAGGCTTTCAACTTACTCATGAAAGTTGTAATAGTAGAATGCAAAATGTCCAATTTCAAAGTTTGGTAGTGCATCATCAGTTTTTCTCTTGTCATGTCAGTCATTGCAGACCTTAGAGCTCTTTAGAACTTGTCAGAAATGTCCATCAACTAGAAATGTCCATCAACTAGCCCATGACAGCTAACATTTTTTGTTTTGTTGTAATGTTTGAGTAACTCAGATTTATCACGTGAACACACATAAGACATGGTAAAATTACAGGAAATTAGCAAAAAATATTCACTCCAGCTCTAATGGGCCCACCAGAAAAATAGCATAGGCCTATAATCATACTTACAATCATACTTATGTAACAGTATAACTTTAGACCGTCCCCTCATTCATTTTTGCAAATGTATTAAAAATAAAAAACATAAATCCCTTATTTACATAGGTATTCAGACCCAAAATTGAGCTCAGGTGCATCTTTTTTCCATTAATCATCCTTGAGGTGTTTCAACAACTTGATTGGAGTCCACCTGTGGTAAATTCAATTGATTGGACAAGATTTTGAAAGGTACACACCTGTCCATATAAGGTCAGAGCAAAAACCAAACCATGAAGTCGAAGGAATTGTCCGTAGAGCTCCGAAACAGGATTGTGTCGAGGCACAGATCTGGGGAAGGTTACCAAAACATTTATGCAGCATTTAAGGGCCCCAAGAACAGTGGCCTCCATCATTCTTAAATGGAAGAAGTTTGGAACCACCAAGACTCTTCCTAGAGCTGGCCGCCCGGCCAAACTGAGCAAAAGGAGGACAAGGGCCTTGGTCAGAGAGGTGACCAAGAACCCAATGGTCACTCTGACAGAGCTCTAGAGTTATTCTGTGGAGATGGGAGAATCTTTCAGAAGGTCAACCATCTCTGCAGCACTCCACCAATCAGGCCTTTATGGTAGACTGGCCAGACAGAAGCCACTCCTCAGTTAAAGGCACTTGTCCGCTTGGAGTTTGCCAAAAGGCACTTAAAGACTCTCAGACCATGAGAAACAAGATTCCCTGGTCTGATGAAACCAAGATTGAACTCTTTGGCCTGAATGCCAAGCGTTACATCTGGAGGAAACCTGGCACCATCCCTACGGTGAAGCATGGTGGTGGCAGCATCATGGTGGTGGCAGCATCATGCTGTGTGCTTATGTAAATGTGATATTTCAGTTTTAAATACTTAATTTTTAGCAAAAATAAAAAGTAAACAGTTTTTGCTTTGTCATTATGAGCTATTGTGTGTAGATTGATGAGGGGGGGAACAATTTAATACATTTAAAAATAAGGCTGTAACGTAAAAGAATGTGGAAAAAGTCAAGGTGTCTGAATACTTTCCGAATGCAACATATCTATTCATGTTGCCATACCAGAACTTATTGATTATGTTAGATGTATAAGGAATGTATATGTTGGGGTCAATGGAGGGTGGATAGAACTACGTGTGTGGAAAGTTACTGAGTGAAACAAGGGGGAGTGCAGAATGTTAACATTCTGTCAAAACATGTTATTGTTAAATATCATGGATCCTAAGGAGGGAGGCAAAGGGCAACAGTTTGGTTTCAGTCACTGATATGGTAGGATAGTTGCTGATTTGGGAGGAGCGAGGAATTTGGTCCGAGGTCAGGTCAGATGAAGAGAGAAGAAACCGTCCTATTTTACACACATATACTTCCAAGCACACACAGGTTCTAGCGTCAGGCAGGGCCATGACTACACCAGTGAGAGGAATCAATTAAGTTCCTGACTAGCAACAGAGCTGTATTGGCTGTCTAGATGTGCAAGGAGTTGACTCCGCCTAGTAGGAGGATATAAATATATGTGCTTGTGTAATCATGCGTTGTCTTTGCAGCTGTATGACCCAGTGGGTGAATAAACTTGCTTTGAGCTTTTTCTAGTTGTCTGTGAGGTTTTACTCTGTGTGTTAAGAACCTAACACCTGTTTCAGCATAGCAATGCCCCCTTGCACAAAGCGAGGTCCGTACAGAAATGGTTTGTCGAGATCGGTGTGGAAGAACTTGACTGGCCTGCACAGAGCCCTGACCTCAACCTCATCAAACACCTTTGAGATGAATTGGAACGCTGACTGCGAGCCAGAACTAATCGCCCACAATCAGTGCCCAACCTCACTAATGCTCTTGAGGCTAAATGGAAGCAAGTCCCCGCAGCAATGTTCCAACATCTAGTGGAAAGCCTTCCCAGAAGAGTGGGGGCTGTTATAGCACCAAAGGGGACCAACTCCATATTAATGCCTATGATTTTGGAATGAGATGTTCGACTAGCAGTTGTGCACATACTTTTGGTCATCAAATCAAATCCAATTTATTTATAAAGCCCTTCTTACATCAGCTGATGTATAAAAAACCCAAACAGCAAACAATGCAGGTGTAGAAGCACGGTGGCTAGGAAAAACTCCCTAGAAAGTCCAAAACCTAAGAAGAAACCTAGAGAGGAACTAGGCTATGAGGGGTGGCCAGTCCTCTTCTGGCTGTGCCGGGTGGAGATTATAACAGAATATGGCCAAGATGTTCAAATGTTCATAGATGACCAGCATGGTCAAATAATAATAACCACGGTGGTTGTCAAGGGTGCAACAGGTCAGCACCTCAGGAGTAAATGTCAGTTGGCTTTTCATAGCCGATCATTCAGAGTATCTCTACCGCTCCTGCTGTCTCTAGAGAGTTGAAAACAGCAGGTCTGGGACAGGTAGCACATCCGGTGAACAGGTCAGGGTTCCATAAACGCAGGCAGACCAGTTGAAACTGGAGCAGCAGCACGGCCAGGTGCACGGTGGACAGCAAGGAGTCATCAGGCCATGTAGTCCTGAGGCATGGTCCTAGGGCTCAGGTCCTCTGAGAGAGAGAGAGAGAGAGAGAGAGAGAGAGAGAGAGAGAGAGAGAGAGAGAGAGAGAGAGAGAGAGAGAGAGAGAGAGAGAGAGAAAGAGAGAAAGAGAGAGAGAGAGAGAGAGAGAGAGAGAGAGAGAGAGAGAGAGAGAGAGAGAGAGAGAGAGAGAGAGAGAGAGAGAGAGAGAGAGAGAGAGAGAGAGAGAGAGAAAAAAATGTGAGAGAGAATTAGAGAGAGCATACTTAAATTCAGACAGAACACCGGATAAGACAGGAGAAATACTCCAGATATAACAAACTGACCCTAGCCCCCCTACACATAAACTACTGCAGCATAAATACTGGAGACTGAGACAGGAGAGGTCGGGAGACACTATGGCCCCATCCGACGTTACCCCCGGACAGGGCCGAACAGGCAGGATATAACCAGGATATATCATGTAGTGTATTTGGATGAGACGTTGATCAATAAGATTTCAACCTATATTCACCGACTCAAAAAGACAGACAAAAGTTAGCTGAATTTCCAATGTGTATCACTATGCTTTCAACCATCTATGCTTTCAACCATCTAAAGCACAACAAAATTCCAATGAAAAAACAATGTCAGATTATTGGTTTAGTTGTCAACCAAATGTCTATCACTGCATTTTCAACCATTTAAAAGCACAGTAAAGTTCAAATGGGAATACAATGTAAGATATTTTGTTTATTTATAAAACAGATCATGTGTTACTTATCCCTGTCCTTCATCTAATAGTAGAACCAAATGACCTGGATTGCAGTTGAAAGTGCATGTTGTAAGTGATCAATGCCCTTCGAGATTCTGCGCAGATTATCACAGCAATTGTGAAGATCCCAACAGACCTGCGACCACCTACGCATGCTATCTTGAACATGCACGTTTTATGTGATTACATAAGAAGACCTTTATAGTTTCAGTGACCTCAATGTGGCCATAGATGCGTTACTCATTTTATGGATCAATATTACATTAGTTTGTTAGATTTAGAACTTTAGGCTATTTACTGCACTACAAAAGAAACATTGAATTGTGTTTGGATGACAATGCAACTAAATATGAATATTTAAAGGAGATGTATCTACTTCTTGAATAGTTCCATCTGAGCCACTGGCTTAATTACATTCTTTAACTGTTATTTTTGGTTGAATTGGAAATGTGAATCCAACATTCAATTTAATAGGCTATTTATTTCATTTCAAAAGTGATACTGAATTGTATTTGGTTGCATCCAAATATCAACATTTGAAGGAGATGAATCTAATGCTTGGATACTTCCACCTGTGCCTCTGTCTGGATTTACTTCCAGTTTGTCTACAAATTAATAATAGTTATTTTGAATTCATGTCTCCATCTCAACCAAAAATGTAGTTATGACTAAATCAAATTGAAATGAATTGAAACAATAGCTGTTGATGACTGCCTATAGTACATAGCCCTAAATAGCATTAATGATATATGAATGAAAGAGAGTATGGTCACATTTTCTGTGCTCTGTTAAACCTACCCTTTGGAATGACTTTGATAGCAACACTAAATCTATTTTGTTTTAAGTGGCTATAACTCAACAGTCATTCTCACGATAGCTCATTGATAATAGTCAGGCTGTGCTTGTCTGGTAGGATTTCCTTATCCAAGCTAAACAATATATATAAGGTATAGCAACACCCCGGGCACAAAAGAAAATGTCATTCATAGTGCACGTTAAAGCGGTTTTATCATAATTATTTTTCAATCACTGACTTGAGCAATTGTTGTTTCCAGGACAACTATCCACCAGTTGTGTAAAGGGCTATGCCAACCACGAAGTGGAGATAAGCTTCCTGCTCTGTTTTGACTCACAACGTCTGAGACCACACAGTCATTTTAGTTTAGGGAATGAACCATTCAATTCTACTTTATTTCTCAGATCAATTATGTTGTTAAACAGGCTGCATATACCGTGTATTGTATGGGACATATCAAACTCACCAAACAAAATCAAACTAACCACACAATATGACTTGAGAGATAGCATATGAACAACAACAACAAAATAAATCCTTTGATGTGTCACAACATGTTGTTTACACGTGTTTTCCATTTGGTAGCAAAGGAATACAATATCCAAGGGAGGGGGGGGGGGGGGGGGGGCTTACCAGGCTAATTGCCAGCCAGACAGGTATCCAGGGGATTTGCCCTTCTATAACTGTGGTCAGTCTCATTTGACAAATTACAAGTGTGAGCATCTTATATGACCTCTACCTACATCTAACTTTAAAAACAGGAGCTGTTTTATGTTAACACTTTGACGCGTACGAACTCATGGGTGTGATCAATCTACAGTAGTCCCTGCAGTTTAGGCTGAAACCAGTGTGATTAAAACACTTCCACAGGGCAGCTCTCTAGGCCCTCTACTCATTTCTATTTTTACCAATGACCTGCCACTGGCATTAAACAAAGCATGTGTGTCCATGTATGCTGATGATTCAACCATAAACGCATCAGCAACCACAGCTAATGAAGTCACTGAAACCCTTAACAAAAAGTTGCAGTCTGTTGTTTTGGAATGGGTGGCCCGTAATAAACTGGTCCTGAACATTGTATTTGGTACAAATCATTCCTGAAGTTCTAGACGTAAGCCGAATCTGGTAATGAATGGTGTGGCTGTTGAACAAGTTGAGGAGACTAAATTACTTGGTGTTACCTTAGATTGTAAACTGTCATAGTCAAAATATAGATTCAATGGTTGTAAAGATGGGGAGAGGTCTGTCCATAATAAAGAGATGCTCTGCTTTTTTGACATCTCACTCCAAAAGGCAAGTCCTGCAGGCTCTAGTTCTGTCTTATCTTATTGATTATTGTCCAGTCGTGTGGTCGAGTGCTGCAAAGAAAGACCTAGTTAAGCTGCAGCTGGCCCAGAACAGAGTGGCACGTCTTGCTCTTCATCGTAATCAGAGGGCTGATAAAAATACTATGCATGCTAGTATTATATAGAGCCATTATTGCATGTTGTATTGATATGTAGGCTAAGTGTGCCTTTAAAAAGAAAGATGTAGTTCTGTCTTTGAGCTGTTCTTGTCTATTAATGTTCTGTATTATGTCATGTTTCATGTTTTGTGTGGACCTCAGGAAGAGTAGCTGCTGCTTTTGCAACAGCTAATGGGGATCCTATTAAAGTACCAAAATACCAAATTAGAATGTCTAATTATGATTGACGCAACAGTCAGCGTTTGAGCTGGCCACACTTTTTTTTCACATCATTTTTCTTCTCATAAACATAATCTTTACAACGTTATGTCCTCAATCTGAGCAGTTCATTTTTGGATGCAAAGTTCAGACATTCACAGAATTAGCAACAGCATAACACAATTCTCATCCAAATCCTAGCACTAGGTGAGGAAAGAGTGAGCTAACACAAGCGGTCATATTTAGCTAATCCTCAGCTGATAGAAACCATAATATGATTTAGCTAATAGCAATTACTATTTACAATTAATCACATCACGGTTGAGCTCACCAGTGATCAAAGTAATTGAGTAAAACACTTTCTAAAAGTTGAAAGTAATATGATGGGGGGGTAGAGTTTTGCCATCGATAAAATGCAATTATGTTCATTGTCCGTAGCTTACCCTGCCCATACCATAACCCAACGTTGACATCAGCAAACTGCTCTCTAACACAACGCCAAACACGTGGTCTGCAGTTGTGAGGCTGGATGGACGTACTGCCAAATTCTGTAAAACGATGTTGGAGACAGCTTATGGTCGAGAAATCAACATGACATTTTCTGTTAACAGCTCTGGTTGGACAATCTTGCCGTCAGCATGCCAATTGCACGCTCCCTCAAAACTTGAGACATCTGTGGCATTGTGTTGTGTTGACAAAACTGCACATTTTAGAGTGGCCTTTTATTGTTCCCAGCACAAGGTGCACCTGTGTAATGATCATGCAGTTTAATCAGATTTTTTATATGCCACACCTGTCAGGTTAATGTATTATCTTGGCAAAGGAGAAATGCTGACTAACAGGGATGTAAACAAATTTGTGCACAACATTTGAGAGAAATAAAAAAAATTGTGCTAATGGAACATTTCTGGGATCTTTTCTTTCAGCTCATGAAACATGGGACCAACACTTTACATATTGCATTTTGTTCAGTGTATAATATATTATACTTATAAATATTATTTACATGAAATCTGACCATAGGACAATATTCAGAAAGCATTTCAAAACCCAAACAAGGTAGGCTATTTGTTTGACAATGATTCTTACTTCTGTAACAATATAAAAATGAAAACAACTATTCAGAGACAAATAAAAAAATGTAGATAACCTCTCGCAATAAGATTTAGTACAGACCAGGCCTGAGACAAAATACACAGTTGAAGTCGGAAGTTTACAAACTCAGTTTTTCACAATTCCTGACATTTAATCTTAGTAAAAATTCCGTGTCTAAGATCAGTTTGGATCACCACTTTATTTTAAGAATGTGAAATGTCAGAATAATAGGAGAGAGAATGATTTATTTCAGCTTTTATTTCTTACATCACATTCCCAGAGTGTCAGAAGTTCACATACACTCAATTAGTATTTGGTAGCATTGACCTTTAAATTGTTTAACTTGGGTCAAACGTTTCGGGTAGCCTTCCACAAGCTTCCCACAATAAGTTGGGTGAATTTTGGCCCATTCCTCCTGACAGAGCTGGTGTAACTGAGTTAGGTTTGTAGGCCTCCTTGCTCGCACATGCTTTTTCAGTTCTGCCCACAAATTTTCTATAGGATTGAGGTCAGGGCTTTGTGATGGCCACTCCAATACCTTGACTTCGTTGTCCTTAAGCCATTTTGCCACAACTTTGGAAGTATGCTTGGGGTCATTGTCCATTTGGAAGACCCATTTGCGACCAAGCTTCAACTTCCTGACTGATGTCTTGAGATGTTGTTTCAATATATCCACATAATTTTTCTACCTCACAAAAAATTAGGCTATCTATTTTGTGAATTGCACAGTCCCTCCCGCAGCAATGCACCCCTACAACATGATGCTGCCACCCCTGTGCTTCACGGTTGGGATGGTGTTCTTCGGCTTGCAAGTCTCCCCCTTTTTCCTCCAAACATAACGATGGTCATTATGGCCAAACAGTTCTATTTTTCTTTCATCAGACCAGAGGACATTTCTCAAAAAAGTATGATCTTTGTCTGGCTTTTATATGGCAGTTTCGGAGCAGTGGCTTCTTCCTTGCTGAGCGGCCTTTCAGGTTATGTCGATTTACGACTCTTTTTATTGTGGATATAGCTACTTTTGTACCTGTTTCCTCCAGAACCTTCACAAGGTCCTTTGCTTGTTTGATAACAAGAAATGTGTGGAGTGGTTGAAAAACAAGTTTTAATGACTCCAACCTAAGTGTATGTAAACTTCCGACTTCAACTGTAGAATGTAGCTTACTTTGGCAACAATTCAGTCAATGCAACACGTATTAGATACAGACAGATAGAGAAGATACAGAACAACTGTTGAAAGATTATTTTTAAAAGTACACCATTTCCCTAAAAGATTTGTAGGACAAATTCATATTTCACTCTGTCACTTTAGTATTTGCATTTGGCCTACAACATGTCATGGAACTTCTAGAAGCACAGCCCCATCCTGCAAAGTGGCACAGAACACATAGAACACCCAAAGGAGGTTCCTACACATATCCTACTCATTGCCCTGTGTTCACTCCAGATGCACACCACACACCCTCTTGTGCCTTTCAAACTTCACCTGCTTTCAAATTATGAGTTACAACTCGGTCCACATGCCCTGGTGCCAAACTCTTGGTCCACTTTTCATGCCACTATAGCCATATCACAAAATGAATGGACAAGCTGCAATTTGAATGCCTTCAGGGTCCAGCGCCTGCAGGGTCCCGCACACAATGTACGCCGCATTTGTAGTAGAGTTAAAATGGTTATTCCATCAAATTTCAAATTATTAGAATAGTACACCACGCAGAACAGAACAACCAGGTTGATGGTCAGTGGCCAAAGCCCGCGAACAGGAATATTCCAAGTTCAGACAGAAGGGGGGAGTCAGATCGCTATGATCGCCAGGAACTTTACTTTTGGTGTCTATTTTTAATTGTTGCGCTACTGGTGCTGCCTGTTGATGTTAGGTAGGCAGCTACAGTAGCTAAATTATGTTAACATCTTCGGGTTTTGTTTCATTAAATTTATTTTATTTCATCTGGGTGCTTCTGTCACCTACTAACACCCTGGTACTACCCGTAGCTCCTGTTCTCCTCAGGCCGAGAAAACACTGAGAGAGAGGTATGTGTTGCAGATTACTCCTTTGTAGAAGTCCATAACGTGAAATAAATAAAACATCCCAAGGTTAATACAGTAGATATTGTTATAAGGGAGTGTGAGACTATTGAAGCATGTAACTTTCAGTTTTATTGTTTTTATTAATATAGTTTACAGTGCTAAATGGGAGATGTATGGGAGATGTAGTTTGGTCCTCTACCGTATGAATGGAATAGATGCGATTTCACGTTGTAACTTGTTTATGTTTGTCACGACTTCCGCCGAAGTCGGCAGGGATGCCACCATTACCTTTGACCAACTGGTGGATTTGTCCATCCGGTTGGATAACCTGCTGGTTACCCGCGGACGTCCAGAGGGGGATCTGTTGGTTCCATCATCCAGCAACCCCGCTCCGGTGCCCATGGAGTTAGGAGGTGCGGCGCATAGGGAGACAGGAGAAGGAGCCATCACGTGCGCCATCTGTGGCCGCAGAGGACACACTGCCGGTCGGTGCCGTGTTGGTTCCTCTGGGAGTCGGTGCAACAGGCAGGGCACTCTGGCATCACCCCAGGTGAGTTTGCACCACACTCATCCAGAGTCCTCTGTTGATTAACTGTTTGTGCCTGTTTGTTTCCCTGAGTTTTCCCCATATTCCCTGCATAAGGCGCTTCAAGCGCAGCTGGGAATTTTATCGACAGAGCATTAGCCATTCGGTTAGGATCCCCATTTTTCCTATAGTTAGACCCTTCCCGGTACACGCTCTAGATAGTCGACCATTAGGGTCCGGGCTAATCTTGGAGGCCACCATCTCCTTGGCCATGGTTATGCAGGGGAATCATGAGGAGAGAATCAGTCTCTTTGTCATTGACTCACCTGCATTTCCTGTGGTACTAGGCCTTCCCTGGTTGGCTCTGCATAACCCCACTATTTCCTGGCAACAGAGGGCTCTCACGGGGTGGTCGCGAGAGTGCTCAGGGAGGTGTGTAGGGGTTTCTGTTGGTGCTACTATGGTGGAAAGTCCAGATCAGTTCTCCACCGTGCACATCCCCCCAGAATATGCCGATTTGGCTCTCGCCTTCTGTAAAAAGAAGGCGACTCAATTACCACCTCATCGACGCTGACTTCACAGGAGTCACGTGTATCCCCTGTCGCAAGCAGAGACGGTGGCTATGGATACATATGTCTCTGAATCCCTGCATCAGGGGTACATTCGGCCCTCTACTTCACCTGCCTCCTCGAGTTTATTTTTTGTGAAGAAGAAGGATGGAGGTTTACGCCCGTGCATTGACTATCGAGGTCTCAATAAAATCACGGTGGGGTACAGTTACCCGCTACCTCTTATCGCTACGGCGATTGAGTCAATGCATGGGGCGTGCTTCTTCACGAAACTGGATCTCAGGAGTGCGTATAACCTGGCGCGTATCCAGGAGGGAGACGAGTGGAAGACAGCGTTCAGTACCACCACAGGGCATTATGAGTACCTTGTCATACCGTACGGGTTGAAGAATGCTCCATCAGTTTTCCAATCCTTTGTAGACGAGATTTTCCGGAACATGCATGGGCAGGGTATAGTGGTGTATATCGATGACATTCTGATTTACTCCGCTACACGCGCCGAGCATGTGTCCTTGGTGCGCAAGGTACTTGGACGACAGTTGGAGCATGACCTGTATGTCAAGGCTGAGAAATGCCTGTTCTTTCAGCAGGCCGTCTCCTTCCTAGGGTATCGCATTTCCACATCGTGGTTAGATAAACAGAGAAAAATAACTAATGTAGTATTTGAAGAAAAATGAAGGTCGTAGTTGTTGGATAAAACAACACGTGATTCTCCAGATTCTCCAGATAATTTTCATTAAAAAACTGACTTAGATGGACATTGATCTGTAAAGGGCTAAATGACAGTGGGGCAGGTTAACCTAACCTATGGGTGTATGTGGCCACCTCAGAACTCGTGATAACCCACTCAACAGGCTTTATTATGAGCACATACTGATCTCAACTTATGTAACGTTAGTTAATTATATATTTTATTACGATTGTTTTGTCGACAGAAAATGTATTTAAAAGGCGGTCTGGGACTGTTGTTCCTCACATCACATTGGCCATGAGAGCAGTAGTACTTGCACTGACTCTAGCCCTTGTGGGTAAGTACAGTTTTTCTGTCTTATTCTAGTGCGGATATTATAACTAACTTCATGTAAATATAACTAAGTTATGTAAATATTGAAATGTACAATTCTGTATCTATGACATCTTTTGAAAAACATTCAGTAACATATTGTGACAATCATTTTTGTTTTATCTTGTAGCGAGTCAATCTGTTAACTTTGGTAAGTACATATTATTTTTATGGATTTTTACTTATGTTTATTTGGTAGTTTCACTTCTGCATTTTTTTTTCTAAATTAAGTAAAACCAGTTCTCAGATCACAAGATCATGAAATATGTTTTGATTGTTATTACAGCCCCTGATTTTGCTGCCAGTAAGACCTATGTGTACAAGTATGAGGCACTGCTCCTGGGTGGTCTGCCTGAGGAGGGTCTGGCTAGAGCTGGAGTAAAAGTAATCAGCAAAGTTCTTATCAGTGCAGTTGCAGAGAATACCTACTTGCTGAAGGTATTTGTTATACATGAAGTTCACACACAAACAATATCTTAATGTGATGTCCATTACATTGACTAATACATCAATTGATATCTCCTTGTAGCTTGTGAACCCTGAGATCTTTGAGTACAGTGGTGTGTGGCCCAAAGATCCTTTCGTCCCAGCTGCAAAACTCACTTCAGTCCTGGCTGCTCAGTTCTCGATTCCCATCAAGTTTGAGTATGCCAAGGGTGTTGTGGGTAAGGTATTTGCCCCCACTGCTGTCTCTGAAACAGTGCTGAATGTCCATAGAGGTATCCTGAACATTCTTCAGCTCAACATCAAGAAGACACAAAACGTCTATGAGTTGCAGGAGGTACAACTTGTATATGTTCATATGTAGATGCAAAACATGTTTCAGTAAGCAATGTTTGAGTTCCTCACTCATGCTCTCTTTTGTGTTAGTCTGGAGTTCAGGGAGTGTGCAAGACCCACTATGTGATCAGTGAAGATGCCAAGGCACAGCGCATCCATTTGACCAAGAGCAAGGATCTCAATAACTGCCAGGAGAGAATCAGGAAGGACTTTGGTCTGGCTTACACAGAGAAGTGTGTAGAGTGCCAGCAGGTATGAGCATAAGTATCTATTTTGGGTGTTGGAAAAACATAACCAGAAACACTTCACATGACAATACAACTCTGTGTTTTGTCTAAACAGAGAGGGGAGGCCCTGATGGGAGCTGCCACTTACAACTACATCATGAAGCCCGCTGCCAGTGGTGCTCTGATCTTGGAGGCCACTGTTACTGAGCTCCATCAGTTCACACCATTCAATGAGATGTCAGGAGCTGCCCAAATGGAAGCAAAGTATGTTGACTGATTTGTGGTACAAAAGGAAAACATTTTCATTTTATTGAGCTTATAGGTTTAAAAGTTTCCCATGAACTACCTTTCACAGACAAAAGTTGACCTTCGTTGAGATCAAGAAGGATCCAATTATTCTCCCCGGTGGTAATTATGTTCACCGTGGATTCATCCGGTATGAGTTTGCCACTGAGATTCTCCAGATGCCCATTCAGCTCCTTAAGATCAGCAACGCACGTGCTCAGGTACAGTGACTCAATGACTCTATCTATTATTTGATACATACGCCTGACAATATGTAAAGGCAAAGATGACAAAGGTTTAATACAAACACTTCATTTTAATTGTTTAGGCTGTGAAGGTCCTGAATCATCTGGTCACATACAACACGGCAGAGGTCCATGAAGATGCTCCTCTTAAGTTTGTGCAGTTTATTCAGCTCCTGCGCATGGCAAAGTCTGAGACTATTGATGCCATCTGGGCTGAGTTCAAGGCCAAACCAGTTTACAGGTAATTTTTCAAAATATTTTCTTTTCTGGGACAATTGCTCAAACAAAGACACAATGACAGAAATACTTTTTTTTTTCAGACACTGGATCCTGGATGCTGTCCCCTACATCGGAAGTTCAGTGTCTGTGAGATTCATCAAGGAGAAGTTTTTGGCTGGTGACATCACTATTTTTGAGGCTGTTCAGGCTGTGGTTGCCGCTGTGCATATGGTGGCTGCTGATCTGGACACTGTCAAGCTTTTTGAAGTAAGTAAACCTTTAAATGATGTTTAAGCATTCTTATAGATTTCCTCATTAAGATGACTAAAAATGGTGGCATGAGGTGGTCTAGTGGTTAACACCACTACCTTCAACACATATGTGACCCACTGCCTCGATTCAGTCTTATGTAGCAACATTTGGTGTTTAAAAAGTGAAAGTAGTAGCCTAAAATAGGGAAAAGCTCCAGGTAAAAATACACTTTATCTAATCTGACTTTGAAAGTGTCCGGATAAAAATATTTTATAAATATTTCATAATTATACATTATGCTTACCCAGACACTTGTCCAAAACTGATGGGTCATGTGAAATAAATTCAATAACCACCCCCAGCCACATGTAGCTAAGTGAATGGTTACTATTGTCTGGATATGTACACATGTTCATGAAATACAATTGATGGCCGTAATCAGCAATTGCAAGGGGCTTTCTGAGATGCAAATAATATCACTACAGAGATCATACACGTGCCGTTAGCTAGCAAGCCAGCAAGCTAACATTTGCTAGCTAGCTAACAGTACGCTTTAACTTGCAATGAATATGACTTTCTGACAAAATTTGAAACGAATAATATCTGAGAATGTAGCTACACTCTTACCAGTATACATGGATGAATACTTCATGGCAGCGTGTCTTTTCTGTTTGGTTTGTAGCAAGCTACAGCTTGTTTGGCCCGTTGTTGTGTCAAGTCACTTCGGTTCACACTGACTGTGTGCAGAAAGTAGTCCATCACAACTTTTCCCCACTAATCTTTGTCAATAGCACCTAATAATTTTTGGGCAACAATGTTGTTGAGCGCAGTAGCAACACATTTGCAGATCTCCATGGCTAGCATTATATCTTTCAAAAAAGCCACTGTAGCAAGGATTATTGACACATACCGAGCAGCTCATGTTATAGACAGAAGCGTGCTACATATCAGACCAACACAAACTCATCTCTCGGTATGTACAGCCTATTCATTAGCCCATTCATTATCTCAGCCAATCATGGCTAGCGGGAAGATATTTTTCCATGGCTAAACCAACTAGGCTCCTAATTTAACAATTGTATTCATATTTACAGATGGCATACAAGTTTGTTATGAAGGCGCATTACAGTTCACATGTTCCAGGAGGCATTTCTGAAAGAAGAAAATGCAAATGCTTCTCCTGTGAAGTAGTGACGTGCGACATACGCCTAGCTTTTTGAAGCTGGTCACATATGTGCTCGTGACCGTCTGGTTGCGAATCCTGGACCCACTTTACTCCTTCTCCACTGTCCTATCTCTTCAATATTTTGTAAGAAATTATATAAAGATGACTCAAAACAATATCTTTTTCACCACCAGAGCCTAGCTTTAAACCACAAGATTCAGACACACCCAGTTCTACGTGAGATCGCCATGCTTGGTTATGGTACCATGGTTTCCAAATACTGTGTTGAATATCCCAACTGCCATGCTGAACTTGTGAAGGTAAACTGGATGTATTTTCCTATAATCAATTTACATTTGAGTCACTTAGCAGATGCTCTTACGATAGCTAGGTGAGATAACAACATATCACAATCGTATCAAGTACATTTTCCCTCAAAAAGATTTATCAGCAAAGTCAGTGCTAGTGGGATACTCTTCAAAGAGGTACGGTTTCAGACATTTTCGAAAGATGTCATCTCACGTATATGATGATCTACTGATTGAGGTTATTCAAACATATGTACTGTACATGTCTTCCCACAGCCCATCCACGAACTTGCTGTTGAGGCTGTTGCTAATAGGAAATTTGAGGAACTCTCCATGCTTCTTAAAGTTCTGGGTAATGCTGGCCATCCTGCTAGCATTAAACCAATCACAAAGCTCCTGCCCGTGTTTGGAACTGCAGCTGCTGCTCTGCCCCTGAGAGTCCAGGCTGATGCAGTCTTGGCCCTGAGGAACATTGCTAAGAGGGAGCCTAGAATGGTGAGTACAGTCCCTCCATTAAATTGCAAATAACAACATCATCATTCTCATTGGCGAAGTCCATTCAAATCTCTGCATTATTGTTGTGAATTAGGTCCAGGAAGTTGCTGTGCAGTTGTTCATGGACAAGGCTCTCCACCCAGAGCTCCGCATGCTTGCCTGCATTGTTCTGTTTGAGCACAAGCCCCCAATGGGCCTGGTGATTACTTTAGCTAACATTCTGAAAACAGAGGAAAATCTGCAGGTGGCTAGCTTCACCTACTCTTACATGAAGTCCCTGACCAGGAGCACTGTCCCTGACTTTGCCTCAGTGTAAGAGCACTCTTTCACCTTTACATGTCATTATATCTCTCTCAATTTCTATGGAATCAGGTTGAATAACATAGGTACTATTCCTTCATTTTAGTGCTGCTGCCTGCAATGTTGCTGTCAAGATGCTCAGCAACAAATTTAGAAGATTGAGCTGCCACTTCAGTAAAGCCCTCCACCTGGATGCCTATAGCAGTAAGGAACTGTCCACAAGCAAGCCCCTAGCCTCCATATATCTTCCTTGGCTTGCAATGACTGACCCATAGCATCATTCACTAAATATCAACAAAGTCAATCATTAACAGTCATTTTTCCCATCTTAAAGGTCCCCAGAGGATTGGTGCTGCTGCCAGTGCTTTCTACATCAACGATGCTGCCACCATTTTCCCCAGAACCGTCGTGGGAAAAGCTCGCACCTACATTGCTGGAGCAGCTGCTGATGTTCTTGAGGTAAAGGCGTTTTTTCAAAGTTCGTTGAAATGATAATGATTGAGTATATTTAAAACACTTTTTAACTGTTCAAGCTTAATGTCTGCCCCTTAGGTTGGAGTGAGAACTGAGGGAATCCAGGAGGCTCTTCTGAAAATCCCCATAGATCCTGAAAATGTTGACAGGATCACCAAGATGAAGCGTGTCATTAAGGCTGTAAGTATCAACGATCACTACGTTACACATTTATCTTAAATTGCTTCAATCCCTGTAGATTTTTAAATAAAATTGATCAATCAGGTTTGTTTTACTCGTCTATCCACAGCTGTCTGACTGGAGGTCCCTAACCACAAGCAAGCCCCTAGCCTCCATATATGTGAAGTTCTTTGGACAGGAAATTGCCTTTGCCAACATCGACAAGTCCTTCATCGATCAGGCACTTCAGGTACAACAAATGATATAACTTAATAGTCTCCAAAAGTATTCATAAAACATTCACAGTTGAGGGACAAAACAGCTAAACCTAATATTATCCCACAGCTTGCCAACAGTCCTTCTGCACACGCTTTGGGGAAAAAGGCCTTGAAGGCACTGTTGGCTGGAGCAACTTTCCAGTATGCTAAGCCCCTGCTGGCTGCAGAGGTGCGTCGCATCTTCCCCACCGTTCTTGGTTTGCCCATGGAGCTCAGTTTCTACACTGCTGCTGTCGCTAAAGCAGACCTCAATGGTAACTATATCATAATAGTTCTTGCTAAGTAATTAGTAGTTCTTCCCTGGATCTCTGATCTCCCATATGAATGTGCTTTTATCTTTATGTTCATAGTCCGTGCCACTCTGAAACCTGCTCTGCCTGAAACCTTCCATGTTGCCCAGTTATTGAAAACAAACATTCAGCTACATGCCGAAGTTAGACCAAGGTAAGTATAAGACCAATATTTTCTGATGACATCATTAGTACCACAAATATTGGTAAATTTAACAAATGTCTCCTCTTCCTGTAGCATTGTCATGCATACATTTGCTGTGATGGGAGTGAACACTGCATTCATCCAGGCTGCTATTATTGCAAGAGCTAAGGTCCACACAATTGTCCCTGCAAAATTGTCAGCAGAGCTTGACATCGCTCATGGCAACTTCAAGATTGAAGCTTTACCTGTTTCCGCTCCTGAGTATATTGTTGCCACACAGTAAGGGCAATCTTTTTCTTGGTCAGAAAAGAGGATGTAATAGCTGTTTACATTAAGTTCATATTTTTTTAACACGGCTGCCGCACTACAGTTTTCTTGAGATCTATGTTCCTTCAAACAGCATTGAGACCTTTGCTGTGGCAAGAAATGTGGAGGATGTCCCAGCTGAGAGAATAACTTCCATGATTCCTGCCCAAGGAGTAGCAAGAAGCGCACAGCAGTCCAGGGAGAAGTTTACATCTATGATTGCAGCCTCTGCTGCCTCTTTTGCTGGAAGTTTGGTGAGTTTGTATGAAATACTTGTTCAAAACTAAATTCACACAAGAATTGCCAATCAGAAATTATTAACCACAGACCCCAGACATTTGATACATTTTGTGAATTTATATAATTTTTTCAGTCAAGATCTTCCGAGATCATCTATTCTGATTCGCCATCCAAGTTCAAGCCCATCACACGGATTGAGGAGACAATCTGTGTCGAAAGGCTTGGAGTCAATGCATGCTTTGAATTTGATTCTGAGAATGCTGCCTTCATCAGAAACACTCTTTTCTACAAAATGATTGGAAAGCATTCAGTCCTTATTTCTGCGAAACCATGTAAGCATTAATTTGGTAATAAGCTAAATTCAGCATATACTTGCAACAATTTGTTTAGCTATTTCTAATGCATTCCATTTTTAGCAGCATCTGAACCCGCCATCGAGAGGCTGGAGTTTGAAGTGCAAGTTGGACCCAAGGCTGCAGAAAAGATTATCAAAGTCATCACCATGAACGAAGAGGACGAAGCTCCAGAGGGAAAAACTGTACTGTTGAAGCTCAAGAAAATTCTGGTGCCTGATCTGAAGAATTCCTCCAGTTCCAGCAGCTCTCGTTCCAGCAGCTCTCGCTCTAGTAGTTCTCGCTCTAGCAGCAGCTCTTCCAGCTCCTCTAAGTCCAGCTCCTCCAGCGCTCGCCTCTCCAAGGTAAGGCTACTGTTTCGCACAAAACTCTTTGAGTCAGATATTTATGGAGGTGACAAACAAGGCACACACTTGTTGCAAACATACATAGATGTTAAAAATGTGAAGAGAATTTATTGAATGTAATGTTATTTTTACCCAAATAGCCTTACGGCCCCAACGACGACAACCCCAACGACCGCAAATTCAACAGGTATCACAAGGTACAATATTGAGGAATTTTCATCTACGGTATGGTTTACAAAAATAAATGTTTGTAGAAAAGTATTTCCGTAAATACCCTGATGATTTGTTTTGCTGTTTGTTTGCAGGACTCTCAAGCCACCTCCAATATAATCTCCAGAAGCAAGAGCAGTGCCTCTAGCTTCCATGCCATCTACAAGCAGGTGACACTTCACCATCATAACTTGAGTCAAGATAATCACCTCTTTCAGTGTTTGCCATTGGGAGAGAGCGCAGAGATGAATTAAGCTTTAAAATGTGTTTCTCTTCTCAGGCCAAATTCCTTGGCAATACTCTCGCCCCTAAGGTGACCATCCTCTTCCGTTTAGTGAGAGCTGACAATAAGAATGAGGGATACCAGGTTACTGCTTACTTGAACAAAGCTACTTCCAGACTGCAGATCATTCTGGCTGCCCTTGATGAGAACGACAACTGGAAACTGTGTGCTGATGGTGTTCTGCTCAGCAAACGCAAAGTCACTGTAAGATCAAATATCTTGTAAATAGTGCTACAATATAAGTTTTCTGATCGTTTTTTTTTATTGTTTAGGTTGTACTGTGGGTAGCAATAATCACTATTGTATACTAAAGAAAATGTACACTTTATTTTGTTCTCCTAATTAGGCCAAGATTGCTTGGGGTGCAGAGTGCAAGGAATATAACACCTTTATCACTGCTGAGACTGGTCTTGTTGGTCCAAGCCCTGCAGTTCGTCTGAGGTTGTCTTGGGACAGACTCCCCAAGGTTCCCAAGGCTGTTTGGCACTATGTTAGGATGTACGGTTACTCATTTGTAATTTACTAGTGATAGCTGAATAATGTTACAGAACAAATCAAGAACAACTTCTGATTTGTGTAACCTTTTCTCTTCTAGCGTGTCTGAATACATCCCTGCGTACATCCCATCTTACCTGGCTGAATTGGTTCCAATGCAAAAAAACAAAAATAGTGAGAAACAGATTCAATTGACTATGATTGCAACATCTAAAACGACCCTGGATGTCATTCTGAAAGCACCCAAGGTGAGGAACATTGTTTTTCCCACAATAGCATTTTCTGCTGTTTTATTTCCCTAGACTTCTCTTCTTGGTTGACTGTTTCTGATGAGGATTTGTGTATCTAAATCACAGATGACACTGTATACACTGGGTGTGACCCTCCCCTGTTCTCTGCCCATTGGGTCTGTGACTGATCTTACTCCCTTTGATGACAACATTGTTAACAAAATCCACTACTTGTTTTCTGAAGTCAACGCAGGTAAGCAGAAACAATAAAAAAACTAAAAAACAAAACAATGTCACAGTAAATGGAAACATTAAAAAAGGCAAGGAAGGTATAAATTAACACTATTGTTTTCCAGTTCAATGTAGCATGGTCAAAGACACATTGACCACATTTAACAACAAGGAGTACAAGACCGAGATGCCTCTCTCTTGCTACCAAGTTTTGGCTCAGGATTGCACCATAGAGCTCAAATTCATGGTTCTGCTGAAGAAGGATCACGCATCTGAAGAAAACCACATCAATGTGAAAATCTCTGACATGTGAGTATTGTTTTAGAAAACAATTGCTTTTGACACAAATATATTTCTTAGTTCCATCAATAACATAATGTATGAAATGTTATCTTTGACACTTCCAGTGATATCGACCTGTACACTGAGGACAATGATGTACTAGTGAAGGTCAATGGAATGGAAATTTCCAACGACAACCTCCCATACCAGGACCCCTCAGGTTTCTCATGCTCCTTCAACCTTATTTATCAACATCACAATAACTAGAATAATCTAATGTACTGCAGTAATAAGATAATAGAAAATGGCCTCATCCATAAACTACAACATTGTTTATTTTCTTGCCTAAGGTTCTATCAAGATCAAACGGAAGGCAGAAGGCGTGTCTCTCTATGCCCCAAGCCACGGTCTCCAAGAAGTCTACTTTGATAAGGAGTCATGGAAGGTGTTTGGAATCTTATGTCATAATATCAATAATACTGTATCATTCAATTTATGATTAGCATATTACTTGTTTAAAGGGTACTAAAACATAAGCTACAGTCGTTCTAAGTTGTTGTATGATTTTGGCACTCAGATTAAAGTTGTGGACTGGATGAAGGGACAGACCTGTGGACTCTGTGGAAGGGCTGATGGCGAAGACAGACAGGAGTACCGTACACCCAGTGGCCGCCTTACCAAGAGCTCAGTCAGCTTTGCCCATTCCTGGGTGCTTCCTTCTGAGAGCTGCCGTGATGAGTCTGGTAAGTCTTAGCCTACCGCTTATGCTGCATTACAAATGTCCGTTCATTTAGTTAACATATTATTACTGTACCTCTCTATCTCAGAATGCCTCATGACGTTCGAGTCTGTGAAGCTGGAGAAACAGGTGATTGTTGATGCCGAGGAGTCCAAATGCTACTCTGTTGAGCCTGTGCTGCGCTGTCTGCCTGGATGCCTCCCAGTGAGGACCACCCCCATCACCATCGGTTTCCACTGCCTGCCCGTCGGTGAGTCTATAATGGACAACTGTTTTACTGAAGACACCATACTGTTCTGATGTATACAATAAATACTGATCTGCAGTTCCTAATTTCTTACTTTCTTTCCTATTACAGATTCCAACCTGAACCGCTCTGAAGGTCTGAGCAGCATCTATGAGAAGAGTGTGGACCTGAGCGAGAAGACAGAAGCCCATGTGGCCTGTCGCTGCTCTGAGCAGTGCATTTAGTGCTCTGGTGGAGCAGATACTGTAACTAACTAACAGAAAATATGTCATTTCACATCACTGAGATGTAACGTACAACATTATTGAACACTCAAATTGTAATAAATCTAACTGTGCATTCAAAGATGGTCTCTGATACATTTTTCCACGTTTTCCATTTGCAAAAAGAGCCCTCTAATAAGAGAAATGTAATGGCAATCACTTTTCATGGTGAATTATGAAATAAAAAAAGATATAAAAAAAAAAGAAGACATCAGTGCTATGACTGTTCAGTATACCATTTCCATTGCACTGCATCTACAACAAATACAATAGCTTAGACCAATATTTTTTTGTTGTCATCACAATCAATTGAAGGGAAAGACAGTTTGTCAATTTCATAAATCAATGTAAAGAACTATATCTCTTTTCACATTTGGTGTTGGTGTATCAGCAACATTTCACTAAAAGTACATTCTAAAATTATATCCAATATTTAAGGAAAAAACTATGTTGACTATGATAACAAATACATTACGCTGTCTGACATTCAAATATATAAAACTACATGACCTGAAAACCTCTCTGGGATATGTGGGACACTTGCCCACTTGGCCAATAGCCAGGGAAAATGTAGAGCGCCAAATAAAAAATAAAAAAAAGATATAAAATCAAACTTTCATTAAATCACACATATAAGATACCAAATTAAAGCTACCGTAATTTCTGGACTATTAAGCGCACCTGAATATAAGCCGCACCCACTGAATTAAAAAAAAAAAGTATTTTGTACATAAATAAGCCGCACATGTCTATAAGCCGCAGGTGCCTACCGCTACATTGAAACAAATGAACTTTACACAGCCTTTAAACGAAACACGGCTTGTAACAAAAATAAATAGGCTTTTAAACGAAACACGGCTTGTAACAAAAATAAATAGGCTTTAACGAAACACGGCTTGTAACAAAAATAAAAAAAATAGCAGTAAACAGTAGCCTACCAAGAAAATCATTGGTCACTATCTTCCTCCTCCTGTGCACTGAAACCACTGAAGTCATCTCCTTCGGTGTCGGAGTTGAATAGCCTCAGAATTGCTTCATCCGATGTTGGATCGTTTTCATTGTCGCTCTCATCACTTTCATCCGGAGGCAAATTCCCCGCTGAGCTCATGCTGCCCTCTTCAACACGCAGCAGTCCAGCCTTTCGAAACCCGTTGATGATAGTGGATCTTTTGACAATGCTCCACGCTGTCAGGACCCACTGGCAGACTTGACCATAAGTTGCTCTTCGCATGCGGCCGTTTTAGTGAAGGATTTCTCCCCACTTGTCATCCAAGCCTCCCACTGAACACGGAGCGCCACCTTAAATGCACGATTTACACGGATGTCGAGTGGCTGCAAATACTTTGTTGTGCCCCCAGGAATCACAGCTGGAATTGAGTTTGTCCTCTTGATGGCTTCTTTCACAGAATCTGTTATGTGGGCCCTCATGCTGTCCAACACGAGCAATGCCTTGTTCTTGTGAAAGAATCCTCCCGGTCGCTTGCCGTAACACTCCGTATGCCATTCATGCATTAGGCTTTCCGTCATCCATCCTTTCTTGTTGACTTTCACAACAATTCCTCTCGGGAATTTTTCTTTTGGCATCGTCATGCATTTGAAAATCAACATCGGTGGAAGCTTTAATCCCGATGCCGTGCAGCTCAGAACACAGGTGAAGTGCGTTTTTTCATGCCCAGTTGTTTTCAGCGTGATGGATGATTCGCCTTTCCTGTTGACAGTCCGAGTGAGAGGCAGGTCAAACGTCAGAAGAACCTCGTCCATATTTATGATGTCGTGCGGGCCGATGGAATGCTCCGCTATCTTTGCATCAGTGAATTTGCGGAAGTTTGAAGCTTTTTCCTCGTAGTCGGGAGAGAGCTGCTGACACAGACTCGTCCGTACCCTGATGGACAGGCCTTTACGTCTCATAAATCTTAGACACCACGATGGTCCACCTCTAAAATCCTCAAACTTCATTGCGGTGGCGATTGTTTTGGCTTTCAGTCGGATCTGCACAGTTGAAACACCTCGGCCGTCTGCTCTCTGTGTGTTGACCCAGTCTTCAAGCTCATTTTCTAGTTCGGGCCATCTGCTTTACTTCCCTCTGAAAGCTTTTGTTGTCTTTCTGCACTGAGTCAGTTGCTCACGCTGCTGTTTCCAACGTCTTATCATAGACTCATTAAGGCCAAGCTCCCGTGCAGCAGCTCTATTTCCTTTTCCAACAGCCAGATCGATCGCCTTCAACTTGAAAGCTGCATCATATGCATTTCTCCGTGTCTTTGCCATGATGAGGGTGACAAAATGACTACCGTAATCAGAATGATGGGAAGTTTGAGCGCGCTCGATTGCTCAGTTGTTTGGCGGCATGAATTTGTGATCCATAAATTAGCCATTGTATAAGCCGCGAGGTTCAAAGCGTGGGAAAAAGTAGCGGCTTATAGTCCGGAAATAGTCCGGTACACTCGTTGTAAATCCAGCCAACATGTCAGATTTCAAAAAGGCTTTTCGGCGAAAGCATAAGATGCTATTATCTGATGATAGCACAACAGTAAACAAAGAGAGTGTAGCATATTTCAACCCTGCAGGCACAACACAAAACGCAGAAATAAAATATAAATCATGCCTTACCTTTGACAAATTTATTTTGTTGGCACTCCAATATGTCCCATAAACATCACAAATGGTCCTTTTGTTCGATTAATTCCGTCCATATATGTCCAAAATGTCCATTTATTTGGCGCGTTTGATCCAGAAAAAAAAAATGCTTCCAATTTGCGCAACGTCACTACAAAATATCTCAAAAATTACCTCTAAACTTTGCCAAAACATTTCAAACTACTTTTGTAATACAACTTAAGGTATTTGTAAACGTTAATAATCGATCAAATTGAAGATGGGTCTATCTGTTTTTAATACAGGAGGTCAACAAACTAACGCTACTTTTCTAGTCTTGCGCAACTCTCAAACAGTACACATAACGTTACACTGATTCCAGATGGCCGTTCTTCTTCATTGCACAGAGGAATAACCTCAACCTATTTTCAAAGACTGGTGACATCCAGTGGAAGCGGTAGGAACTGCAAACAGGTTGATTAGAAATCTAGTATCCCAATGAAATCTCATTGAACAGACGGTGACCTCAAAAAATAAAAATCTGAATGGTTAGTCCTCGGGGTTTTGCCTGATACATAAGTTCTGTGATACTCACAGACATGATTTAAACAGTTTTAGAAACTTCAGAGTGTTTTCTATCCAAATCTACTAATGATATGCATATCTTATATTCTGGGGATGAGTAGAAGGAAGTTGAAATTGGGCACGCTATTTATACAAAAGTGAAAATGCTGCCCCCTATCCTAGAGAAGTTTTAACAAAAAGGTAATACAATAAAAATACTTTTGGCATGAAATCTATACAAATGACATCTACAAACAAAAACATTACCTTAAAAATCACACTAATTTGTCACTCATCAGTCAAAATATTATGGCTCTATCAAAACACAGTCAGGGGCCTTGTCCATCCCAAAAAGACTTGGCCTTGCCCCCATGGCAATCCAACTCGATGGATTCTCCATTCACCGAGCGGACAGGACATTGAATTCAGGAAAATTGACAGGGGGAGGGGTATGCCTCTTCATCAACAGTAAATGGTGTCCTGACTCTACCCATTGGAAGTCTCTATGTTGCAGAGAACGTCATTAACCAAGGCCTGGAACACAGTAGGAGCGTCGGTTAGACCAAATGGCATGACCAGATATTCGTAGTGACTGCTGGCCGTGTTGAAGGCAGTCTTCCACTCGTCCCCTTCCCATATCTGCACCAGGTGGTAGGCGTTCCGCAGGCCCCCTGGAGCGGCTCGAAGGCCGAGGCCGGGTAGCAGTTCTTAACCGTGATGTTATTGAGGTCCCGGTAGTCAGTGCACGGGAAACCGATGCGGAGGAAGCAAATGGCCCGAGCCTTAATGAAAACTTCCCGGAGGTCCTGGTACTCTGTGGGAATGGCGGAAAGGTCCGGGGCAACTTCCAAGCCCACAGGAAGACGTTCAGGCAGTGGGCATGGCAGAATGGCCTCCAGCCCATGATGGCACCAGCAGTCCAGTTGATGAGGTGATTGTGTCACTGGAGCCAAGATAATCCCAATACCACGGGAACCTGTGGAGACTTAATAAGCATGAATTGGATAGCCTCGCTGTGATTCCCTGACACTCGTAGGTTGATGGGAGTGGTATTGTGGGTGACCCTGCCTATTGAGCGCCCGTCCAGCTCTCTAACGTCCTTGGGAATGGAAAGGGGCTGAGTGGGGATACCCAGCTCGGACGCCAAGGTGGCGGCCATAAAACTCTCATCGGCCCCAGAGTCGATGAGTACCCGAAGAGATTTCGACTAGTTCCCCAGCAGAATGGCATGGAGAGGGGTACGAGTAAGGGGAGAGGGAAAGTTCTCCGTATGGCCCACCAGAGTACTCAGCCCTACCGGTGAGCCTGGTCTTTTAGTGGACATGAGGATAGGGAAATGACCAGTAGAGCCGCAATACAGGCAACTCTTCGTCTTAAGCCTGCGTAAACATTCGGCTGGAGACAACCTAGCTCTGCCTAGTTGCATCGGCTCGGGAAGAGCCAATTCGTCAGACTTCGGAGACTCTCTGGAAATATCGGGTGTCCTCGGATTCTCTAGGAAACGGAGACGTCGGAGATTTCCGGGATGCCTCGGAGGCGAGGTAGAATCAGACCTCTCCTTCCTATGTTCCTATAGCCACCCATCGATCCAGATGGTCAAGGTGATGAGCAAGTCGAGATCTGTTGGTAGTTCCCGGGCTGCTAGCTTGTCTTTAACGTCCTCCGATAATCCGTGCAGGAACGTGTCGAACAGCAATTCCGGGTTCCAGGCACTCTCAGCCGCCAATGTACGAAAATCCACCGCATAGTCTGCCACACTGTGGGAGTCTTGCCGATGCTGGAGTAACTTCCGGACAGGCTCTCTCCCGAGCAATGGAGAATTGAAAATCTTCCTTAGCCACGAACTGCTCCAGACTGAAGCATACGGCATACTGTTGTTCCCACACTGCCGTAGCCCAGGCGAGAGCCCTACCGGACATCAGCGTGGTGAGGTACGCTATCTTCGAGCAGTCTGAGGGGAAGGAGGAGGGCTGCAGCTCGAAGATGAGGAAACACTGAGCAAGAAACACCTGACAGGTTCCCGACTCTCCAGCGAAGCGTTCCAGAGGAGGTAAGCGGGGTTCTCAGGAAGCCGGGGTGGCTGGGAGAGACGCGCTGCTGACAGTCGGGTTACTGAGGGGCTGGGAGGTTACTTTCGTGGTAGGCTGCCTAACAGACAACCCGCGGAATTGCTCCAGCAATGTATCCAATGCAGAACCTTCCATAAGACCACGAAGCAACTCCTCGTGCCTTCCAGTGGTGGCTCCTTTTTCGAGGAGACGGCGTTGTGGAGCTGGACCAAGTCTGCTGGGTCCGTCATGGCCAGTTTGTACTATCACGACTCAGGATAAGACCCAGATGGAGACAGTTCAAAATATCAAACGTTTATTTACAAAACGGGGGGGGGGGGGCAGGCAAACGACAGGTCCAGGGTCCGAGAGGTACAGAATGGCAGGCAGGCAGGCTCAGGGTCAAGGCAGTCAGAATGGTCAAAACCGTGAAAACAGGAGTACGTGAAAACCGCTGGTAGGCTTGACGAGACAAGACGAACTGGCAACGGACAAACAGAGAACACAGGTATAAATGCACCAAGGGGAAGATGGGCGACACCTGGAAGGGGGTGGAGACAAGCACAAAGACAGGAGAAACAGATCAGGGTGTGACAGATAGGGTATTTATGGATGTGTTATGAATGACTGAAGGTGTCTCACTTCAAACAAAGTATTACGGGACACTACATGAAGTGTCAATAAATTGTTTTTAATATTCTGCTAATTTATGAAGGTTCTCTCATGATCCACAGGTTATTGTAGGGTGTGAGAGATATTTAAATGGAGAGATGGACCTCCAAAGCTTGTGTTTGGGTGTGTGTGTCAGAGCCAAGATGATTTGGAGTAGTCCAACCTGAGACTACCTCACCAGGTATTACTTTTCTGTTCCCATGCTGGAGACCAGGGCTTGTTCACAACCTGTTACAACGGTGCCAACATTTTGTGTCTGATCTTTCAGCGGGGGAGTGAGTGAATGTGTCAAAGACCTGACTGGGCCCAGCACTGCACGGTATGGCTCGTTATGTTGTTGTGTGTGGGTTTGTGTACTGAGGAACATGTAACTTGGTTCCAGTAAAAGCCACTTTCAATTTCCTTATGTTGGGGGCTTTCATCAGGGTAAGTGTTTCTTGGTGTAAAGTCGTCCCGAACACAGCACATATCAGCCTGGGATATCAGCCATTCATTGTTAGCCTTAGTTGGAGTGACCATAGAATTCTATGGGAGTGACCTTACTGAGTAAAGAATTTGCCATCATTCCCCCTGGTCGTCACTAGTTAACGCTGCCACAAAGTCATAATTATGGCTAAACCCTGCCCATTTCCACAATTACTCTTCTTGAAAATAGATTTTAAATCTAACCCTAACTAATGAAGGCCAAATTTGATGCGTTGGGGGGTGGTATGTGAAAAAGTGCTGTAATTTCTAAATGGTTTACTCAAATTTCTAAACGGTTTACTCAATATGGATGAAAATACCCTCAGATTAAAGATTAAAGCTGACAGTCTGCACTTTAACCTCTGTCATGGTATCATTTCAAATCAAAATTGCTGGAGTACAGAGCCAAAACAACAACAAATGTCTCACTGTCCAAACATTTTTATAAAATTGACACATTAATATTTCAGTCGAATTTAACATCAGGATCGAACAACAAACCTGTTGTAGGCCTGCATATTCAGTGTCATTGACTGACAAGCTGGCATAGTCTGATCTCTTGGTCAAGCTGACCATTGTTGACACATGGTTGGTTCATCTGAATAACAAATACTTGTTCAAGGACTTCAATAGTGTTGAGGACTAGCTTGGACCAATGGCTGGTCCATGTTCAAGTGCCAAAACTCGTCGGGTTTTGACATTAGTAGTATTCTAATTTATCACATTCTCTAACATATTAGAATTGATCATAAATGTACTGATCCAAACCTAGACAATATATTTTATTTAGCATTGTGTTGCATCATTATTTTAGGCACCACCTGCCTACTTATCTCTACTGGGTTCTACTTCTAAAGTACAAGAGCCTTTGTGTACATTTTTATTTTGTGGTTAGATAAATAGAGAAAAATAACTCATGTAGTATTTGAAGAAAAATGAAGGTCGTAGTATACATAAGTTGTTGGATAAAACAACACGTGATTCTCCAGATAATTTTCATTAAAAAACTGACTTAGATGGACATTGATCTGTAAAGGGCTAAATGACAGTGGGGCAGGTTAACCTAACCTATGGGTGTATGTGGCCACCTCAGAACTCGTGATAACCCACTCAACAGGCTTTATTATGAGCACATATTGATCTCAACTTATGTAACGTTAGTTAATTATATATTTTATTACGATTGTTTTGTCGACAGAAAATTTATTTAAAAGGCGGTCTGGGACTGTTGTTCCTCACATCACATTGGCCATGAGAGCAGTAGTACTTGCACTGACTCTAGCCCTTGTGGGTAAGTACAGTTTTTCTGTCTTATTCTAGTAATGTAAATGTAAATGTAACTAAGTTATGTAAATATTGAAATGTACAATTCTGTATCTATGACATCTTTTGAAAAACATTCAGTAACATATTGTGACAATCATTTTTGTTTTATCTTGTAGCGAGTCAATCTGTTAACTTTGGTAAGTACATATTATTTTTATGGATTTTTACTTATGTTTATTTGGTAGTTTCACTTCTGCATTTTTTTTCTAAATTAAGTAAAACCAGTTCTCAGATCACAAGATCATCAAATATGTTTTGATTGTTATTACAGCCCCTGATTTTGCTGCCAGTAAGACCTATGTGTACAAGTATGAGGCACTGCTCCTGGGTGGTCTGCCTGAGGAGGGTCTGGCTAGAGCTGGAGTAAAAGTAATCAGCAAAGTTCTTATCAGTGCAGTTGCAGAGAATACCTACTTGCTGAAGGTATTTGTTATACATGAAGTTCACACACAAACAATATCTTAATGTGATGTCCATTACATTGACTAATACATCAATTGATATCTCCTTGTAGCTTGTGAACCCTGAGATCTTTGAGTACAGTGGTGTGTGGCCCAAAGATCCTTTCGTCCCAGCTGCAAAACTCACTTCAGTCCTGGCTGCTCAGTTCTCGATTCCCATCAAGTTTGAGTATGCCAAGGGTGTTGTGGGTAAGGTATTTGCCCCCACTGCTGTCTCTGAAACAGTGCTGAATGTCCATAGAGGTATCCTGAACATTCTTCAGCTCAACATCAAGAAGACACAAAACGTCTATGAGTTGCAGGAGGTACAACTTGTATATGTTCATATGTAGATGCAAAACATGTTTCAGTAAGCAATGTTTGAGTTCCTCACTCATGCTCTCTTTTGTGTTAGTCTGGAGTTCAGGGAGTGTGCAAGACCCACTATGTGATCAGTGAAGATGCCAAGGCACAGCGCATCCATTTGACCAAGAGCAAGGATCTCAATAACTGCCAGGAGAGAATCAGGAAGGACTTTGGTCTGGCTTACACAGAGAAGTGTGTAGAGTGCCAGCAGGTATGAGCATAAGTATCTATTTTGGGTGTTGGAAAAACATAACCAGAAACACTTCACATGACAATACAACTCTGTGTTTTGTCTAAACAGAGAGGGGAGGCCCTGATGGGAGCTGCCACTTACAACTACATCATGAAGCCCGCTGCCAGTGGTGCTCTGATCTTGGAGGCCACTGTTACTGAGCTCCATCAGTTCACACCATTCAATGAGATGTCAGGAGCTGCCCAAATGGAAGCAAAGTATGTTGACTGATTTGTGGTACAAAAGGAAAACATTTTCATTTTATTAAGCTTATAGGTTTAAACGTTTCCCATGAACTACCTTTCACAGACAAATGTTGACCTTCGTTGAGATCAAGAAGGATCCAATTATTCTCCACGGTGGTAATTATGTTCACCGTGGATTCATCCGGTATCAGTTTGCCACTGAGATTCTCCAGATGCCCATTCAGCTCCTTAAGAACAGCAACGCACGTGCTCAGGTACAGTGACTCAATGACTCTATCTATTATTTGATACATAAGCCTGACAATATGTAAAGCCAAAAATGACAAAGGTTTAATACAAACACTTCATTTTAATTGTTTAGGCTGTGAAGATCCTGAATCATCTGGTCACATACAACACGGCAGAGGTCCATGAAGATGCTCCTCTTAAGTTTGTGCAGTTTATTCAGCTCCTGCGCATGGCAAAGTCTGAGACTATTGATGCCATCTGGGTTGAGTTCAAGGCCAAACCAGTTTACAGGTAATTTTTCAAAATAATTTTTTTTCTGGGACAATTGCTCAAACAAAGACACAATGACAGAAATACTTTTTTTTTTCAGACACTGGATCCTGGATGCTGTCCCCTACATCGGAAGTTCAGTGTCTGTGAGATTCATCAAGGAGAAGTTTTTGGCTGGTGACATCACTATTTTTGAGGCTGTTCAGGCTGTGGTTGCCGCTGTGCATATGGTGGCTGCTGATCTGGACACTGTCAAGCTTTTTGAAGTAAGTAAATCTTTAAATGATATTTAAGCATTCTTATAGATTTCCTCATTAAGATGACTAAAAATGGTGGCATGAGGTGGTCTAGTGGTTAACACCCCTACCTTCAACACATATGTGACCCACTGCCTCGATTCAGTCTTATGTAGCAACATTTCGTGTTTAAAAAGTGAAAGTAGTAGCCTAAAATAGGGAAAAGCTCCAGGTAAAAATACACTTTATCTAGTCCTTGGCCTATATCCTAATCTGACTTTGAAAGTGTCCGGATAAAAATATTTTATAAATATTTTATAATTATACATTATGCTTACCCAGACACTTGTCCAAAACTGATGGGTCATGTGAAATAAATTCTATAACCACCCCCAGCCACATGTAGCTAAGTGGATGGTTACTATTGTCTGGATATGTACACATGTTCATGAAATACAATTGATGGCCGTAATCAGCAATTGCAAGTGGCTTTCTGAGATGCAAATAATATTACTACAGAGATCATACACGTGCCGTTAGCTAGCAAGCTAACATTTGCTAGCTAGCTAACAGTACGCTTTAACTTGCAATGAATATGACTTTCTGACAAAATTTGAAACGTATAATATCTGAGAATGTAGCTACACTCTTACCAGTATACATGGATGAATACTTCATGGCAGCGTGTCTTTTCTGTTTGGTTTGTAGCAAGCTACAGCTTGTTTGGCCCGTTGTTGTGCAGAAAGTAGTCCATCACAACTTTTCCGCACTAATCTTTGTCAATAGCACCTAATAATTTCTGGGCAACAATGTTGTTGAGCGCAGTAGCAACACATTTGCAGATCTCCATGGCTAGCATTATATCTTTCAAAAAAGCCACTGTAGCAAGGAATATTGACACATACCGAGCAGCTCATGTTATAGACAGAAGTGTGCTACATATCAGACCAACACAAACTCATCTCTCGGCATGTACAGCCCATTCATTAGCCCATTCATTATCTCAGCCAATCATGGCTAGCGGGAAGATATTTTTCCATGGCTAAACCAACTAGGCTCCTAATTTAACAATTGTATTCATATTTACAGATGGCATACAAGTTTGTTATGAAGGCACATGACAGTTCACATGTTCCAGGAGGCATTTCTGAAAGAAAAAAATGCAAATGCCTCTCCTGTGAAGTAGTGACGTGCGACATACGCCTAGCTTTTTGAAGCTGGTCACATATGTGCTCGTGACCGTCTGGTTGCGAATCCTGGACCCACTTTACTCCTTCTACACTGTCCTATCTCTTCAATATTTTGTAAGAAATGATATAAAGATGACTCAAAACAATACCTTTTTCACCACCAGAGCCTAGCTTTAAACCACAAGATTCAGACACACCCAGTTCTACGTGAGATCGCCATGCTTGGTTATGGTACCATGGTTTCCAAATACTGTGTTGAATATCCCAACTGCCATGCTGAACTTGTGAAGGTAAACTGGATGTATTTTCCTATAATCAATTTACATTTGAGTCACTTAGCAGATGCTCTTACGATAGCTAGGTGAGATAACAACATATCACAATCGTATCAAGTACATTTTCCCTCAAAAAGATTTATCAGCAAAGTCAGTGCTAGTGGGATACTCTTCAAAGAGGTAGGGTTTCAGACATTTTCGAAAGATGTCATCTCACGTATATGATGATCTACTGATTGAGGTTATTCAAACATATGTACTGTACATGTCTTCCCACAGCCCATCCACGAACTTGCTGTTGAGGCTGTTGCTAATAGGAAATTTGAGGAACTCTCCATGCTTCTTAAAGTTCTGGGTAATGCTGGCCATCCTGCTAGCATTAAACCAATCACAAAACTCCTGCCCGTGTTTGGAACTGCAGCTGCTGCTCTGCCCCTGAGAGTCCAGGCTGATGCAGTCTTGGCCCTGAGGAACATTGCTAAGAGGGAGCCTAGAATGGTGAGTACAGTCCCTCCATTAAATTGCAAATGACAACATCATCATTCTCATTGGCAAAGTCCATTCAAATCTCTGCATTATTGTTGTGAATTAGGTCCAGGAAGTTGCTGTGCAGTTGTTCATGGACAAGGCTCTCCACCCAGAGCTCCGCATGCTTGCCTGCATTGTTCTGTTTGAGACAAAGCCCCCAATGGGCCTGGTGATTACTTTAGCTAACATTCTGAAAACAGAGGAAAATCTGCAGGTGGCTAGCTTCACCTACTCTCACATGAAGTCCCTGACCAGGAGCACTGTCCCTGACTTTGCCTCAGTGTAAGAGCACTCTTTCACCTTTACATGTCATTATATCTCTCTCAATTTCTTTGGAATCAGGTTGAATAACATAGGTACTATTCCTTCATTTTAGTGCTGCTGCCTGCAATGTTGCTGTCAAGATGCTCAGCAACAAATTTAGAAGATTGGGCTGCTACTTCAGTAAAGCCCTCCACCTGGATGCCTATAGCAGTAAGGAACTGTCCACAAGCAAGCCCCTAGCCTCCATATATCTTCCTTGGCTTGCAATGACTGACCCATAGCATCATTCACTAAATATCAACAAAGTCAATCAATAACAGTCATTTTTCCCCATCTTAAAGGTCCCCAGAGGATTGGTGCTGCTGCCAGTGCTTTCTACATCAACGATGCTGCCACCATTTTCCCCAGAACCGTCGTGGGCAAAGCTCGCACCTACTTTGCTGGAGCAGCTGCTGATGTTCTTGAGGTAAAGGTGTTTTTTCAAAGTTCGTTGAAATGATAATGATTGAGTACATTTTAAACACTTTTTAACTGTTCAAGCTTAATGTCTGCCCCTTAGGTTGGAGTGAGATCTGTAGGAATCCAGGAGGCTCTTCTGAAAATCCCCACAGATCCTGAAAATGTTGACAGAATCACCAAGATGAAGCGTGTCATTAAGGCTGTAAGTATCAACGATCACTACGTTACACATTTATCTTAAATTGCTTCAATCCCTGTAGATTTTTTAATTAAATTGATCAATCAGGTTTGTTTTACTCGTCTATCCACAGCTGTCTGACTGGAGGTCCCTAACCACAAGCAAGCCCCTAGCCTCCATATATGTGAAGTTCTTTGGACAGGAAATTGCCTTTGCCAACATCGACAAGTCCTTCATCGATCAGGCACTTCAGGTACAACAAATGATATAACTTAATAGTCTCCAAAAGTATTCATAAAACATTCACAGTTGAGGGACAAAACAGCTAAACCTAATATTATCCCACAGCTTGCCAACAGTCCTTCTGCACACGCTTTGGGAAAAAAGGCCTTGAAGGCACTGTTGGCTGGAGCAACTTTCCAGTGTGCTAAGCCCCTGCTGGCTGCAGAGGTGCGTCGCATCTTCCCCACCGTTCTTGGTTTGCCCATGGAGCTCAGTTTCTACACTGCTGCTGTCGCTAAAGCAGACCTCAATGGTAACTATATCATAATAGTTCTTGCTAAGTAATTAGTAGTTCTTCCCTGGATCTCTGATCTCCCATATGAATGTGCTTTTATCTTTATGTTCATAGTCCGTGCCACTCTGAAACCTGCTCTGCCTGAAACCTTCCATGTTGCCCAGCTATTGAAAACAAACATTCAGCTACATGCCGAAGTTAGACCAAGGTAAGTATAAGACCAATATTTTCTGATGACATCATTAGTACCACAAATATTGGTAAATTTAACAAATGTCTCCTCTTCCTGTAGCATTGTCATGCATACATTTGCTGTGATGGGAGTGAACACTGCATTCATCCAGGCTGCTATTATTGCAAGAGCTAAGGTCCACACAATTGTCCCTGCAAAATTGTCAGCAGAGCTTGACATCGCTCATGGCAACTTCAAGATTGAAGCTTTACCTGTTTCCGCTCCTGAGTATATTGTTGCCACACAGTAAGGGCAATCTTTTTCTTGATCAGAAAAGAGGATGTAATAGCTGTTTACATTAAGTTCATATTTTTTTAACACGGCTGCCGCACTACAGTTTTCTTGAGATCTATGTTCCTTCAAACAGCATTGAGACCTTTGCTGTGGCAAGAAATGTGGAGGATGTCCCAGCTGAGAGAATAACTCCCATGATTCCTGCCCAAGGAGTAGCAAGAAGCGCACAGCAGTCCAGGGAGAAGTTTACATCTATGATTGCAGCCTCTGCTGCCTCTTTTGCTGGAAGTTTGGTGAGTTTGTATGAAATACTTGTTCAAAACTAAATTCACACAAGAATTGCCAATCAGAAATTATTAACCACAGACCCCAGACATTTGATACATTTTGTGAATTTATATAATTTTTTCAGTCAAGATCTTCCGAGATCATCTATTCTGATTCGCCATCCAAGTTCAAGCCCATCACACGGATTGAGGAGACAATCTGTGTCGAAAGGCTTGGAGTCAATGCATGCTTTGAATTTGATTCTGAGAATGCTGCCTTCATCAGAAACACTCTTTTCTACAAAATGATTGGAAAGCATTCAGTCCTTATTTCTGCGAAACCATGTAAGCATTAATTTGGTAATAAGCAAAATTCAGCATATACTTGCAACAATTTGTTTAGCTATTTCTAATGCATTCCATTTTTAGCAGCATCTGAACCCGCCATCGAGAGGCTGGAGTTTGAAGTGCAAGTTGGACCCAAGGCTGCAGAAAAGATGATCAAAGTCATCACCATGAACGAAGAGGACGAAGCTCCAGAGGGAAAAACTGTACTGTTGAAGCTCAAGAAAATTCTGGTGCCTGATCTGAAGAATTCCTCCAGTTCCAGCAGCTCTCGTTCCAGCAGCTCTCGCTCTAGTAGTTCCCGCTCTAGCAGCAGCTCTTCCAGCTCCTCCAGCGCTCGCCTCTCCAAGGTAAGGCTACTGTTTCTCACAAAACTCTTTGAGTCAGATATTTATGGAGGTGACAAACAAGGCACACACTTGTTGCAAACATACATAGATGTTAAAAATGTGAAGAGAATTTATTGAATGTAATGTTATTTTTACCCAAATAGCCTTACGGCCCCAACGACGACAACCCCAACGACCGCAAATTCAACAGGTATCACAAGGTACAATATTGAGGAATTTTCATCTACGGTATGGTTTACAAAAATAAATGTTTGTAGAAAAGTATTTCCGTAAATACCCTGATGATTTGTTTTACTGTTTGTTTGCAGGACTCTCAAGCCACCTCCAATATAATCTCCAGAAGCAAGAGCAGTGCCTCTAGCTTCCATGCCATCTACAAGCAGGTGACACTTCACCATCATAACTTGAGTCAAGATAATCATCTCTTTCATTGTGTGCCATTGGGAGAGAGCGCAGAGATCAATTAAGCTTTAAAATGTGTTTCTCTTCTCAGGCCAAATTCCTTGGCAATACTCTCGCCCCTAAGGTGACCATCCTCTTCCGTTTAGTGAGAGCTGACGATAAGAATGAGGGATACCAGGTTACTGCTTACTTGAACAAAGCTACTTCCAGACTGCAGATCATTCTGGCTGCCCTTGAGGAGAACGACAACTGGAAACTGTGTGCTGATGGTGTTCTGCTCAGCAAACGCAAAGTCACTGTAAGATCAAATATCTTGTAAATAGTGCTACAATATAAGTTTTCTGATCGTTTTTTATTGTTTAGGTTGTACTGTGGGTAGCAATAATCACTATTGTATACTAAAAAAAATGTACACTTTATTTTGTTCTCCTAATTAGGCCAAGATTGCTTGGGGTGCAGAGTGCAAGGAATATAACACCTTTATCACTGCTGAGACTGGTCTTGTTGGTCCAAGCCCTGCAGTTCGTCTGAGGTTGTCTTGGGACAGACTCCCCAAGGTTCCCAAGGCTGTTTGGCACTATGTTAGGATGTACGGTTACTCATTTGTAATTTACTAGTGATAGCTGAATAATGTTACAGAACAAATCAAGAACAACTTCTGATTTGTGTAACCTTTTCTCTTCTAGCGTGTCTGAATACATCCCTGCGTACATCCCATCTTACCTGGCTGAATTGGTTCCAATGCAAAAAAACAAAAATAGTGAGAAACAGATTCAATTGACTATGATTGCAACATCTAAAACGACCCTGGATGTCATTCTGAAAGCACCCAAGGTGAGGAACATTGTTTTTCCCACAATAGCATTTTCTGCTGTTTTATTTCCCCAGACTTCTCTTCTTGGTTGACTGTTTCTGATGAGGATTTGTGTATCTAAATCACAGATGACACTGTATACACTGGGTGTGACCCTCCCCTGTTCTCTGCCCATTGGGTCTGTGACTGATCTTACTCCCTTTGATGACAACATTGTTAACAAAATCCACTACTTGTTTTCTGAAGTCAACGCAGGTAAGCAGAAACAATAAAAAAACTAAAAAACAAAACAATGTCACAGTAAATGGAAACATAAAAAAAGGCAAGGAAGGTATAAATTAACACTATTGTTTTCCAGTTCAATGTAGCATGGTCAAAGACACATTGACCACATTTAACAACAAGGAGTACAAGACCGAGATGCCTCTCTCTTGCTATCAAGTTTTGGCTCAGGATTGCACCATGGAGCTCAAATTCATGGTTCTGCTGAAGAAGGATCACGCATCTGACCAAAACCACATCAATGTGAAAATCTCTGACATGTGAGTATTGTTTTAGAAAACAATTGCTTTTGACACAAATATATTTCTTAGTTCCATCAATAACATAATGTATGAAATGTTATCTTTGACACTTCCAGTGATATCGACCTGTACACTGAGGACAATGATGTGATAGTGAAGGTCAATGGAATGGAAATTTCCAACGACAACCTCCCATACCAGGACCCCTCAGGTTTCTCATGCTCCTTCAACTTTATTTATCAACATCACAATAACTAGAATAATCCAATGTACTGCAGTAATAAGATAATAGAAAATGGCCTCATCCATAAACTACAACATTGTTGATTTTCTTGCCTAAGGTTCTATCAAGATCAAACGGAAGGGTGAAGGCGTGTCTCTCTATGCCCCAAGCCACGGTCTCCAAGAAGTCTACTTTGATAAGGAGTCATGGAAGGTGTTTGGAATCTTATGTCATAATATCAATAATACTGTATCATTCAATTTATGATTAGCATATTACTTGTTTAAAGGGTACTAAAACATAAGCTACAGTCGTTCTAAGTTGTTGTATGATTTTGGCACTCAGATTAAAGTTGTGGACTGGATGAAGGGACAGACCTGTGGACTCTGTGGAAGGGCTGATGGCGAAGACAGACAGGAGTACCGTACACCCAGTGGCCGCCTGACTAAGAGCTCAGTCAGCTTTGCCCATTCCTGGGTGCTTCCTTCTGAGAGCTGCCGTGATGAGTCTGGTAAGTCTTAGCCTACCGCTTATGCTGCATTACAAATGTCCGTTCATTTAGTTAACATATTATTACTGTACCTCTCTATCTCAGAATGCCTCATGACGTTCGAGTCTGTGAAGCTGGAGAAGCAGGTGATTGTTGATGCCGAGGAGTCCAAATGCTACTCTGTTGAGCCTGTGCTGCGCTGTCTGCCTGGATGCCTCCCAGTGAGGACCACCCCCATCACCATCGGTTTCCACTGCCTGCCCGTCGGTGAGTCTATAATGGACAACTGTTTTACTGAAGACACCATACTGTTCTGATGTATACAATAAATACTGATCTGCAGTTCCTAATTTCTTACTTTCTTTCCTATTACAGATTCCAACCTGAACCGCTCTGAAGGTCTGAGCAGCATCTATGAGAAGAGTGTGGACCTGAGAGAGAAGACAGAAGCCCATGTGGCCTGTCGCTGCTCTGAGCAGTGCATTTAGTGCTCTGGTGGAGCAGATACTGTAACTTTTATAACAGAAAATATGTCATTTCACATCACTGAGATGTAACCTACAACATTATTGAACACTCAAATTGTAATAAATCCAACTGTGCATTCAAAGATGGTCTCTAATACATTTTTCCACGTTGTCCATTTGCAAAAAGAGCCCTCTAATAAGAGAAATTTAATGGCAATCACTTTTCATGGTGAATTATGAAATAAAAAAATATATTAAAAAAAAGAAGACATCAGTGCTATGACTGTTCAGTATACCATTTCCATTGCACTGCATCTACAACAAATACAATAGCTTAGACCAATATTTTTTTGTTGTCATCACAATCAGAGAGAGAATAAAGTAGATGTCACGCGTCAAAATGTTGATTTATGACCCTATGTCCTGCTGAAGTGTGCATGCCCATATTTGGGCTTCCTGTCCGGACCTCCTGTTGGTTTGGGGGGCGTGGTTTAGGAAGTGACCATATGTTTGGTCATCCTGTTTCTCACGGCTTAGAGTGTGAAAATAGTTTTATGATGTTTTTGAATTTGTCATGCTGTTTGATGTCATTTCAAAGAGTAAGGCCCCCCCTATTTTATTGCTTATAGCCCTCCGGGGTTGTTGTCTATGAAACACGAATGTCCGGGGGTATTGGGCTTTGCAGACGCCTTATAAAGCCCCAGAACAATACATGTTTAAGACTGTACATGATAACTCCCTGAATATTAAACAAAAATGCCACCTATGCCAATTTTCGGGATGTTATGCTCGGCTTGTCATGAACCCAGTGACCAAAGCATTGAGGAAGTTCTGTGTGAAGCTCCAGAATGTTTTAAAGGATTTTTGGGTACGAGTGAGGGCCATATTTCTTACATATTCCAGCCGGAGGATTCTACGGTAAAGATATTCAACGCCAATGGCCCCAAACCACTTTATCAGGGAAAACCTGGGAGTTTTTCTCCTGCTCTGGGGATGAGAGAATGGCTAAAGATCAGGCTGGCGCTCTGTAAAATTGAACAGTCCCTGAGTGGTACAAATGTGCCAGGATATGCGTTGGAAGAACAGGTCTGCGGCCGCAGTGATCTGAAGGCCCTAAGAATCGCTTCAATGGCCTATAGCCCAGACAACAAAGTGACAATTTTAGCCTGTGAAGTTTATGATGGTGCTAATGCTACAAAGTCTGTCAATTCTCCTGTATCTTCCAGAGCATGCAAAGATGTAAACTTTTTTATTCCTGTGTTTAGTTTTAAATGGTTGGATTATCCGATTTTCATAACACTTATGAATAAGCTGGACAGTCTCTTCCAAAATCGTGAACAGTTAAAGCGCTGGCCTCGGCTGTCCTTGAGACATAGCCAGGACCTAAAGGCCCGACGTATTATCTACCCCTGGAGTGAAAACTTACGGAGTTTTGATGGACCTTGCAAGAGAGCCAGGCATTTAGATGGTGACTTGGACACGGATAATGGGGGTTGGCTACACCAGACCCCTGGATCTGTAAGAAAGGCCTCGTAAAATACCTTAATTATGAACGGTTATAAAATGTATGTACTAAATATTTTGAATGAAATAAAAGATGGTTTTAAAAGCAGAATCTCACCATGTCATGAACTCTCTAGTTTGTTCACTCTTAGCGCAGTCTGTCCCTGAGAAAAAACTTTCGGAAAAAGCCATGTGCAAGCGTGTGTGTGCGTGCGTGTGCTGGAGTGTATGTGTATGTGTGTTTCAAAACAAAGAAAAAGCGGAGGGGTGTGTGTTCAAAAAAGCCCATGCGGCTGCGCTCAAGGCTCTCTCTCTCTCTCTCTCTCTCTCTCTCTCTCTCTCTCTCTCTATGCAGGGGTCGTTTGAAACCAAGGTTTACAATATCCTACAAAACAGATGCCTCCATCCAACAAAAAGTTTGTCTGTGTCTTACGCATCATAAACACAAATGCCTTTCAAAACATAATTTAGGTTTTAGGGTCTAAAACAGAGGCTGTAGGGTCTAAAAAGTCAATCAGTCCAGCGTTGTCTAGAACTCCCACCCCCAGGGCTTGAAACGTACATAGGGGGTCTATTTCCCGGAGGTTGTAGAATATCAAAAAGGGTAATAAGGTTTAGCCACACCAATCCCTTTGTTTGAACCAAATACCTTAGGAGTCAAATATATCTGGGGTATAGCCTGAAAAAAACGTCAACCCTATGCTATGTAAAATCATTCCGTACTTTCTCTAGTTAGGGGGACAAACGCTATTGACAACAGGGCCACTGTTAGCAGTGTTTTAGCTCCGCTACAAACCTACCCTACAGCACCCCCAAGAATCGTTATCGGACTGACCCGTTAAAAATAGCATCTTGGAAAACCTCCTAATGGATCTTTCTGAAGGTGAGTTCTTGAAATAAATATATATATATATGTTGTATATTAGATTTGGCTGTTGTGGGGAATTGTTTGAACATTGTGTATGTTATAGCAATATTAAACATGCATTAGGGCCTGTATTCTTAACGTATAACATTTCAATATTATATAAAGTGATTAGAGCTTTAATATTGTCGAATGTTTTGTAGATTCTGAAACATTCACGCAGATCCTCAGAGGTATAACTGAGCTCGAACCGTCTGTTGGTTCTCCGGAACAAATTGCCTGCATCCAAACGCCGTCCCATTATTGTAGACGTGAGTAAGGTCCAAGAATTCCATACATTAAGGGACATCTAGTACGGGAGCCGTATGATCGGTGAAGATTCTCCCATTGGAAATGTACGGTCCCTTACCTGACGTCCGACTTCGTCTCGGAAAATCGCGGACGGCGTCGGGCCGAGGGCGGGGGGGAGCTCTTTTGGGAAGTCATCTCAGAAATCGTTTCGGACGTTCGGTCGCTGTTTTATAAAAATAACAAATTTTTGACTTGCACTCCGCATTCTCGAAAATTCCCACAAGGGGGAAAATAAATCATATTGCAGGCGCACGAACACGGGGCAAACGAGCGCGGCCTTTTCTCCTAAACGGAAAATATTTCGAAGACGAAACTCGGCGAGCGTAGGTTTGGAGTAAAGGGAAGTTGGCCCCGAACAAGATGGCGTCGAGGCTTCGGCGCTTTTTGAGTTATGGCCATTTTGCTGGGATCAAAGGTCAAAAACGAAAAGTAGGGTGCAATTTGACCGCTTCACGTCAAAGTACATAAGCATACGGTGTCAGGAAAAAAAAAACTGCCGTTTATCTATCGTAATTTAAGAGAAATAGTACATTGTCCATTTGGTGATGTTCACGAAGAGGAATTTTTTTTTCAAAAAAATCACAGATCCAGTTGCAGTGTGTTCAGACGTACATTTTTAAAGCGGGAGTTCTGTGATTTTATGTGATTTTATGAAGTAACACACACTCATTTAACCCTCTGTTAATAAGTCAGTTCTTAACATAAAGACTTAAAACTCAATATTAAATAAGAGCCTACCCCAAGGAGGGTATGTGTTCACGTTCAGCTTCCTATGTCAACTGGAAGTACCTTAAAATGGTGCACAGGGTCAGGTTTGAAGGGTAATAAAGGTCAGATCTTTTCAAAACTTCACTTGTGTGATTAGACAACCCTCATGAACTGTAATCAGTCATTTTTCCCAACAGATGTCAAAGAAAAGCTCTCTCACACAAACACACACACACAAAAAGGAAGGATGGAGTGAAAAAGTACGGTGCTTAAAGACACACAAAGCCGACAATGGCATGACCATTATCTCTAGGCCGTGCCGAGTTCAACGAGATGCCCCGCTTGACCGTAGCTCATTCGGTCTGGCCACAGCGACAGTGACAAGAAGAGAGAGCAAAATGACCTTTTGACCTCAATGTCAATTTCATTTGCTTTTGGGAGACAGAGAGAGACAGATTTTGAATTTGAAAGAATTTGAAAACAAATCCAATTTTGATAAACTCCCATATCTACTGGGTGAAATTCCACAGTGTGCCATCACAGCAGCAAGATTTGTGACCTGTTGCCACAAGAAAAGGGCAACCAGTGAAGAACAAACACCATTGTAAATACAACCCATATTTATGCTTATTTATTTTAACTTGTGTGCTTTAACCATTTGTACATTGTTACAACACTGTATATATATAATATGACATTTGTAATGTCTTTCTTGTTTTGAAACTTCTGTATGTGTAATGTTTACTGTTAATTTGTATTGTTTATTTCACTTTTGTGTATTATCTACCTCACTTGCTTTGGCAATGTTAACACATGTTTCCCATGCCAATAAAGCCCCTTGAATTGAATTGAAATTGAGAGAACCGTTAAGGTTAGAAACACAATTTCACCTCAGGAATGTTCTTAAGGTCCTCCCGATCTGTGCAAGCCTAACCATGACCTTGTGGCATTAACCCTTAACAGTGAAAACAGGTTTTTACATCTCACAGTTTACATTGACATATCTCTCCATAGGAATACATTGACTGCACCTCCAAATTCAACCTGAAGCCTATGTGGGTTATGAAGGTCTTAGGAACCTGTCTTTGATGTCAGTCCATCAGGCCACCATGAGGTCTACCTGTGTCAATTCTAAGCTTCCTGGAGCAACCGGAAGTGATTAAATTCACCCTAAAAGTGTTTTGATTTACATAGCCTGCAATTGTGAAAATCACTGCATTCAAACCTGTGTAGATCAGTCAATTTTTAACATACAGACTTAAAATTCAGGATTCTGTAACAGCATACTCCATTCAAGATATGTGTTTAATTATAGCTTCCTGTGACCACCAGAAGTGCCTTAAGATGGTGTCATAGATGCAGTATTGAAGGGTTAAAAGGTCAGAACTTTTCAAAACTTCATATATGTGATTAGACAACCCTCATGAAGTGTAGATCAGTCATTTCTCCCAAAAGATGTCAAAGAAAAGCTCTCAAACACACACACAGCAGGGATGGAGTGAAAAAGTACGGTGCTTAAAGACACACAAAGCCTGCAACGGTATTACTATTATCTCCAGGCCGTGCCGAGTTCAACGAGATGCCCCGCTTGACCGTAGCTCGTTCGGTCTGAGCGCAGCGACCGTTACAAGAAGACGGACACAAATGACCTTTTGACCTCAATGTCAATTTTATTTGCTTTTGGGAGACAGAGAGAGAACCGTTAAGGTTAGAAACACAATTTCACCTCAGGAATGTTCTTAAGGTCCTCCCGATCTGTGCAAGCCTAACCTTGACCTTGTGGCATTAACCCTTACCAGTTAAAAGAAGGTGTTTACATCAAACAATTTACAATGACATGTTGCCCCATAGGAATACATTGACTGCACCTCTCAATTCAACCTGAAGCCTATGTGGGTTATGAATGTCTTATGAACCTGTCTTTGATATCAGTCCATCAGGCCACCATGAGGTCTACCTGTGTCGATTCTAAGCTTCCTGGAGCAACCGGAAGTAGTTAAATCACCCTAAAAGTGTTTGCCATAGCCAACCTGCAGTTTGAGAGAAATAGTGCATTCAGCCCTATGTAAATCAGTCAATTTTTAACATACAGACTTAAAACTCAGGATTCTGTAACAGCATACTCCAGTGAGTGTATGTGTTTATTTATAGCTTCCTGTGACACCCGGAAGTGCCATAACTGGTGTCAAATGGGCTGTTTCGAAGGGTTAAAAATGTCAAATCTTTCCAAAACTTCATATATGTGAATAGACAACCCTCATGAACTGTAAATCAGTCCTTCATCCCATCAGATTAAAAAAAAATAAAAAAACACACCGACACAGAAATGATGGAGGGACACACTGAGGGGCTAAGAGGCAGACAGTGCCTGTAGTAGTTACTTTTGTTCCAACTTTTAAAGAACCGTCAGACCTAGAGTTCTGAAAATTTACAAACCTGTTCTAGACCTCAGGTCGATTGTGCACAGTGAATTATGTGGCTCTAGAAGGTTCTCGGATTGATAAAAAGCCTCGTGTATTTGCCATGTTTTCAATTCATTTTGACCTCAACGAAACGGACGACATTTAGAAAAGTCCCAGAGTCTCAAGACTAGGTGCATTGAAACCGGCTCGGCCCATAGAGACAGACCCCAACAAGCCTGTTTGATTGCTCATTCAAGGACCCCGTAGCAAGGCAATGAAAAAAGTGGAATTTCAGCACCAATTAGGGTTTTGCTCGGGCACCGAATGACCTATCGAGCCGAAACTTGGGATTCGAGGTCGCCTCACATAGGGCTAAACATAATGGGTGAACTGGACCCGCAGCTAGAACATAACTACGTATTATTTGTTTTATTATGGTTTAAATAGAAGGCGCTGTGAATTTTGGGCCTGCTCTGAAATATGTTATAGTTGGCATCTAAAGGAGTTGGAAAAAGTGAGTTTGGAGTCAGATGGTATCAGTTTGGTGTCTGAAAATATCTATTTGACTGATGGACACTGACTTGCTCGTTGACTTTTGTACATTTGCAATATGTTTCAACGGGGAGGTACCATGAGGAAAAAGCGACACGATGAAATTTCACGAAACGAGCGATGGAGAGGAACCACTATCACTGCCCGGCCATCCTGAGGTCATCAGACCGTTGACTTTTGCATTTGTAAAGTATTTAAAGAATGCCCGTTAGATTTGCAATATGATTCAACATCACATCATATTGCAAATGCCCGTTATATTTGCAATATGATGTGATGTTGAATCATATTGCAAATGTAACGTGCATTCTTTAAATACTTTAGAAATACAAAAGTCAACGTCCTGATGACCTCAGGATGGCCGGGCAGTGATAGTGGTTCCTCTCCATCGCTCGTTTCGTGAAATTTCATCATGCCGCTTTTTCCTCATGGTACCTCCCTGTTGAAACATATTGCAAATGGACAAAAGTCAGCTAGCAAGTCAACTAGCAAGTGTCAACAAAAGTCAACTAGCAAGTGTCCATCAGTCAATTACATCTTTTCAGACACCAAACTGATACCATCTGACTCCAAACTCACTTTTTCCAACTCCTTTAGAAGCCAACTGTCAAATATTTCAGAGCAGGCCCAAAGTTCACAGCGCCTTCCATGAATGCCCCGCTTGACCGTAGCTCGCTCGGTCTGGGCGCAGCGACCGTTACAAGAAGATGGTCCCAAATGACCCTTTGACCTCAATGTCAGTTTTATTTGCTTTTGGGAGACAGCGAGAGAACCGTTAAGGTTAGAAACCCAATTTGACCTCAGGAATGTTCTTAAGGTCCTCCCGATCTGTGCAAGCCTAACCTTGACCTTGTGGCATTAACCCTTAACAGTTAAAAGAAGGTGTTTACATCAAACAGTTTACAATGACATTTCGCCCCATAGGAATACATTGACTGCTCCTCTAAATTCAACCTGAAGCCTATGTGGGTAATGAAGGTCTTATGAACCTGTCTTTGATAACAATCCATCGGGCCTCTATGAGGTCTACCTGTGTTGATTTTAAGCTACCTGGACCAACCGGAAGTGGTTAAAACCACCCTAAAATGTGTCCTGATATACATGACTTGCAATTTTGAAAATCACTGCATTCAACCCTATGTAGATCAGTCAATTCTTAACGTATAGACTTCAAACTCAAGATTCTGTAACAGCATACCCCTATCAAGATATGTGTTTACCTATAGCTTCCTGTGCCAACCGGAAGTGCCTTAAAATGGTGTCATGGGTGCTGTTTCGAAGGGATAAAAGGTCAGAACTTTTCAAAACTTCATTTGTGTGATTAGGTAACCCTCATGAACTGTAAATCAGTCATTTCTCTAAACAGATGTCAAAGAAAAGCTCTCACACACACACACAGCAGGGATGGAGTGAAAAAGTACGGTGCTTAAAGATACACAAAGCCGACAATGGCATGACCATTATCTCTAGGCCGTGCCGAGTTCAACGAGATGCCCCGCTTGACCGTAGCTCATTCGGTCTGGCCACAGCGACAGTGACAAGAAGACAGAGCAAAATGACCTTTTGACCTCAATGTCAATTTCATTTGCTTTTGGGAGACAGAGAGAGAACCGTTAAGGTTAGAAACACAATTTGACCTCAGGAATGTTCTTAAGGTCCTCCCAATCTGTACAAGCCTAACCATGACCTTGTGGCATTAACCCTTAACAGTGAAAACAGGTTTTTACATCTCACAGTTTACATTGACATCTCTCTCCATAGGAGTACATTGACTGCACCTCCAAATTCAACCTGAAGCCTATGTGGGTTATGAATGTCTTATGAACCTGTCTTTGATGTCAGTCCATCAGGCCACCATAAGGTCTACCTGTGTCGATTCTAAGCTTCATGGAGCAACCGGAAGTGGTTAAAACCACCCTAAAAGTGTTTGCAATACCCAACCTGCAGTTTGAGAGAAATAGTGCATTCAGCCCTATGTAAATCACTGAGTTCTTAACGTATAGACTTAAAACTCAGGATTCTGTAAAAGCCTACTCCAATGAGGATATGTGTTAACGTTCAGCTTCCTGTGCAAACCGGAAGTGCCATAATTGGTGTCAAAAGAGCTGTTTCGAAGGGTTAAAAAAGTCAAATCTTTCCAAAACTTCATATTTGTGATTAGGCAACCCTCCTGAACTGTAAATCAGTCATTAGTCCCATCAGATTTCAAAGAAAAATTTACACACCCAAACAGAAATGATGGAGGGACACATTGAGGGGCTAAGAGGCAGACAGTGCCTGTGGTAGTTACTTTTGTTCCAACTTTTAAAGAACCGTCAGACCTAGAGTTCTGAAAATTTACAAACCTGTTCTAGACCTCAGGTCGATTGTGCACAGTGAATTATGTGGCTCCAGAAGGTTCTCGGATCGATAAAAAGCATTGTGTATTTGCCATGTTTTCAATTCATTTTGACCTCAACGAAACGGACGACCTTTAGAAAAGTCCCAGAGTCTCAAGACTAGGTGCATTGAAACCGGCTCGGCCCATAGAGACAAACCCCAACAAGCCTGTTCGATTTTGTATTTCTAAAGTATTTAAAGTATTTAAAGAATGCACGTTAAATTTGCAATATGATTCAACACATCATATTGCAAAAGTAACAGTGTGTGTTATGTTTGCAATATGATTCAACACATCATATTGCAAACGTAACAGTGTGTGTTACTTTTGCAATATGATGTGTTGAATCATATTGCAAACATAACAGTGTGTGTTACTTTTGCAATATGATGTGTTGAATCATATTGCAAATTTAACGTGCATTCTTTAAATAAACCCTATGTGGGTTATGAATGTCTTATGAACCTGTCTTTGATAACAATCCATCAAGCCACTATGAGGTCTACCTGTGTTGATTCTAAGCTTCCTGGAGCAACCGGGAAGTGATAAAATCACCCTAAAAGTGTTTTGCCATACCCAACCAGCAGTTTGTGATATATAGTGCATTCAACCCTGTGTAAATCAGTCAGTTCTTAACGTATAGACTTAAAACTCAGGATTCCGTAAAAGCATACCCCGATCAGGATACGTCTTTACCTATAGCTTCCTGTGCCAACCGGAAGTGCCTTAAAATGGGGTCATAGGTGCTGTTTCGAAGGGTTAAAAAAGTCAGATCTTTCCAAAACTTTAAGTGTGTGATTAGGCAACCTTCATGAACTGTAAATCAGTTATTTCTCTAAACAGATGTCAAAGAAAAGCTCTCACACACACACACAAGTCCAAACTGTTCGTGCACCTGGTATTTTTTTTAGGTTACCAGGTGCCCTGTTTCAAGACGGTTGAAATTGCTTTTAGGGGGCATCCAGACTTCCATACCCGCTCTGGGAGCACTATTCTACGGACAAAAATCAATGGGTGTTGGCCTGAGGGATTTATGGAGGTTTTCCAAAAAAGTCAGAAAATATTCTGGGTTTTTTTCTGAAAAATATTTTATGTTTTTTATTCTCGAGTCAATGGCCTGAGTGATTTATGGAGTTTTTCCAAAAAACTCGAAAAATATTCTAAGTCCAAACTTTTCGTGCACCTGGTATTTTTTTTAGGTTACCAGGTGCCCTGTTTCAAGACGGTTGAAATTGCTTTTAGGGGGCATCCAGACTTCCATACCCGCTCTGGGAGCACTATTCTACGGACAAAAATCAATGGGTGTTGGCCTGAGTGATTTATGGAGGTTTTCCAAAAAAGTCAGAAAATATTCTGTTTTTTTTTCTGAAAAATATTTTATGTTTTTTATTCTCGAGTCAATGGGGTCTGGTCCTGAGTGATTTAAGGAGGTTTCCAAAAAAAGTTTAAAAAAAAAATATTTTTAATGTTTTCATGTCATTTTTCAAAATGGTTTTAAATGCTTTTAGGTGTCATCCAGACGTCCATGGGAGCACTATACTACGGCCCCAAATCAATGGGTGCTGGCCTGAGTGATTTATGGAGGTTTGGGGGGTGATAAGTACAAGTAAACATTTATAAAAAATGATAATAGTAAAATGTGACTAAAGTATTTTCATACAGTTCTTATACATGTGTAATTGACATAAAAATCGAAAGAATTTCGAAAAATGGTCCAGAAAGCACTTTTTAAAGGGGGTGATACGTTTTTTCCAAATATTTGACATTTTTGACTTTTGACTTTTGACTTCCTATGAAATCACATTCCAAATGGACAAAACATATTCCTTAAGTCAAAATAAAAATGTCCAAAAAATTATGTTAATAAAATTTGACAAAAGTATTTTCATACAGTTCTTACACATGTGTAATTGACATAAAAATCGAAAGAATTTCGAAAAACGAACCAGAAAGCACTTTTTTAAAGGGGGTGATACGTTTTTTCCAAATTTTTGACATTTTTGACTTTAGACTTTTGACTTCCTAAGAAATCACATTCCAAATGCACAAAACATATTCCTTAAGTCCAAATAAAAATGTCAAAAAAATTATGTTAAATAAAATTTGACAAAAGTATTTTCATACAGTTCTTACACATGTGTAATTGACATAAAAATCGAAAGAATTTCGAAAAACGGTCCAGAAAGCACTTTTTTAAGGGGGTGATAAGTTTTTGCCAAAACTTTCAAAATTTCAAAATTTGGCTCTGGGGTCTTGACTTGCGTTACAGTAAGCCTATGAAAAATTAAGATGGAACTCACTCGCCCACTATAGGATTTTTGGGGTGTTACACAGCTCATTTACAATATGGCATTTGCCACCAACTTTGGACGAAACACAGCCGGATGCAATGTGAAATCCCACACAATTCCATCGTGTGTATGGTCCGCTCTCTGCCAATAAGTTGCCATGTTATTTTGTACAATTGAGGGGGGAGTTCCCTTACATACATAAGAATATTTATACCTTAAAACCTGTTGAGGCTTGGGGTGCCGCTAGCGCCACACCTCCCACATTCCACTGAAAAGGCAGAGCGGCAAATTCAAAAAAACATTTTTTTTAAATATTTAACTTTTACACATTAACAAGTCCAATACAGCATATGAAAGGCAGACATCTTGTGAATCTAACCACCATGTTCGATTTTTAAAATGTTTTACAGGGAAGACAAAATATGTAAATCTATTAGCTAACCACGTCAGCAAAAGAGAGCACTTTTCTAACTGCATCAGTTTTTTACTCCGTCACTAGCTATCACTAATTCGACCAAATGAAGATATATATAGCCACTAACCAAGAAACAACTTCATAAGATCACAGTCTGATAACATATTTATTGTATAGCATTTATTTTTTTTGAAAAATGTGTATATTTATGGTATAAATCATAAATTACATTTCAGCTACAATCAGAAAGCAGCCATAACATTTACAGACACCAACATCAAATACCTAATTACTCCTCATAAAACATTTCTGAGAAATACATACTGTGCAGCAATTGAAAAACAGGATTCTTGTGATTCCAGACAATATTTCCGATTTATTAAATGTTTTACATCGAAAACTAAATGTAGTGCTAAATTAGCATAGCCACGCCAGACAGACACACTTGGGCGCGCGCGACCAGTTGACATGCACGACAGATATATGAAATAACATTATAAATTTGGTCTTACTTTGGCTGATCTTTCATCAGAATGTTGATCAAGTTGTCCTTAGTCCAGAAGAGTCGTTCAATCCCTTCAGAATGGCAACTTTCCATCTTCATTTAGCAGGGGTACTCGTCGAGTGGCACGGAACTCTCCAACGTAAACAAAATAAACATTACGGAACACGGCAAAACTCCCGAAAAAATTCAAATAATCTGATTAAACTATATTGAAAAAACATACATTACGATGACATGGTCTCATTTATCAAATCAAATCCGAGCTGGAGATAGTTCACATCCGAAACGGCAGCAAAACAAAACATGATATCTCTCCCAAGTCGCACGCTTCTGACTTCCTGAAATTGACGGTCACGTCAAAGAAATAGGTCTTATTTCACGTCAGAACAAGATAAACGCATGATTTCTCCTCTGACGTACTCTTGACACCCAGAGGAAGGCGTACGAGGTGTGTTTCGGGTCATAAGTGGCATGACCATGTATAGGCAGAGCGTTGAAGCGAGCATAAACATCTTGCATTTTACTTCCTGGTCGGGGAAAGTGCTGCCAAAGGACTTGTGTTCCACTCAGAGAAAAAATTAAAACGGTTTTAGAAACTTGAGACTCTTTTCTATCCAATACTATTAACAATATGCATATTGTAAGAGCAGAAATTGATTAAAAGGCCGTTTGAAAATTTGCGCATATTTTCCAGTTTTTCCAATTCGCCCCCCTCAAACACGCCGAGAACCGAGGCTTTAAACAACCTGTCAACTCCCCCGGGAACGTCCTACGGAGCGCCACATATATCTAAAAACGAACGTACAATTAGTGTGAAGATCCACAGTTCAGAATCCACCCAACCCGAACAATACTACTGGGCCGGTATTCACGAGACAGCGCTCCAAGGACACGGTATGAATCAAATATATATATATATATATTATTATTATTTATATATATATTTTAATATTTATACATTTTTATGCAGGAATATGTTAAAACAAGGCCGAATACTGTTTTTTTCAGGCTCCCCGCAACAGAACCGGAAGATGCGGTAATACGTGTTGACCAAAGACAACTTCCCACGGTTTCAGCGCTTCTTCAGAACAACCCTCGTCAAAAAAGCCGAGGTAATTAATTAATGTAATGTTAATATATAGGATTATATCTGAAATGTATTTGATCTTTTTATCTAACATATTTTGTGGTTAATAACCTATTTTTGTATGTATTATTTTTATTTCAGACTCCTCCCCTGCGTATAAAGGCAGCGTAGAACCTACACAGCGAGAGCCCGCAGAGGATTTCAGCGCACAGACAACCATCAATAAAACAGCGAAACCGGATGATTTCAAAGTTTTAAATGACATTTCTGAGGTAGACGATTTGATGTTCTGTGAAGCGGCCAACCTTCTTGAATCTGCCAATTCTGTGGGGGCAACAGCCGATTCTGAAATAGACCAAGCTAGGTTTTTCAAAGCTGTTAACCAGGGTTTAAAATCACGAAATGTTTTACTACAAAGACGTATGGCTATTTTACTAGAGCATCAATACCGTCAGGATATGTCATTCTGGCGTAGCGAGCTTCCCCGTATGTTAAAAAACAGTAGGGTTAAAACAAGCAAATACCGCCGTTAATAAAACATATATGTAACACCGCTCTCTCCATAATAACACAGGAACACACATCATTAATTAGCCAAATGGCGCCCCCTTTAGACCTAAGTGAGACAATTGAAAACCTCTTAGCCCAGATCCCTCCAGAGCTCCAAGCTATAATTAATCATATGAATGATGCGGGGTTAACTGACATAATGACGATAGATGAAAACCTATTATCCCAGATTCCAGCCGAACTCATAGAAATTATTACTCGGATGAATGAGTCAGGGCCTTCCGATGAAAACATGTTATCACAGATTCCCGAAACAATCATATCTCTAATTACCCAGATGAACGAGAGCCCGAGGTTTAATTCTGCACCACATACACCTCTAAGCCTGCCGTTAACACCCATGTCCGAAGAGGCTGAAACACAATACGATGTTTTTGAACAATTGGAAAATTGTCTAGCAAATCTGGGGGGGGCCGGTCTTGATCGCAGTGTACGTGTTTTGCGCCGAAATAAATTCCACAATACTGAGGTTCGACAGTTTTTCAATTTCGCATGGGGGGGTCCGAATCTTGAATATGCTGTGTTTTACGTAATGATTATTGACACTTTGAATGAACTGTTAGATAGGGTTAGAGATTATAGCGAACCACGGGATCTCTTACAGTTGGAAATTTGTGGTCAGTCTGCATAGCACTGTATCACTTATTTTACAGAATGGTGAAGCAGATCTTGAACAATTTGTTACCCTGCTAGAACGCCTTGTTCAGTCAAATGTAAACGTGCTAGCAGATAGGACCCTCGAACTTGTAGTGCAATTAATACGTCAACCCCAAGGTGGCGGTGGTCAGAGAAGGAAGCTCGATAGCCTAATGCAGTCAGAAATCATAAGCAATAAAAGGGCCTACCTCATAAACGTTCCCAATCATGGTAATAAGCTATGCTTTGCCATAGGGCTGGCCCATTTACTCAGCCCAGGATGTACTGATCTAGCAGCGTTACAAAAAGCTCAAGAGCTCCAAACTGCTGTGGGTCTAGGTATACAGGATGCTGTGGCTTTCTCGGACATAGTCAAATTTGAAAACTTTCTGAACATCAAGATTGTGGTTTTGTACCACAGTAGAGCTAATGACGCTCTCTTGAAATTCCAAAATATACACGAACCACATCCTCAGACTATGTACTTTTATGTGCAAAATGAGCATTTCTATGCCGTAACTAACATCACAGCGTTTTTAGGCGCCCCATGTGTGTCCAGCATGTCATACCGGCTACACCCGCATGGGGGGGGCACTCGTGCCATTATAACTGTTCAGTATGTCTGGATAAACATTGCCCTATGCAACCGCTAAACTTGACCCCCTGTGAGGATTGTCACCGCACATGTCGTTCGGCCTACTGTTACGAAAAACACAAAACTGAAACATGGCACCCCAAGGCCTGTAAATCTGTAAGCAGTTGTGACATTAACAAGAAATGTCCAAAATGTCATTGCAATTACAACCTTAAAATAGATAGCCCTAAACCTCATGTTTGTGGAATTCTACATTGCCCAATCTGTAAAGGGCCTTTGAAAAGCAGAGACGCTGAAGTGGTTCAAGAAGTACCACACGAGTGTTACATTCAGCCCGTGGCTGAAGATGAACATACAGAGAAATATGTGTTTTATGATTTTGAGACAAATCAGCAATCAGGGGTTCATTTGCCTATTTTTGTATCTACCATGACTTTCAAGGGTGAAAAGTGGTCGGCCGAGGGAACCCTTTGATACAGCAAGGCGTTGCCCCCAGTGTTATAGCTCAAGGTAGTAAAATCTTATGTTTTGTTGACCCCGCCTTCAAACAGAGATACATTGACAGCTTAAGCTTCTTACCCATGAGATTGGCTCAAATGCCAGAGGCCTTGGGTTTTGAAAACTCTGTCAAAGGATATTTCCCTCACTTCTTCACATCTGAGGAGAATCTACATTATATAGGATCTTATCCCTCCCCCGAAATGTACGGGTGTGATCAAATGTCTCCCAAAGAGCGTGAGAGATTCATGACGTGGTACGAGACAGTAAGACATGGTACTTTTGATTTCCATAAAGAGATGGAATCATACTGTGACAATGACGTTGTTATACTTCGTGAAGGATGCCTCCGATTCAGAGAAGAGGTAATCAAAGATGCGGGCATTGACCCCTGGAGCTGTACAACTATTGCATCCGCGTGCATGAAAACCTATCGTACACACTATCTAACTCCAGCATCTATAGCTATCCCATCGCCAGACAACTACCGACGCCAATTCAAGGCCTACTCTAGTGGTTCCATTCAATGGTTGGAGTACTTGGCCCAGGATAAAGATATTTTTATCCAACATGCTTTGAATCGGGGGGAGAAGGCGTTTGGGTCTTACCATGTAGATGGATACACACAGATTGACGGGGTTGAGACAGTGTATGAGTACAACGGTTGTTTCTTCCACGGTTGTAAATTATGCTTTGTGCCCCAGGCCATGTGTGTCCTAACCCAAAAGACTTTTGGGGAAATGTACCAAGAGTTTCAAGACAAACTGAATTCTTTACAGGCTACTTACGGGTTAAAAGTTGTGGTTTTGTGGGAGCACGAATGGACAGCCCTCAAAAAGGCGGATCCTCGTGTTCAGGCCTTCCTTACCCAATATGACCCTCCAGAGCCCCTGGAACCGCGACAGGCCTTGTTTGGAGGCCGGACCAATGCTTTGACATTGCGTTATGTAGCTCAACCCGACGAGACAATAGGCTATGTAGATTTTACATCCCTATATCCTCATGTAATGAGTTCCTCATGCTATCCTATAGGGCATCCTGAAATTATTCACCGCGACTTTGACGTACCCCAAAACTATTTTGGTTTAATCAAAGCGACTGTCTACCCCCCAAGGGGGCTGTTTATACCTGTGTTGCCTTACAAGGGTCCTAAAGGAAAACTTTTCTTTCCCCTTTGTCGCACATGCAGTGAAAACAACAACCAGGAAAACCCTTGTGATCACACAGATCAAGAAAGAGCCCTGACCGGTGTATGGGTCACCGTTGAATTCTCTAAGGCTTTAGAGAAGGGGTATCGTGTGGCCAAAATCTTTGAAGTGTGGAACTTTTCCAGGAAATCAGACACACTTTTTAAAGAGTACATCAAGACCTTCTTGAGATGCAAGCAGATGGCTTCAGGCTATCCTGCATCGGTCACAGATCAAGAGAGTAAAGACAAGTACATTCAAGACTACCATGACAGAGAAGGCATACTTCTTGACCCTGGCAGAATAGAGGTCAACAAAACCAAAAGAAATGTGTCGAAATTGTACTTGAACTCCCTTTGGGGGAAATTAGCGCAGAGATGCAATATGCTAACAACTTCGATCATTAAAGACCCCGAAGAATTTTTGGAATTTGTTTTTTCGGACCAATACGAAATTTCACATTTTTCCTTCTTGAGTCAAGACATTGCATTGGTGCAATGGCGGCGCCACCAAAAGTGGGTTCTACCCCCGGGTAATGTAAATGTGTTTCTTGCAGCATTTACCACAGCCTATGGCCGCCTTGAACTGTACACCCTCATGGAACAGCTTCAGAGGCGGGTTCTTTACCACGACACAGACTCTGTGGTCTATGTAAGCAAACAGGGGGATTGGAACCCCCCACTTAGCAACTATCTTGGTGGTTTAACGAGTGAACTCGAAGAGGGTGACCATAATTACAGAATGGTCCTCATGTGGCCCCAAAAGCTATGCTTTTAGGACTAAAGACAATCACGTGGTGTTGAAAGCCAAAGGCGTGACTCAAAACTACGAAAACTTGGAATCAATCACGCGCTTGGTCGAGGGGTTCGTAAATGACAGGAATAGTGACTTGGAGATTTTGAGCTCCTACAAAAAAATAGTGAGGGATAAAAAGGGGTTCCATCTAAGAAACGCCCCACTCACTAAAAGATTCAGGGTAGTCTATGACAAGAGACAGCTATTGCCTGACGGTACCACATTGCCCTTTGGCTACTGACTTATGCTACAAGCCCCAGTGTGTCTTAAAGCTTAAGATATTATGATGGCTGTCGAGGATTTTGACCCCCGTTTACAACTGCCTTTTTCAGCATTAATTGCAGGCCCCTCAAACAGTGGTACAACTTTTTTTGCAAAAAGTATTTTAGAGAATTCTGAACATGTGTTATCTCAAAAGCCTGACAATATTGTATGGTGTTATTCCTGTTACCAACCTCTGTATGATGAATTATTGAAGACAATAAAAATCAAGTTTGTTGAAGGAATACCAGAATCTCTGTCTGATGATGAACTTCTCCCACCACATAAAAACAATCTGCTGGTTTTGGACGATATGCTATTTGCGGGTAGCGAACACCCCGAAATTGCACAAGCTTTTACCCAATTTACTCATCATAGAAACCTGTCCGTGCTTTACTTGGTCCAGAATGTGTTTCACCAAGGTAAAAATAGCCGTACCATTAGCTTGAACGCCAACTACATGGTATTGTTTAAAAATCCTAGAGACAAACTGCAAATTAGCACTCTAGCTCAGCAGATGTACCCTGGAAGGAAATCATACTTTATGGAGAGCTATGAGGAAGCTACCAAAGAGCCATTTTCTTATTTAATCGTGGATTTAAAAGCAAATACTCCAGAACACCTTAGGCTACGTACAGGTCTGTTTCCGTGGGAGTGGCCTGCTGCATACCTTCCTAAAAAGTAAACGCTATGTCTCTGCGTTTAAAAATAAACCTGCCCCTCTTGAGAAGGCTAGTTGGGTCTACAGCTAAAGAACGGAAGGCCATCTTGGGTCGCTGTTCTTCAGATCTCATATTAGCCCTATGTGAGATTGCTTTGAATCTTCTCAAAGGACGCATTCCACTCACCCTGAACCAATTGAACAAATTAAAGAGACAAAAGACCGCGATCAAACTCTTTGCCAATAAAAGGGCCAGTCTTCAAAAGAAAAGACATAGCATACAACAGTCTGGGGGTTTTCTTCTGCTGTTACTCAGTATAGCCGTGCCCTTCATCACCAGCCTTATTGCGGCCAGACGTGGGGGTTGAACACGGGGTGTGATGGCCAATAAAATGTACTTGGTGCCTCAACAAGAGTTGGATAGACTTAAAAAACAAATGCAGGGTCCTGAAAATATCAGACAAACAGCGGAAAATGATTTGGATACGGCCATGAAGGATATTTTGAACCGAAAAGGATTGAACCCCTATGATAAGATTAAAAAATACACAAACCTAATGCAAAGGTATTTGACTCTGGTAAAACAAGGGGAGAGAGAGACTAACCATTTAACACTTTCCCTACCGGACCCTTTAACAGATGTCGAACCTAGCGATAGCCATGCCCCTGTAAGGCCTGTACCGGCGATCTTACCTATTGAAGATCATATGTCTGGTGAAGCTCAAATGCCATTTAAAGATAAAGTTATGCATGACCTACTGACACATGTTCCGTTACGTAACAGGAAGAATGTTAAATACATTATGAACAAGATAAAAGACTCAAAGGGGATAGCTGCTTGGAACGACTCTGGAGAGTTTATCCTTCAGGGCTCTGTTGTCAGGGGTTCACATATGCTGGACTTGCTTAAAAGTACCACGGCTGCCCACAAGGTTGCTGATGACCGAAGGCCTCCCGGCTGGCGTCAGTTTCTTAAGGCCCTGGCAATCCTCAACATTCCCCTCTCGGGTGTACCCAACCATAAGCTTCGTCAACAGATTCAAGCTTTAAAACAAAAGCCTTCAACGAGATACAGCACCCCTAAAGATGCCCCAACGACACCGCCCCCCTATGAAAACGATGATGATAACTCATTTACTCCCGTGAACGTCTCAGGACCTTTTCCTAATCCCGATCTCTCGGGGTGGTTAGCCTTTTGAAAATGACTTTTGAATGACTATGATTAAATTCAATACATTTTTTTTTGAAAAATAAGCAATTTAACATTTGTGGCATTCTTGAAACATATGACGTGAGCATACGCCTTGATTACGCATTCTTAAAGGACACACATTTGAACACTTTTGATATTTTCTAACAAAACAAGATACAAGGGTATCATTACTTCTTAAATCATCCTTATAAAGAGACATAACATCTTCAAAAGAAACTCCCCGGGCTCTTTGGCACAGGTAAAATACACAGTGTTGACCGCATGTAGTGGAAAGGTTATCTTGCACTTGTTTGATGCTGTAGTAGATCTTTGAACCGTTTATGGTCAAAAAATCTTTAATAGATTTAGGGAAATGTGAAAAACCGGGGGGAAAGCCATAGGAATCAAAAAAAGTTGAGATTTTTCTTCCACCTTCCTCTTCTAATGTCATAGCTAGCCAATGTTCACCAGGCATGTGTTTAGGATGGGTATTGACAATAAACATTGCAGGCCTCTCAGGCCATATCTCAATAGGTAATTCATCACAAGCCAACACTCCACAAAATTGTTTTCCAATCAAGCGGCTCATGAGCCCTTCCAACTCTTGGGTATTCATGTCTTTGCTCAAAGGTCCTTAATAATAATCCACTAAGACCTGTCTTCGGGCATTCACTTCCAAGATTGAATCAGAGCATGCGTAAACAATCATGCTAACCGTACAGGCTAAAGGTGTACGGAAACGCATTTCAAGCCTGAGGTTACCTTGGGACAACACAGACAGATTTCCTGAGGTGTCATCATCAGGGGATAAATTGAAAGCATACAACGTGTAACCCTCTGCAAAATCATTTCTGTCAATAGGTAAAGAGAGATCTTTTAGATGTCGCCCTGTAGCCAGGAATAGATTGTAAAATTCTCGCACAGATATGTTGTTATTAAATTGGGGTTGGAAAGCCTTAGCAGGGACCTGACGTCCGTCCTGACAGAGAGCTACATACTCTGCATTGAAGTGTTGAAAATGAAAGTTTTTTTAATCTAAACTGCCCGTATTAGAGGCGTGATCAACCAGACCTATAACCACATATCTAGGTAAAGGGCCTAGAAATAGGTTTTCTTGACTGCAGATTCTACTGCCCACAGGTATGCTAAAGGTTTTCATGGTAATTCTTTGGAGAGGGTAAAGGGCATTTCCTTTCATCAAAGCATGTGAGTGACCCAGACGTACTGCCGGAGATATAGACACTTTTTTAATAAAAAGGGTGGCCCCCAACACTTTCAAACTAAAATCCCCGTCTTGGGGAGACATCAGGCAAAACTCATCCTTGGCCCTGGTCAATTTTAATCTTAAATCAACCGAATTTAAGAGTAACCGTTCTTGAAAGAAAATGTCAGAGTGTATAGGGCCTAGCAAATGAAACTCTCGAGATTCGGCGCAGTAGCGAGCGCGTGCCTCCAGTCCTTTGTTTGCACCGGTGGAAGGGTCTGTCAATTCCATAGAGACTCCTGCAGTATCCTTGCTAAACAGCCCGGCGCTAAATTGTGTTTTGAGAGTGTCTTCGGAGTAGTTTAGTAAACACTCCATGATGGCTCTATAAGGGTATGTGGCGCTGCTTTGACTGATTAGGCGTTCACCCAAAGTCACATCCACTTGGGAGAAGATGGTGGCCAAGGGGTAATTAATGAGACTCACTTTGGCATCGCCTGCAATATTCGACCCATCTCTTTTGGTCACTTTTAGACGTAAATGCACCAAGGTGTTGTTGAGGTCCAGATAGTTGTCACCGTGGCCTGGTATGAAAAATTCGATAGGACCGTTATCGGTAATAGCCGAGAGGGGGGCTATCTCCACATAACTGGACCTATCTATTGAATGCTGCGTTAACGGTGCCGTGAAAAGATCGAGTTCTGTCTTTATAGCTTCAGAGGACATTCGGTGTAAAAGAGCCATGTCCCTTATTCTTTTAGAAAATACTTCCGAGTATTCCTTTTGTCGTTTTTGGTCCAGACCTCCTCCCTTTACCCCGTCTTTGACTTACTGAGGCTCTTTTAACAGTTAACCTCCGCTTTTTAGGTGCCGGCCTGCGCCTTAAACCTGGGGGTCTCTTTTTTGGTCTTCGCGACAATATCATAAGCCCCGAGCCTTCTTGATGCTCCACATCTGGTGACGCCCTTCGGGTCATAGCATTGGATACAACCTCACTTACTATATTTTTAGGTTCATGCTCTACAACATTCGCAGAGTACGACCCTGCCTCACGCAGGAAGCGGCGCAGGTCCTAATCCAGGCACTTGTCATCTCCCGTCTGGATTACTGCAACTCGCTGTTGGCTGGGCTCCCTGCCTGTGCCATTAAACCCCTACAACTCATCCAGAACGCCGCAGCCCGTCTGGTGTTCAACTTTCCCAAGTTCTCTCACGTCACCCCGCTCCTCCGCTCTCTCCACTGGCTTCCAGTTGAAGCTCGCATCCGCTACAAGACCATGGTGCTTGCCTACGGAGCTGTGAGGGGAACGGCACCTCCGTACCTTCAGGCTCTGATCAGGCCCTACACCCAAACAAGGGCACTGCGTTCATCCAACTCTGGCCTGCTCGCCTCCCTACCTCTGAGGAAGTACAGTTCCCGCTCAGCCCAGTCAAAACTGTTCGCTGCTCTGGCACCCCAATGGTGGAACAAACTCCCTCACGACGCCAGGTCAGCGGAGTCAATCACCACCTTCCGGAGACACCTGAAACGCCACCTCTTTAAGGAATACCTAGGATAGGATAAAGTAATCCTTCTAACCCCCCCCCTTAAAAGAGTTAGATGCACTATTGTAAAGTGGTTGTTCCACTGGATATCATAAGGTGAATGCACCAATTTGTAAGTCGCTCTGGATAAGAGCGTCTGCTAAATGACTTAAATGTAAATGTAAATGTCTTTTAACAGTTAACCTCCGCTTTTTAGGTGCCGGCCTGCGCCTTAAACCTGGGGGTCTCTTTTTTGGTCTTCGCGACAATATCATAAGCCCCGAGCCTTCTTGATGCTCCACATCTGGTGACGCCCTTCGGGTCATAGCATTGGCTACAACCTCACTTACTATATTTTTAGCCGCTGATTTTAAATGTGGTTTGGCTATGCTGAAGCCTCTCTTCATAAACGGTAAAACCATCCTAAAGAGGTTACGGAATATACCGCCTATCCCCGAACCGTACATGGTCGGTGATCCATAATAGCCTGGTAGTCCATTAACAACTTGATCCACATAGTATGAGACATAACGGTTAGGGTCGAGATGCTGGTGCTCCATAACCCTTTATTTGGATTATGTTTATAAATATAATACAAATATTATATATGTAGAGAGGTTTTGGTTGGTCTAAAGTGTAGTTTTACAATCGTTTTACCATAAGTAAATTCAATGTTTTCGTTCTGATCCGTTTTAAGCTCAACCAGAATGTTTTCAATATATTTCTTGCTGACATGTACGTAGTGTGGCTTGTCATAATTGACAGTGACGATGTCCCCATCCTTTCCGTCTATATGAACTGTTCGCAGGAGGGGCACACATGTGTCTCCGACCCTTTGATAGGTTATGATGTTGGTATACACAAATATGTTGTAAAATCCTGCATGTATATCCGCAGGGAATGGGAATAATTTATCGTTCACATACGTCCATTTATTGGGACCCATCCCCAACATGTAGGCTAAATTACCGCTGTTCTTTATACCTCCGTTAGCAGGCCCTGAGATTTGTATCCTTTTATGGATTGGATTGTAGTATAGGAATATTTCCATCTTGTTCAGGGTTAGGTGTTCATTCAACTCTGAGACAATCCTGTCGACGGTTCTATAGAAACCTTTTTTAAGCTTAATAAGTTTCGCAGGTTCCGATAACTTTTTGCAATAAAAATCACGGTCCTTATCTTTGATATTATACCAACTATGGGGGTATGTAATCTCGCTGAGACCTACTTCCCAAGCCTCTGATAACTCTATAGGCTTTGGAAAATTGGTTGTATAATTCGAACTCTGATTATTACGATATATATGTGCAGACGCATTACTGGGTAGAGTCAGGTAGAAACTGCTGTGTTCCATGATGCACTACTGTGTACACGCGAATGATGCGCTAGTTATCATGCATGAGGGTTTAAGTTAACCCCCGTTGCCTCCACCACATCGTGCTCCAATACCCAACTGTTGAACATTTGGGGCCAGTTTTTCCAGCGGACCAGCAACCATTTTTTACCCTTTTCTCTCTTCTGATCTAGAATCTCTTCCACGTGAAAGACTTTGTCTTTACCCAACTGGACCTTCTGTAATTCCTTCTCATAAAAAGATCCCTCTATAAGCTCCCCGTCATAATCTTTTAACTTGTAGACCGGGGGTATGCGTGGCAGACATTCTGTATTGGTAAACAACTCAGCGCTGTAACCTTGCTCATATTTTTTGTCGAAAAACCCCCCTCAACTTCGATATACGCACCAAGTCACCCACTAGGAATTTAAAAGTAATTTTTTTCTTACGGCGAAGGGGGAACAAACCATACAGATTTTTAAAGACTTGAAAAGAGTTTTCAGAAGAGACCTCCGAGGGCTTCATACGTATACTCTTATGGTAGCTGTTGTTGTACCCCTTTACTAAATCCTGAACTATATCGATATATCTATGTGTGTTGTGAGCTGTAAAATATCTCCACATCCGCTCCTTCAAAGTTCTGTTAAAGCGTTCAACAACGGAAGCTTTCAAATCAGAGCCTGTAGCAAAATGTACTATATTATGCTTCTTCATGAGCTTCTGAAATGTATTATAAAAAAATTATTTTCCGCCATCAGTCTGCACTTTCTTGGGTGCGCCTCCTGCCTTCAAGATCGAGTCAAAGGCCCTGGTCACCTCTGCCCCGCTCTTATTTTTTAACACCCTTACAAAGGCTAATTTAGAGAAAATATCTATAACCGTTAGCATGTAGCGATTTCCATCATTTTTATCAGCAAGGGCCTGCATGTCACATAGATCCGCCTGAAATTGGGACAAGGGATGCGTAGAAAAAACTCTATTTCTTGGAAATTGTTTTCTTACAGGTTTATGGAGAGTATAGGCATCCTGCTCTGATAACCACTCATTCACTTTAGCATCGCTTAACAGGCTACCTGTTTCTTCGACTATAGCTCTCTGTAAACGCTCTTTACCCCCATAAGACCCGGGGTTAGCGGGATTATAATAAATGTTTTTCAACAGCTGCTCAGCCATCCTTCTTGCCTCTCTGAGGTACAATAACGTTAATGAGCCACTTTCAAATAACGACAACATTTCAGTTTGAGAATTTTTATTTTTTAAGAATGCACCAAGTATTACGTATACAGACAATTCAGGATTCGTTGCAAGATACAAGTCCCAGTTTTCTCAACAATCACAGCATGCAACACCCTGTATATATGGTTTAGATTTACAGGCGTGTGTCGCTGAATTTTTAAAACACACACGTCAGATATATAAGCATATAAACAACAAATATGATACACGTTCACATTAAATGGTGGTTCAAACAAATAATGTAAAATCTTAGACAAAGTTATTTCTAGTTCTTCAGAATCATCAACAAGCCTTGATACCATTTGTGTCCATTGCAAACTCTCGCCCGTATGTCGTACATGATTCATGATTTGCTCCATTTTTAGCACACGCTCTACAATAACCCCGGTATTGTGGGTCGTGTAGAACGTTACATTGTTCACATTATTTTCAATAATTTGATGCATAACATTTGTAAGTTCTCTCAAAATAAAAAAGGTATTTATTTGCTCCAACATCGTAGACACATAGTTACCCATAGCTTTACGTCTAAATAACAAAATGTCACTCGGTCTCTTGGGATTTATTGAGCCAGAAAAGCATCACATCAGCCACCACAGCTTCCCTGTATTTGTTGTCGTCCACCAGGGTGTGTCGGATTTCTTTGAGTTTCTCGTGGATGAAGATTGCCTCCTTCAGTTCATGTAGGAAGGCCTCGGTTACCCCGTAAACTCTAGGGATAGACGGCTCAAGACCCATAGACTCCAGGGCGATGACCAGCGCTGGTATAAACCTGCAGGACCACAGTCTTTTCACCAGCTCCTCAAAATGATTGAAAAAGTAGTATCTAGGAGGGTCGTATAGGCAAGGATGACGACGCTGGCTGGGATGATTGATCTCACAGCCGATGCATTTTTCTCGTATATATTCTCCAATCACCACGTCTAAAAGTGTAGCTACAGAGGCCTTGATGGTATCCACAAAAATAGTACTGGCCACCCCATCAAACACATCCTCAGGCTGTGTAAATGTAGGGGGTGTCTCGGGTCTTGCCAGGGGGGAGTAGAGTGTCGGGCTACGCGGCATAGAGTCCTTAGTGTCGGGCCCCCATGACGTAGCGGAGTCCTCGTAGATGGTATGGATATCCATGGTATATGATGAAATGAAGAACTGGCTGCTTTTTTCCTTTTATTGTAGAACCAGGCCTTTGGGTATCTGGGCGTGGTTAACCTCGGCCGCGTACTTAGTTTTCTTCAGAAGCTGTATCTTCTTGAGACTCTTTTGAATCGTAATCTTCACGATTCGTATATATTATGCACTTCTTTAAATGAACAAGGCTCTGCCGCTGTTGGCTCTGTACAAAGAGAGCATCCAACACCTGCAACATGTTCAATTCCATTACATCCCAACTTTTAAAAGGAATAAGCATACGCAGTCTGGAATCACCAGTCAGGCCCCCATAGAACTCCACGCAGCCGCACGGACGTCCATTCTGTCTTTGTATTTTCACCCTGTGAAATATTCTTCCTGAGGAGTCAGGGGTACCTTCCCAACGGGTCTCGTGGCCCGTGAACACACTATACCCCTTGGTGATAAGGCCCAGTTCAGGACACACAACCTTGCGAAAAACCGACCAGTCTTCAACACCATATTCCAAGCCTACAGTCTGGTCTGTATATTCTTCTCCTTCAGCTACCGTATAGAGGGTCACTCTACAGGCCAGGTAATCAAACCGATACCCCCACAGCTGTCCATTAGACATCAACACTTGATCTTTCAGCGCATTTGCTGGCGGTATTTGGGTTCTATACACATTTAAAAAACGTTTTTTTGGCGCATCATATATTGCGGCTTGATACTTGGCCCTTGCTCTATGGGCAACCCTAAGGCCTGCTTCAGTTGTTACAGTCATCACTGCTTTGTCACTGATCCCAAAATCCATGGTTATTTTTAAGATCTTGTACAGTCTTAAACATGTATTGTTCTGGGGCTTTATAAGGCGTCTGCAAAGCCCAATACCCCCGGACATTCGTGTTTCATAGACAACAACCCCGGAGGGCAATAAGCAATAAAATAGGGGGGGCCTTACTCTTTGAAATGTTCATTACACAACCAACCCGGTCCAAACAGGACACTAGACATCAAACAGCATGACAAATTCAAAAACATCATAAAACTCTTTTCACACTCTAAGCCGTGAGAAACAGGATGACCAAACATATGGTCACTTCCTAAACCACGCCCCCCAAACCAACAGGAGGTCCGGACAGGAAGCCCAAATATGGGCATGCACACTTCAGCAGGACATAGGGTCATAAATCAACATTTTGACGCGTGACATCTACTTTATTCTCTCTACAATCAATTGAAGGGAAAGACAGTTTGTCAATTTCATAAATCAATGTAAAGAACTATATCTCTTTTCACATTTGGTGTTGGTGTATCAGCAACATTTCACTAAAAGTACATTCTAAAATTATATCCAATATTTAAGGAAAAAACTATGTTGACTATGATAACAAATACATTACGCTGTCTGACATTCAAATATATAAAACTACATGACCTTAAAACCTCTCTGGGATATGTGGGACGCTTGCCCACTTGGCCAATAGCCAGGGAAAATGTAGAGCGCCAAATAAAAAATAAAAAAAAGATATAAAATCAAACTTTCATTAAATCACACATATAAGATACCAAATTAAAGCTACCGTAATTTCTGGACTATTAAGCGCACCTGAATATAAGCCGCACCCACTGAATTTTTTAAGAATATGTATTTTGTACATAAATAAGCCGCACATGTCTATAAGCCGCAGGTGCCTACCGCTACATTGAAACAAATGAACTTTACACAGCCTTTAAACGAAACACGGCTTGTAACAAAAATAAATAGGCTTTAACGAAACACGGCTTGTAACAAAAATAAAAAAATAGCAGTAAACAGTAGCCTACCAAGAAAATCATTGGTCACTATCTTCCTCCTCCTGTGCACTGAAACCACTGAAGTCATCTCCTTCGGTGTCGGAGTTGAATAGCCTCAGAATTGCTTCATCCGATGTTGGATCGTTTTCATTGTCGCTCTCGTCACTTTCATCCGGAGGCAAATTCCCCGCTGAGCTCATGCTGCCCTCTTCAACACGCAGCAGTCCAGCCTTTCGAAACCCGTTGATGATAGTGGATCTTTTGACAATGCTCCACGCTGTCAGGACCCACTGGCAGACTTGACCATAAGTTGTTCTTCGCATGCGGCCCGTTTTAGTGAAGGATTTCTCCCCACTTGTCATCCAAGCCTCCCACTGAACACGGAGCGCCACCTTAAATGCACGATTTACACTGATGTCGAGTGGCTGCAAATACTTTGTTGTGCCCCCAGGAATCACAGCTGGAATTGAGTTTGTCTTGATGGCTTCTTTCACAGAATCTGTTATGTGGGCCCTCATGCTGTCCAACACGAGCAATGCCTTGTTCTTGTGAAAGAATCCTCCCGTTTGCTTGCCGTAACACTCCGTATGCCATTCATGCATTAGGCTTTCCGTCATCCATCCTTTCTTGTTGACTTTCACAACAATTCCTCTCGGGAATTTTTCTTTTGGCGGTGGAAGCTTTTCTCCCGATGCCGTGCAGCTCAGACCACAGGTGAAGTGCGTTTTTTCATGCCCAGTTGTTTTCAGCGTGATGGATGATTCGCCTTTCCTGTTGACAGTCCGAGTGAGAGGCAGGTCAAACGTCAGAGGAACCTCGTCCATATTTATGATGTCTTGCGGGCCGATGGAATGCTCCGCTATCTTTGCATTAGTGAATTTGCGGAAGTTTGAAACTTTTTCCTCATAGTCGGGAGGGAGCTGCTGACACAGACTCGTCCGTACCCTGATGGACAGGCCTTTACGTCTCATAAATCTTAGACACCACGATGGTCCACCTCTAAAATCCTCAAACTTCATTGCGGTGGCGATTGTTTTGGCTTTCAGTCGGATCTGCACAGTTGAAACACCTCGGCCGTCTGCTCTCTGTGTGTTGACCCAGTCTTCAAGCTCATTTTCTAGTTCGGGCCATCTGCTTTTCTTCCCTCTGAAAGCTTTTGTTGTCTTTCTGCACTGAGTCAGTTGCTCACGCTGCTGTTTCCAACGTCTTATCATAGACTCATTAAGGCCAAGCTCCCGTGCAGCAGCTCTATTTCCTTTTCCAACAGCCAGATCGATCGCCTTCAACTTGAAAGCTGCATCATATGCATTTCTCCGTGTCTTTGCCATGATGAGGGTGACAAAATGACTACCGTAATCAGAATGATGGGAAGTTTGAGCACGCTCGATTTACGTCACATTATGTGACGGTGCTCAGTTTTTTGGCGGCATGAATTTGTGAAAGCGGGAAAAATCCATAAATTAGCCGCGTCATTGTATAAGCCGCGAGGTTCAAAGCGTGGGAAAAAGTAGCGGCTTATAGTCCGGAAATTACGGTACACTCGTTGTGAATCCAGCCAACATGTCAGATTTCAAAAAGGCTTTTCGGCGAAAGCATAAGATGCTATTATCTGATGATAGCACAACAGTAAACAAAGAGAGTGTAGCATATTTCAACCCTGCAGGCACAACACAAAACGTAGAAATAAAATATAAATCATGCCTTACCTTTGACAAATTTCTTTTGTTGGCACTCCAATATGTCCCATAAACATCACAAATGGTCCTTTTGTTCGATTAATTCTGTCCATATATGTCCAAAATGTCCATTTATTTGGCGCGTTTGATCCAGAAAAAAAAACTGCTTCCAATTTGCGCAACGTCACTACAAAATATCTCAAAAATTACCTCTAAACTTTGCCAAAACATTTCAAACTACTTTTGTAATACAACTTAAGGTATTTGTAAACGTTAATAATCGATCAAATTGAAGACGGGTCTATCTGTTTTCAATACAGGAGGTCAACAAACTAACGCTACTTTTCTAGTCTTGCACAACTCTCAAACAGTACACATAACGTTACACTGATTCCAGATGGCCGTTCTTCTTCATTGCACAAAGGAATAACCTCAACCTATTTTCAAAGACTGGTGACATCCAGTGGAAGCGGTAGGAACTGCAAACAGGTTGATTAGAAATCTAGTATCTCAATGAAAGCTCATTGAACAGACGGTGACCTCAAAAAATAAAAATCTGAATGGTTAGTCCTCGGGGTTTTGCCTGCTACATAAGTTCTGTGATACTCACATACATGATTTAAACAGTTTTAGAAACTTCAGAGTGTTTTCTATCCAAATCTACTAATAATATGCATATCTTATATTCTGGGGATGAGTAGAAGGAAGTTGAAATTGGGCACGCTATTTATACAAAAGTGAAAATGCTGCCCCCTATCCTAGAGAAGTTTTAACAAAAAGGTAATACAATAAAAATACTTTTAGCATGAAATCTATACAAATGACATCTACAAACAAAAACATTACCTTAAAAATCACACTAATTTGTCCCTCTGTCACTCATCAGTCAAAATATTTTGGCTCTATCAAAACACAGTCAGGGGCCTTGTCCATCCCAAAAAGACTTGGCCTTGCCCCCATGGCAATCCAACTCGATGGATTCTCCATTCACCGAGCGGACAGGACATTGGATTCAGGAAAATTGACAGGGGGAGGGGTATGCCTCTTCATCAACAGTAAATGGTGTCCTGACTCTACCCATTGGAAGTCTCTATGTTGCAGAGAACGTCATTAACCAAGGCCTGGAACACAGCAGGAGCGTTGGTTAGACCAAATGGCATGACCAGATATTCGTAGTGACCGCTGGCCGTGTTGAAGGCAGTCTTCCACTCGTCCCCTTCCCATATCTGCACCAGGTGGTAGGCGTTCCGCAGGCCCCCTGGAGCGGCTCGAAGGCCGAGGCCGGGTAGCAGTTCTTAACCGTGATGTTATTGAGGTCCCGGTAGTCAGTGCACGGGAAACCGATGCGGAGGAAGCAAATGGCCCGAGCCTTAATGAAAACTTCCCGGAGGTCCTGGTACTCTGTGGGAATGGCGGAAAGGTCCGGGGCAACTTCCAAGCCCACAGGAAGACGTTCAGGCAGTGGGCATGGCAGAATGGGCTCCAGCCCATGATGGCACCAGCAGTCCAGTCGATGAGGTGATTGTGTCACTGGAGCCAAGATTATCTCAATACCACGGGAACCTGTGGAGACTTAATACGCATGAATTGGATAGCCTCGCTGTGATTCCCTGACACTCGTAGGTTGATGGGAGTGGTATTGTGGGTGACCCTGCCTATTGAGCGCCCGTCCAGCTCTCTAACGTCCTTGGGAATGGAAAGGGGCTGAGTGGGGATACCCAGCTCGGACGCCAAGGTGGCGGCCATAAAACTCTCATCGGCCCCAGAGTCGATGAGTACCCGAAGAGATTTCGACTAGTTCCCCAGCAGAATGGCATGGAGAGGGGTACGAGTAAGGGGAGAGGGAAAGTTCTCCGTATGGCCCACCAGATTACTCAGCCCTACCGGTGAGCCTGGTCTTTTAGTGGACATGAGGATAGGAAAATGACCAGTAGAGCCGCAATACAGGCAACTCTTCGTCTTAAGCCTGCGTAAACATTCGGCTGGAGACAACCTAGCTCTGCCTAGTTGCATCGGCTCGGGAAGAGCCAATTCGTCAGACTTCGGAGACTCTCTGGAAATATCGGGTGTCCTCGGATTCTCTAGGAAACGGAGACGTCGGAGATTTCCGGGATGCCTCGGAGGCGAGGTAGAATCAGACCTCTCCTTCCTATGTTCCTATAGCCACCCATCGATCCAGATGGTCAAGGTGATGAGCAAGTCGAGATCTGTTGGTAGTTCCCGGGCTGCTAGCTTGTCTTTAACGTCCTCCGATAATCCGTGCAGGAACGTGTCGAACAGCAATTCCGGGTTCCAGGCACTCTCAGCCGCGAATGTACGGAAATCCACCGCATAGTCTGCCACACTGTGGGAGTCTTGCCGAAGCTGGAGTAACTTCCGGACAGGCTCTCTCCCGGGCAATGGAGAATTGAAAATCTTCCTTAGCCACGAACTGCTCCAGACTGAAGCATACGGCATACTGTTGTTCCCACACTGCCGTAGCCCAGGCGAGAGCCCTACCGGACATCAGCGTGGTGAGGTACGCTATCTTCGAGCAGTCTGAGGGGAAGGAGGAGGGCTGCAGCTCAAAGATGAGGAAACACTGAGCAAGAAACACCTGACAGGTTCCCGACTCTCCAACGAAGCGTTCCAGAGGAGGTAAGCGGGGTTCTCAGGAAGCCGGGGTGGCTGGGAGAGACGCGCTGCTGACAGTCGGGTTACTGAGGGGTTGGGAGGTTACTTTCGTGGTAGGCTGCCTAACAGACAACCCGCGGAATTGCTCCAGCAATGTATCCAATGCAGAACCTTCCATAAGACCACGAAGCAACTCCTCGTGCCTTCCAGTGGTGGCTCCTTTTTCGAGGAGACGGCGTTGTGGAGCTGGACCAAGTCTGCTGGGTCCGTCATGGCCAGTTTGTACTATCACGACTCAGGATAAGACCCAGATGGAGACAGTTCAAAATATCAAACGTTTATTTACAAAACGGGGGGGGGGCAGGCAAACGACAGGTCCAGGGCAGGCAGAGGTCAGTAATCCAGAGCAGAGTCCGAGAGGTACAGAATGGCAGGCAGGCAGGCTCAGGGTCAAGGCAGTCAGAATGGTCAAAACCGTGAAAACAGGAGTACGTGAAAACCGCTGGTAGGCTTGACGAGACAAGACGAACTGGCAACGGACAAACAGAGAACACAGGTATAAATGCACCAGGGATAATGGGGAAGATGGGCGACACCTGGAAGGGGGTGGAGACAAGCACAAAGACAGGAGAAACAGATCAGGGTGTGACAGATAGGGTATTTATGGATGTGTTATGAATGACTGAAGGTGTCTCACTTCAAACAAAGTATTACGGGACACTACATGAAGTGTCAATAAATTGTTTTTAATATTCTGCTAATTTATGAAGGTTCTCTCATGATCCACAGGTTATTGTAGGGTGTGAGAGATATTTAAATGGAGAGATGGACCTCCAAAGCTTGTGTTTGGGTGTGTGTGTCAGAGCCAAGATGATTTGGAGTAGTCCAACCTGAGACTACCTCACCAGGTATTCCTTTTCTGTTCTCATGCTGGAGACCAGGGCTTGTTCACAACCTGTTACAACGGTGCCAACATTTTGTGTCTGATCTTTCAGCGGGGGAGTGAGTGAATGTGTCAAAGACCTGACTGGGCCCAGCACTGCACGGTATGGCTCGTTATGTTGTTGTGTGTGGGTTTGTGTACTGAGGAACATGTAACTTGGTTCCAGTAAAAGCCACTTTCAATTTCCTTATGTTGGGGGCTTTCATCAGGGTAAGTGTTTCTTGGTGTAAAGTCGTCCCGAACACAGCACATATCATGCTGGGATATCAGCCATTCATTGTTAGCCTTAGTTGGAGTGACCATAGAATTCTATGGGAGTGACCTTACTGAGTAAAGAATTTGCCATCATTCCCCCTGGTCGTCACTAGTTAACGCTGCCACAAAGTCATAATTATGGCTAAACCCTGCCCATTTCCACAATTACTCTTCTTGAAAATAGATTTTAAATCTAACCCTAACTAATGAAGGCCAAATTTGATGCGTTGGGGGGTGGTATGTGAAAAAGTGCTGTAATTTCTAAATGGTTTACTCAAATTTCTAAACGGTTTACTCAATATGGATGAAAATACCCTCAGATTAAAGATTAAAGCTGACAGTCTGCACTTTAACCTCCGTCATGGTATCATTTCAAATCAAAATTGCTGGAGTACAGAGCCAAAACAACAACAAATGTCTCACTGTCCAAACATTTTTATAAAATTGACACATTAATATTTCAGTCGAATTTAACATCAGGATCGAACAACAAACCTGTTGTAGGCCTGCATATTCAGTGTCAAGCTGACCATTGTTGACACATGGTTGGTTCATCTGAATAACAAATACTTGTTCAAGGACTTCAATAGTGTTGAGGACTAGCTTGGACCAATGGCTGGTCCATGTTCAAGTGCCAAAACTCGTCGGGTTTTGACATTAGTAGTATTCTAATTTATCACATTCTCTAACATATTAGAATTGATCATAAATGTACTGATCCAAACCTAGACAATATATTTTATTTAGCATTGTGTTGCATCATTATTTTAGGCACCAACTGCCTACTTATCTCTACTGGGTTCTACTTCTAAAGTACAAGAGCCTTTGTGTACATTTTTATTTTGTGGTTAGATAAATAGAGAAAAATAACTCATGTAGTATTTGAAGAAAAATGAAGGTCGTAGTATACATAAGTTGTTGGATAAAACAACACGTGATTCTCCAGATAATTTTCATTAAAAAACTGACTTAGATGGACATTGATCTGTAAAGGGCTAAATGACAGTGGGGCAGGTTAACCTAACCTATGGGTGTATGTGGCCACCTCAGAACTCGTGATAACCCACTCAACAGGCTTTATTATGAGCACATACTGATCTCAACTTATGTAACGTTAGTTAATTATATATTTTATTACGATTGTTTTGTCGACAGAAAATGTATTTAAAAGGCGGTCTGGGACTGTTGTTCCTCACATCACATTGGCCATGAGAGCAGTAGTACTTGCACTGACTCTAGCCCTTGTGGGTAAGTACAGTTTTTCTGTCTTATTCTAGTGCGGATATTATAACTAACTTCATGTAAATATAACTAAGTTATGTAAATATTGAAATGTACAATTCTGTATCTATGACATCTTTTGAAAAACATTCAGTAACATATTGTGACAATCATTTTTGTTTTATCTTGTAGCGAGTCAATCTGTTAACTTTGGTAAGTACATATTATTTTTATGGATTTTTACTTATGTTTATTTGATAGTTTCACTTCTGCATTTTTTTTCTAAATTAAGTAAAACCAGTTCTCAGATCACAAGATCATCAAATATGTTTTGATTGTTATTACAGCCCCTGATTTTGCTGCCAGTAAGACCTATGTGTACAAGTATGAGGCACTGCTCCTGGGTGGTCTGCCTGAGGAGGGTCTGGCTAGAGCTGGAGTAAAAGTAATCAGCAAAGTTCTTATCAGTGCAGTTGCAGAGAATACCTACTTGCTGAAGGTATTTGTTATACATGAAGTTCACACACAAACAATATCTTAATGTGATGTCCATTACATTGACTAATACATCAATTGATATCTCCTTGTAGCTTGTGAACCCTGAGATCTTTGAGTACAGTGGTGTGTGGCCCAAAGATCCTTTCGTCCCAGCTGCAAAACTCACTTCAGTCCTGGCTGCTCAGTTCTCGATTCCCATCAAGTTTGAGTATGCCAAGGGTGTTGTGGGTAAGGTATTTGCCCCCACTGCTGTCTCTGAAACAGTGCTGAATGTCCATAGAGGTATCCTGAACATTCTTCAGCTCAACATCAAGAAGACACAAAACGTCTATGAGTTGCAGGAGGTACAACTTGTATATGTTCATATGTAGATGCAAAACATGTTTCAGTAAGCAATGTTTGAGTTCCTCACTCATGCTCTCTTTTGTGTTAGTCTGGAGTTCAGGGAGTGTGCAAGACCCACTATGTGATCAGTGAAGATGCCAAGGCACAGCGCATCCATTTGACCAAGAGCAAGGATCTCAATAACTGCCAGGAGAGAATCAGGAAGGACTTTGGTCTGGCTTACACAGAGAAGTGTGTAGAGTGCCAGCAGGTATGAGCATAAGTATCTATTTTGGGTGTTGGAAAAACATAACCAGAAACACTTCACATGACAATACAACTCTGTGTTTTGTCTAAACAGAGAGGGGAGGCCCTGATGGGAGCTGCCACTTACAACTACATCATGAAGCCCGCTGCCAGTGGTGCTCTGATCTTGGAGGCCACTGTTACTGAGCTCCATCAGTTCACACCATTCAATGAGATGTCAGGAGCTGCCCAAATGGAAGCAAAGTATGTTGACTGATTTGTGGTACAAAAGGAAAACATTTTCATTTTATTAAGCTTATAGGTTTAAACGTTTCCCATGAACTACCTTTCACAGACAAATGTTGACCTTCGTTGAGATCAAGAAGGATCCAATTATTCTCCACGGTGGTAATTATGTTCACCGTGGATTCATCCGGTATCAGTTTGCCACTGAGATTCTCCAGATGCCCATTCAGCTCCTTAAGAACAGCAACGTACGTGCTCAGGTACAGTGACTCAATGACTCTATCTATTATTTGATACATAAGCCTGACAATATGTAAAGCCAAAAATGACAAAGGTTTAATACAAACACTTCATTTTAATTGTTTAGGCTGTGAAGATCCTGAATCATCTGGTCACATACAACACGGCAGAGGTCCATGAAGATGCTCCTCTTAAGTTTGTGCAGTTTATTCAGCTCCTGCGCATGGCAAAGTCTGAGACTATTGATGCCATCTGGGTTGAGTTCAAGGCCAAACCAGTTTACAGGTAATTTTTCAAAATAATTTTTTTTCTGGGACAATTGCTCAAACAAAGACACAATGACAGAAATACTTTTTTTTTTCAGACACTGGATCCTGGATGCTGTCCCCTACATCGGAAGTTCAGTGTCTGTGAGATTCATCAAGGAGAAGTTTTTGGCTGGTGACATCACTATTTTTGAGGCTGTTCAGGCTGTGGTTGCCGCTGTGCATATGGTGGCTGCTGATCTGGACACTGTCAAGCTTTTTGAAGTAAGTAAATCTTTAAATGATATTTAAGCATTCTTATAGATTTCCTCATTAAGATGACTAAAAATGGTGGCATGAGGTGGTCTAGTGGTTAACACCCCTACCTTCAACACATATGTGACCCACTGCCTCGATTCAGTCTTATGTAGCAACATTTCGTGTTTAAAAAGTGAAAGTAGTAGCCTAAAATAGGGAAAAGCTCCAGGTAAAAATACACTTTATCTAGTCCTTGGCCTATATCCTAATCTGACTTTGAAAGTGTCCGGATAAAAATATTTTATAAATATTTTATAATTATACATTATGCTTACCCAGACACTTGTCCAAAACTGATGGGTCATGTGAAATAAATTCTATAACCACCCCCAGCCACATGTAGCTAAGTGGATGGTTACTATTGTCTGGATATGTACACATGTTCATGAAATACAATTGATGGCCGTAATCAGCAATTGCAAGTGGCTTTCTGAGATGCAAATAATATTACTACAGAGATCATACACGTGCCGTTAGCTAGCAAGCTAACATTTGCTAGCTAGCTAACAGTACGCTTTAACTTGCACTGAATATGACTTTCTGACAAAATTTGAAACGTATAATATCTGAGAATGTAGCTACACTCTTACCAGTATACATGGATGAATACTTCATGGCAGCGTGTCTTTTCTGTTTGGTTTGTAGCAAGCTACAGCTTGTTTGGCCCGTTGTTGTGCAGAAAGTAGTCCATCACAACTTTTCCGCACTAATCTTTGTCAATAGCACCTAATAATTTCTGGGCAACAATGTTGTTGAGCGCAGTAGCAACACATTTGCAGATCTCCATGGCTAGCATTATATCTTTCAAAAAAGCCACTGTAGCAAGGAATATTGACACATACCGAGCAGCTCATGTTATAGACAGAAGTGTGCTACATATCAGACCAACACAAACTCATCTCTCGGCATGTACAGCCCATTCATTAGCCCATTCATTATCTCAGCCAATCATGGCTAGCGGGAAGATATTTTTCCATGGCTAAACCAACTAGGCTCCTAATTTAACAATTGTATTCATATTTACAGATGGCATACAAGTTTGTTATGAAGGCACATGACAGTTCACATGTTCCAGGAGGCATTTCTGAAAGAAAAAAATGCAAATGCCTCTCCTGTGAAGTAGTGACGTGCGACATACGCCTAGCTTTTTGAAGCTGGTCACATATGTGCTCGTGACCGTCTGGTTGCGAATCCTGGACCCACTTTACTCCTTCTACACTGTCCTATCTCTTCAATATTTTGTAAGAAATGATATAAAGATGACTCAAAACAATACCTTTTTCACCACCAGAGCCTAGCTTTAAACCACAAGATTCAGACACACCCAGTTCTACGTGAGATCGCCATGCTTGGTTATGGTACCATGGTTTCCAAATACTGTGTTGAATATCCCAACTGCCATGCTGAACTTGTGAAGGTAAACTGGATGTATTTTCCTATAATCAATTTACATTTGAGTCACTTAGCAGATGCTCTTACGATAGCTAGGTGAGATAACAACATATCACAATCGTATCAAGTACATTTTCCCTCAAAAAGATTTATCAGCAAAGTCAGTGCTAGTGGGATACTCTTCAAAGAGGTAGGGTTTCAGACATTTTCGAAAGATGTCATCTCACGTATATGATGATCTACTGATTGAGGTTATTCAAACATATGTACTGTACATGTCTTCCCACAGCCCATCCACGAACTTGCTGTTGAGGCTGTTGCTAATAGGAAATTTGAGGAACTCTCCATGCTTCTTAAAGTTCTGGGTAATGCTGGCCATCCTGCTAGCATTAAACCAATCACAAAACTCCTGCCCGTGTTTGGAACTGCAGCTGCTGCTCTGCCCCTGAGAGTCCAGGCTGATGCAGTCTTGGCCCTGAGGAACATTGCTAAGAGGGAGCCTAGAATGGTGAGTACAGTCCCTCCATTAAATTGCAAATGACAACATCATCATTCTCATTGGCAAAGTCCATTCAAATCTCTGCATTATTGTTGTGAATTAGGTCCAGGAAGTTGCTGTGCAGTTGTTCATGGACAAGGCTCTCCACCCAGAGCTCCGCATGCTTGCCTGCATTGTTCTGTTTGAGACAAAGCCCCCAATGGGCCTGGTGATTACTTTAGCTAACATTCTGAAAACAGAGGAAAATCTGCAGGTGGCTAGCTTCACCTACTCTCACATGAAGTCCCTGACCAGGAGCACTGTCCCTGACTTTGCCTCAGTGTAAGAGCACTCTTTCACCTTTACATGTCATTATATCTCTCTCAATTTCTTTGGAATCAGGTTGAATAACATAGGTACTATTCCTTCATTTTAGTGCTGCTGCCTGCAATGTTGCTGTCAAGATGCTCAGCAACAAATTTAGAAGATTGGGCTGCTACTTCAGTAAAGCCCTCCACCTGGATGCCTATAGCAGTAAGGAACTGTCCACAAGCAAGCCCCTAGCCTCCATATATCTTCCTTGGCTTGCAATGACTGACCCATAGCATCATTCACTAAATATCAACAAAGTCAATCAATAACAGTCATTTTTCCCCATCTTAAAGGTCCCCAGAGGATTGGTGCTGCTGCCAGTGCTTTCTACATCAACGATGCTGCCACCATTTTCCCCAGAACCGTCGTGGGCAAAGCTCGCACCTACTTTGCTGGAGCAGCTGCTGATGTTCTTGAGGTAAAGGTGTTTTTTCAAAGTTCGTTGAAATGATAATGATTGAGTACATTTTAAACACTTTTTAACTGTTCAAGCTTAATGTCTGCCCCTTAGGTTGGAGTGAGATCTGTAGGAATCCAGGAGGCTCTTCTGAAAATCCCCACAGATCCTGAAAATGTTGACAGAATCACCAAGATGAAGCGTGTCATTAAGGCTGTAAGTATCAACGATCACTACGTTACACATTTATCTTAAATTGCTTCAATCCCTGTAGATTTTTTAATTAAATTGATCAATCAGGTTTGTTTTACTCGTCTATCCACAGCTGTCTGACTGGAGGTCCCTAACCACAAGCAAGCCCCTAGCCTCCATATATGTGAAGTTCTTTGGACAGGAAATTGCCTTTGCCAACATCGACAAGTCCTTCATCGATCAGGCACTTCAGGTACAACAAATGATATAACTTAATAGTCTCCAAAAGTATTCATAAAACATTCACAGTTGAGGGACAAAACAGCTAAACCTAATATTATCCCACAGCTTGCCAACAGTCCTTCTGCACACGCTTTGGGAAAAAAGGCCTTGAAGGCACTGTTGGCTGGAGCAACTTTCCAGTGTGCTAAGCCCCTGCTGGCTGCAGAGGTGCGTCGCATCTTCCCCACCGTTCTTGGTTTGCCCATGGAGCTCAGTTTCTACACTGCTGCTGTCGCTAAAGCAGACCTCAATGGTAACTATATCATAATAGTTCTTGCTAAGTAATTAGTAGTTCTTCCCTGGATCTCTGATCTCCCATATGAATGTGCTTTTATCTTTATGTTCATAGTCCGTGCCACTCTGAAACCTGCTCTGCCTGAAACCTTCCATGTTGCCCAGCTATTGAAAACAAACATTCAGCTACATGCCGAAGTTAGACCAAGGTAAGTATAAGACCAATATTTTCTGATGACATCATTAGTACCACAAATATTGGTAAATTTAACAAATGTCTCCTCTTCCTGTAGCATTGTCATGCATACATTTGCTGTGATGGGAGTGAACACTGCATTCATCCAGGCTGCTATTATTGCAAGAGCTAAGGTCCACACAATTGTCCCTGCAAAATTGTCAGCAGAGCTTGACATCGCTCATGGCAACTTCAAGATTGAAGCTTTACCTGTTTCCGCTCCTGAGTATATTGTTGCCACACAGTAAGGGCAATCTTTTTCTTGATCAGAAAAGAGGATGTAATAGCTGTTTACATTAAGTTCATATTTTTTTAACACGGCTGCCGCACTACAGTTTTCTTGAGATCTATGTTCCTTCAAACAGCATTGAGACCTTTGCTGTGGCAAGAAATGTGGAGGATGTCCCAGCTGAGAGAATAACTCCCATGATTCCTGCCCAAGGAGTAGCAAGAAGCGCACAGCAGTCCAGGGAGAAGTTTACATCTATGATTGCAGCCTCTGCTGCCTCTTTTGCTGGAAGTTTGGTGAGTTTGTATGAAATACTTGTTCAAAACTAAATTCACACAAGAATTGCCAATCAGAAATTATTAACCACAGACCCCAGACATTTGATACATTTTGTGAATTTATATAATTTTTTCAGTCAAGATCTTCCGAGATCATCTATTCTGATTCGCCATCCAAGTTCAAGCCCATCACACGGATTGAGGAGACAATCTGTGTCGAAAGGCTTGGAGTCAATGCATGCTTTGAATTTGATTCTGAGAATGCTGCCTTCATCAGAAACACTCTTTTCTACAAAATGATTGGAAAGCATTCAGTCCTTATTTCTGCGAAACCATGTAAGCATTAATTTGGTAATAAGCAAAATTCAGCATATACTTGCAACAATTTGTTTAGCTATTTCTAATGCATTCCATTTTTAGCAGCATCTGAACCCGCCATCGAGAGGCTGGAGTTTGAAGTGCAAGTTGGACCCAAGGCTGCAGAAAAGATGATCAAAGTCATCACCATGAACGAAGAGGACGAAGCTCCAGAGGGAAAAACTGTACTGTTGAAGCTCAAGAAAATTCTGGTGCCTGATCTGAAGAATTCCTCCAGTTCCAGCAGCTCTCGTTCCAGCAGCTCTCGCTCTAGTAGTTCCCGCTCTAGCAGCAGCTCTTCCAGCTCCTCCAGCGCTCGCCTCTCCAAGGTAAGGCTACTGTTTCTCACAAAACTCTTTGAGTCAGATATTTATGGAGGTGACAAACAAGGCACACACTTGTTGCAAACATACATAGATGTTAAAAATGTGAAGAGAATTTATTGAATGTAATGTTATTTTTACCCAAATAGCCTTACGGCCCCAACGACGACAACCCCAACGACCGCAAATTCAACAGGTATCACAAGGTACAATATTGAGGAATTTTCATCTACGGTATGGTTTACAAAAATAAATGTTTGTAGAAAAGTATTTCCGTAAATACCCTGATGATTTGTTTTACTGTTTGTTTGCAGGACTCTCAAGCCACCTCCAATATAATCTCCAGAAGCAAGAGCAGTGCCTCTAGCTTCCATGCCATCTACAAGCAGGTGACACTTCACCATCATAACTTGAGTCAAGATAATCATCTCTTTCATTGTGTGCCATTGGGAGAGAGCGCAGAGATCAATTAAGCTTTAAAATGTGTTTCTCTTCTCAGGCCAAATTCCTTGGCAATACTCTCGCCCCTAAGGTGACCATCCTCTTCCGTTTAGTGAGAGCTGACGATAAGAATGAGGGATACCAGGTTACTGCTTACTTGAACAAAGCTACTTCCAGACTGCAGATCATTCTGGCTGCCCTTGATGAGAACGACAACTGGAAACTGTGTGCTGATGGTGTTCTGCTCAGCAAACACAAAGTCACTGTAAGATCAAATATCTTGTAAATAGTGCTACAATATAAGTTTTCTGATCGTTTTTTATTGTTTAGGTTGTACTGTGGGTAGCAATAATCACTATTGTATACTAAAAAAAATGTACACTTTATTTTGTTCTCCTAATTAGGCCAAGATTGCTTGGGGTGCAGAGTGCAAGGAATATAACACCTTTATCACTGCTGAGACTGGTCTTGTTGGTCCAAGCCCTGCAGTTCGTCTGAGGTTGTCTTGGGACAGACTCCCCAAGGTTCCCAAGGCTGTTTGGCACTATGTTAGGATGTACGGTTACTCATTTGTAATTTACTAGTGATAGCTGAATAATGTTACAGAACAAATCAAGAACAACTTCTGATTTGTGTAACCTTTTCTCTTCTAGCGTGTCTGAATACATCCCTGCGTACATCCCATCTTACCTGGCTGAATTGGTTCCAATGCAAAAAAACAAAAATAGTGAGAAACAGATTCAATTGACTATGATTGCAACATCTAAAACGACCCTGGATGTCATTCTGAAAGCACCCAAGGTGAGGAACATTGTTTTTCCCACAATAGCATTTTCTGCTGTTTTATTTCCCCAGACTTCTCTTCTTGGTTGACTGTTTCTGATGAGGATTTGTGTATCTAAATCACAGATGACACTGTATACACTGGGTGTGACCCTCCCCTGTTCTCTGCCCATTGGGTCTGTGACTGATCTTACTCCCTTTGATGACAACATTGTTAACAAAATCCACTACTTGTTTTCTGAAGTCAACGCAGGTAAGCAGAAACAATAAAAAAACTAAAAAACAAAACAATGTCACAGTAAATGGAAAGTTACAATATTAAAAAAGGCAAGGAAGGTATAAATTAACACTATTGTTTTCCAGTTCAATGTAGCATGGTCAAAGACACATTGACCACATTTAACAACAAGGAGTACAAGACCGAGATGCCTCTCTCTTGCTATCAAGTTTTGGCTCAGGATTGCACCATGGAGCTCAAATTCATGGTTCTGCTGAAGAAGGATCACGCATCTGACCAAAACCACATCAATGTGAAAATCTCTGACATGTGAGTATTGTTTTAGAAAACAATTGCTTTTGACACAAATATATTTCTTAGTTCCATCAATAACATAATGTATGAAATGTTATCTTTGACACTTCCAGTGATATCGACCTGTACACTGAGGACAATGATGTGACTAGTGAAGGTCAATGGAATGGAAATTTCCAACGACAACCTCCCATACCAGGACCCCTCAGGTTTCTCATGCTCCTTCAACTTTATTTATCAACATCACAATAACTAGAATAATCCAATGTACTGCAGTAATAAGATAATAGAAAATGGCCTCATCCATAAACTACAACATTGTTGATTTTCTTGCCTAAGGTTCTATCAAGATCAAACGGAAGGGTGAAGGCGTGTCTCTCTATGCCCCAAGCCACGGTCTCCAAGAAGTCTACTTTGATAAGGAGTCATGGAAGGTGTTTGGAATCTTATGTCATAATATCAATAATACTGTATCATTCAATTTATGATTAGCATATTACTTGTTTAAAGGGTACTAAAACATAAGCTACAGTCGTTCTAAGTTGTTGTATGATTTTGGCACTCAGATTAAAGTTGTGGACTGGATGAAGGGACAGACCTGTGGACTCTGTGGAAGGGCTGATGGCGAAGACAGACAGGAGTACCGTACACCCAGTGGCCGCCTGACTAAGAGCTCAGTCAGCTTTGCCCATTCCTGGGTGCTTCCTTCTGAGAGCTGCCGTGATGAGTCTGGTAAGTCTTAGCCTACCGCTTATGCTGCATTACAAATGTCCGTTCATTTAGTTAACATATTATTACTGTACCTCTCTATCTCAGAATGCCTCATGACGTTCGAGTCTGTGAAGCTGGAGAAGCAGGTGATTGTTGATGCCGAGGAGTCCAAATGCTACTCTGTTGAGCCTGTGCTGCGCTGTCTGCCTGGATGCCTCCCAGTGAGGACCACCCCCATCACCATCGGTTTCCACTGCCTGCCCGTCGGTGAGTCTATAATGGACAACTGTTTTACTGAAGACACCATACTGTTCTGATGTATACAATAAATACTGATCTGCAGTTCCTAATTTCTTACTTTCTTTCCTATTACAGATTCCAACCTGAACCGCTCTGAAGGTCTGAGCAGCATCTATGAGAAGAGTGTGGACCTGAGAGAGAAGACAGAAGCCCATGTGGCCTGTCGCTGCTCTGAGCAGTGCATTTAGTGCTCTGGTGGAGCAGATACTGTAACTTTTATAACAGAAAATATGTCATTTCACATCACTGAGATGTAACCTACAACATTATTGAACACTCAAATTGTAATAAATCCAACTGTGCATTCAAAGATGGTCTCTGATACATTTTTCCACGTTGTCCATTTGCAAAAAGAGCCCTCTAATAAGAGAAATTTAATGGCAATCACTTTTCATGGTGAATTATGAAATAAAAAAAGATATAAAAAGAAGACATCAGTGCCAAAAACACTTTCAGCTTGACAGAGGAGTTATATTGTAAACACATCCAGCTTGCTATGACTGTTCAGTATACCATTTCCATTGCACTGCATCTACAACAAATACAATAGCTTAGACCAATATTTTTTT